>NC_140077.1:12350990-12950990 GCF_964194135.1 Talpa europaea
CATGTAAAATTTCCAAGCACATGTTTATGTTAATTATATTTGGCAATTCAAACACATTCTAAATAATGTTTATCTTTTAAATTATAGTAAAATTTAAATAATCTTAGTCAAGTAGAAAAAAAACTAAAATGACTTCACATGTTGAAGATAAAAATCCTATTTCTTCTAAATCTACATTTTTCTTATACATTTACTAATATTTGTGGGGAAAAATAAATAAAACTTGAAAGAATAACAGTTTTAAATAGCATTAAATTTAAAATTATTGGGAAATACTGTAAAAGATCTAAAAGCATTAGATATATCTAAACAATCTTTTTTTCCTGAATTAACTATAATGACAAACATTTAAAAAGCTAATAGCCAGTCCTCATTGCCATTTACTCTACATTTCTGTTTGCACACACTATAAGCAGCAAAAGAAATATTTCTGTGACTAGTGGCTCAATGGCGCAGCCTATGTGTAGAAAAGTATAATACAACTGTAACTATTCAAACCACAGCCAGTTGTATAAGTTAGAAACAGGAGTTTAAAATATAAAAATGTGAGAGGTACATTTGAAAGAATCCAGATTCTATTGCATTATGATTTTCACTGCTATTTGTGAAATGATTTAAAATAAATTGAGAGTAAATATACATAAAACAAATGAAACATCTTTTTCATGAAACATGAAAAATAAAGTTTTTAACTGGCTCAAAGTAGCCTCTAAATAAGTTTGAAATTTTTCTATTTCCTCCATGACCAAAGGTCTAAAAAAGCATGGCCTTCTGTGGTTAAATTAATATTTCAATATTTCTTTCCTGTCATGTTAACACATAGCACTATGATTTGGAATCCCTTTAAAAAAAAAATCTTTCCCCCCAAAGACACCAAATTCTTGCCATTACAAGTTGTAAGTCAGAAATATTACTTCAATTTAACAATTGCATTAGGCTAATTAAATAGAGACCCCATAGTTTTATGAACAGGTGATGGGAAGGCTAAGTAAAACCTGTTCTGTTACCTCATGTATGAACTTTATAATGTATACCTTCCATAAATCTCCTTCAACCAACACATACTATGGTCTCCAATCAGAGAAGGAGCTATTTCCCTTTAAGGCAGCATATTACAATCATCTCCCGTAAACTTTTTAACATTACTGTGTGAAAAGAGTGAGAGAGAGAGAGAGAGAGAGAGAGAGAGAGAGAGAGAGTGTGTGTGTATGTGTGTGTCAAAATTTGAACCAGCTCATCTAAAAGAAAGAGGACAAAGACCCATTGCTACTGGTGAAGTCGGAACAAATTTTTGTGGGTGTGCAACAGAAGCCAGTACCCCATGAGTGAATTCTCCTGCCATTTTTTGTGAACATTTCCTTTAAAAAATCAGAGCATTATATAGGGAAGTCTCTATATACCTCTAACTTTTTTTCATGCAGAGCTGGCTGCTAATCCCAACAGAAAAATGAAGAGTGTACAAAATGTGTACTATTTCTCTTTCCTATTATTAAAAAACAAATAGTGGACCCTATACATTTACTCAAGTTGATGAAACATGCAAGAAATGCAATATCTCAGCTTCTGAGGCAAAAGGAGTGCAATCAGAAACACTGTTTTTGTGGCACTACAACTTACCCGTTTTAACTTTCCAATATGAGATTTTAAAAAAGTACTTCAATCACACAGCAGATGTCTCATCAATATGACATTGACTATAGAAAACTAAACTCACAGTGAAGACAAGCACAATGCACTGAAACGTTATTTCTGTTTGGTTCACTATTACTTCATCTTTTCTTTCTATTGCTTTCGGTATAAAGAAAGCAACAAAGTGTGGAACAAAATTAAAACAAAAGCCACTCAAATGTTTATTTTTTCAATCACTGAGAAATGACTTAATTCTGAGAGCTCTTTTCATAAAAGTTGTGTTTGCATTTATTTATTTTTTTCCTCCCTCAAGGTCAGGTTTGTCAATTGAAAAAAAAATATTAGTTTCAGGGTGGAAGTGGAATTTTTCTATTCACTGTTATTTCATGAATCAAAGAGGTTTGACAAGTCTCAACAATTTAGTCGATATTTTAATCACCTTAGACCTCTAAAACACTTTAGGGTTTCTAATGATTAACAACCACATTATAAAGACACTGACAATTTATACAGTTAAAATATTAAAATTTTGAGAAATAAAGTGATATTTTATGATGAGTCCTGTTATCTAAAAATTACCCACAGATACTCCTGTGCAGAATAGTCCATGTCCAAGATATTATTCTGTTTAAAATAGAGCTACACATATATCCTCAGACTAATCCCATGGAACAAATAAAAATTAAATTTGCCAATAGTTTATACTTCAGTAATTTCTGAACTTAACTGTGTAAAAATATATTGGTGCTAATTTGACGTTAATAAATTAAGATCATTAGAGACAGTTTTTCATTGTTGGCCTTCAACAATTGTCAATGACACTATTTTCTGTTTGCATTTCCTCAAGCGTGTTAATGTATCTTTGTTTAGGCTCGCAAGTCGAATGGTCAATGTAAACACAGTCAATGAAATGTCAGGACTGGGAAAGCTGTCTACTGAGAGGACCTCTGGAAAGACCATTTGGTCTATTGCCAAGTCTGCAATAAGGCTGCAGCACTGAAAGGGCTACTTTAAAATTTTTTTATATGATGAATAAATTACTGTTTAAAAAATTCTCAAAATTCTTTGTCTTGCACAGAAAAGTCCATCAAGGATGAAGGTGGTCTGCACGTTGAACTTAGTGCAATGTGGGTTCTAGTCTTTGTTTGCAGTCTTAACTGGGGATTGTACCTTAGCTACCGCAGTTCAAGCGTAAAAATACTTTGTCTGTAATACTATATACTGTTGCCAGTGACCCTCTAAATCCTTGAACCAACTGTGTCTTCTGGTGTCACAGAAGATAATGCCAATTTATTGCAATGTGTGGCTTTTTTAACTGATTAAAATTAAGCCGTAAACACGTGACAATGGAATTAGCACATTTAGAGAGTCTGTTTTCCCACATCCCATTTTGCGCTAGTGCGGCTGGTCCCTGCAACTCTACGCGGGTGCAATTTTAATGACTTTGCTGGGTTTTGATGTTCTTATGAAAAAAGCACTGCTTGGTGTTTGTGGAGAAGGTAGATATGGGGGCTGAAGAGCTGTGATTGGGAACATGGTGACATCGCTTCTCTTTTCCGATAGGATCGGTGTCATTTTCCTCTCAGCGATAAGACACCTCCACTGACAGTGCCCGATTAGGGAAAATTTTATTATAAAATTCACTTTTATCGAATGAGGATAGAGTGATAAACAGTTCAGCCTCAGGGAAGGAATAGGAACCGATTCCATCCCTTTTCAAATTCCACCTTTTCCCTCTTCTCGCTCTTTCTCTTCCTTAACAAGATGATTGTGTTTTAGTTATTACTAATGGTACAAAAGAGCTCCCTACAACATGTGATTGGCATGATAAAACTATCAGAATCAAGAGACACTCAGATATTATAAAAGAAAATCTATTTTATATAGACACATGTACATGCACACACACACACACACATAACTGCTTTCTAAACCCTTCCATTTCTGGAAGTTATCTGGTATTTGTTACTTAGGAAAATAAAACATCCTGAAAGAAAATGAAACTGAGGTAATATTTACTCCATTATTCTAAATATACTCAGATTTTATACTTATCTTCAGAAATAAACATTTGTCAAGCAGCATTTCAGGTAAATAGAAAGACAGAAGATCTTGGTCCTCTAACGCTCGAGCAAATAATAATGACTCAGGAAGAGTATGAAACAACATACATTGTTTTTAAAATAACAGAACATCACTGTTTTTGAATTGGGGTAGCTTAATGATGATACTTTCAATCTCCTAAATTCTGCCTGTTTACCCCTTACAAGCCAGCTGTAACTCTGCACTATTCTGTATGACATCGACTTTAAAGGTCATTTGAGAAGCAGAGAAATAAGCATTTGACATTATTTAAGGAAAAGTTGTTATTTAAAAATGTTTTTTGAGGAAAAGTTTATCAAATGAGTCAAAATATTCTTTCCATTCTCAGAAATAGAGGTACTATTTAATAGATATAGCAAACGGTAATGTCTCAGGGACGAAGAGAGTCTAGTCACATTGATAAATTCCATATGTTAATATAAAGTGATAACAGATTTTTTAATGGGGGGTGAGTGGAATGCTAATAAAAGTAACTCAAAGTATTCTTTATTAATGGAAAATATTTTTGAGAGGTAAGTAAGGGACAGTAGTCTTTAGTTTGTAATATTCTTCCATATTTAGGGTGTCCCTAAATTCTCTCTTTAAAAAATTGTGGAGGGTATGATTTTTCAAATATTGATTCTAAGCATGGTCTATTTTGTCTAGCAATTCCTTATATTACTCAACTTGGATTATTCAGTTATTTAAAAATGAGCATAGAATCATGTGAAAGTATGTTATTTGGTTTTGAGGTAAGCTTCAAATAAAAAGCAATATTTTTATGAAGTCATTTGATATGAACTGAAGATGAAGATGCTTACAGCTTAATGTTGAATAATTTCGAGTATTTATTGTTCCTTTACAAACAGCAGAAGAGAAATTGGTTATGCGATACAAACGAGTAGAAAGCCTAAATTTACATGGTGACAAACCCATTCCTGGCAAATGCCCTTTGTCCAACCATTTCTTTCCATATTCAGTTTCAAGATTTCATCAAAACATACTTTCTCAACTCATGATAAAGCAACTTTATCAGACTGCACTGTAATTTTCACTATTAATCTTACAATCACCAAAGCAAGCTTATGAAATTATAATTGGTAAATACTGGAGACGAGACTAGCCCTACAATGAAAGTAGGTAATAAATTAAAAAGAGAACCTAGACTCATGATTATTGGCTTAAAATCTTTACCCCAAATGTTTATTAACAAGTACACACCAGCTGCCTGGTGGACTAGCTTAGGAGAGTATACTTTTCTTAATTATGGCGTTGCTGAGTAAAACATAATATTCTTTAAAACAATGGTATTTTTATGAGAACTACTTGCGTATATGTAGAATTTCAACACAATGGGAAGCAGATAAACACAAATCTAAAATGTCACAAAGTCCCAAAATACCTCCTCAGAAGTGGCTATAATTATTGTAATACTCAAAGTTAGTGAGAAACTTTCTGAAATTAGTGCTTTTCTTTGTGCTATATGAATAAAGCTGTCTGTTTCTTTCAATCATTTAACAGGAAGCTTACATTCTTTGAGAGAAACTTACATTCTCCCTCAGGAAGCTTACATTCTTTGCGAGAAGACAAGCAAAAAGTGAGTAATGGATTATATGTGGTCATGCTTTGAGGGAGGGGCCCCTGAAAAGATGTGAGGGGAAAGGTGCTTTAAAGGAAGTATTCAGGGTGTTTTCTCTGAAAAAGTTACATTAAGTTAAGGACCTTGACAATGAGAAGAAGCTTAGCTGAGTTTCTTGTACAGAATAGAGATACAAGTGTAAATACATCAATTTTATTTTTTAAAGGTCTTTCTGGAAAGTTTCATGTGAAATTTTTCTCATAAAAAGTCAGTGGGTTTTTCTAAATACCTTATTATTAATAAGATTAATTCAGTAATAATTAATCCTAAAAGAACCCTGTCCAGAAAATATGTATGTTAAAGCAAACCTACTTAATACTTCTAAGCATTAATCTTCAACATTCAGAAGACACTTCAAGATCACACACTCTTTGGACCCAGAGGCATCACTGCGATCTTTCCAGCTGGGTCAGGAGAGAATTACAGGTCACCAGGAGCTTTTACTATCTCACAGGTCCTCAAAGCTGGACATCTTTCTAGGTCCCCACGTACACATTCACACATACACATGCCTGGCACATACCCCTACTTATCAGTGTTTCTGCTCAGGCTAGTCAGCCCTATATAAAACCTTTTCCTTTCAGACACTATTACTAGTCCCATTTTCAGCTCCTAAAATTGGTTTTCTTGAGGACACCCCATAATGGTAGCCAAGTCTGGGGAGCACATATGCCTTTCTGTTCTGTGACAAGCAATACCTAGAATGGCTGTGTGAATCTGTGTGTACAAAATTCACATTTTATTGAAATGAGAACCAGTCTTTCCTAAGAGGGCTGTCTGATTGGCTAGTGGGAAATGGATGGAGTGAAGGAAAGAATAGCTGATAAAGAGATAATCCACTGTGGAACGTGGCTGTGCAGGCTAGCAGCACTGGGGGGTGCATGTAGGGTGAGGGAAGAAGAGGAAGGCTCCTTTCTGTTGTTGCATTTGAAGTGGGAAGGGGGCCTGCAGTGAGCAAACTTCAGAAGTGAAGAACAAAAGGCCAGGTTTTCCCCCTACACCATCGCTCTACCTTTTTCTCAATACTGACTAGATGATGAGGTTTCAAGCTGAAACCCTACAGAATTACATTTTAACAGCCTATATTTATTAGTCAGGTTTATCTTCCAGATATATAAGGCAAGACATTCATTACTGCGCATGAAACAACCAAACAGCGCAAGGTTGCTAATCTGTACCAGGGGGAGGGAGGACATTTAGGAGGATCCCCACTCTTTACAACCTGATCAGGGTACATCAGGATAACCAATAAATGTTACGTGTTCTTCCAAAATCTTCAATCATTAAAAAAAAAAAGTACAAACTTGGGGTCTAGCGATGTGAATATTGCTTAGGTCAATTTAAACATTTTCCTCGCATTCCTGTAAATGAATAATTTGGAAAGGAAGGTAGTTCCTAAGCTGATGGTGGATCTGAGGTTGCCAGTTACGGGAGCACTTAAGCGCCCATTGGCACAGCAAGATTCAAAGCCCTGGTAGGCTTCAAAGAAACACATTTTTTTCTTCTTCTAGAACTCTTTGCTTTCTAGTAAAGCTGCAACCACAATGTTCTCTCTCTTAATGCCACCATAAAAAATCAAAACACTTTAAAACAAATTGATGTACTCTTTAATACAGTCACCGCATCATCACAGGACCCTTGCACCCTGCATGGCGACAACCGTGGGGATGCAGACCACACATCTCTCTCTTTGTTGCTGCTTCAATGCTTAAAGAAAAATTGAGAGAGAGAGTGTGTCTCTCAATTGAGATATGGGCACCTTTGATTGACAAGACCTAATCAGCTTATCTCCACACTAATAAAGTTGGGGCCTGTGGAGCTGGTATATGCCCGGCATCGAGTGAACTTTTCCTAGCTGAAGCCTCACTGGCCAGGTCTCAGGCTGTCTGCTTCTCTAAACTGGTTCAGATCAGCTCTTAATGGGCTATTTTCATCTTGATAAACCTCCATAGTCTTCATTCATGATGCCATTAGAGTCAATTTAGCTGGATGAATTGCCTGAAGTAACGGCTATGGCTGTGGAGAGTCTATGATAAGTATTTATGTACACTGATTCTGCAAGCCATCTTTCCCAAGCTCTGTGTAGGCAGTGAAAACTTCTGAAAGATTATTTGTGTCCTTTAAGTTACTAACTGCTTATCAAATAATACGATATTTCAAAATTAAAGAATGACAGCATCCTCTGCACACTAGGAAACAGAGTCTTCTAATTATTAAAAGAATCCCTTTCTGCTGTACACTATTGGATGATCAGCTCCTTGAGATGGAGGCCCAATACAGATTTGGCCAATATCTGGCTCCACCATCCTGCTACTTTGTGAGGCTAACTAGCTCATATCAGACACTCACTAATCATCCTGATTAACTGGTGGGAAAGATCATAAGGTCAGGGAACACAAATAAACTGGAGTTTATGTGTGTGTGTGTGTGTGTGTGCGTGCACACTAGCACATGCACACACACATACTTGCACACAAACATGTTCTCTCTTCAAGTTTACTTGTAGGAGGCCCTTTCAAACCAAAGATTTTCCACATAATTCAAGAACAATGTCCTTGTTCTTATCAGTTTGTAATTGCTAATGTAAAGGCCAAAGTCAAGAATTAAGGAGTAAACGAAATAAAAAAAGGACCAGATAACTTCTTCAGCTGTAGCAGTATTTAGAGACCTGAATGTAGGTGCCTCTTTACACATGCCAAGGTAATGGGAAAACATGCAATAGACACTTTGATCTTACTTTTCATCTGCAGTTATCTAAAGAGAGAGGTGGCTAAAGTAAGCTTTGTAGAAAACACCAATAGTGGAAAGACTTTTTGAAATATTAACAATTTTCCAAGCATGAAAAAGTATATAGAACTTTGTACCTTTTCCCCTATATAAATGATCATTGAAACCATTCAGTGATGCTGCCTTCAAACTGAAATATACCTTAAGTATTTAATCTCCTGTATGAAATGAGATAATTTTAAACATATCCTAGAGTAAAGTTTTCTACAGATTATGGGAAATCTTGTGCAATATTTTTCATTCAGATTGTAGTCTTCATGCTGTAATTGCTTTACACAAAATCCACTCCAGCCTTATCACTCAATATTATCTTCACTGCTGAACATCGGAAGATAATTTTGCAATAAAATTTAATTTACAGAGCTTATTTTCCACTAATCTCTTAGCAGAGGAAAAATGAAACACGCCAAGGTACACACTCCAAGCTATGACCCTAATGGCATTTGTCACTTCTGGAATAGTAAGTCCACGAACATATCAATTTTATCATATTGAAATGTTGGCATATTATAATTGCCATAACTTTGTATCCTAGAAAAGAAAGTAAAGCAGGCTCTTAGGAACATGTATGAAAATAAGCCTCTTCAAGTGATAGGGTTCCCCCGGGGAGAGCATTTTTTCCATAAGAAAGGAAATACTTAATATAAAAATAGAAGGCTAATAAGGGTATATCTAAACTCTGAATATACTAGTAATAGTTAACAATATTTGAGGTTTCTCAATAAAAAAATAAAACCAAGTAGCAATGAATAGATACTAGATATCAAGATTTAGTTTTCTGTAAAATTACAGTCAGATTTCTCATCTTGAAGGTTCATATCAATTCTAAAGTTCAAAATTTTAAATGTATAGATACCATGCAAACCTTGAAAGAAAAAAGTAATAATAGAAGGTCAATTTCTATAGGTGATTTGGCCTCTGTTTATCATTTATGTCCTAGAAAGCGTTCATCTCTTGAAATAAGAGTCTTAAAAAAAAATATTGAGGACTCCAAGACAAGCAACTAATATCCCTAACAAATTAGGGTAAGATATCAGCCATTCTTGTTGCTTATAAATGAAATCACTTCTGTTTTGCAATGGCACAAAATAATGAAAGAATCCTCATGAAAGCTCAAATTCTTCACCAAAATGATTACATATTTTTGAAAAAGATTAATGACTATTAATGGACTGAGAGATTAGTGCTTTATGGCTGGACTGAATGAGACAACTACACCTAAACCAGAATTAAATTGCTCTGCCTCTTTTTAAAGTTGTATCATAACAAGGCCAAAGTAATACTGAATCATTTATGAGGTTTTTAGATTTGAAATATCAGAGTCATATATGTGCAAGAGTATTGTTCTGACATTTGAATTTCAGCAATAGGCAATTCTCAGACAACTCAAGTTATGCAAAACTTGACATTTCCATGTTAATACACAAAACAACGCTGATTTGAAAAGCCACTTCTCTACCAATACTTAAAACTTAAACACTTAATAAAACTTTAGAAGCATAGCCCTCTACAATTCAAGCCCACACAAGAAGTCCTTACCTAAAAGCTTCTCATGTTTATCCACATAAAAAGCCCATGCTAAACATTTTGTCTACATGATCTTTTTCATTTATACATGGAAAAGGAAAAAACTATCAATCCCTTTTCAGATCACTCATTTCCAAATGAAACATCTTTTCATGTCTCATATGTACATGCCGGAATGTTTCTGCCCTGAACTGTAGATTATTTAAATTGTTTCTCAAATGTTGAAAACTACATTAAATAAAATACAATTAAATATATTTCACTTTCCTGAACAGCATCTCAGTCAGTCATAATTTCACAAGAAACTAAACTGAGCCACTTACGAATGACTACCACGTCCAATGATTATCTCCTTAAACACCAAAAGTAAAATGTTTTGACATCATGATCTCTTGGTAGAAACAGTAAAGAGATCTTTTCTAAAAAAGGTTGAAATAAGTAGGGTCATAATGAAGAACAAAATGTATAACATTTTCAGGCTGCAAATTAACAAGCAGATATTGACTTTTCTTTGAGATCAATAACAGCTCTTATTGATCTAAAAAGTTAATACCTACTAAGGTCAATATAAAATCTCAAGGGTCAACAAATCTGGATTCAAACTTCCACTCCCTTCCACATATAAATATTGCTGGGTACAAATGTGGAGAAATCAGGAAATCATCATTATGATGCCAGAAAAATCCAGAGAAATAGGGCAAGTGAGTTAAAAAAAATCATACAAGGCTTGAAAAATCTGAAATTACTATACAATTTTCAGAGACATTAACCTTTGATGTAAATTACACAATTTGGGCAGTTAAATAAGGAGAAACAAAAATAATTGGAAATTATGTTTTTACAACTGTCCTGTTTCTACATGGTATTAACCTATGAATCCCTTGCCCACCTTTCCTCTCTCTAGTATGTATTTGAGAAATTATGATAAAAATAATTCTTACAGAGTGGATTTAGGCACTTATTTTTTTATTATTTTTTAAATTTTATATATTTTTACATCATTTTTCATTTTGCACAATGTATGAATTTTCACCTTAGTTATAGTCCCCATACAATTTCCACCCCCCCACCTTGTTTTGATACTACTCCCTCTCCCCCAACCCCAGTGTGTCTCTGGTTTATAGTTGCTTGATCTTGATTTTTACTTTATTATAATTAGTCTTTTTCCTGGCCCCTTATTTAGGTTTTCTAAATTCCTGCTATGAGTGAGACCATCTGGTATTTCTCTTTTTCTTTCTGGCTTATTTCGATTTTAGGCACTTTTATTTATTTTTTTTAAATTTAATTAATTTATTTATTTGTTTGTTTATACAAGCACTGGGTACAGTCAGAAGCGCGGGAGGGTGAGAGAATTCACCAGAGCCAGAGCGGGGAGCAGAGCAGGCAGAAGGACCGAAGTACACTGCTGAGGGGAGCAGCGGGCGGCAGGAGAGGTCTGCGCGCCATGTGGGACCCTCCTCCGATGGCCGGGGAGCAGCCGGGGATCGAACCGGCGCCGCAGAGGCCGCGGGCAGCTTCGCAACCCAGCGCTCAAGCGCTGCGGATTTTAGGCACTTTTAGATAGAGAGAATTAATTTTTAATTATAAACCTAGCAGTAACATTTTAAGGAAATTCAAAAGAGGAAATAGTTATCTATAATATCGATAACTTACAACTTAACGATATTCTTCTCTAATCAGTCCTATTATCATCACACAGGCTGAAATGTTTTTTAAGACTGAAAAGAAAAATATATTGACTCTCATTCTAAAAAGTAAAAGGGTTGACCCATTCTTACACATCTTCACAATAGCACCTAGTGATGGGCCACAGGAAGGTCAGGGCCCTGTTTCCAGGAATATCCAGTATTTTCTGGAGTTGTAAAATTGAGTGAGTTATTAGCCTAATCCCTTTGACAGTCAAATCAAAGTTCATATTGTTCTTCTCAGAATTACTTGAAGCACTACAGGAGGGAATGAAAAGAAAGAGGAAGCAAACATGGGCATCCCCTGGTGGCACAGTGGTTGAGCGCTGGGCTGCGAAGCTGCCTGCAGCCTCTGCAGCCCCAGTTCCATACCCCGCCCCCGGCGAGTGTCCCACATGGCGTGCAGACCTCTCCTGCCTGTCGCGCCCGCTGCTCCCCTCAGCAGTGTATTTCGTCGGTCTGCCTGTTCTGTTCCCTGCTCTGGCTCTGGTGAATTCTCTCACCCTCCCATGCTTCTGACTGTACCCAGTGCTTGTATAAATAAATAAAATAAAGGGAAAAAAAAGAAAAAAAGAAAGAGGAAGCAAACATTCCTAGAATATTTACTAGTGTCCAAATCTGGGCAAGATGCTTTCAATATACCTGAGACTTGACAGTTACTAAAAATGTCAAATTACTGACATCTAATATAAAAGTTAAAAAGCAGAGACCAGGTCTGCAGCAATGATAATATTACACTATGGTTATCCAATAAATATGAAGCCTACGAGGACTGCAATATATTTTAAAAAGTAAACTTTATTTTAAAATGTTTAGAAAAGTTACTGTACAGCATTACCATACTTAACACCCAGTTTCTCCTAGTATTAATGTCACAGTTAATGAGCCAATATGGATACATTAATATTAACTAATACCCCTACTTTATTCATATCTTCTTAGTTTCTATCTAATGTCCTTAGACATTTGTCTAATGTTTTGGGGTTCCATCCAGATGTCATATTACATTTAATCACAATTTCTCCTTAGGGTCCTCTTGGGTGTAACAGTTTACAACGTTCCTTAAGCACATTCTTTAGAAATGGTGTAAGTAAGCTTGCTGGCTGTTATCTATTGTCAGCACTTAGATGAGAACACATGGAGCAGACATATAATTTGTTACAGATCTAGGGACTATAAATTGGAGAAGTGAATAGAAACAAATACCTGGTATGAAAGAAAGCAAATGTTGGTGAATATTTAATGTGTCTACTAAGAGGACATAGCTATGAGAGTTTCATTTGCCACAAATTCTATAAGATTACAGCCACTGATGTAATATGTAAGCCATCTTCCTCCTCTCTCCATTACATTGCTACTAGTCATGTTTTTAAATGATTGATTATGAGGCAGTCAAATGGCAAAGAATAAGCAGCAAAGCAGAGGAGGACAGTGCCCACCTGTACTTGTGATTAGGAAGTGATCATCCAGTTGGAAATAGGTTTCTTAGTCCCATATATTGAGGAGTTATTTAGACTAGCTCTTGCTAGTGCGAAGTCTGTAGAATCAGTGTGTATCTGGCTGCCTGTAGAACTTTAAAAATGGGTGTGCCTTCTCCATTCTCACTCTCCTGGGCTGCTGGCTAACAGTAAAGAATTTCTAGGTCTCAGTACAGGAGAGATCCACAAAGTGGAAGAAACCTGGATCTCTGGGTCACCATATGGAAGCTGGTCTGCTCACTAGAAAGTCTTGGTTGGATGGTTCCTAAAGCGAGAAATAAATTCCACTGCATCAACCCACTAGGGCATTTGGGGTGTCTTTTTGCCATAGCAGTTAGTATTGCTATACAAATTAGCACAAATGGAAACTAATCTTTCCTGAGCACCTAATGATGGCTATAATGTGTGGGTGGTTTACCTTATTGAACATGACAACCTCCAAATAAGGATTTTATATATTAAGAAACAAAGACTTGGAAAGGCTTAGGAACTTGCCCAATGTCTCCCCTTTAAGAGGTAGAACCAAAATTTGAACCTGGGTCTGTGAGGTTACAAGGCTCCAAGCACATTCCGTTTTGCTTCACTGCAGGTGAAAGACAGGTGGTCCTACTTGGTGCTTGGATTAAAAACTAATTCCTATGCATGTTATATGCATAACCCCCTTTTTTTTTAATCCTCAAAGGACAGCAAAAATTGTACCTGTGTTCGCCCTACATTTTATGGGGTAGATGAGAAGTCCCAATTGACAAGGCTCGGGGGTGAGATGATGAATATGTCTGAATTTGTTAGCATTTTCCAGATCAAGACGATGTTATACAAAAAAAGCTGAAGAGAAAGATACACTCCACCTTTGTAACCTGCTGATAATCTTACAGTGTTTAATTTGAGCAGAGTCCAGCAACTCTCGGAGGGCACCAAAGAACTGTTGCTCCATGAGGTTTACATTTAACAAAGGAGAGAACAGAAAGACTGACTTGTTCGCACAACAGTGTGAATTTAAAGAACTATATGGGGTGTGCATTCTGCAGGAAGCCCAAGCAGGAAGAAAAATGAAAACTGTACCTTGCACACAGCTATAAAAATGAGGGCTTCATTGTAGTAAGAAAATTCACAGCTGGCAGGCAATATCAGTAAGGCATTAAGATATTTGGTCCATCTTCACACTTACCTTTTAGAGTCATAGTGTTAAAAAAAAGTCTCCTTTTTATATTAACAAAGTCACTCCAGTCAATCTCTTTAACTCACCTACATGAAAAAAATTTGGATGACTTTGTAAAAGTCGTATGTTAACACCAAAGAGGAAAATTGGCACATCCTTTAAATTTGTGTAGCCTTCTTATGAAATTGTTTTGTTTGCTTATTTGTTTAGATAATAGATCCTAATCATCAACAGGTCTGTGTAGAATAATGAAAATTACAGATAATTCTCTGATATGCTAATGAGGAAGGGGTAAACAAATAGTACTGATTCCATCACGAAAGCTAATAAGAATATCTATTCTGATGGCATTTGGGAAAGTATTCAGAGGATGTGCCTATTCAATCTGAAGAAGTAATTTCCACATAGGATTTAAGTTAATTTATTGATAGATAAAATGAGGAAATAGACCCAAAAGTTATCAAAAATTTTAAAGCAGATCATACAATGTTATTCCTAATATCAATGTTATAATTTTTAGCATAAAATACAAGTTAAAAATATTGGTGTTTGTAACTTAAAGCTTTCGATGTTCTACAATAAAGCAAAAATAATTATACATCTGACTATAAAAATTAATTCCAGGGGGAGTTACTCTGAAATCATAAAAAGTTTTGGCAAAAATGTTTTAAAAGTAAATGGTAGCACTTTCAAGGACACTTAGTAACTAAGGTGATGTCAGACCTGTGCTAGGCCACAGTCTAGGGCATCTGAGGCCCTGTATTTGCCCCAAAGCCTGACTCTGCTCCTGGCTTCCCTATTTCCCCTGGATTTAGTCCACAAGGCCCATCTCTTTGAGTCTTTCCCTAGCACAATGAAACAGACTTAATTACTTCCACCACCCTGCTTCAAAAACACTAATTATGTTTATTACAGAGATTTATAACTATGTATTTTCCCAGCACATATTTTACCAAGATATTCCAGTTTATTAAGGAAACTCTATATTCAAAGTGTTGAGGATAGCACCAGGGTGTGTTTCTCCCTAAATGACCTAAAATCTATTTTCCCTTTTGGGTGGGTTGAAATTCCCTCTTACCCTACTCGCCAAGGCAAATTTTGCTAATACTATTAATTGAAGACAGTATTTTCCTAGCTAGTTCAGAGGTTAATTTAGCCTAGTCCAGGTCTAATAAAGCATAATCCTAATTTCTTAGGGTCTGATAACTGTTTTCTGAATAGTGTTAAGGAGCCACTGTGCTCTATTCAAGTGCCATGTACTACAAATAGCACTGAAAATCGGAGTTGGGGGGAGATTAGCTCCATCTTAAAGGTCTATTTCATACAGACATAAGCAGCAACTTTTAATTCGGACCAGGAACTTAGGTAACTGGTTGTGATGAGATGATCAATTTGGAGGATAATAGGAGGATTACCCAATTTCCTAGAGGGACAGCCTTCAAAAAGCTGTTTTTCCTTGTCTTGTTTGAGAGTGGTTTCTTCCTCTCTTGAAATAAATAGGTATTTATTTAACTATGACTTAGAGTTTGTATCTGAAGATGCAAAAGGGCAACATGATACCAGAAATGAACGATGACCCACCCAGGCAGCCTCTTTGATAATGACTTTACTTGGAAAAACATTTTTCAATAAAAAAAATTATTGTTTAATGTTGACTTTGTTCTCTTACGGCAACGTTGGAAAACACTGAAGCCCAACAGGAAACACAGACGAAGACTTCAAATGCAGAGCACACACAAAAAGCCATTTTTAAAGCCCATGCCCGTCAAGTTTTCCACTTGATATAAGTCACACACAGTCTTAGTCCAATGCGAAGCCATGCTGTGAAAATTCTGTAGCACCCACCTCAGAAAATTCTGTTAAGTACATAAACACCGCTGAAAAGAAAACTTCTGGGCACTAGAAGTCAGACTCAAAGGGAAAATAAACCTGATTTAAAAAAATCCCAAGGAAAGTTATATAAGCACAGTGCAACAAGGTCATAAGCTTAACCATCCTTCCCTGGAATATTTGAAAGTAAATTGGCATTTTAGCGATGGGCTATGGCTGTCTTTCTTTTTCTTAACTCACAACAGAGTAAGAACGGCTTCACGTGTATCTTACAAACCAACTGGAAATGTGATAGGCACTATGGGGAAAGGCACCTTTAAAAATGAGTATAATACTTTTGAATGGATTAAATTGAAGCCTATGAATTCCCTTGGACCACCTAAGAAGAAGGGTCTCCAAACAGGGTTTAAATGATCTCCTCTTCTTACTATTACTGAGCTCACCAGAACCCAATTCAGAGTACCTCACAAAATAAATTTAAGTACGACTTGAAAATATTCTTTAAGAGCTTCACCCAAATGACAACCTCCTCTGTTCTTTTCACGGCAGAAGCATGACTTTTTGAGATGTAAGACTTTAATAGGGTTCTAATTATAAAGTAAGTGATAGCTACACATTAAAAATTATTATTTTACCACTGGGTAGACTTATTAAAATGCAAAAGACATGGTCAAATGATCCTTCCCAGCATTTAAAAACATGCCTCAACAAGCAGAAATAGCTTAAGATCTGAAAGCATAACTATACACTCCATCACCCAAAATAATAGAGAAACTTTTAGAGATAACTTCTTTAGCCAAAATGTTTAATATTTCTATAGAAAAAGTTTCCAAAAATTATGCATGATTGGATGATTAGTGTCAAATCAGTTGTATAACCCATTTTCTGTTCATGTATTGCAGAACAATATAAAGTATTAATTTCTTATTTCTGTAATAATTTGGACATGAGGGTCTTGCCAAATTTAAATATGTACTCAAACAAAATTACTTTAGTTAACAATCTGAATCAGTGTTCATACACATAACATTCTCCACTCAGGTGATTCTTGTCTCTAGCTTTGTATCCCTAAAGCACCTAATATTCAGTAGCACTCAATAAAACTTGAATAAATGAAACATAATATTTATATTGTATCATATAATGTTATACCATACCCACTCAAAAATTCCTTATTTATTTGTTAATTTTATTCTTCCTATCATCATCATCATTATCATCAGAAATGTATTTTTCTAATAACTGTTAACAGATCTAAGAACAAAGAACATATAGCTAATACTTTTGGGGTTCATTTTCCCAGAACTCTTATGACTTATCAGGAAATGCAGGGAAAAAGCTTTCTATTTCCTTGAGATAGCAGCTCAGCTCCAAGCTAAATTGGAAGTTTAAAACAGTTTTATGTATTGCTTTCTATTGTTGTGTACTGTTTACCGTGACATTAATCTTCTGTAAATGATAAATTAGTATGTTCAATGATTTGTATTTTGAATCAAATTCTGCATTGTCCAAGCACAGTGATCACTCACATATTTCTTGAAGAGGAGGATGAGGAGGAAAAGAAGGAAGGAGAACAGGAGAAAGGAGACATAATAATGTGAGGAAGGGGATGCAGGAGAAAAAGAAAATGTCGGCAGAGAGAAGAAATGCCTGAAATGATAAAGGAAATTACTTGTTTTGAATTACATTAAAAAAAACTTTGCCTATACCTCTAAATCATGTCCAATGTTGTAAACCAACATAACTTTGATTTAAAACAACAAAAACTTGTCTCAATACATACTTCCAAAACTAATTAAAATTGCTAAGTGAGTTCTACAGTGAATTGATTAGAGTAAGAATCAAAGAATCTCTTTTGGTAACTGTTAAGTTACCAAAAGAGAGAATGTGATACAGTGGTAGCATCAGGCTCTTAGACGCCACATCTCCCATCTGCCCTTGGAACAGCTCAGAAAAATTCCCATCACCGGTCCAGCCAAGATTTTGGCAATTAACAATAAAAAGAAGGCACCTCATATTTTAAATGCAATTTTTCAGGTTCTTTAAAAAGTTCTAAACAGGAAACATTTGATTTTTTTAAAATGTAAGCTAATAGCACTATTAATTGCTTTTCTTTTAATAAAAAAAAGAGATAGGGAAAGTGAAGAAGAAACAATGATGTACATAAATGATCTCATTCTCATGAAAAGACTATAATTCTGTGAATTGTTTGTTTTCCAGAAGAAAACAGGTATTCCATATGTTTCTCTGGCTAACTCTATTAGATCAAGTGAATTCAAATTTTGATGAAAGAATTATAAAAAGCAAAAATAATTTGGACACATCAAGTAAAATAGGCCTGTGGAAGTATAGCTTTAAAATGGGGATTGTCTGCCACTTAAAATTGGATAACTATCACAATGCATGTAAATATTGAAATTGAAATAAAATCTATATTTTTTTAAAAAAGTAGCTAATCTTCACCAAAAATATGGAGCTCTCAAGGAAACCCTCAAACAGAAATGGAAGGATCTTCTAGACCCACAACAAAGAAGCTAGAAACCTTTTTATGTGAAGGAAATGTAAACATCACAACATTGGCATTATTCTTATTCAGACATTCTACTTGCATTTCCTTAACAAAGCAAGATATTCAGGAAATTGTGATAAATATGACATTTTAAAAAAGAATCGAGTAGTGTTAAATATAAGGGGGAGAAGTGTTTTGACAAAAATGAAGTGTTGAGTTCCCTATGGAATGCTGGCTAGTCCACTGGCTGATGTAGTTGCATGGCAATGCCAGCTCACTTTTCTTAACCAAGGTAGGATAAATAAATACTATAGCTCCTATATAGGCCCACTCTCATGCAATGCCACCAATATTACGGACTCAACCATCTTTTATTATTTCATAGAAAGTGTTGATTACAGATAGCTACCTGCATGAATTTTTATATATGCATACATATACATACATATACATCTCTACATGCACATATATATACACATGTATGTTTGAATATGAGAATCAATGAAATGACTTTTAACCAGTTCAAATTAACACAGACTAAATACTAATTCTGGAAAGTGGACACCTAACTCCACTTTAATATAATACATTTTAATATTATTTTAATATATTTATAATATATTTAATATAATATACTCTATCAACTATAATATACTATCACAGCTGATCTTGTTAAAATGTGGATTCCGTTTCAGTAGATCTGAGGCAGGAGCCAAGATCCTGCATGTCTACTAAGCTCCCAGGTTATGATAATGTGGTTGGTCCTGAAACCCGTCTTACGTAGCAGGGAAGTAACACATTTCCTCTTTAGACTGATAGAAAATGAACCAAAATGATAATGTATGCTATTACTTAGAACCTGCCTGAAGCGAGGATGACTAGAGGAAAAAAATACCACAGTTTTGTGAAGCAATTTAGAAAAATCTCTGTATGCATACTATTTTATTTATGCCATTCAGGAACTCCAGGAATCAGCTATCATTGTTATCACTCTCCAAATAAAATATAATCAAAACAAAGTTTTATGCCCAACTTTATAATCACAAATGCAGTTACCGCCAGTTGATGGATTCATCATTGTATACGAGGTCCTACTAGGCACAAGGATTTACAAGCCCCATTGATTGGGGGATTATCTTTAGGAAAGAACTTTTGGGATCTCATGCCAGTTGTTATGGGAATTAATGATACACTTTTAGTGCCTTACTCTTGAATTCCTTTTAACAGGGCTAAAATTTCTCCTGCATCTTCACCAAATTCCTCCATTAATTTCAACTGGTAAAGGGACCAAACTGTAGATACTATAGTATTGTAGTATAAGTAAACGATACTATTATTATACTATACTATAGTATTGACTAACATGCCTGCTTGTTTTCTCCTCTGCCCTCCACCCTGACAATCCTTGTCCTCCACAATTAGAGCATTTGCCTGCGGAGAGTCCTCCATTGGCATCAACCGCAGAGTCAAATTCAGACTCCTTCTCATACCTGGAGCCCCACACAACCTGCGCTCCATCCTGATCTAAGAACTATGCCCCTGCTGACTTCACTGCAGGCCCTCCAATCTTCCGACTGCTGTTTGGACAGTCTCCTCACTTCAGAGACTTTGTGCTTGCTCCCCCCCTTTTATCCCCACATCTGCTTACTGAGAGCATTTTTGTACTGTTCATCACTTGCTTACAACACCCTTCCCAGGGAGGTATTTCCTGAATGGCCAAACTAAAGTAGCTGTTATCGGTTCCCCACCCACCACCCACCACCCAGGAAATAAAATTATTATCTTTAACATTATTTTTTTCTTTTTTTTACATTATTGTTCATTTTAAAATATTTGCTTCCCCCCACCCCCTCAGGTGTAGTCCCCATAGAGTTTCCTTCCCCAATGCACCCGGGCACCATCACCTCAGTCCCCTGTGCTACTCCCTCCCTCCCTCGGATCCCTCTCCCTCCTCCTTCCCTGCAGGATGTCTCTGGTTTATAATTGTCCGTTTTTGCTTTGTTGTGTTTTGTACTGTTATATTTTTACACTGATGTCTTATTTGATTCCCCTACATTCCTGCTGTAAGTGAAACCATCCGATATTTTTCTTTTACCTTCTGGCTTATTTCACTGAGCGTCATTCCTTCTAAGTTCCATCCACATTGCTGTGAATGGTACGAGTTTATCTTTTTTGATTGCTGAATAATATTCCATTGTGTATATATATATATGCCATATCTTCTTGATTCAGTCATCTATTTTTGGGCATTTGGGTTGTTTCCAGTGTTACCTGTTATTTTTTATTTTTTTTATTTTTTTTTTTTTTGTGGTACCCTCTCTGGCGGTGGGGGAACGAACCGGCGCTGCAGAGGCTGCGGGCAGCCTCGCAGCCCAGCGCTCATACGCTGCACCACCAGGGAAGGCCCACCTGTTATTTTTTAATACCTTGTTTGATTCTACCACCATCTGACTTTTGCCCATTCGGTTATTAACATGTACACTTCATCTTCCTCCCCTATCTCCATACATAAGCTGCCTGGAACAAGGACCTTGGCTGTCTTGTTTACTACTGTGTCCTAAGCACATGGAAAATAAGTTCCATAGCTGGTTTTTGAATAAATTATGTGAAAAGGAAATTGACAGATGTGAGAACATGACTGGCCATAACCATAACATGACTGACTATAACCGATCACACTGGAAAATCTACATGAAAGGACCCACCCATATTTTAGTGTGGTCCACTGGTTAAGAGCACAGAATTGGATGTTCTGGCTGTACTATTTCCTAGCTTGATTATCAGCGTGGGCAAATAACTTAATCTCTCCCTACCTTGTTTTCTCACCTGTAAAATGAGAAAAGAATAATTACTGCATAGGGATGTGGTGAGGATTAAAGAGAAAATACATGCAGAGTGCTGAGAACAGTGTGTATCCCCTATTAAGTGTTCAACAAACACTGTATTATTTCAATCTAGGTCCAATCACTAGTCCAGGGTGAAGCATGGAGCAACATGGAAGAGGGACAGTGTCCTGTTGTGGAGAAACCATGACTAAATGGAACTGTAGAGCTAGGTAGCCTGAGGTAACTGCTGAGAGAAGTGGTGACTCAAGTGCTTGGGATGGCAGGAGCAGGTTAGTAAATGGTGCAGATCAAGTTTCAAAGTCACGAGGTTACCGACTGCAGATAAACAGTCATGGTCTTGGAGTAGACAATCAGGGATACTAGGCCTGTTTAGGATCTAGGGCGGGTATCTATTTATATGCTCAAAGGAGAGAGAGCACCATACATTTCTGCACTTGAATAAGTTCTCATCCAGTCTATTTATTTTATTAATCATACAGCTTTCACTAGTTTTGTGCCTACTGTAATTCTGGGATGCTTACTTTAGAGGGAAAATAATCACAATTTCAGTACAAAGGGCAGGTGACCCAGAACTTTAAATACTTTTTTTATTTGAGGTCCCTGACCTCAAACAAAATGGCTATTTCCACAACTGAGAGTCATATCTGGAGATGAGAAGTAGATGGACAAAGGAAGAGTTATTTTATGCATGGATTCTTGGACAAGAATTTATAAGAAATGCCAAGCCAGTGTTTGGCTTTTGATGGCCACTTTCAAGGAAGTTTTGTGAGTTTGACAACTGTCCCTCTTCGTCACTTTTAGATTAGATTATCCTCATAGCAGCTCTTTAGTCTAATGTCCTACACTCTTCCATTTGTCCCTTCTTCAAATAGAGCTGTTGAATTAACTTGTGACCTCATCAATTTTCTCAGATGGTTAGGGATCAATGAATGAAAACAGATTGGTATTAAATTCAATATATATGAAGGTGTCAATGGCACTCAGAAATAATCATGTGCTCTTTCTCAGACCAGGTGCATCTGGACCTGTGTCCTTCAGAGTACCTGCTCTTGAAGAAATCATGATTGCTAACTTGACAAAATGACTTTTTAAGAAGACTAAAAATTTTAGAAGATGAACTTCATCATTTGCTCAAGATACCAATGGTCAAAACATTATGCTTTCCGGTCTATTCTATATATAATAATAATCCAACTTTCTTTTATAATTGTCAATACAGAGGTCATCAAGTCAATGAATAAAAAAGCATATGGATTTTTGTAGAAATCTTTTGCCAATAATTGTGAAAGATGCCTACTTTTGTTGATGGGAATGTATAAAAATGATGACTTTTACAGAGAGTTTTTTACTTTGGAAGAACTTGAGTATATATGACCCCATTTTACTCTATAACGACCTTATGACATACATAGAATCTAGTTTCGAATTTCATCTTGTAAGTAATCAACATACAGAGAGGCTAAGTGATTTCTCAAAGCCACACAGACAATTAATGACAGGGACAGATGATGGATATTTCTTTCTTTTTCCAACTTTTCAGACAACAGTCTCTAGATTATGTAGACAAGTAAAATTTCAAAAAATATTTCATCAGAAGGATCAAAAGAGCATTGCCAGGTTTGTTATTTTTCCAGGGGGAAGAAAAAAATAAATATGTAACTTCTACCTATTATTTCTACCATACCATAAAGCTATCCTTTCTTTTATTACCCTGAAATAGGAAAAACATGATGTTAGAAAAAGTAGTTTTTTAATAAAACTTCCTTTATGAAAACAGTCATTACTTCCTCTCTTCACCTGCCTCATTTTGCTGTGGATGGGTAAAAAATCCTGTTGTATCCAGAACTAGTTTTCAGACCAAGACTTGCAAACCAATTCCCTCTTTCATGTTGTTTTAAAAATCATACCAGCTCTTGCTCATCTTCCCCCTCCTTGCATTTCAGAGTTAAGAGGAAGAAATCAGTAAGTGTTAAAGGTTTTTCCTTTTGAAAAAGAACTATAAGAACAATGGTACTATACGATAATAATGGTACTATAAGAACAAAATGATTAGAATCATAAATTGACATCACAATCAGAACACAGGACTGCTGACTGACTAGATGTGATGAAGATACAGGTGAGCTGGGACTGGAAATGCAGAGGCAACATGTGCTATCACAATTACTTTGTTTTTAATTGGAGAAAAACATAATTTTAATAACATGTCTACCTTCTGGATATAGGGTAGAGACCCAGAGAAACTGAGTAAATGTCACAATAACTTTTTTCCCCACATTAACTTAGTAAGAGGCAATGGCAGGAAAACTGCTTTACATCTACCTTCTCATTTCTCCACTTTTGAACTCATCTGAAAAGATTAATTAGCATGACGATGTCTGTCTGTCTCTACTTTTACAAATCCCACCTTTGTTTCTCCTCATAGACTTGGTTTTATAGTTTGTAAGAAGTTCCCAAGTTTCATATGATAAATAAATGTCTAATTTTATAAAAGTACATCGTCTACCATTGTGTTCTACTAAAAGTACACAGGAACTGAGGTTGGTTTGAGGATATACTCTTAAATTGATATTTTCTACATTTATTGATAGTTTGACATGGATGTTGTATTTTAGCAGATACCAAAAGGATTAATGATCAAAATCTCATTCAATTTTAAACTTTGAACAATGCATGAGCCTCCAGAATCTATTATCTTTTTACATAACTTTCTCAAACTTTGGGAGGGAGCTATATCAATAGTGTAGGGAAAGAGAAAAGGCAGTTCAAGCATCCAAATCAAGCCCTGTCATCATTGTCACAGCAAGAATATGCGCAGCCCAGCCCTGTCCCATGTGGAAAGATGCTCACCAGTGGGGTGCTTGTCTAAGAAGGTCCCTGGTGAGGGCCATGTTCAACAGAACAGAGGAAAGCCATATTCCTCAAGGGGTCAAAGCAATACGTTTTAAAAACTCTTTTAATACACACAAATTTCAGTCACAATAAAAATCTTTTTCTGAGATAAAAAAATGAATGCCTGTGTATTATCAAATGGCCACACAAAAATAACGTTTATATTTGTATAGCATTTCATGGTGTGTAAAACATTTAAACATGTCATTATTTCTTAGTAATATTCCAAGATGGACAATATGATTTCCATTTTCGTGAGGAAGAAATTGAGACTGAGAGATTAGTGAATCACTCAGAGTTACACAAACATGATCTCAAACCCACACCTGGTCCTTGGACCTCAACTTTGGGGTTCTTCCCCTTATTCACATTCATCACAAGGACAGTCATTACTGAAGGTGAGCCCAAGGACAAAAAGAACCAATGAAAACTGACTTACTCTAAACAGGGGGGAGATCTATCAATAACCCCAGAAAGAATGTTGACCACACAAAATTTGAGGTTTATGTTTTTCTTCAGTTTTCTCACCATTACTACAACACCACTACCATCTGTGTTCTTAATCAGTTCTTTAGAACTCATCACATAAGTCAGGGCAGATAAAACACTGGCATTCACAAAAGAAATTATTTGGAATCGTTTTCATTACACCTTCTCTTCCAAATAAACATTTTTATGACAATAAATTTTTATTGTCAACCACGTATTTTAGTGGTTTGCATACTAGGCAAGAGCCATCCATAACATATCAAATAGGTGATGTATAATCTATCCTTGCAAAACTAAACAAAAGAGATAGCTTGAAAATAAAAAACTTATGGCTACTAGGGAGTTACTAATACTCATTTAAGTGCAAAATATTTATGTGCAAAAATAGTCATTGCATGAACGATTTTTTAATGCCAAAACTTGTCTGTTTTAAGTAGACTAGTCTTAGAGGTAAAATTAGGGGATGTGTTTTCTGAAATTAATAAGTGCTATTTCAAACCAAAAGTTGGGTTAATAGTAACTAATGCTAGTGAGATTATCAGAAATATTAATTAGCCTTTTTGCTTCATCTGACTTTTATTTTCATGTCTGATTATAGGCTCTGCTCGTGATTTAAAAAAATGAAACAAAACAACAGAATCATCAGGAATGATTTCCAACATAGGGACAAATAAACAAGGTGAACTCAGTCTTGTTACTTCTTTGCCCCAGTTCACATCAATTATACCGATTAAAATGTTAATTTTCACAAATGTGAATAAATGCAGGGGGCAAAAGAACGGAGACCGCTTGTGTGCTAGCAATCATTGCGGGTGGGTAAACTGACAACATGTAACTGCATATTAAGACAAATGTAGAATTTAGACAAAGTATTCCATCTCTTTTCAGATGTATACTTTTAAACCTCAGGAACTGTTTTCAGTAGATGTCATGCCTTTTAACTTGAAAAAAGATAAGCGCAAATAAGCTCCCAATTGTCTCCCCAATATGTAAACCACATCTCGGGCTGCTGTCTCTGCTACTCCTTTGAAGTTTCCCTGAAATGTCATGTGTTGTGAAGACTGCTGTGCATAAGCAAGACAATTTGCTCACTCTCAGAATTCTTACCGGTTTCCACTGCTATTTGGTATCCAGCCTCTAGTCTCCGAGATGACCTTTCCAGCCTCTCTGTGTTATCGAGCAGATGTGCCCTCTGAAAAAGAAAAAGGGAAAAAAAAAAATCAGACGGCTGTCTACAATGTTCTTTTTTTGCCTTAAAAAAATAATTCCTTCCTCTGCCCTAACATTTCTGGGTGGGGGGAGTCACCACCCATTATAAATAATTTTTAGCAAATCTTCTATTGTCAGAATCGCCACAATAGGCAGAATTCCAATCAATCGTGTACAGACTGTTCACTATTTTGTTTTAAAAGGCAGACTCGTGTTATATGTCGCCACGGTGACTCGTACTCCAGAACGCTGAGAGATGTGGGAAGACCAGAGTCCAGGGCTCTTTCCTCTTCAGCAGAGGTAGATGTATGAGACGCTTGCATAGACCTAGGATCCAAATTTTGTATGTCTTTTTGTAAAATACAATCATTTTAAAAAAAACCCTCATCTGATTCTTTGGCAACTGTAGATAATGATTTTTAGTGAAGAACTTTAAGAGAATGCCCCTCAATTTTGGCTAGGCAGCAAGACACCATATAGTACAACATATGCTACTAGCACAGAATACTAAATAGCACTTGTAGTTTTAAGGCAACTTGGGCGATCTCCAAGAAACAAGAGACATGTGTTTCCCCATGCACACAGATGTAGGAAAATATGGATTTATTCCCAGATATGTGGTGAAATTTTGATATGTAGTGTTTTAGACTGTGAACTAAAATCATATTAACGATATACATTCTTTTATATTTGATAGGAAAATCAGAGAATATCCCCCAAATTCTCAGCTTCTAAACGTTTTCTACATTGAAGCTAGGTTTTTTAGCCATAATGATCATATACTAGGTCTATTCAGGTTGGAAAACATTTATAGGCTAATAAAGTAATCATGGCTGTGAACAGATAAGACATGTGCATGCACATGTGAGTGTGTGTGTGCACAATACATGGAAAGACAGGAAGGAATGTGTGTCTGTATATTTATGTGTATACATGCACATGTGTACTTAAATAAATTAGTAACTTTTCTCCTCAAATCAGTTTTGGTATCCGGTCAAAAAAAGGAAAAATGCAACCACAACTCCTACAACTTTGTGTTGTTGACAGATGTCATTTAAAATCGAAGAAATGCTTTCTGATAATAATAAAAAAGGAGGTGCCACACATATAATCTGAGTGGCTGTCGAGCGAAACGATCTACCTTGCTCTAATGAGCCCCCATGGATCTCGGAGATGCAAGCTGTATTGACATGCACACTTAAGCTAATACACCTAGACCGGTGCCTCCAAGCTCTAGCAGCCAGGGATGCTGACAGAATATCTCGCTTCCATCTTCAAAGAAAGGAAGTGATTAGTATGTTATCATTACCATTCGAAACGTGATTTCCTTATTCCCTCCCGGCATAGGTGACACATCTGAGATGCGGCCAGACGTTGGAGGCAGCTAAAGCCACATCAAAGCTTTCCTTGAAAATTTTTTTGGGGGGAAGGGTTGGCATGGGGGGGGGGGGAGAGAATCATTAAAACAATGCATTTAGAAAAGAGAGATAGGACCTGATGTGAAGGTCAGGAAAGCTGCAACAACAGCCTATAATAATTAATAGAGTTGTCTAATATACGGTGGAGAAATTAAGAGAAAATCTGCCCCTCCCTTTACAAAAAAAAAATCTAAATAAATAAAAGGGAGGAAGAAAGAAAAGCTTGTATCATGAAAACGCAAAATCACTGAAGGCTGTAATTGAGAAAAAGAAATTTGAGGGGAGCTCTTTATGTTTGGCATTAATAACTCTTTTAAATAAAATTAAACACTTTTTACTCGGCTTGTCAGAAATAGCTTTCTTACTCTTAATTCTCCCTACATGCAGGTTTTAGGAGCAGGGATTGCTCTTCTCTTCTCTGAATATTGTTTTCTAGCTTAACAAAGGACTTAATTTCCAATTGATGATTCCCTAAAAAGAGAGAAGATCTGTGAAATCAAGAGTAAATCTGAATTTTAATCCAGAATAATAGAACAAAGCATTTAGGTTCATTGTTGTATTGGATAAAATCCCTAAATTCAAAGAAAACATTTAGCTACTGCTGGAAAAAAAAAAAATCAAAGATCAATACTAGAAATGGACAGTATAATTAAATTATAATATATACTGTAGGACACAAAGCACATCAATGTAGAATGATTTGGGAGATTCCATCAAAGGGAATAAAATCAGATTATTCAGTGTATGGCTTTAATGGAGAACAAAATTTTAAAAAAGAGTTTTTTTTTTTAATTGCATATTCCTAAATAATGGAAGTAACTCTTCTTCAGGACAGTTCAATTTTATCAGAGTCAATCTGCACACAAGAGGACTATCAGTTTACCAGCAGCTTTCCAGCAGGACCTCACTTTGTATTTTGGAACCTCTTCACTTAAGTCAAGCTAAAATCAAGTTCTTGTAACAGCTGTGCTATTTACATTGTTCCCTTAGTTGTGCTTGGCCCTGGTCTCTGAAAATGAAAGGAAATACACTACAGTAGCAGCTGATGCTTTCAACTTGCCCCCACACTCCATCCCAAACTCATTCTCTCACCCTCTTCTCAGCCCTTTTCAAAGCAGGTAAGTGAAGCTGTGCAGAAGCTTCAGACAGAGCTCAACTTGTGTGCGGAGCTGTGCAATGTGGAGAGCTGGAGATGTAGGATTCAAACGGAGAGCTCAGCACAGCCAAGACCAGGGCAGCTCCCTGGCACTACCACTCTGCTACTAAGGATGCCCTGTTTCCAAACCTGAGCCCGAAAAAGAGCTTTACAAGGGAGGGGTGGGGCCGCACTTTGTTACAAACACAACATCTTATTTTAAAGTAGGTGAATGCCTGTCTTAGAATAGGTACAAGGAAGAAATCTGGGGCTCGTTCAGTGTTTGATTATTATTAGACTTTGGGTGAGAAACAATCACTTCTGAGCAAAGCATATACCAATGTTCTTCTTTAGGTAATCTATTCTATAAACATCAATATTACGTCCATATCAAAGTCTGTAAAAAGAATATTTCAGAGGTTATTATTCTATTAGTTGAATGCTCTAATACTTCCCAGTACATTCCCATTACAAGTTATAGTTTCAGAAATTTGCATTCTAGAGCCATACCTGACAAAACTATTGCTATAAGCATAACAAAAGAGTGGAGTCATAAACCAATGATAAAACACATGTTAAGAGAAATGCTGACATGATATTGCCAGTTTTTAGAATTAAGCTAAAGCTAGTGAATTCAGCTTAACAAAAAGAAATCTTCTGTCAAAAATGCTGATTATAGTAAGGAAGAAGATTTTATTAATTATAGTTACTGCTTGTTCAGAGACAAGAGCAAGACTTTCTCCATACAGAGATTTTCAATTAATATTTGAAAATTCAGATTCTTCACCTAAGAATGAACATGTACAAATACAAGCAGATAGTCTGTCTTGCAGAAAAACAACATTGATGTATCACCCACCTCAAGAATAATCTTATACATCAAAACTGCAATGACTATTTATTACATTTACACTAAGTGATTCATTTAGTGTATATATACATATATAGGTATATGTATAAATATCTATTTCCATGTAGGGATGAAACCAAAGAAACACCAAAAGGTTGGAGAGTGAAGGTTTTGTGTATTTCCACCCTTCATTTTAAATACGATTGTTACTTTACTAAGAGACGACATCACTAATGCACCTTAAATCAGAAGAATTGTTGAAAATCACTATCTGTAAGCCTCTAACAGCATTTCCATCATTTAGAGGGTGATGACTTACCAATAAAAAAACAACTAGGATAATTCCAATCAATGCAGTCAAGCTAAAGTCAAAAATAATCCACAGTACTCTATTAAAAACACTACCCACCTATCTATCTATACATATATATATATAAACTACAGATATACAGATACACACACTATGTGAATATACGTAATTTTTATGCAATATAGGCCATTATTTTATACCCTAACATAAACTAAAACTCAGTGTCAATAAACAAGAAATAAAACAATATCTCTGAAGGGATTACCAAAGCATATGTGACATGTTTAGCCTAATTAAAAAAGAATACAGAATCACTCAACATCCCTCATTAATATGGAGACAAAATTATCAACATTACTGCAAATATTTACTGGCCACAAAAATGTCTGGAGCTACACATACCAAATAGATTAGCAAACTCAGAAAAATGAGACTGCATTATATGCTATTTCCTACAAAAAAAAGAAAGTATTTAAAAATGATCAGAGCTTTGGCTATTTTCATGCATCTATATAAACACAAGACTACAGGGTATTTATAATGTATGTGTTTCCCCCAAAAGATAACAGATTCATAGTATCTTATACTGAATCTAAGAATTTTGGGTGGGGAAAAGGAGTTTATTTAAAAACAGTTTTCAGTAAAGTAAATCGGAATGTCAGAAAAAATTCTAAATATATTTACTTCTTTGAGGAGCCAATACAAATAAAACAAATCTGAAGTTAGTTTACAGTAAAACTGTACTTGTGTATAGTTTTAAGGCATTCCTTTATTTTTCTCTCCTGTTTTGGGCTTTTAAAATATGAATTTTCCCCTGATGCCATCAAACGCCAATGATCACTGTGATTAGAAAGATTAGGATATAAAGACAATCAGCAGAGAACATTTCTGAGCAATATATACACTATGTTTACTATGTATAGATTTTCCTGGAAATATGAGTGTGAAGATACAGATTTAGAAATTCAATTTTATAGGAAGAAGCAGAATTTTAAAAAAAGCAAGCTAGGAAATACTCACCTCTTCACGTAATTTTATCAACTGCAACATGAATGCACAAAAAAAAAAAAGATAAAAAGGAAAGAAATGGCAGGAAAGAAAGATCAGTTGTGTGACAGGATACAGAATTAACATTGACAATTTATCTGTTTACATGTTTAGCATTTAAAAATCACAGACAAACACATTAAAAGAACCTAAACATAGACTACATGCAGAGTTTTTTGAACGAATAAAGATCACTTTCTCACACTGTCACATTAAACAAAGAGAATAGTGTGAAATTCTCTTTTAAAGTACATCTAAGACACCATCATGAAATAAAGGGGAATGACTTCATAGAAGTCTATATTATAAAGAAAGAAAACAAGTTTACTGTTCCTCTCTTCTAAGAATGTACCACTGAAGAGGATTTGTATATACAAGTTTTCGGGATGTTTCTGTTTTGAATCTTGACAACTGATTTCAGATTTTACTTAAAAATGAAAATGATTAATAGTTCATGCTATTATCTCAAAAACGACTTAAAACAACAGACTATGTTAGTTAATGACATACTTGCACCCACTCTAGCAGTAGGACTGCATTTGGAGGTAAGGTTATTTTAATTGAGAACACAGCATGCCAAGAGAGGTAATATTTAAGACACAGGATTGGAAAATATTTTACTGCCCTCAAAAATACTGTGCATTTCAGAGTTAACTTCTAGGCTTTTGTTTTGCTTAAGAGGCTACTACAATCACATCGTGCATTTATTTTAACTTTAGCAGTTTCTTCATTTTTCAATTTTCATCTTGTAAACGGGGCCCTCTTAAAGCAGGGAACTCTTACTTCATTTGTACTGCAGTCTGTGCTAAAGTCAAACCAAAAACCACTCTCTACTTGTTAGTAAATTCTCCTAAAATAACATTTTAATTCTCCTCTGCAGAACATGTTTCTGTCTGCCTTAATACAACAGTTGAAACAAGAGACTTCACTCTTTAGAAACTAGAAAATAGATATAGCCATGTAGCAGATTCATATTGTTTGTGTGTGTGTTTGTGTTTGACAGTCTTCTAAAGCACAAATATCATTGTATAGTTGAGATGACTGCCATAGTTTCTCAAAGAATAGAAACAGAAACCTATGTTGTAAGAGATTATAAACCACACCGTGGGTCTGAAATCTGCATCCTCAGCAATTCAGGTCTACAACTGATAATTTTTAAACATCCAAATATCTGTAACATCTGTTAAAATACTCGACATATGCAGGCCCATAAATTCAACTATTGCTTTGGGAGAAACCTGCCATGAATTGCTCACTCTAAGTTTCTCTCGAAGTATCATGTTTATTCTAGCCGGGAATTCTCAATGCTTAATGCTGGTTTTGTCTCCAGTTCAAGGAAGGCAGCAGGCATTCCAGCTTATTCTGTGACTTCATTTGTTATATGAAAAATATTTCACGTATAACAGAATGACATTTCAAAATTTTTATGAATCTTTTATAAAAAAAAAAAGTACACACTAGGTTACATCACCCTTCCCAAGGCATTACATGCAAAAATGAAACTTTTAACATCCTCCCTTCAAAACAGAAGACATTGTTGTTTTTAAATATCCTCATTCTCTCAGCAACCATCGGGGCCTGTGCATGTGATAAGTTACTATTCTCTCTTAGAAGAAAGCAAAAATTTAAACCAAAATACCTGGCCTATCACAAAGCAGAAATCTTTCTCTCTTTGCTATCCCAACATCACGAAAAGAAAAAGGCAAAAACATTCGTCGTCCAAGAAGGACGACCTGGGAGTAGGCCGCCCAGCTCTCCTTTCTTTCCGGGGCACCATTCTTCGTGGACTATCATCCTTACAGGGCCAAAGTTTAAAACTACTCCCCGGCCATAGAGACCATTCGGGGCATGCCACCCTGCCATAATCAATGAGTGTTTAAAAATGCTCCCCATTTGTTTTTTCAATAGGTTCCAAACAAAAAACGTTCTATCTCGTTTGTGCTGCATGGCTGCCTCCAAGCCCCACGCCGGATTTGTAGCTAAGCTAGGTAATGGAAGGGTTTTTAATCTTTATCTTTTTTTTTTTTTAAAAGTTAGGCCGAGAGTTATTCATTCGAGTAAACAAAAGCTGGTCTATTTTTGAAAATTAACAATGCTTAGACTGGACTGCAAGTCGCGATTGCATATTTGCTGCAGTGCCCAGCTCCAGCCCAGGCGACTTGAAAGTCGACCATGCCACCATGTTGCGTTATGATAATCAACATCTTTTTTGAAACAAAGATTTTTTTTCCCCCCCTCAATGCAGAATTTGATACAAGAGGTAATCTGTTCCTTTGTGGGCTGAAAAAAAAAAAATCTGGTTTACGCTGGTTTGAACCAGTGGAATCTCTTGTGGCTAAGCCTTCTGCTGTGACTAAAATCAAAACTGCGCTGTAGAGCGCGAGGCCCGAGCGCGCGCGCCGCCTCGGAGTGGGGTGCGCATCACGTGACCCCCCAACTCCCGAGGTTTTTTTTTTTTTTTTAAAGCTGATAACGCGCCTGCCGTCTCTGTCCGCATACAGATAACGAATAAATGCTGAACTCTATTAAACGCCCTTTACACATTATCGTGGGTCGAACACACAATTTTCTGAACTTATGATGACAGTCCATTTATTTTGCTATAAACCCTCAGCACGTAACGAACAGATTTGTGCCTGGTAATGATCTGCTCTGCCAGGGCTATATGAAATGATACCGACCTTCTTTAGATCTTGGGGAATTAAATTGACCGACTTCACCCCCTGGCCTGTGGCTGAAGTTTGACACACTTTATGCACAGCAAGCCCCAATCGGAACTTGAGAGAACCTCGTCTTAAAAAATTAAGCAATCATACCTGCTAAATATTGCTTCACCACAAACATTTCCGCACGTTTAGAAATATACTCTTTACACATTTTTTTTTTTTTTGAATCTTCTAGTTGGGATTTAAGTCAAATTTCATTGACTTAAATTTATTCACGGATCAATCCCATTTTGCATGTGGAAACTGAGAGACAATTAAGGTTCAAAGTAAGGCAGGGCCGCTTTTATTTGCCCCATTACCAAAGTCCAGTAGGAAGGGGATTTAATTCTTAATTTTTCTTTTCTTTTTTCGAGAATGGTTTTCATGAAATTAAATCAAGTTAACAATCATTAAAGTTTCCATGCTAAACACAGCATCCCCATATTTTGAGAACTCAACTCTCCCTCTCTCTTGAAAAGTTAAAATAATAATATTGTCATATGAAAAGAAAATATGATATTTAAAAAAGAGAATAGAATGATAACACCTCAGACAATAATAGTCCTTGGAAAGCTGATGATTTAACAATACACGAATGTGCAAAGTAAGTGATTTGGTCCCTTCTCTGTCAATCAGGGAGAAGCTGTATTTGCTTCTAACATCAATTAGAAATTAATTTATACAAAGCAATTAATCTGGAATTAAATGAAACTATGTACACTATATAGACCATTACAGGTGTATTTAAAAAAAAACAAAAAACCTATGTTTCTGAAATTTTCATATTCCTAACCATGGGATAAATGTTTATATACATATACTAACCTAATAAACTTTAGTTCATTTGGAAGGTTATAATGACATATATTAACAACCAGCTCTTAGATATATTTTATAATGCATTATAAATAAGCAAAATGAGAAATAATAACAATGGCAGTCACATTTATCTAAATCTGCACAAAGAACCCACTATAAGGGAGATGTGTCTACTTCATTGAAAATCACTAAATAAAATCACTGCCTATTTTACTTATTTGCAACTATTGCTATTAATTCTGTATTATCTTCCTTTTCTGATAATTTTTAATTGCAATATTTATACCAATTTTAATGAAAGAAATATTGCTATTTTTATATCATTTTGCCCATCTCCAAGGCTTCCCTATATATTAAAAGTTTATCATGAATATTAGACTCAAGAAGTTCTGAAAATCAAGAAGTTCTAAAAATCACCAGCAATTAACTTATTTGTGAGCAGAAAATATTTCCTTATATGTGTTACAGGTAATCCTGCCCAGAAAACCTGTCATCTCAATCACAAGTTTACAAAAATTAATATGAGAGTCTATGTAAAATGTTTTCTTCCTCTAAAGTATGGGCTTCTGTTTTGATTTCATAGGCTGAATGAAGACTGATGCAGAATAAGGAGTTATTCTCAAGTGACCATTCTTAGTTAAGTATGTGTTTTCGTTTTGAGGGTTTTTAATTCCTATATTATGATAAAAAGCCTCGAAACAAAATTTAATGACTTCATTATGATATGGAAATTTTGCTACATTTGGTAACAAAATAACCAAAAAGTTAAGTGTGGTCTCTTTGAACTTTCAAACTTAATTCAAATTTTAGATTGAGAAGTTCATATAATAATATATGAACAGTGGCATAGTCTCACGACTATAATTTATCACACTCTATTTATTGAAGTGACAGCTCCTTACAACTAAACTTCAGGTTCCCCAGCACTTTCAGAATTTCTAAGTTTGATTTATACAAGTCCAGGGGAAATCTCTCCGTAATCACTTTAAAGTGACAGGAATATAATTTGAACAATTCAGAAAATATGAACTCCATCTATTTTTTGTGGAATATTTTACTTTAGGCATAAAAATCATACTTATATGTATGTGAGGCAAATGTTTTAGGCACATAAAATGTCCATTAGGAGAAATGAACATGCTTTTTTAAAAAAAGATCCCTGTCACAGTACTATAATCCATTACGATAAAGGAGACAGAGTCAGACAGGAACAGCCCCTTCCTTTCTATTTCCTCTGTATTAGGCAATGGTTTCAAATGAGAGAGAGATCTATAGCTGTTTAACAGATTGACATGGGAATTCTGCATTCACTTGTTTGCAAAAAAGAATTTTTTTGCAGTAAAGATAGGAAATAAAATTATGATTCACTTATTCAAGAGATACCAGCATCTAAATCTCACTTAAAATAGGAAGAAAATAGTTTTTCTCATCCTCACATTATTTAATCTATTATGAGTAAAACTCCTTTATCACATCACTCTTTAATGTTTGATGTGTTCCCTTTTTTTTCCCCCTCGTAGCTTTTCTCACATTTCAATCAGAGAAGCTGAAATCCCAAGTCAAATCTTAACGTGTTTACATGTCTGAACTCCAACTGATAACATCCAAATAGCGGAGGAGGTGAGATCTTTCCCCAAACAAACATAATCAGCTCACTGATTCTTCTCCTTTTTCTGGGGGGTGGCTGGGCGGGGTCATCATCACATACACAGCATACCTGTTTACAATATTAGCATGATAGCAGATAGCAATATAGTTTGCGCATACTTATACTGCAGTGGCAAACACAATTATGAAATTTTTATAATGTGTAGCAAAATCTTATGCCTTATTACCTTATTAACAGTTTACTGAATGATTATGTGCATTTTTATTTAGGCAGGGTAGAGACCTCTGCAATACTTGCCAAAGTAACATTCATAAAACAGTTTAGGTCTTGCTTCTGAAATCCCCTATCATTTATTTTCCTTGAAACTGTCCAAGAGAATCAGTTGCTAGGATTGTTAGAGACATTTTTAAAGTGATCTTTACACTGAGATTCTTGAAATATTTTTTAAAAGTCATATATTATCCACATGGATTGAGGAAGTCTGCAGTGTTAATTCAAAGAAGCGGGACATTAATTGGACTGATGACATCAATGTGTGATCCAATAAGAACCCACATCCAAGTTATAAGAAGAAATTGGGTCTTTTTTAAGAAGAAATTGGGTCTTAATTTTTGCTTATGTGGATCTTAAACTGCAGAAAGACATTTCCTATTGTTGTTGTTGCCGTTATTACTATCATTACTATTATTTGACAAAGCAGGCCCTCTATATGAGTATCCAAGTTCCACACTGGTGCTTACATTTGCATTTCGGTGAATGTATTTTTAAGAAGCTACACAATAGGAGACTGAGCTGCCTGCCCTGTTGAATTTTGAAAGCTTACTTTCATTTGTTTTGCTGCAAGTGTTGATTTAATTATGCTGCATTATTATCAAAGCTGTATTATGTACTTTTTCATTCCTTTTACATGTGTTTGAGGTGAAGACCTTGGCTTTGTCTGCAAACAGTGTGTTTCAAGTTATTCCTTAAGTACTAAATAATAAAGAAAAGAGAAGAAAAGATTTTTTTTAAAGATAGCAGACAGTGATCACAAGGTAAAGGGTTAAATGTAAGATCTCCAAGAAACATTTTGAAGTTGATTAAGACTCCAGCTTTGCATTAAACAGTATCGCTTCCACATGAGTTGCTGCTAATACTGTTAAGGAGCAGCTTGAGAGCCCAGTGTGCGAGTGACCCCCTTCACCCTCCAGCCACCCACCGGGCCCTGCTGATTAGCATTCTACCTGGTTCTCTGAGGAATTCCCATCCTCCCCCAGGAGCTCATTCCGTACTTCGTCACTGTAGGCGATCCGTGACCTTTTCTATAAAACAAAACAAAAAGGGAGAGAGCAAGATGAACATTAGAAAGTAAAGGCTTCGAAGCGTCATCGGTCTCCAGGCTGATCATCTCAAACCTCGAGAGCCCCCTAATGGAAACCTATTTGCTAAAATCTGCAAACCAAAGTTGTGTCAAGTTCTTGAACTTGAGAAGTTTTTCAAATGCCAATAATGAAAGAAAACTCTGTATTCTGTAAGTATTCTGTTAATATTCACAAATGGGTCGTGACTGGTATATTATGCCATACAAAGTCATTCAAAGAAGGGCACTGAACTGAAGGAAATGCAGTTGTGTAGCTCTGTATCTGCAAACCCCACCAGATTGCAATTAAAAGGAGAGTATATAGGGATCTTTAATATTGTGGTAGGAAATGACCATACAATGCAGGTCTTTTAAAATCTCTAATTTTAGGATATTTTATCTCCCAACTATACACTAGAATGTCTGGAAAATAGATCTATATTTCCTTCATTATTTCTGGTTAGTTTTCCTAACCAGAAAGATGGAATTTAAAATCCCATTTCATTTCCAAACAATAATTTAAAAGCTTCCCAGTCCTCTATAAATAATGGCCTTAAGAAAGTGTGTGTGTGCATGTGTGCATGCCTATGTGCACACATGTGAGTGTGTGTGTGTGTCTGTGCGTGCGTCTGGTAAATTAAATTTCCCAATCCCAGTAAATAAAGGCAAGAAGGCTATGAGTCAACTTTTCACAATCCCAGCAAATAAAGGCAAGTGGGCTATGAGTCAACATCATACACTGAGATTTTGTTTTACAAGAAATCTGCCTTCACCTGTAAAGTCAGAGGGACCTGTCTGCAAGCAATTCATTAATTATGGACACATGTTTGGAAAAACTAAAAAGCTTTGAAAATTAGTTGCAAAGCTAAAGTGTCATCCTCAGATCCTACTTTCAGACCCAAATGCAGATTTACAGGTCACTTTGCTTTCTTTTCTGCTTCTGAATTTACAAAGTAAAAACAGTCAATTAAAAAATAAAAAAAAAATCATGTGGGACACTATTCTTTTTTTCAGCTGAGGCCTACAGTTTAGGACTTAAAATTTCTTACCTGTTCAACTGTGATCTGAAAAAAATGTTACTTTTAAAGGATGATCCATGAACAGAAGTCAACAAGATTTTATTTAGATTTTTCCACTAGTGAATAACACTCCTTTGCCACCTCAGAGACCATGATATCTTCAAAATCATATTATATTAGAATTTAAAAGGACTATGGACAAAAAACTTGAATTGATTTTAAACTACTTCAAAGTTTAGCCTTTCTCAATTGGGGTTCTGGAGCTAAACTACAAAACACAGAAAATATTTCAGTGGCTATTCTCTCAATTTTTCCAAAGATCACACATAAGAGAGAAATTAGTTCATTACATAGAACAGAAGACTTCTGGGCCTAACTCTCTGGCAGACTGCAGTTGAATAAGGCCAAATGGATGTATAAATAAAAATAAGTAGGTCTACACATCCCTTTATTTTTCAGAAAAGAAAAAAATCAGACTAATGGTATTCAAAAAGTAGCTTTGGTTAAACCAGAGGAGAACCTTTGTATCCTAACTCACAGCTTAGTCCTCCTACATAAAATGTCTACCACATTTTATTACTATCTGGATACACTGAGGAAAAAGATAGAAAAATTGGAAAATGTTTCCACATAAAGGAGATAGTGGTATCCCCTCGCTGCTCTGAATTTCTACCCCAAGTCACCCTTGCCTGCTACAAATGTTTATATTAGACTTGGGCAAACCAGTAAGTCTGTAAGTAGATAAATAAACCAACAATGCTGTAGACAGGACAAAGTCGAAAAGTTAAGTTGTTAGCCCGAGGTCAGTAATGACATCTATATCAGATGTCTTAACAATTCAGGAGTGTCCCAACTCATTTATTTGTGAGCACACCAGATTTCTAACCACCACAGTGGATGTTAAGTCTGCTTCTCTTCCTGCAGTTATTGAAGCTACTATTAATTAGATATTTCATTGGCTTTGTATAGAATTATAATTTAAAAAATGCTAAATTACAAGAACATACACTTCACGGCCTTGGCACAATATTTAGAGCAAGCTAAATCTTTCTTTTGCCCATTTGGAGTTCCCCACCACAGCAGTTTCAAACTAGCTAAGCAAAAGTGTTTAACAGTATTAAAGGAAATGAGAACCTTTATACAGGCTATGGTATCAGAGCTGCCTTTTTAATTATTCATTTCATCACTATGGGGGACTAAAACATTCCACAGTATGCAAGGATATCATATGGAGATTGTTTTTGTTTTCCCCTTTTTTCACCAAAATACCAACAAATTGGCATAGATTATTCAATTATATTTTATTCTTATTTTGATTTACTATACTTCAAAAGAAGAAAATTACAAACATGTATTCTTAAATATCTAATCTTGTGTTGGTTAGAATCCATTGCTTTTGAAAACCAGCAATTAACAGGGTACAAGCTCAGCAATAGAGAAGAACCAAGGATTTATCCTCCGTTGAAGGGTGGTCCCTATAAATGTCATTCTTTACCAATGGGACAGTTAAAAACCAGTCATTTGGATGACTTTCTGGATGTAATTAAGCAAATAATATGCTGAGTTTACAAAATGTTCACTAGTAGAATTGACTTCTCTTAAAGAATGAAAAGAATTCATTTCAAATATTAGAAATAGTTCCTCATAAAATGATATAGTTAATGCTGAAAACAGAACTCTTAACACTCAAGTATCATTATAAATTTTTAAAAAATCAGACTTTGTTTTATTGAGTTATATTTAAATACTGGACATTGCTATTTTCTATTACTGTTTGAAATTTTAAGCAAGCTGATCCTAATCAACAATAATTTAGCAGAATCATTACTAAATTGAATCTTAGAAAAGGCAAATTCCCTTGAATGATAAACTGCTTATATTATGGATAATTTTCCTCCAAGACATCAATAAATTATTTTACCTTCTACGGAAATTTTAAAGATCCGACTCTACCTCACTAAGTTCTATGGCTTACTTTAATTTAGAAGATTCAAGGTTAATGAAACTGAAACATCTACTAAGTCTTGATAAACTAAAATATTTTTACTTTATTATCGCCTGTATAAAATCTGTAGTTTAGCCAAATGCAAGCATGAGAATATGAGCTGGAAATGTCACACACTCAGCTACAGTTTGAAGGAACCCAATTCATAATGCATGTTATAAATAGTTAATGACTTCTATACATAAGCTAACCAGGCAAATCAAGAAATTGTCAACATTTTTAGTTTTAGTTGTCAGTTACCACTGTCTACTAGTGCTTTGTATGTGGCTTTCTGGAGGAGACAGAAGCTCTATGCAGTTTGTAATCTACTGCAATTTCGGGTCTGTACCACAGGGTGGAAAAGCTTCAGCTGACAATAACTGCCCCTCCCCCCCACGGTGTTAAATACAAGAGCACTCCTCACATTTGTTTGTGTGTTTGTGTAAAGCCTGTTCCTGCTAGCTTCAACACTCAGGTAGACCAGGCACAGTTGGATGGAAAAATCCACAGACCATGTATGAATGACAGCAAAAGTATGACAACTTTAACAACTGATAGTTATTCCTAAGAAGTTAGATGCACAAAGTTTCAATGGCTATTTTAAACCGATGACAAAAATGAGTCTTTGGTTATGAATGGAAGACTTTCAGATTCCAGGCAATTTTCACTTGGTATATGAACAGAACTTTTGCATACTGATTGACTGCTTTTCTTAAAGTCAAGTTCAAACAGATACACTTGCTCAGTTCTGTCTGGAAATTTGACTTGAAACAAATTTATCTACTTGACCCAAGCCTTAACATTTCCCAACTGAACTGAATATGTTCCTGGACAGGCACCGCTAAACCAGAAACAAAACGAATTAGCCTAGCTTAAACTAATTAAGAACTGTGTTCTGTGGTACAGCCTCCTGTATGATTCTACATGTGACAGAGGGTCTACGTAACTAGAATGAGGATTCTACAACCCAACGCTATCATAAGCATAACAAGAAGTTGGTTTAATACAAATCCGTATATGAGAATTTAATTTCCATGGCTTGCACATGGCAAAGCAATTGCTTAAATTGCCTCACCTGGGAATTTAATACAATGTTATCATCAAACCAGCCACATTGTAAATAGATTTATAATGCTTTCCATGTGCTGCACTCTGTTGCATATGAATTAACTAATGATCTGGTATTACAATAAAATCAGCTAGTTCCCACACCTGGCAGACAGGATATTTCACTAAATTAATACCCATACAGCTACATCACAAGGCATGGGAGAGGAAACCATCTCTAAGGCATTCGACTTGAGTTTTACACAGGAGGCAAACACTCCATGGCTGTGTAGAATATCACGGTGTTGAATGGGGTGCTCAGGACAATCTGTTTCTAACATCTGTATCACAGAATGAAGACTTTCTCATTCCCATTCAATTTTGGCCTAATTTTCTTCATTCAGTGCTTTAATTACTAACCAGCAACCCACAACATTCACAAACACCAAGAAAGCCCTTTCTTCTAATCTATGTGCTGCAGACAGTCAAATAATTGATACAAAATGCAGTATGGTTTTGGTAAGTAATGAAAGAAAGGCTTGTCCTACTTCCTAATCAAATAGGCCTATAGAAGAAATGGTTAATAGATTTCTCCATAGGTCTAAAGCAAATTACCCAGTCTGGCCAGACTTTTCCATTGCTTCTACCATGCCTTTCAGTCTCCACATATTTAATAATGCCCAAGGTTACCAGGTGATACATCTATTAAAAACTGTTATGCTTTCATAGCCAAAGAATTTAACTGCCCTAAAGAATTTAACTGCTCCTGTTATAATTAACACTTTGGGATAGCTACAGAATACCATGAAATTATATTTATTAGCTAGTCACATAATTGCTGGCATTCATTTCTTACCTAATTTTATCTGGTTCTAATTAAATAATATCATACTTCTGTAATGCCCAGATGGCATTTCTAAAATGCATCTATCTTTGGCACAAAGCATTCCATTTTTAACCTCACTGCTATTTCTCCATGGCCAATTTCAGCTTTTCATCCACATTCCACCTATGACCCAGGACTTAAAAAGGTTCAGCAATCCAGGGCAGGAAACTTAAATTTTTGAGAAAAAAATAAAAAGGAATTTATAAACATTATTTATCACAGTATTCTCTGTGCTCTATTAATTTCTAGCAAAATATGATTTAAGATCAAAATATATCATACTGTATGATTCAGGTAAAGGTAAAGTACACTGTTCGGTAAATGCTTGATCTCCGGAAAGTTGTTAGAAAAAAAAAAAGCACAGGGCAGTGAGTGAAAAGAACAGAGATGACATTTCAGTAGGTGATCTTGATCAAATTAAGTTTTCTGATATCATTTCCTTGATCTCTAAAAATACTGATGATATTTATTTTCAAGGACTGCATAGTAATGGAAACCTATCATAATACCCGTGATAACCCTGCAAAGGATGTTCCACTAAATAGATAGTATTGGAAAAGATGCAGTAAGATCAGAATACACATGCGACTTAGGTATAAATTAGCACATCACTTCAAAAAATGATTTGCCAATATAGACTAAACCAAAAGTGGCTTTAATGAGATCATATCATTAACCCAGTAATCTACTACTCATCTTTGTCCAATTCCCTATTTTATGATGCTACAATTTTGGGATGACTTTCAATGGTAAAAACTTGACTGCATTTCTTCAAAGTTATCAGGGAAAGTAAGTTCCAATCTGTTTCCTTTAAGTAATCATTCTACTAAACATGGCTTGCTCTTGCTCAAGGGACTGTGTGAAGTTAAAGGTCAAACTCGTTCACTGGAAAGTGCACATGCCACATGTCACCCATACTGTAGCATTAATAAAGGAAAGCACACTTTCTATCTATCATAAACTCAGGGTCAATGGACCATATGCAAAGCCACCAGAGAGAAAACACTAGCCTGCCTGCTGCTAGGCTGCCAACATTTGGAAAAGCAGGTTCCATGAGAGCACTGAAATAACCCATTGTTTTTGAGTATGTGATACCAGGAAAAGTTTTTAAAATTTTTGAAAACTTTTTAAAATACTGTTTCTATTATAATCATTCTCATTTATTTTCTTGCTTATACTTTAAAAAACATCTTACATGTTTGAAATGGATTTTTATATTTTGGCTGTAAGTAAATTATACCAGATCTTCTCTTAATTTTTGAAGTGGAGCTTTAATGGCACATGCAAATACTTATATGCATATGATGATGTTATATATGTATATTTACACACAAATAGACTCACTCCCGTGTGCAATCCACATGTACATTACATCCATACGTAATAAGAAGTCTATTTGTGTATCACAATGCAAGAATAGACTTTTACTTACAACAGCAATTCTGACCACATTGCTGCTACATCATTTAATGATTTGTAAAGCAGAAAGCCTGAAATCATGTAACTGCCCTTCTTCATTTCCTCCCCCAGCACTTCTAAACATAAGCCTGAAATTTAAGTTTAGCATTAGAGTTTCAAAATGCAACTTGATTTAGTTAGTATCACAGCCCCACTTGCTTGCATGTGGGTGTAGTTTATGACTTTGACACTGTTATTGAACACAGTGTGACTGTGTCTTAAATCATGTTAACTTGTCAATCAGTAATTAAGTTACTTCATTCCAAAAATCAGCTCATGATAGAATGCCCAGATGTCGTTGTCAACATCTGGAATAGTGTAACTACACACTGGAGGAAATCTAGCTCTTTAGCCTTTCCAAATAAAAAAATAAAATCACTCATCAAAATGTACTTGAAATAATCAAAATGTCAAAATGCTTATTATTTTGTCTGATAAGGATATATAAATACTTTATTTGCTCCCACTGAAAAATGATAATCTGATGAATGAATGCTATGTAACAAATGCTTCAGTTGTATTTTTAGAATAACTACTGAAATAAAGAATATAGATTTATATTAATTTGCATCTAGGTTTCCTTATGCAAACTGCCTTGCATTAGGAAGAAGTTATCATGCATTGAAAATCTGCCCATAACCATAATTTTAAGTGATCAAGACATCTAAGAGCAAATGATCTTGAGGATTCTGTATGACTGACACTGAGGAAGTATATAAATGACAGAACCTTGTAGTTGGCAGTGACATGAGACATCATCTATTGATAGACCAGCCTACAAGGTAGAGAGAGGAGGTGTTCTAAGCTAGATGGGTGATCTATCCAAGACCACACAACTGGGAAAGAACAGGCAGAATTTCGACGAGCATCTGTTTTTCCAATGCCAGAATTCTTTTCACTTGACCACACCGCCAAGGCAGGCTGGGTTCTCCTGATCCTCAATCCCCAGGGAAAGAATGACTTTAACATTCACCTAGTTCTTGAACTTACCATCAGCTACAAAGTTGATTAGTCTGAGTCTTGTCACTCTTTTCCAAAATAAACAAATAAAAAGAAATCTTTATTTATACATTATTGTCAATATCTGGCACACTGACAATAAAACTGAAAGTTCAGGGTGACAAATGCTTAAGGTACAATGTTTTATTTGATAGAGTAAAATGTCTGATCTCAGAGAGTGAGTCAGCACCACACCTATGGGTGTAACTTAGATATGTTTCAAGATTAATCTTCAAAGGCTGCACCATAAAGCAACAATAATCTACCACAGGCAGGAGAGGAGCTGCAACACTGGTTTTTGAGATGTGTTAAGAACTGCCTGCTTGCCCAGGGATCTGGTGACGTCCCATAGGGTTACTCTAAAATTCTAGACTGGAACCTGCCAACTCATAGGCAAACAATTTTTATAATTTATTTTTCATGGTACTTATTTTTCATAGTACTTATTTTGGACCCATGTTAAGACAGATTCTTTATTATAGAAAATGCTTGTTTTAGTGAGGTTACAGTGCTCATAATTCAGAGATGTGCAATATGCTTTTTAATGCTCTATGAATATAGCCAATAAAACTATGATGATCAGGCAATAAAACAAAATCCTTTTAGTTCAAATTCTCTATGAAAAAAATTATGAGGATTCCTTCTATACCAGGGTGACCCAAGACTATAAAACATAATAAATCTAAATATCCAGACCCGATTTATAGACAACATGATCTTCCTAAAAGATTCCCCATTTTCGGTTGAACCAAGTCCCACCTACTTAGGGGCTGTGCTTTCTCAATTAAATGTTCTTTCTCTTACAGCTTTAACATATCCACACTCTACTGTGATTATCTATCTACCTTCCCTTTAAGGAAATAAACATTAGATGTATCCCAACTTCATCTATTTTAAAAAGTTATTTCACTCTATACTACTCTGTTCAGTGAATGCCCAAACTCTCTTTATCTTTCCACTCTTAGCTATGCTGCTTGAAAGAGTATTCTACAAGCACCAACTCCACACACTCACGTCCTAACCACTTCTCAGCTTAAAACAAACTTGATACCTTCCCACCATATCACTGGATCCCCTAGAGGCATCAATGACTTCCAGTTTTCAAAATCATTTGCCACATTATTTATTTTCAGGTTTTTATTTTAGAATAGTTGCAGGCTTATATAAAAGTTGCAAAGATTACAGAATTTTTCCTAATATCTAAAGGCTTATATTTGTCACATGAATGAATTCATTATTATACATTATTATTAAATAAGTCTATACTCTTTTTTTCGGGTTCCTAAGTTTTTTTTCTGCTCCTGTGTCCTATCCACAGCTCACATATTTTCAGTAATCATGTCTCCTTATTCCTCTTCTCTGTGACAATTTCTCAAACTTTCCTTGTTTTTTGATGGCTTTGACATCAAAGTCATTTGAAGAGTCCTGGCCAGGTGTTTTGCAGAATGTCCTTCAATTGAGGTGTCTGATCTTTTTCTCATTACTAGACTGAAGATATATGTTTTTAGGAAGATGGCAGAAGTAAAGTGTCATTTTCATCATATCATATGAAAGGTGCATACTATCAACATGACTTATCACTGTTAGTCTTGACCTTGATCACTGGCTGTAATACTACTTGTCAGGTTTCTCCACAGGGAGCTACTCTTTGACCCCTTCCTATATTGTACAGTCTACATGAAGCCCACATTTAAGGGGTGGGGAATTAAGTTCTACCTTTTTGGGGGAGGAATATCTACATAAATTATTTGGCATTTTTCTGCAGATTCTATCCTATCATTGTTCAATCACCTATTGATATCAGTATTGACTCAGGGATATTTATTTTATAAATACTTGATTTATAATCCAATACTACATTTATTTTGTTGTTCAGTTCATAACAACTTTGGCTTCAATGGCTTCTTTTCAGTCCTTTTTTCATTTGACCACTTGATAGCACTTGACATTGTTGCCTACTTTCTCTTTAGCGGTTCTAGCTCTACCCTCCCTGGAATTCCTCCTACCCTACAGGTAGGTCTCTCCTTCTTTAGTCTCATATCATAACTCAGTCTGCCCCAGATCTTCATTCTTAGCCTTCTTCTCACTCATCTGAATGATCTCATCTATACCTTTTGTTTTAACTACCATCGAGGGGCTGGCAAATACATGCAAATACCTACATGGCTTCTTCACAAGCTTAATACCTACTTGGTGCTTGAAGCAACCTAAAGTCTTCTCCAATTTAACAAAGAGCATTTTTTTCTCCTATGTTCAGTTTCTCCTCCATTTCCCCTAATTTGATGGATGGTATCACCAGTACATAGTTTCCCCAGATAAAAGCCTAAAAGTTACCCCACTCTCTCTCTTACTTCCCAACCCAAAGGCCTATAGATAAAACTCTTATTTTCAGAATATCTACAGCCAGGGCCTTCGTCATATTTCCAAGATGTCAGTTACCTTATGCACTACTCCCAATTCTCTCCTTACAACCATTGTTACCACACATTTCATCCCTTTTTAAAAATGAATTATATTTGAGAGATACTTGTATGGGAAGACTGACATGTTTTTAGGCAAAGGTAAGCCAACAAGTGCAAATTCTCAACTCCGCATCTCGGGGAGCAAAGGAGACCCCTTCAGCCCTATCTCCAGCAGAATATCAAAACCATAAAAGAATAATCGTCTAAAGATATAACTTATTTCAGAATAGACATGTTAAAATAGGAAGCAAATTCATTCGACAAAAGCCAATATACCACGGGAAACTGCTAAGCAACAGACCTCTCTCCAACTTTATAAGTCAATACCACATTTCTCTTTAATTTCAAATGCAGGCCTATCTCATATCAGCCATTTTATTGTTCTCCTCAGCTAGCTATTCCCATCTTTATTATGTAGAAGCTAAAAGACCACCATTTCAAACAAGATGTTGCGCATGCATATTTCTCCTTTGTCTGATTTGTGGACCTGAGGAATATGGATTACTTCTGTTATCTGCACAAAGAAGCACTGCTACAAACCTGGCATTCAGTTTGCTTTTATCTCTGAGACCCCAAATTGTTCCGTTAGGCAACACAGGGCACTTATCTAGATTGAACTGTCATACAAATAGATTTTTGTCAGCCATTCAATTTGTATTGGGGAGCACGCCAACAAAAACAAAACCTAGCAATTTAAAACAACAAACCTATCCTCGACTGACAGGAACAAATTGCTGTATTTCAAATGAATAAGAATTACTAGCGACCGTACAGCCCATGTGTGGGTGTCACAGAGAGAAAAATATTCTTGGAACTAATTCTGTCTAGTTTTTGTGGCAGTGGTCTAACATAAAAAGGAGTGGCGTGTACCTCATCCTAATGAACATACAAGAGAAAACATTAACAGGAATTGTGTATTATTAGAGGAACATGGGCTCTCTAAGAAAATTTCCAGTCAGAATTCAGTGGGTCCATGAAGAAGGAAATGCTGGGCTGCGTTTTTGAGTTTGCTCTCTGATCTGAATACCTGTTCCTTCCAGGAATTCAGGCAGAACCTCTACTCACAAGACAGCAAATCTGAGTGGTTGGACCATCCTTCTCCTTAAGTTAAATTGGTGCTGGCTCCATGTCTTCAACTTTCATAAGGAACAATTGAAAATCTTATAGAATGTACCTAACTGCTGTCACACCTGAGCTCTTCCACATCTCACACTGGTAGGGACAATAGATAGAGCTGATCTAGTCTTCAAACTTTTCTGAAAGCTGTAAATTATCTCTAAATAAAAAGTTTCAAAAGATTAAAAGGTGTGCAAAGATTATTGAAATAAATAGATGTTTTCGGTAATCAAATTTTCTAAACTAATATGAAATTAAACGTCAAATAAGTCTTTGATTAGAGAAATAATAAATGTAAAATAAAAATAGGAGGCCATTATGCTCTTGAATTCAGGCCATTTGAACTACTTTTACCACATATGAGTGTTTTCCTTATTTTCCAATAAAAATACAAAATTTTGTTTACAGTTTTAAATTGGCAACATACTTTTGTAGTTTAGTAATTAGAATGAACTCTAAGTCATCCATGGTCAGAGAAACTGAAAGTTATCAGTTCACAATAACAGAATATTAACTACCATTTAAAATAGTTTGGCAATAAAGTGAAATTCTTTCTCTCCTTCCTTTCATCCTGAATTAAAAGTTTTGAAGACAATAATTCTAAATTAGATTACTTAACTGATAACTTTTTCACAAAAATGCACAGAGGAGCCTAATTCAAATCTCAAATATACAATCATCTTTCCACACCTTTTAATCTTTTGAAACTTTTTATTTAGAGATAATTTCTGGCTTTCCGAAAAGTTTGAAGAATAGATCAGCTCTGATTACTGTTTCTGTTAATAGTCTGATATATGGGCGAGCCGAGGTCTAACAGTGGTGAGGTCGGTTCTCTAACTATAGCTCTTTTACCTTGATCGTAGGTGATTCTCTGCTGTTCTTGCAGAGAATACACACACTTAGGTAGTTAGACATGTGCCCTCAAAACTGTGACTTGATTTGGCAATCAAGTTACTCCCGATCCATCTTATTTTGACTATGATAGCCCTGGACAGGGACTGATATAATCCTATTCTCTCAAAAGAACACAGCCCCAATTTTGGTGCAATATAAATATGCAATAACAATAGAAGCTTAGGGCTAGAAGGGACCTTGAGAGGTCCTCCAACATGTCTTGATCCCTTATATCATCACATACAGGATGAATCTTGTACAGATCTCAGGAAGGAAGTCCCTTAACATTCATGAACAGGCCTCATCAATAGTCACTGGTTATTGCCAGAAGCTATTAGCCTAAATTAAATATATATCTTTGGTATTATAGTTACACATGCAGTAGAAATGAACAAGAGCTGCTGACCATACTTGTTCTAATAGCTCTTCACAGACTTGAAGACACTTAACAGCTCTACAACTTTCCATCCAGGGAAAACGGTCCCAGCATCTTTCTTCATCTGCTAATTCCCAACCCTTTAATCATCTTAAAGGCCTACAGAATTTTCTCTGAATTATATTTTGGAATCATAACTCCAGTTGTACTTAGCGATGGACATTAGTAAGATTTTCTTCTTCTAAGGTCTAACATGAACCAAAGTATACACACGATTATTCATAATATGGAAGGCTGAGGATGTTACTTCTCCTTTGACTGTTCTTACTTCTGCTCTGAATATATTTAGCATTATTCATACACAGTAATTTTTATTTGCAAGTTGGGGCTAGTTTCTATTACTTTTTTAAACTTGCTTTCTTGTCCTTTGAAGAAACAATATGATTAATTAGAAAAGTCTTTTATTTGGGCATCTGATGAGCCTGGATTCAAATCCCAGTTTTGCTATTTATTATCTATGTAATTGCAGAGAGGGTGTTTAATCTTTCTGAATCTTGGTCTGCATATCTGCATAAAGGAAATAAAAACACATAGTTTGTTGTAATATTAACTGGACCTTGCAATATGAACACAGCTGTGTAAGTTAAGAAGTCCCCTCAAAGTCATTATTTTCCCCTCTTCTTTCCCTCTGGGGTGTGTGGGAAAGGAACAAGAACAAACACACTCTGAGTTCTCTATTCCTGGCAAAACTAAAAAATAGATACTATTCATAAATCCCAAAATATGTGGAGAGGTGTCCAAAAGCAGATGAGATCATGCAAATCCACTTGACAGGATGTGACAAAAGACATGAAGGATGATAAGAACATGCAACAATAACTGAGCTCAAAAAACACCAGTCAAAATCGACTTCCTGGGACTCCCTGGTGGCGCAAGGGGTGAAGATGCAACCTATGAAGCTATCTGCAGCCGCTGCAGCACGAGTTTGATCACAAGCCAGGGAGACACCCACATGGAGCAGCAGACCTCTCCAAACTCGCCCGCTGCTCCCCTCAGCAGTGTATTTCAGTCAGCCTGCCTGTTCTATTCCCCACTGTCTCTTGTGGATCCTCTCATCCCCCACACCTCTGGCCTGTACCCCAGTTCTTGTATGCATAAATAAATCTTTTTAAAAAATCGACTTCCTAAAGGAAAGGGACTCATTGGGAGACACAAAATCTACATGCTTTGTTGGATACAATGGATATAGGGACAGGTGCGAGCAGGTGGTGGCAGAAGCCCTCCTGGACACAGTTTGTTCAAGAAGCAAGAAGACAAGGCTACATAAAGAGTAATAGAAGACTTCTGCCTCCCAGAGAATGTGGAATCACAAGAGACCATTTCTTTCACCCTAACAAACTTATCGAGCTGGAAAACCTATGACACCATAGTATAAAAAAAAAAAAAACTATCAAAGAGCTGACAACATAAACACACCTAAGTGAAGTACATTCCAGAACATTATGAGCCTTTTCCGACACAGACGAGATCCTTGGCTATTCTCATTTCTGGTGGAGTAAAAGTGGCTGTGGCAGTAGGTAAGAAGAAACAAGTCAAACTTTGAACAAACTTTTAAGTGGTATGTCTGGGCTAGCTCAAGATTTTAAGGAGTCTGAGTCACAGAGTCATTGGTTGGGTTACCAACCAATGTTTGCTTCTGGGTCATGGCTGAATGCTTAGGACATGGTAGGAGTGATGAGGGAGATGCTCCCCTGAATTAAGTCAGACCCTTGCCACATCTAACTGACCCTCAGAAGGTGAGAAGCAAAGCAACAGCATAGAAGTCCATGCTCAGCACCATGAGGTCTTGTCTATTATAGGTGAGGGGTGGGACAAGAGAGCTGATAGAAACCTACCTGTGACATTCTGATATTTCAGCCACCAAAAGTCAGGTGGGAGATAGGAACAGGAAAGCTGAGAACCCTCTGAGGTATTCTAGATCTTCAAAGAGCATAAAGCAACTGGGCTTCTAAGGTCAGATTAAGTGAGATAGAGAGAAATCATCTAAGATACAAGAGTATGATTGGAGAGCAAAGAGAACTACTCAGAGCAAAGTTATTAGCAGCAGAGTTGAAAAGCAGAGCGAGAGATCACTCACAAATCGAAAAAATGGTGGCTCAACTAGCAGAAAAAGGTCTCTTGGAAGACACTCAGAGCTCAAGCCTAGCTGAAAGGAAAATCCCAACTCCAGCCTTAACATTTAAGTTAAACTGAAGCTGCCAGAAAGCCTACACACAACCCAACTAAAGGCCAGGTTGTCTCAGCCACTACATCATAGAAGCCTGGAAGGGAGTGATTTTTTTTGCTTGTTTTATTTATTGGATAAAATTTTACTTACTTCACACTCTACAGTTCTTTTATGTAAAATATTGAGCATACAATAAAAAAGAGACATGAGGAACCAAGAAAATGTAACTCATGGCCAATGGAACATTCTCAAAGATTATCAATATATAGGAACTATAGCTTAAGGACTTTAAATAACTATGAAAAAATGACAAAGGATTTTGTGGAAAAGGCATATAATACACATGAAGAGTTGGGCCATTTTAGTAGAAAGTGACCATCAAGATTAACCAATTAGAAATGATAGTATCAAAGATATGGTATCAAAGTGTTTCATGATTTTAATTTAAATATCTAATGATATCATTAAATATGCCAGAGCAGACTGAAAACAGTATAGGAAAAGATCTGGAAACTTAAAAGGAGATCAAAGGAAAGTAATCAAACTGAAACAAAAAGATTTGAAAAAAGTGAAAATAAGAAGAAAGAAAAGAAAAGCATCTAGGAACTGAGGAATAATACTAAACGACCTAACATATTTGTAGTTGGAGTCAAGAAAGAAAAAGAAAATTGGGCAGAAAAGAGAGTTTAATAAATTAAACTAAAAATTTTATAAAACTGATGTAAGAGATCATTTTGTGGGTCTAGGAAGTGCCATGAATCACCTGCAGGTTCACACCTGCTACAAAGAAAACCACACCTAGGTACAAAGTAATTAAACTGGAACTAAAATAAATAGTAAATCTGAAAAGCAGCCAGAGGATAAAAGACTATCATCGAGAGGGTAAACATGACATAAAGGATGCCTGACTTTGCACCAGAAACAATGGACACCAAAAGATGATGAAATTACACCTTTGAAGTGAAGAACTAGGGAGAAAACTATTAAAGTAAAAGTCAATGTCCAGCAAAAATATCATTCAAAAATAATGATGAAATAATTACAGATAAAAACAGAGAAAATTACTAACTGCAAGTACTAAGAACTTAAAGATAAATGTTGTATCTCTTACAGGAACCTCTAAAAATAACACAAAGAGGTAGAATTTTTAATATGCAATAGCATAACTTTAAACATTACTGATCTTCCTCAACTTATAATGGGGTTACATCTTGATAGGCCATTATAAGTTGAACACATTGCAAGATGAATATGCATTTAATACACCTAACCCACTGAACAGTACACCTCAGCCTCACCTACCTTAAATTTGCTCAGAACGCTTAAACCAACCTATAGCTGGGCAAATCATCTAGCACAAAGCCTGTTTTATAACAAAGGGTTGAATATCTCAGACACAGATGGGTGTTTTTTCAGACAAGATAGGATGTGAAAGCACAGAACACAATATCAAGAAAGGGTTCCGACAATGCAACAAGGAACTTTGGGTTATTGGAATTTTTCAAGATTTTTAGTAACTGCCAACAAGTATCTTTCAGGATAGTTCAAATAATGGAAAAAATTTAGACATATTTATGTGCTCAGGTAAAACAGGAGAGATAATCCAAGGGATAACAATAGAAATGTACTATTTCATGTGAATAACAAGCAACAAAACTTTCAAAAACAAGCAATTAAGTGATAAAAGATGACTTCTATCATATATCCTATAAGAGTTAAACAAACACAAGTGTTGTTTTCTTAAAATCTCTCCCAAAGTAACCATCTGTTATTATAGAAAACTTGGGAAATTTATTTAAAGAAAACATTTGCTTAATATAAAATTTTTAATTTTAGATGTTCACTAATTACAAAATTAGCACCTTATGGAATGAAAATCTTCTACCTTCTTAGGAAAACTATAGGCATTGAAAAAAACGTGTTTTTTCTTCCAGGAATGAGAGGAAGTCAAGGCAATTTAAACAAACAACATAGTCCAAACTTCTATAGAAACTCTTATATTTGTTTCTAAGAAACAATGATGTAATAATAACATGGACATCTATTGCCTGCAGGATACCAACACTAGAAATACAAATAATGAAAAATACTTTTTTTTTTCCCATAAAGAAAGACCTTTTTTTGGGCCTCCCTGGTGGCGCAAGGGGTTAAGACACAACCTATGAAGCAGTCCGCAGTCTCTGCAGCACAAGTTCGATCCCCTGGCTGGCCAGGGAGCAACCCACACGGCGCAGCAGACCTCTCCTGACTCGCCTGCTGATCCCCTCAGCAGTGTATTTTGGTCAGTCTGCCTGTTCTGTTCCCCACTCTGTCTCTGGTGAATCCTCTCATCCCCCATGCCTCTGACCTGTACCCCAGCTCTTGTATACATAAATAAATCTTTAAAGAAAAAAGACTTTTTTAAAAAAGTGCATATAATTATATGATTAGAGTTTAAAATTTCTTGAAAATGTCAAGATCTCCCCATTTCTGGGCAAGCTATGGACATTTGATTTTGGGGACTAGAGCCTATGCTAATAAAATCAAGATCCTGCTATTGGTCATGTGCAGGAGTTGGAGAAAAGTGGAGAGAGAGAACCATGCAAATCTAATCTCATCCACGTAAGTGATTCAACACACAGAAAGAGCACATGCAGGCATCATTCTGAGACAACACAGGTATTATCTCCACTAGCCATTCAATTCCATTTGATTTATGTTTTTTGGGGTAGGTTAGGGAATGTTGAGTAGATCATAGGTCTAACTGCAAGTACTAATCTCTGATTTTTCTAAGTGAAAAAAAAATCATTCTAGATTATAAAAAAAAGTAAGAATTCCAGAAAACACCTGGAATATTTTGTTATTTACCTAAAAGGCTGGTTAATCACTTTATGTTTATTTGTAAAATAGTGCTGAGAATGAAAGACTGTAGAAACTGGATGACATGAGATTACAGAAACTGAAGCAAATACCTGCTTTAAAGGTTCCCATATACAAAGTGTTCAACATTACTCTAAACTCACACACACATTATCCCTTTTAAGAAAGACCTACAATTTTACTTAAGGCATTATTTTTGAAAATAAGAGATGCTCATAATCTCCAACCAAGGAAAACAATCTTGCTATTTGATTTAAAAGCTTTTGGTACAAAAGTTTTATATTTCTCAGGGTAAAAAGAGAACTAACCAAAGTAAATATTTGAATTTCCATTAGTAATTAAATCACAGGGTCTTGAAAAATAAGAATATTAATATAGTAGTCTTAAAAAACAAAGTATGTCAAAATATTGATCAAGAGAGAAAAGAATTTTGGAAGTGATAGCTCATTTATTCTTTAATTTTTTTTCTGTTTTTGTTTGTAAATGCCTTGTAATACCCTAACCTCTAATTTGTCTTAAGAGAAAAGAAAAAGATTTAAAGTCACTAAAATGGCTTACCATGAAAAAACAGAAAATGAATTAGTTATAAAACTGCTATATAAAAAAATGCCCAGTGTAACTAATTGTTAGAGGAATGAAAATAAAAACCACATGAGGTATCAGCGCACATCTGTCAGAAGGGCTATTATTCAAAAAAATCAATAACCAACAAGTGCTGGAGAAGACTAGAGAGAAACTGGAGTCCTGAGAATTGGTGGGGATGCAAGATGGTTGCAGTTCCCATGGAAACCAGTAGGGGTTTACCCCAAAAAATTAAAATTAGGACCACCATGTGATACAATAATCCCACTGCTGGGTATTTCTCCCCAAAAAATGAAATCTGGGTCTTAAAAGTAGTATTAGTGCTCTCATATTCACTGCATCACTATTCACAATAGCCAAGATGTAAAAACAAATGTTCATCAACAGATAAAGAAAATGTGGTAGACACATGACTTCTACTCAGCCTTAAAAAAATAAGTAAATTCTGCAACATGTAGCAACATGGATGAATGTTGAGGATGTTATGCTAAGTGAAGACAAATACTGCATCAGTCCACTTATGTAAGATATCTAAAAATAGTTAAATTTATAGAATCAAATAGACAGGTGATTGCCAGGAATTGAGGACAGAGGTAACGGGGAGTTAATAATCAATTGACAGAATCAGTTAAACAAGATGAATAGCTCCAGAGATGTGACTGTACTGTAACTTTACAGATTATTAAGCAAACACTACAATAAAATAATTTAAAAAACCAGAAGGTATGGGGAGACACATGTGTCTATTCAGGCTACCTGGGAAGAATACCTACTGCCTGGAGCAACACCATTCCAAAACAACTGTTCATCTGAATATCTGATAACTGTTGAAGTTACATGAGAAAAAAACCAAGTAGTCAAAACTCTGATTATCAACAGAGTTCATTCAATCTTCATTTGATTTGCACCCCCCATGAATTAAGTAAAAAATAGCCAATTGTCAGGATGTATAACACAAGCTTACTTTCTTTTTGCAGTTAACACACACTTGTTAATTATAGTCATTAAAAAGTATCAGTTGGAATTGAAATCATATCAACCATCTTTTCTGACCATGAAGGCATCAAACTAGAAATAAACCATAAAAAGAAGGCAAGGAACTTTCCTACCTCATGGAGATTAAAAACCACACTACTGGAAGACCATTGGACTAATGAGGAGATCAAAGAAGAAATTAAAAAATTTTTTGAATTGAACGACAAGGAGGACACCAATATCCTAAATGTATGGGATGCAGCAAAAGCAGTAATAAGAGGAAAATATATAGCAATAGAAGCTCACATCAAGAAACAAGAAAGAACGCAAAGAAACAACCTAATCTCGAAGCTCAAAGATCTAGAAAAAGAACAACAAAAAAACCCCAAAACCAGTAGAAGAAAAGAAATAATAAAAACCAAAGCAGAAATAAATGAAATTGAAACTAAAAAAACAATCCAAAAGATCAATGAAACCAAGAGCTGGTTCTTTGAAAAAATCAATAAAATAGACAAACCCCTAGCCAGGCTCACAAAGGAAAAAAGGGAGAAAGCACAAATAAACAGGATCATCAATGAAAGAGGAGAAATCACAACGGACACAGCAGAAATCAAAAGAATAATCAGTAACTACTATGAACAGTTATATGGAAACAAGTTCAACAATCTAGAGGAGATGGACAAATTCCTACAACTCTACAATCACCCAAAGCTAGATAAAGAAGAAATAGAACACCTAAACAAACCAATTACAATTAGCGAAATTGAAATGGTAATAAAAAACCTCCCCAAAAACAAAAGCCCAGGACCTGATGGATTTACAAATGAATTCTACCAAACATTCAGAGACGAATTAGTGCCTATCCTTCACAAACTCTTCCAAAAAATTGAGAAGGAAGGGACAATACCAAACACGTTTTATGAAGCCAACATTACACTAATACCAAAACCGAACAAGGACAACACAAAAAAGGAAAACTACAGGCCAATCTCCCTAATGAACACTGATGCAAAAATCCTCAATAAAATTTTAGCTATCAGAATCCAACAATGTATCCATAAGATAATTTACCACGACCAAGTTGGATTCATTCCAGGGGCACAAGGATGGTTTAACATCCGAAAATCAATCAACGTTATCCAACACATCAACAAAAAGAAATATAAAAACCATATGATAATATCAATAGATGCTGAGAAAGCTTTCGACAAAGTGCAACACCCATTCATGATAAAAGCCCTTGAAATTCTTGGGATACAAGGAACATACCTCAACATCATAAAGGCCATCTATGACAAGCCAACAGCCAGTATCATTCTCAATGGTGAAAAGCTGAAAGCAATTCCATTAAGATCTGGAACAAGACAAGGATGTCCACTCTCACCATTGCTTTTCAATATAATACTGGAAGTCCTAGCCAGGGCAATAAGACAAGAGAAAGACATCCAAGGAATCCAAATAGGAAAAGAAGAAGTCAAACTATCACTATTTGCAGACGATATGATATTATATATAGAGAACCCCAAAAACTCCACAGAAAAGCTAATTCAACTCATCAATCAGTTCAGTAAAGTGGCAGGATACAAAATCAACACGCAAAAGTCAGTAGCCTTCCTATACACAAACAATAAATCTGAAGAAGAAGAAATCAAAAAGACCATCCCTTTTGTTATTGAAACAAAAAAATCAAATATTTGGGAATAAATCTAACAAAAGAGGTAAAGGACCTATACAAAGAAAACTATAAAACACTGTTAAAAGAAATAGAAGAAGACACAAAGAAATGGAGAGACATCCCCTGCTCATGGATTGGAAGAATAAACATTATTAAAATGGCCATCCTTCCAAAAGCAATATACAGATTCAATGCTATTCCAATCAAAATTTCAATGTCATTCTTCAAAGAAATAGAACAATTATTGATGAAATTCATATGGAATCACAAAAAACCCCGAATAGCCAAAGCTCTCCTGAAAAAAAAAGAAGGGAATGGAGGCATCAGACTCCCAGACTTCAAACTATACTACAAAGCCATAATCATCAAAACTGCATGGTATTGGAACAAGAACAGACATACAGACCAATGGAATCGAATAGAAAATCCAGAAATAAACCCACAGATTTATGGTCAACTAATCTTTGACAAAGGAGCAAAGAATATGCATTGGAGCAAAGAAAGTTTGTTCAATAAATGGTGCTGGGAAAACTGGGTCGCTACATGCAAAAGAATGAAGCTTGACCACCACCTCACACCATACACAAAAATCAACTCAAAATGGATTAAAGAACTAGACATAAGACCTGAAACCATAAAATATATAGAAGGAAATATAGGCGAAACACTACGTGATTTGCACATCAAAGACATCTTTACAGACACATCACCCAAAGCAGTGATAGTGAAGGCAAAGATAAACAGCTGGGACTACATCAAATTAAAGAGCTTTTGCACAGCAAAAGAGACAATAACAAAAACAAAGAGAAACCCCACCAACTGGGAGAACATTTTTGCACCCAACACTAATGATAAAGGACTGATCACAAAAATCTGCAAAGAGCTGATGAGACTCAACAACAACAAAGAAAATAATCCAGTCAAAAAATGGGCAGAAGAGCTTAAAAGAAACTTCTCTGAAGAGGAAATGCAAATGGCCAACAGGCATATGAAAAAATGTTCAACATCACTTGTCATCAGGGAAATGCAAATCAAAACTACCATGAGATACCATCTTACACCAGTGAGAATGGCACATATTAAAAAAACTAGCAACAACAAATGTTGGCGAGGGTGTGGAGAAAAAGGAACTCTTCTGCACTGTTGGTGGGAGTGCAAACTGGTCCAACCACTGTGGAAAGCTGTGTGGAGATTTCTGGACCTACTAAACATAGAGCTTCCATATGATCCAGCAATTCCACTCCTAGGTATTTACCCAAAGGACACAGAAACATCAATTCCAAAGAACACCTGCACCCCTATGTTTATAGCAGCACTGTTTACAATAGCTAAGCTTTGGAAACAACCCAAATGCCCAAAAATAGATGACTGGATCAAGAAGATGTGGTACATATATACCATGGAATATTACTCAGCATTCAAAAAAGATAAACACATGCAATTTGCAGCAACATGGATGGCGCTGGAAGGGATCATGCTCAGCGAAATAAGCCAAAAAGAAAAAGAAAAATACCGGATGGTCTCACTCATAGCAGGAATCTAGAAAACTTAAATAAGGGACCAGGAAAATGAATAACTATAAGATAGTGAAAATCAAAATCAACAAAAAACTATGAACCAGAGACACTTTTAGGGGGGCGGGAGGGGAGGGATTGGGGTCAGAATGGGGGGGCTGCAATTGTATGGGGAATATAACAATAAAATTTATTTAAAAAAAAAAAAAAAGTATCAGTTGGAAATGTTGGAAATAAAAATTAAATATTTAATTAAGGCCTTAAAGATGGGGAAGAAGGAAAGATTGTCCCAAGTTATGCCAATAGGAACAAACCTAGGAAACCACCGGAGACAGGCCAATGACAAGAATGCGTGGAATGGCAGGTAACTGGAGATCTAGACAAAACATACTCCACCAGGTGGGATGCTATCACTTAGGTGTAGCCATTTCCAAATATTCTAAATCTCCTGGAACATCAGGACAAATCTGCAATTTGGATATGTATGGGATAGCTCTCAATATTTTAATGGTAGTGACTAATGCCAGTGTATCAAAAACATTAAACAAGGGCTTCCCCTGGTGGCACAGTGGTTGAGTGCTTGGGCTACGAAGCTGCCCGCAAACTCTGCAGTGCTGGTTTGATCCCAGGCCGCCAGTGAGGGTCTCACATGGCGCACAGACCTCTCCTGCCGCCCGCTGCTCCCCTCAGCTGTGTGTTTCTGTCCTTCTGCCTGTTCTGCTCCCCCTCTGGCTCTGGTGAATTCTCTCACCCTCCTGTGCTTCTGACTGTACCCAGTGCTTGTATAAATAAATAAAAAATCTTAAAAAAAAAAGTGACTTCAAAAAAAAAAAAAACCACAACATTAAACAAGCAAAAGAATATTTTCCCCCATGGATCTGATTGGCTGACTGAAATTTTGTGACCTCTCCTAGGTACTGGGAAGTCACAAAAATAGAAAAGTTTGATCTAATCAGATTGACATACTTTTAAAGAAAGTTTCCAGGGGCTCAAAATTAAAAATGGAGTAGACTGCAGACAGAAATGTCCAGCTCGCTCTTCTAGGTGAAAAGAGAGAATCAACAGAGAAACAGTGAGAATGGAATGGGGATGTTAAGGAGGTAGGATGCATGGGACTGAGGGACAATTAGATGTGGGGGTCAAGGCAAAGAAACAATTGGAATGTCTCCCAGATTTCTCATGTGGGAAATGAACCAATTATATATTTTTTAAAGATTTATTTATTTATGCATATCAGAGCTGGGGTACAGACCAGAGATGCAGAAAGGGGGCGGTGAGAGGATTCACCAGAGACAGAGTGGGGAACAGCAGACAGATTGACCGAAACACACTGCTGAGGGGAGCAGCGGGTGAGACAAGAGAGGTCTGCCTCACCATGTGGGTATCTCCCTGGCCGGCCGGGGATCGAACTCGTGCTGCAGAGGCTGTTGACAGCTTCATAGTGCGTGGTGCTTAACCCCTGGCGCCACCAGGGAGGCCTGAACCAATTATATTATTAACCAATATAATCAATGTATATATTAACCTGCGTAGTGAAAATAGAGAGAGGAACAGATTTTAGAGAAAAGACAAGTTTAATGAGGCGAGGCTGGAACACTGCCAATGTGGGGGGTACAGGGTGCAATGTGAAAATCTGAGCTAGAGATCCAATTTTGAGTCCCCAACTGCAGGCATTCGTGGAAAGCAAGGACATACATTAAATTAACCAGAGTTAATTAACCAGAGAATGGAGATGACAAGTTAAAACGACCTAAAAATACAAAAAATGAATGGGAAGGCAGAAAAAGAGAATCCAATGAAGAAGACTGAGAAGAAAGAAGCAGGAAGAGACCGCAGATATATGGTATCAAGAAAGCTGGTTTCAAGAAGCTGGCAGTGAATCAAGTGCAACATGGAAAAAAACTAAGATCAAAACTGACCTCAGAAACAGGGATATAATCTACTGGAGATGGTAGCAATATAATATAAAAAAGCTAAACCTCTGAGTTTTTTCCCTCATACCTATTTTTAAAGTGCTGTATCCCTCTTTCTCTAAATGTTGGGGTATTTGTACAGTACAGAGACAGTATCAGCCTACTTTTCCCAAAGCGTGGTTATTTCTTCATTTACTTTAAACCTTTGCTGACACATAGCAGATGCATGATTGATAGTACCACCATCTCCTCCTCATTCTCTTTGAACAAAACTACTGGATAACATTTTATTCCCGGTGGTGAAAATAGAATAATTCAGGTAGAGACACTTAGGAAGGAAGACATTTATTAAAGTGACAGGTACCTGAATAGGACACCTACCACTTGAAGCAACACATTTTAAAGAAAATTGTTCATCTGAATATATGATAACCCTTGCAAGTCACATGAGAAAAAGAAGGTGGTCACAACCCAACTGCAAATAGAGGTCTACTCAATCTTTATTTGACTTGAGCCCCATAGGAATTAACTCAAAAATAGTCAATTGGGATGAATGTGCCCTACAAGTTTTATTTATTCTTTTCTGTCGAGTTTAAATATGCTTGCAAATTATAGTCATTTTACTCTCCTAAATAGTCACAGCATATTTTATGTTTTGCTAACAAAGATCTTACAAAAGTATTGCATCCATTTGCTGGTGGTGTTGTGGAGGTTAGTTTACTTTGTGCTTGGAATCTGTGGGTAAATCAAGGGAAAGGAAAAATACCCATTTGCAAGCAAAAAACCATGTTTAACATTCTTATCAGGTAAAATAACAGTATTATTAACATTTTGTTAATGATTCCATAGTAGCATCACAGAGTAAAAAGTCTTCTTAAGAAAAACTTAGCCTCCTGGTGAATTCTCTCACCCTCCCGTGCTTCTGACTGTACCCAGTGCTTGTATTTATTAATAAATTAATTTAAAAAAATGAAAAGAAAAACTTAGCCTCATCCCCTTACAGATGAGCAAAATTCAAATTATGTCCTAATCAAACAGAGCAATTTTCTGGTCTATGTCAACCTGGTTGTGCTGCTATCAAAGTTAAGAACTCAAGTGTACTCTACATGCTTGGACGAAAGCATTTCTGTGTAGTTCATAATCCAGTGGGTGAAGTACATGTCAAGAAACAAATATTCTGATTTATAATAGAATCTATCACGTTATTTCATGTCACTGAATATAAACAAAGTGGAAATAGAAAATATGTTCAATTTTTTGTTTATTGAACCATAAATTTTAGGAGGGGGTAATCAAATATCTTTTATCCCTTCCCATATAAGAAATTGGTACTATTTTAAAACTGGCACTACTTTGTTAGACTTTCCATTAGAGATACTGTAATCTCTTTACATATTCATCTTGATCTGTTTTCTAGAGATGAAAAATACAATTCTGGTAAACTACTATGAATCAATAATTAAATGGTGCCACTGGATAATTAAATGCAGCTTGCAGGTTTACAACGGAGAAAAAGCCTCACTCCAGAGAAATGATTTCTCTTGGGGAGTTTGGTCTCATTTTAGATCACATTTTCCTCTTGAACTGAACAAGAGTTATTTAAAAATCAACCTAATTTATGTAGGAAAAAGCTAATTTTTTTTAACTTCCTACATTTAAGGCATTATTCTAGGAGCTTTAAGTGTATGTATGTATGTTAATTTACTCTTCACAATAACCCTATGAGATAAACACTATTATGATTCCCATTTCACAGATATGAAAACCAAGACAGAGCAATTCAATAAGTAACTTGAGCAAGGTAAAACAACTAAGCAAGAAGTTACAGCAAGGCAAACCTTCTAAAGTAAATCACCATATAGAATCAATTCAATTACATCTACTGAAATGTTTCACTTTTTTACCAACCCTTCCTTTATTGCTAAAGAAAGAACAATAAATATGTTTTAATTATTTTTAAGGCAACTTGTTCTAAACATTGGTCCAGGCAGTAGCTGTATTGGTTGGAAATAAAAGTTGTAAATCATTGTTGAAAAAAACTTGTAAGTGCTGTGACCACATATAAATGCTCTGCCCAAACATTCAAAATAAACTTACATCCTCAGCTGAAACAGCTCTTTGTTAGCTGCAGAGCCTGGGCCACATTTACCAAAAACATCGTACTGCCCATCTTATTAGAACACTATCAGCATAACCATGACTATTTAAATGACTTGAAATTAGTAATAAGTATCTGCTTAAGTGGTGTGAACACTGAATTTGTTTAAAAGAACGATAGTTTTGCTTAAGTGAGCTTCATATATAAATATTTCAATGACTGTGGTTGGAAGTGATCAAGTCACGCTCTGAAGTGATTTGCTGAATCTCAGTACTGTGACTCAACCTACAGGTTCTTGTTGAATCTAGTGAACAGTTTTTTTTTTTTAATGTCATAGTTTAATCACCTTCTCAATAGTATTCAGCCTGATTGAAATGCCTTCTTTATAAGTCTCTACTGAGGAAATGATCAGGCCTTACTTCTACCTCACAGGTAGTTTTTTTATCTAACTCAATTCAGATTATTGTCTACTTGAACTCTAAATGCTGTAATTCTAGCAAGCTTGGTCAAGCCTTCTTCTGTTTCTCATTCCTCTTAAGTATTCTCATCTATTTCTAAAGCTTTAAATATGTTGATGTCAAAACAGATCTAACTCAATTTCTCCTCTGAACTCAAACTTGGTACTTCCAATCTGGCTATTTAATTCCTTCATTATAATGTTTTGCAGGCACCTCAAATTTCAAACACCTGAGTGTGAATTATTGCTTCTACAACCACTAGTCCCACTCTAAGCAAACAGAAAAACAAAACGTGACTTGATCCCCCTACTTCCTCCACAACTCATTTAGTATTACTTCTTGAGAAATAGTCATAAACAAATTAAGGAAGCCCTCTCAGGAAAAGTCAGAGAAAGCTAATGAAGGAAAACATTAAAAGTTACTGGATTTAAGTAAATGTACACAAGCATACTCTTCTCCCAGTATTTCTGCATACTTGAAAAATTTCAAAATAAGGATTTGAGGAAAAATTTTAAGTTAAAGAAAAACAGCTTTAGCTGAATTAATCCCTCCCAAAAAATGGACCACTGATGGGTGTTATCTGTTAATGACTGAATGTTTTTAAAGCAAATGCACTCTGGCAGAGTGCTCGGCTCTCTTCACATCTAGAAAGACACATTTCCACCAGCTTGCACATTTCATAACTCCTTAACAATGACTGACACTGTAAGAGCATTTGACTCAGTATTGGGAAAAAAAAAAAGTTTTGATTTTTAACTTCCTCAGCCTATTTTCAAATTTTATTTTGGTCCAGAAATTTTAATATAGAAAATAATATAGGGAGTAGTCATAGGTTTAAACTTAAGAAGAACATAGTATAGGGAAATTTAGACTTTTAATACTATCTTAGAAAGGAGCAAAGATGTAACATCAATAATCTGACCTGACACTTGAAATTGGAAAGGAAAACAACAAATGATCCCTAAAATAAGTAGAAGAAAGTTAATAATAATGATCAGGGCAGAAATTAATGAAATAGAACACAGATAAAACAAAGAAGAAAATTTAAATAGTGAAGGGTTAGTTCTTTAAAAGTGGTTCCAAAAAAATTATAAACTTTTAGCTAGACTGACTAAAAAAAGATGCAAAATTACCAAAATCAGAAATAAAATACATTGTCACAGACCCTACAAAAAAGGGTTTTAAGAATGATTAAGAATTTAGGGTAACAAATTAGAGAATTTAGAAGAACTGGACAAATTATTAGAGCAGTATAGTGGCAGGAGGACACAGAGCAGGATCTCTATGACCCAGCAGAAGGGTGAAGGAGGAGTGAGTCCTGGAGCCCTCAGTGGCTTTTCAGGCTTTTATTGGGATTTACCAGGTACATGGCAGGCAGGCCAGCCAGCCTCCTAGCCCCCAGCAAGTCTTCACTCTTTCTGGGCTCTCGGGCGTTCTCTGGTGGCCATGTTCGCTACTGCTCCCGTGGTTCGGCTAGCATCCCCGTGATGCTGCCCTTATAAGCCCAGTGTTAGCCCAGGTGAATCCCATCTACATCTGCCCACACCCTACTCCAGGTGCCCACCATCAGGCATGCATTCCGGACCACAGATCTATCATCAATCCTAATGGCGGGAGGGCAGAAAAGCCTGATATCATTTACTTACCCTATAACCAGTAATGAAATCACAATATTGCAGCCGCTAGCGCAGCCTGCCCGGGAGAGCCCGCGCCTGCCCAACGCGTCCAGTCATGCCCCCGGGCGCCTCGCCTCTGGCGCCGCGCCTGCTGCTGCTGCTGCTGCTGCTGCTGCTCGCCAGGGCGGTGCGCGGGGCTGAGGCCGGGTCCGAAACCGAAAGTCCCGTCCGGACCCTCCAAGTGGAGACGCTGGTGGAGCCCCCCGAGCCCTGCGCGGAGTCCGCCGCTCTCGGAGACACGCTGCACATCCACTACACGGGCAGCTTGATAGATGGGCGCATTATTGACACCTCCCTGACCAGAGATCCTCTGGTTATAGAGCTTGGCCAAAGGCAGGTGATCCCAGGTTTGGAGCAGAGCCTTCTAGACATGTGTGTGGGAGAGAAGCGAAGGGCAATCATTCCTTCTCACCTGGCCTATGGAAAAAGGGGATTCCCACCATCTATCCCAGCGGATGCAGTGCTGAAGTTTGACGTGGAGCTGATTGCACTGATCCGAGCCAACTACTGGCAAAAGCTGATGAAGGACGTTTTGCCTCTGGTAGGCATGGCCATGGTACCAGCCCTCCTGGGCCTCATTGGGTATCACCTATACAAAAAGGCCAGCAGACCCAAGGTCTCCAAAAAGAAGCTCAAGGAAGAGAAACGAAACAAGAGCAAAAAGAAATAATAAATAATAATAATTAAAAAAAAAAGAAATCACAATATTGCACCCTAATAAAAACAAACTACTGATCTGTGCTATAGTATAGGTGACCCTCAAAAATCTTATGTTTTTTGACATGTTGAATCATTCCATTTATATGACCTTCTAGAAAAGTCAAAGCTGCAGGGGCCTCCCTGGTGGCGCAAGGCGTTAAGCACCGCACTAGGAAGCAATCTGCAGCCTCTGCAGCAAGAGTTCAATCCCCGGCCGGCCAGGGAGAAACCCACATGGCGCAGCAGACCTCTCCCATCTCGCCCGCTGCTCTCCCCTCAACAGTGTATTTCAGCCTGCTTGTTCTGTTCCCCACTCTGTCTCTGGTGGATCCTCTTACCCCCCGCATCTCTGGCCTGTACCCCAGCTCTTGTATGCATAAATAAATAAAACTTAAAAAAAAAAAAGAAAGAAAAGTCTAAACCTCCAGACAGAAAAAGCAGATAAGTGGTCCATGGGAATAGGGACGGCCATGAAGACTGATTACAAATGGACATGAGGAACTCTCCAAGAAGGCCTATGAAACTGGATTGTATGTTAGTTGCCCACCTATACAAACATCTTGAAAAATCACTGAATTGTATACTTACAGTGGAAAATTTTTACAGTATGTAAGTTATACCTCAACATGTCTGTTGTCTAAAGAGAAGTTGGGCTAAAGAAAACAAACTTTTATCCAGGAAAAATTTTTAAATCATCAAAGAAGTTGTATTGATTGACCAGAAACTGCCTTATAAACTACCTAGAAAGTCTAGATTTTTTTTCTATAAGACTTGACAATAATGTTACAGGCTCTTCTCATATCTGATATTTGTTGCTGTTGTTCTGAAAACACTTCAGTTTCTACCCTCTCATGTATATCACATCTATATTTTTAATGGGAAAAATAAAATCAATCAGTCCATTAGTAGGGACTGCCAAAATATTGGCTATGATCTAAGGATCTTATATGCGCATTACCACCAAGAAAATGGAGTGGAGAAAGGGAGGTTGGAGATTACAGAAGCATCCCTGATGGTGGGGAGCCTCTGGAATAAGATGTAACTACATTTAAGAGTATTAGTGCAGCAAATTGGAATCACCTAGGAAGCTTTAAAAATCCCTGTGCCCTGGACCTCCCCTGGTGTCGCAGCGGTTGAGCACTGGGCTGCAAGGCTGCCTGCAGCCTCTGCCGCACTGGTTCATTCCCCATCCACCGGCGAGGGTCCCACAAAAAAAAAAAAAAAAAAAAATCCCTGTGCCCTGCCTGTATCTAGACCGAGAAGGGTCCATCGGCAGCAACATTTTCTAAAATTTCCCAGCTAATTCCAAGATGTAGACAGGGTTGAGAACCACTGACCTAGTGTAAGAAGTGGAGGCTGAATCACCTTCATTTTCAAACCCAACTATCTTCTAGGAATATGGATTGGAATGGATGCATTGTAGTAGCCAGAGTTGCTGTCCAATATGAGTCGCTAGCCAGGTGTGAGCACTTGAAATATGGACAGTCAGGATGCAAATACACTCAGCGTAAAATCCACAGTGGATTGGAAGACTTAGAAAAAAAGTGTGATATCTTAAAGAATTGATATCTTAAAAAATATTATATATAGAAATAATATTGTTTGGATTATTGGGTTAAATAAAATATATTACTAAAATTAACTTCACATCTTTCTTTTTTTTAATACGGTTTCTAGAAATTTCAAGTCCCATATGTGGTTACCATGATGGTCTTAAAGAGAATCATAAAATCTCAGAGCTGAAAAAAACCTCCAGCTAATTCAGTTTACCTGAAACATGGGGCGTGAATGGATTTAAGGGCCGGCAGCACAAGCAGAAAATGGGCCAGCCCCCAAGTCAGGTGGTATCAGCCTGACTCAGGGCCACTAGGATGAGTGTCCAGCCCTGGCAGCAGCTTCTCTAAGTGCATTGCCAACAAGTCTGCCCTGACCTCCACATAGGGCAGGTGTGGGCAGCTGGTAGGGGGTTGCCTTTTGAATATGGAACTGGCATTGAAAATTAACCAGGCTGACTGGAGTTTGACTGGCACCATCACAAAGCTGGACTGGTAAACGGACCTACCAGACTTGAAAAGTAGAGGATAAAAGTCAAGCTTCCAGAGGGCTATTTCATTAAGACCTTCGGATTCAGACTCGTTGGGCTCTTTTCCTCACAAGACCTTTGAAAATAGACTCATTGGGAAGACTCATCTGAACCTCTTAGAAAGAACTCCAAGAACTTTGTAGACCTTAATAGACCTCTGAGACCTCCCCGTCTGATCTCTGCTTCAAACTTAATATGTCTCCAGGTCTGCCGCCAACGTCACCTGCTGATTCTTGTCTATTGGCTTGTACCTGGTGTCTCAAAGAGCTGTCTGCCACCATTGACTCATGCCAATAGTGCTGACAGGGTTGTAACACTAACGCCTGTACTCTGGCACCAGCAGCACTGCTGACCTGTGACTGAGCCTGTTGACTTGTGTCTGGCTACCTCTGAGAGCTGTTCACCGAGTCTGATCCTCTGGCACTGCCTCCTGATGCTGTTGCCTCTGGCACTGTCTGGTGTCTGATAGTGGCCAACCAGCTTCTGAATGGGTGTTGCCGGAGCTTCTGAATGGGTGTTGCCGGCTGCTGTGGTGCTTCCTCAGCAGTGCCACTTGTGAGCACCTCTTGCTACCACTGAGTTGAGTCTTGTTCCACTGTGCCACTGGCTCCAGGCTCTTGTTGAAGAGGCACTGCCATTTTGCATCAGCAGCCTTTGGGCTACTGGACATCACGGACACTATCTGGGATGAGCGAACTGGCCATCTGTAGCCTTAGAAAGTCTTTCCTTTCCTCCAATATCCTGTTTGTTGTTGTTCCCTGAGCATGAGTGGTGTCTTGCAATTGTGAGTTCACAGGTGAGAGCCCACAGACAGAGACCTGTCCTCTTGGCACTGTTTAAACTAATGCTGTTTTACAGCTAAGGAAACAGGTTCATAGAAATTGGCCCAACAAGACATAGCCAGAAAGCGACATAGCTGAGATTAGTCAGGTCCCTTGACTCCTGCTGTCTATGTCTATTTCCATCACACTTCCTCTAGGACTGTTAAAACAAAAGTGCTCTATCATCTCCTCCCAAAATAGAATGTTTAATTTAATCAACCAATACTGCACTGTGTACTTTTTATAGAGTGGCTTTGCCCCTCTAGGATGTTCTGTGTAAGTCTCATGCCTACAACTTCTCCTGACTTTGGTGTCATACATCCAATGTACTACTCGTGGTGTCATAAAATAAACCAAGAAAAATATAGTAAGATCAAATCTCACATTCCACGTTATATTAGGAAAGGTTATATGTCAAAGGGCACTCACAGAAATACCACAAAAATAAACTTAAGGGAAAAAAATTGGTAGTGGAGGGTATATGGGGGGGGTTAAAACACAATGAAAATAATACTTTGTGTTCCTATTTTAAGAGCCTTTCTCAATGCTATATGCATAGCAGCTAGAGGCAAGCTGGAAAGCCGCCAGGTCCTGGCTGCCAGCAAAAATTTTGTCACCTCCTTTGAACATCTGAAGTATGTTTACCCAATAGATTTCATTAAATTACACTTCCATTAGGAAGCATACAATGTTGATACTCATCTCAAAGATCAAAGGGATTGCTAAGAGGCATGTCATCCTGCTCCCCAGCTGATTGCTATTTCTGGGCCAATCAAGGAAAGGAGCCAGAACAATACTTAGTTAAAAAAAAAATTGTAGCATCTCCCCAAGGACTATAGACTAAGAATCTGCAGCCCCATTATCAAAATGAGCATATCATTAATGACAATACTCATACAGTGAGTTATTTTAATACAACTCCTACACAACAAACAAGCTGGATTTGGGTCATTAGCTGAATTTGTAAAGCAGTATTTCTGAGAACTGAAAAACTCTTCAATAGAAATAAAAAGTTTAGAAGATGGAGGAAGTCCCATTTACATATGCAAGAGAAAATTCTAGTTTTTATTAATTTCATTGTGATTTAAAATAATCTAATAGGTAAGTGAGATTGGTGATCACTAACTTAATTACTGTCAAACTGTAAATTTTTTTCCTCAACTCACTAAGTTTTTGATACATGATTTAAAGAAACACTACAAATACATTTTTTTAAAAATATAAAACCATTCCATCTTGGAATGTAATGACTTAAGATAAAAACATTGCACTTCTAGGAACAAAGGTGCAATATTGTGATTTAAGAGAACTTTATATTTTGGTAAGTTGGATGACCAAAATACATGTACACCATACAAATTTGGTCTTCATCTTGTTCCTTCAAATCTATCACAGCACTCTAAAGCCTTGGAATTTCCTAAGTGTTGAGAGTGATGAAGAGTCTCTTCTTATGTTAATAAGGAAAGTTGTGGGGAAGCCCTTAAGAATAAGGGAAGTTGCCTGGGAACCAGCCTTATTATTAGAGAGTTGGAACTTCCAGTCCCACTTTATAATCTCCAAGGAGGGGAATGAGACTAGAGGCTGAGTTCAATTGCCAATCTTTTCTATGAAATGAAGCCTCCATAAAAATCCCCAAATGAGGGCCTCCCCTGGTGGCGCAGCAGTTGAGCGCTGGGTTGAGAGGCTGCCCACGGCCTCTGCAGCGCCAGTTCAATCCCCGGCCACGGCGAGGGTCCCACAAAAAAAATCCCCAAAGAAGGGGGCTTTGAAGAACTTCAGAATTCATCAATGTGGAAGGTTGGGGAGAATGGTATGCCTGGATGTGGCATGGAAACTCTGCCACTTTTCTTCATATAGTGCCCTATATGTCTCAACCATCTAGCTGTTCCTGGGTAATAATTAATGATGTAGTATAAATTGCTTTTCTGACTTCTGTGAGCTGCTCTAGGAAATTAACCAAACCTGTGGTGGTTTTCCTGCGAACCTCTAATCTAGACAGTGGGTCAGAAGCACATGTAATTGCCTGGGCTCATGACTCTCATTTGAAGTCTGAGGGAGATCATGGTGCTCTCCAATCTGTAACCCATTGGTCAGAAATACAGTAACTGCTGGGCTTGTGACAGTCATCTGAAATGAAGAGAAGTCTTGGGAGGATGAGCTTTTAACCTATGAAATATGACATTATCTCTGGGCTGATATTATCGGAATCAAGTTGAATTCTTCAAAACCTTGCTGGTGTCTAAGAATTATTTGTTGGTATAGAGAAGCCTCATACATTTGTTGGAGTTAGGTCCAGGAACCCAAAGAAAAGCTATGCTATTTTCAAAGCAGATAAATTTTGGTCATTAAAAATTATGAAATAAAAACAACAGGAGAAAAAAATATTTACGGTAGGTGTAAGGGAAGAGTTGAAAATTCAAATGCCTACAAATCCCAGATCCTTTATTTGACATTAGAAAAGGTATTTCAGCAACAGTTCAAAGTTCTATGCCTGATTTCAGGGAGTGAATATTCTTTTCTAGTAGTTTTTATTATGAGTAACTTGCCCAAAATGGGATGATAAAGTTCAGGCAAGTGTTCTTTCTATCTCTTTCTACAAGCTCCTGGCAGTAAAGGTAAATCACCCAGCTACAGCCACAACACATAATCTAGATTTTGGCTGCTCTGTTTCAACATGTAGTCAACCTCTTGGTTATCCATATTTGACACATCACATGAACTCTAATTATCTATCTTTTGCAATTAATCATCTGACAATTTCATTTCCTGCTCTTATAAGCATCCAGCTGGGAACTGAGTTTTAATCTGGGAGAGAAAAAAAGAGGATTCAGGTTTCTAACAAATTACTTCTAATTAACAAGAATCGTTTTTAGTCATCCCAATGTAAAGATGCCTACAGCTAATCAAAGAATGTATTGTTTGCATTCTTAATGATATTTTAAAATTTCATTTAAAATTTCCCCAAAGGAAAATTCTGGAGATGTAATGCACTAAGATTAGTTAAATAAACATTCTGTTTGGTTGTACACAAAGAATGGAGGGGGGTGATAATTTCTATGGGAAAGGAACTTGCAGTAAATAAAATTAAATAAAACAGATTCAAGATCCACATTTTTAAAGTGGAAGATACAGGCTATCTTCTAATAAGTTTAGGAAATTGGCAGAGCTGAGTCAGACAAATTTCAGAGCTGAAAGAGACTTTAGGGACCATCTACTAAAGCAGTTCTCAAGGAATGGTCCCACGATGCTAGCTTTAGCATCAACCTGGAACTCTTCAGAAATGTAAATCCCAGGCCCTTGCTTGGACCCATCTGGGCCTTCTAAATCAAACTTGCAGGGTATACCCAGCAATCAGCCCTCCAAGTGACTTTGACTTACTGGTATAGTTTAAGAACTACTGGAGGCTAATCACTACATTAGATACAGACACAGAGATGAGAGGCAAAAGTTCCATACACAAGAGCAAAAAAAAAAAAGATCTTGAGAATCTTACTATCTTTTTTTCTATTATTAAAAAAAATCTTTGTTCAAATATAAGATACACTGGTGTGACTTATCATAACTTTTGGGACTACTGAATCTTAAGATCCCTAACAGCTCTTTCCTTTTTATTTATGTTTTGATTTTCAGTTTTTTGATTTTATGATGGTATAAAAGTGATGAGTATTCACTAGAATTTGTACTTTGAATTTTGATCTGATTCTGGTCTAGCAATAAGCATTATGACTCTCTCTGGTGATGCTGGACAGTGGCAGCACATCATAGTCCACAGTCAGACATGTGATCACAGGTTGAACAGCTGATAATACAGTGGACTGTGTTGCCAGCATTTTGTTAGGTTCCTTGACCTAACAGTGATTCAATTTTCAATATTTTTAACTAAAAATGGGTTTCTCAAAACATTAACTCTATAGTGAATCAGGGAAGAGTTGTATACTTAGTTTTAAGCTCTTAGGACCTAACATATTGTAAATAGATAGAATTTCTAGAATATGGTTATAAAGTTCCCTATAACATACTATTCCAAGAGATGAAGACTGGAAAGAAGAAGTCAGGGTCTTACATGACATTTAAAAAATCAGACAGCTAGAAGAAGATGGAATTTAGAAGATGGAATGCCATAATGGACAGAACACTGGATACTGAATCAAGAATCTTGGTATCTCACTCTTGCTCACTCATTGCCAACTCAGTGACCTTGGGAAAACCACATTATGTCTGACTGAGGATGTATTCCTCATCTCTAAAAGATTTTAGTACTTAACTTTGTAGGACTTCTGAAAAACAAAAAAAGATAAAACACAAACTGTCCTTAATACAGTAAATTAGTAAATAATAAACATTCAATAAACATTGGCCCCTTCTTTCTCTTCCCTTTCAATTTACGGAGGATGCAGGTAGAAAGTCAATATTCCCAGTTTTCTAGATTCTTCCTTGTTCCATTCTTGAAATGTGTGATTTCATCTGTCCATATATCAGCACACCCTCAGCCTCATTTTTTGTACTAGGTATAAGAAAGGTCTTGAAGGGCGCATAAGTTTTCTTAACATTTCAGAAAAATTAATAGTGATCACATACTTAACCAGTACAAGACTACACAGTCTAATTAAAACATCAAGGATTTTTTTTGTTTGTTTTAGGCTGGAATTGTATGAACTTAGTTCTCTCACACTGATTTAACAAACCTTGACTTCTTCATATATTTAAAATTCCATCGCCCTACCTTTGTTAACTAAAAAAAAAAAAAAAAAAAAAAGAGAAATCAATGCTTCCTTAAGAAATGTTTTTGATTTGGTTTCCCTGGTGGCGAAAGAACTGAGGAATATTAACTGAATGGGCTTATTTTAAAGATGTGCAGTAGACTCCCTCGGCAATTCACTCAAGTTTATAGAGGCACAGACTCCCTGGGGGAGTGCTCAATTTGTGCTTTTTTTTCCCCCATATGCCACATGGAATTCAAGGGAGTACTCCCAGTCCTTAACCACTGCCAATTTGTACTACGTTCAATATTGAAAAAGGGGAGCCATTATCCAGTCTTCTTGGCTATGACTGTCAGTAGCCCAAATGGACAGGATGAAGGCAAAGACAGTTGGGGTTGGATAATCATACTGTGAATTTAAAAACCATAGGTGCCGACTTGTGAACAGAAACGTCCTTCTATACTCACCATTGGGACAGTGATCTATTTTCAGAAACAAAGAAAGAACTCAGAACATTTCTAACACCTTAAGAAAGGAGGGAAAACAAACCCACAGGGTATTAAAAAGCAAACATACTGGTTCCTTAGGCTAGAAAACTAAAGTTTGTGTCATATTTTGTTTTGTATTTGAAATGTAGAACACTATTTGGGTGCTTGGTGTATAATAAGTATAAAAAAGTGCTAGTTTAAAGGAAAAACTTGATCTTTTTTAGAAACCAATGGCCATGACTAAAATCCTATTAACTCGTACCTTTGGATCTGGTTCTCGTTGAGATAGGACAGCAAAGTCCTATATTTTAACCAAGAAGAACACAGACACTTTGCCCAAATTTAGGCAAGCTCCACATTATCAGAGTCCAACAACTGATAATTCTCTTCACCTACCACAAGAATTAGCTAACTGGACTATTACAATATATTTTTTATTTTTTTCCTAGAACATCAGACTTGATATTCTTATTCATTTCTATACTCACAAATATTTATTTAGAATTTATATGTTCTGACACAGCACAACAGGTCACAGTTGTTATTCTAAAGTAGAATATAATGTATTTTGGGCAATAAGGCATTAGGTAAACTCTAAGGTAACGTTAGGTTTAGGACGTAATTGTGCAGATTATGGAAGAATGGAAGATGAAGCAATGAGAAACATGTTAAAATGACATAGGAAATACAGATTCTGACAGCGTCACAGTAATCTTTCGGTTTATCATGATGTGATGAAATGTGACCCAGTGACCAAATCATGACCCAAACAGTCTTTTGAACATTTCTTTATATATTTATCATGTGTTTTCATAGGTAACTGATCCCAGCAGAAAACATAAAGACCATATTTATCACCACCAAAACATGTGCACAGGCTGCAGGTAAATTTCGAGGCAAAGACCAATTTTTAAGTCAAATTGGACAAAAGCACCTTCTTCCTCAAAGCAAATTTTGTCATAAAGAGTGGAGTAGAGGAGATGGCATCAACTAGAAAGACTAGCTGGTGTAAGGATTTTGACTCCTAGACTGGAAGCCATAAGTCAAACACAGGAGGACAGCACTGTGATAGACCAATGTGCAAAAATGCAGAGGGTGAGAATGAGAATAAGTGTGGCGAGTGTATATAACAACAGATTAATTTGATGATGGGAAGCTAATGGAGGCAATTCAAGTTTGTAAAATGATGAGATTTAGGGATTAGGGAGAATGAGGAATAAAATGAATGTTAAAATATGACATTTGGATCAGATCCAAAAGGCAATGATAAATCCTGCATGCACCTCAAAGCCTCAAAGAAGCAACATTTTCAATGACTTTCAGATGTGGCAGCCCCAGCACAGTGTCTCTCAACCCCAGTGCAAAGCCTTACGAGATATATTTATATATCCCAACAAAACCCCCCTTATTCTGGGATCACCTTTCCTTTTAAAAGAGTGATATTATTTCTGACTGATCTCTTGCTTTTTAATAGACGCCCCCCCCCCCCACAAGGCCTCCCTGGTGGTGCAAGGGGTTAAGACACAACCTATGAAGTGATACGCAGCCACTGCAGCATGAGTTTGATCCCTGGCCAGGGAGCAACCCACATGGTGTAGCAGACCTCTCCTGATTCGCCCACTGCTCCCCTCTCAGCAGTATATTTCAGTCAATCTACCTGTTCTGTTCCCCACTCTGTCTCTGGTGAATCCTCTCACTCCCCACACCTCTGGCCTGTACCCCTGTTTTTGTATGCATAAATAAATAAATCTTTAAAAAAAATAGACCCCCCCCCACAATGCACTGTAGTAAGTGTATGAAAGTAAGAAGAGATTAAATGCAGTAAATTGAGGAATATGTTGCAAACAGTAGAATGTGATCTTAGAAATTCCAAAATGAAGTGGCTTAGAGATGGCCATGGCAGGGGGGGTGGGGGGGGAATGGCACAGACTGTGTAGGTTTAGAAACTATGGTATCTGACCTTGAATCTGAGTGTGTTATTTAGGAAACAGGAGTTTTTGCTCTTCTGGTAAAAAGTATATTCTTTGGACCAGAGGTATTATTTCAAATAGCTAATACGTACAATGACCATACAAACTTACTGTCTTAGATTGAAAGTGTCAAAGATTCAGATGTTCAGGACTAGTTTTGGATAACTCTTTAGAGCCATAGAGTGAACCAAAAGACATTAAGGTTACCCCACATACAGGCATTATAATAAGGATTTCCTGACATGACTTTTCCACGTGTTTTCCAAAGCATTTTCATGATGCTTTATTTCACAGTTGGGTAGGCAGAATATGTACTCATTATTCTTATTTTATAAATGAAGAAGGGAGGCCCTGAAAAGGCAGGTGACTTGCAAATGTTCTCAAAGGTGGTTGGTGGCCCAGACAGGACTTATATCCCAGCCTCCCAACTAGAACTCAGTGCTGCTCCCAGCCCACCCCACTGCTGTCCCATAGGAGCCTCTATCAGCTAAATTTTGTCAAAATTGCTATATAACACCCTCAACTGTTAGATCTTAACATAGACATAAGCGTGGTAATGTGTCATAAGAAATACTTTAACTTAAAGTATTGTGTGGACAATGGAAAGGGAGTTCAAAGTATTTCCCTTAAGTTCTCTTATTAACCGAAAATACTTGGTATAGATAAAATAGAAGGATGCTTACAAAAGGATCCAAGAAGTAGGAAATAAACATGGAAAATAACACAGATAATTAGAAAAATACATACAGCTAGGCAGGTGGAATAGAGTGAGCAGGAGAGAATTAGAAAAACTCATGAGTGCAAATCTTACAGCAACAGCTGCTCTCAAAGCATGAGACAGTAATGATAACACACTAAAAAATAATAAAAACTTTGAAATAAAGTTAAAAGATACATGTAACTTAAAACTAACATCTTTTCCTACACAAGAAGGTTAAATTGTAAGGTTGACATTTGCATTTGTTAGGATGTCAACACTTTCTCTCTCTTCCCATGTGTACAAACAGTATCTAAAGATGTCATCTGCATATTTATACCAAAGGAGCTTATGAATAGGACCTGTCAGTATATTTTAACACCCTTCCAAAACATCAGCTTTCATCAGATATAAACACAACATGTTTAATTTATTAGTTTGGTCTTAATATAAGAAGTTGACAATCATATGTCACTACAACTATTGATAAGGTAAATAAGGACTACAGGAAAATGTCAAAAAGCTATTGAAATGTTTGCTGAAAGACTGCATCAAATTGTATTTATCAACTCTCCTCTGCCAATGAATATGTCATATTTTCCTACATATGGCTATTTCTGAAAAGATGTACCCAATGGGGCATTTTAGAAACTTCATTCTTAAAACATCTTAATCCCCAGGTATGGGAAATTTAAAGGGAGTTAGAACAAAGGAAACACATATTACAACAGATGACATTATTATCTTGCTCCAGTACAGTGAAACAGAAATTATGCACAAAGAACAATTCACCCTCCATGGAAGTTTTTGGTTGAAACACTTATATTTTGTGTGCCTACCACTTATCATTGATGCTGCTGCTTAAAAAATGTGCTTTAAAAGTACAAAGTCTCAAATTCATCGACCACCTACTATGTACAATGCTTATCAAATAATTCCAGATTTAATTTCCATTGCATTGCAATGTCTCCCCTGGTTTACAGCTTTTTGAAATACATGTAGGTTGGTTAGTGAACCAAGTGTTTTTAAACACTACACATTGGAACCAGCCGGCTTTAATGACTCTTCAAGGATAAATGCTATAAAGAAGTATGATTGAGTAGTTTTAGTGTCAGAGAGAGATGATTTCAACTCCTGAGTCCAAATTATGAGACCTTGGGAGTATGTCTTAGCTTTTTATAACTTCATATGTCTGAATTATAAACTAGCTGTGAAGAATACATGATATATGACAGGATACCGAGTCCATGAGAGAACCTCGATTGTTAATTCTGTCTCCTTCTCAAATCCCTGTTGGTGAGCATTCTAAATTGAGTGGGTCTCAATCAGGGGTGAATACGCCTCCACGGGGATATTGGTGATATCTGTACCCATTTTTGATTGTCATGACTGAGCTGGGGTCAGGGGTGGTCTACTGAAACCCAGTAAATTTGCTAAATACCCTACAAGGCACAGGGCAGCTCCTCGCTTCCCCCACACCCAACAAATTATCACACCTGACAGTTTCAATAGTGCTGGGTTAAGAAACTCTTTTCTAGATTCACCAATACTTAGTCTTCAGTTCAAAGGCCAAATCTTTTCTGCAACAAGCAGCCTGACTTCACCAAAGTATCCATCTCAAGGCAGAAATACATCAGTTCCCCAAATTTATGAACTGGAGCACCAAAATAGAATAGAATCAATATGCCTTGCTGTGTGGATCCACTATTTGCATGTGACAACACCAGCTGAGTAGATCTTCATGGATATTTTATTTTTTTTTTTTTTATAAATTTTATTGTTATATTCCCCATACAATTGCAGCCCCCCCATTCTGACCCCAATCCCTCCCCTCCCGCCCCCGCCCCCCTACATGGATATTTTAAACGGAGGGATTCCAAAAGAGAGTGAAAGCATCTGGGGGTAGCAGGAGCAGAGAGAAGGCTGCAGGAGTCCCAGCAAACTGGCCTCCCACCCTTCCGGTGTCTCCCCTCCCTTTCTCTTTCATATTTCCCCTACTGCTACTTCCTTTTCTCTTTCTCTTTCCCGCGCTGTCTACGCCTCCTGTACTTGCCAGTGACAGCTCTTTAGCCCTAGTCATGACAACACAAAAGACAAGATGCCTCGATGGAGCTGTAAGGTTTCCACGATGCTGGGAAGTCTGACAGAGAAGCCGGGGCGTCCTCACCCTGCAAGCTCCTGGCACTGTGCTGATGTGAAAAGCTACCACAGAGAGGGTATTAAAAGACACCCAATGTTTTATAATCATCCGGGGCTCAAGATGATGCTGCTCATCATTGATTGTAAAACATTCTTTATTAATATTGAAAAATATAGTCAGTATTTCTAATTTTGCTGAGTTTAAAATATTTACTTTGCAGAGGGCATAGTAATCCCTTAATATGAAGGGACCACCGTAAATGAATTTGGCTTTGGAGATTTTGCTCAGCCAAAACCACAATATGGCCTGTTGTCAGTATGGTCCAGACTCTGGCCATGTCCGTTTGAATTAGAAAGTGAATTTTATTACGTGGACAGTTTCAGAACAGACTAGAAGACAGAAACCTCTCAGATAGAAAATGCACTAACAAAAATCTCCCCAAATCTCTATTTCCCATACATGGAGAGAGGTTCCTGTGGTCATCAGTCTACTCAAGTACTAATTAGCTAAAAAGAGGTAAATTCATGGCTCTTGTGATAAAAACATTTTGAAATGACACACTTTCTGACTACAGAGTCTCTGAAAAAATAACATACCATAAACCAAGACTCTTCTATCAATTCACTATGTTGGGAAAAAAAAATCCCAGAAAATAAAGATTATTTTAAGAAATAGAACAGGTTTTTAAAATAGACATTAAGTCACAGGGCAGTATTGTTGTATTGTTTTTAATCTGAATCTTTTTTTTTTTTTTATGGTAGTTCAGAAATAGTCTAAAAGGTATTTCACAATTAAAATCCCTAAACAGCATGTGATGTGATGATCATAAGATTTAATTGGATGTCATAAGCTATAGGTTATGTTAAGTTAGAAATTTTCCAACCTGGCCCCAAAAGGAACTTCAATTCCGCCCCGCCACCCCAAACAAGAGACAAGAAATCCTGTAGTAATTCTACTATCATGTTGTAAGTTATTTTCCCCACACCAAGGCACAGCTATCATCATTTGGAACCAAGTAGATTTTCACTCTTTCTTTGTGTTCCAAATTCACTCGGCTCACTGCCAAGAGAAAATACAGACACAGGGGAGGCAAAGAGCAATTCTGTTAGATCAATGAAGATGTTGGCCATAACAGAATCCTATTTATCCATCACATTCCTACTTCTTTTTCTCTGATTAGAGATTACTAGCAATTTATTGACAATTCTTGAACAAATTTAAGTTACAATCAGTTTTGCAAGACCTCACATAATAAATATATACATATATATAGAGAGAGACATGTTTTTATAAATATAAAATTATATCTATGGTTTTTTCTACTAAATCCACAAATAACATATATACATATTACTTTTTAACTATATTTCTAAATATAGAAAACTATACTTTCTAACTGTATTTCTTACCAGGAAATTAATATGCCCACTTCTAAAGCAATTAAAAGTGCATATTTTTAAAAATATATATATTTTTTATTTTGTAGAAGAACTGGGGTGCAGGCCAGAGGTGAAGGGGGTAAGAAGATTCATCACAGACAGAGTGGGGAGCAGAACAGGCGGATCTACCAAAATCCACTGCTGAGGAGAGCAGCGGGCGAGACAGGAGAGGTCATGTGGGTGAGCTCCCTGGCCAAGGATCGAACTCACACCACGGTGGCTACAGATAGCTTGGTAGCACTGAGACTTTAACCCCTGTGTCACCAGGGAGGCCCTAAAAATGCATGTTTATAAACAAAAAAATTTACATGGAGATGTTCTGTTGGCTTAAGGTGAGAGGTCAAAGGCACAGTCTATTAATAGCATGCAGTTAAAGCTGAGGGTATTGTTTTGTTCTTAGCTCAAGTGAAAAAAAAAATTTTTTTTTAAGATTTATTTATTTATTTTATACAAGTACTGGGTACACTCAGAAACACGGGAGGGTGAGAGAATTCACCAGAGCCAGAGCCAGAGCGGGGAGCAGAGCAGGCAGAAGGACCAAAGTACACTGCTGAGGGGAGCAGCGGGCGGCAGGAGGCAGCAGGAGAGGTCTGCGCGCCATGTGGGACCCTCCTCCAGGGGCCTGGAAACAGCCAGGGCTCCAACAAGCGCTGCAGAGGCTGCGGGCAGCTTCGCAACCCAGTGCTCAACTGCTGCGCCACCAGGGAGGCCCTCAAGTGAAAATTTAAAGTATTTGTTTGCCAACAAGAAACACGTTCCTCACACTGTGGCTTTGCTGTTTTCCCCAAATAAAGTTTATCACAGTACTCAATTTTGAATCAAAAGCAATTTAATTTTTAAAGTAATTCAATTCAAAAGAAATGTGGATAACTCTCACTATAAGAGGTTGCATTTTGCCAACTTTTGAAATTTATTAAAAATTGTTGCATTGAATATTTGAAAGGAAAAATTGAAAATAAAATTAAGTAATATTAAATGACAGGGCAACTCACATGAAGAGCCTCATTGTTTTAAATGCTTCATTAACTAGACAGCAACTATATTACCCGGCAGTGTAATCTTGCAATCACTTTTGATCATGAATGAGATAAAAGCTGAAGTCCTTGACTGAACCAGCCAGGTTTCACTGAGTTTGCAAAGTGCATCAAGCTAAGATGCCCAAGTTGCCCCCCAAAGCAATTAAATCATAACGTCTGCTAGTGGGCACTGGGAAGGAGGTTTTGTGAATGATCCCCATTGATTATAATATGTAGCTAAGTTTGGGAACTAAAAGGCTTTAGCCCATATTCATGCCTGAAAGCAGTATCACTCTCCACCTCCTCCCCATGCCTCCCTACCCACCTTGTTGAGGTTGTTCTTTCAGCCTGAACAGACCAGCTCCTCCCCATTCCTGCTCATCCTTCAAGTTTCACTTCAGATATTACCTCCTAGCAGGTGTTTTCCTCACAGCCCCATATTCATTCACATACAAAACACCTGGGATGGATGTCCACCCCAGAAAGTATGTCCTTCCAGACTCTCCTATCAGAACCCCAATATTTTCATTTAGCCACAGTATTATAATTACTAAGACCATGAGGTCCTTGAAAAATGCATTTTACTCATCTATAACTTGCACAATGTTTGATGCATAATAGATATTAAAGACATGCAAGTTGATTATAGCAATCTAGACCAAAACAACACCAAATTGTTGAAAATCACCAAAATCAAAACTTTAATCAAATGAATGGAAAGAACGTCAGCTTGAAAATTCTCTTCCTGAGCTTCCTGATTTGTTCTCTAGCATGAAATTATTTTAACATTATCTGTTTGACTAGTGAGAATTTGATTTAAACCATTTTCACTTCGGCCATATATCTCTGTGAGATACACTGCCTGATACATTTGGGCCTATTCTAATCCAAATTCATAGCATACAATAATACTTGGAACTTTTCAATTACAAAGCTATTTGGTTGTTGTCTTTAGGTGAGGTGAAGTCAACTCTTTGCTGTTATTAATGATATTATTTAACAGGTATTATATAATCTTCCCATACTTGTCAATACTGGTATGTTAGGTCAATGACAAAACGAAAAGGTGACTTTTAGTAATTTCTGGGAAATGTCAGTAACTGTAAACTAGGGAAGGAATACCAAGGAAATCCAAAGTAGTTTAACATGCATTTTGAACTCTAGAAAAAAACTCAGTACTAATATAACCCTAATTAGTAATACAATATATAGAGAAAAATGATATAAAATAATATGTAATGTCATAATTCTTCTACCCTTAATTATAACTCTACTCCACAAAGGCAAAGAGAAACCTTGCTTGTCCAGATTCATTTCTAAGATCTATTTTACAAAATGATATGTGCTAGAATACAAAAGCAATCTAACCTAAAAAACAAGATGGAAGATTTCCTCTTTCAAATCTTTGTATAACTGATGCACTGAGAAAGAGGGTTTACATTTTTAGGATCTTGAAGGAATCTCCTGGCTTTGAAATGTTTTAGACTCTAAAAATTATAGGATGACTATATGTGCACAGCAAAGTCAGTGACTTAAAACCAGTGTGGTTCCCAAAATACATTCACATTTATTATTTGCCCCTAATATTTCCCCATGCAGTAGCAGAAATGATATGATGATCCAAATTTACAGATATAGAAACTGGAGTGCAGAATGAACACGCCACATCTGTGGTGTCAGAGCTATGGTCTGTGGGATTTTCTTACTTCCTCACACTATGTCATTCTGTTTCACAATACTTTACACTATTTCTCTCTTAGCAATGTGGTCCATAAACAAATTTAACTAGCACAAAATATTAGTAAAGTAGGGAACAGATCATTTTTAACAAATGTCTAACCAACATATACACGACGTTTCTGAAGACTGAATAAAGCCTTCAAATTGGGACTGGATCAGATAGTATTTGAAATCAATAGCACTGAATCACATTCCTCAAAATAATTGAAAAAGAAACGTCTCCAAAACTAAGAAGAAAATTAATGGAAAAGATTCCAGCCATGAAGATACTTTCCCTTTACTGGACTTTACTTTAAAAATCACATCTGTCCATAAATAAGACCACCCCAAGTCTTACTTTAGTTGAAATTTATTTGTAGACTAGGTTTATATAAAAAAAGATCAAAATATGAAAACACTGACACACAAAAAAGTCAGTCATTCAAAATGCAAAGATGCAAAGTCCCATTACGAAAGTCAAAAAATGTGTGAGAAGAAAAATTCAGAAGAAAAAAAAAATTCAGAAGAGAAAAACAAAGGACATCCTTGTTTAAAAATATGGAATGCAGTTTTTGAAAACTCATTTCATTTCTGCAATTGTACATTTCACACCAAGGCCAGTGCCTTGCAATGTGACTCTTTATAGCATAAAATCTGACACTCTCCATGTTAAGAATGCAATTACAGGTCAAATTCTTCATAACCCATAAAAGATAACTCCAATTTCATAGTAGATTTCCAAATCCAAGACAGCAAGTGATAACTTGTTTTGAAAAAATATTTAAGGAAAACCAAAGGGAAAATGAAAAATTTAGACATTTTCTTGGGATCCTGTACGATGGATCTTGACCTATAGGAACTTTGTGAATTTCCAAAGACTTGAGGAGCCTCAAGAACTAATAAAATGCCCCAAGGAAGGTGTGGGTCTGGTATGGCTATTTCCCAGTGACCACACTCAGCGTTCAGAGGCTTTTGAGGGAAAGGCCTTTTTAGTCCATGAGCTAATGAACTCCTTAACAGAAAATCTGACACCATATTTGATATCTGTCTTCAGTTTTAAATATAACTTTAAAGGACACAAATATAAATATAAAGGACACAAAGTCAAAAAAAAAAACAAACAAACAAATCTAAGCCAGCAGTAAGACCACATCACCATGGTGTGCTGCCCGTAGGTTTCCAAAGACTTGAAATCACGACGAAGTCTCTGGCGAAATCTTTTCTAGCCCATTTAAAACTTCTTGTACAGGAAAGCTTAAAATCATTGACACAGCAAAGCTCTTCAGCTACTATCACACAGTTTAGAAACCTTCACCCTGGAGATCAGATCTGGCTCTGTCTCATCACACGCAGTTGAATACTCTGAAAAGCTATATGCTAAGTCACAAGTGCCTGATCTGTTTTAAATTTTGTTCTGAATCTTATAAATGGGGAGCTAGATAAAAGACAGCAAGAATGGCATGAAAAGCAATGGAGGATTCATGCAAAAAGAAATGGGAAGTAAAAGTCACAACCAAGAATGTCATCCCCGGTTGCTCACTCACTTCAGCGCAGTAAAGCACAAAATTGACACGCTTTATTCGAAAATCTTTGTAACCCGAGGGCTTAAGTATGAAATCTCTAGTTCAGCCAGTGGGATTAAATGCACTTGTGAGTTTCCGTGAATCTAAACTTTAGGAGGGCAACGAACGCATGGGCACCTGCAGGGAGGCCGATGCCTGTTCTGACATCACTGCCCCAACCCCTGTCCCGCCCTGAATGTTTGCCATTTACCAGGAGACTGGCTGGCAAGGGCTCCAATCAAAGGCATTTCAATTGAAAATCACTTAGCTACTTGGCTTTCCAATAAACAGTATACATTACATGAAAAATGGGCATGACTCAACAGTTAACCAAGTGAAATATTTGCCTTTTAAACGACATAGTACTTTTCCCAGGGAAACATAACAGCAGTTGAGCAAATCTTGATAACACAAGTCTCTTGCCATATATTTGCAGAATATTGGACCATTTCTGACCATAGGACAGTTTATAAGTTACCAGTAAAAAGTTTGCTATTTGTGAGCAAACAATTTAACATTAAAATAGAGCTGGCTTTTGACGAAGGCAATTAGCTTCTTCATGTTCCAAACACTAAATAACATTTTCCCATTAATTTTTAAGCCAACGTGGCTTTAACTTAAAATAAACTGTACATCAAAAGAATGGAAAATAAACAGCCAGGAACACAATTTGACGAATTGGATTTATTTAGTTTATTTATCTAAACAGGGACTGTCGGATCTCTTTAATAGGCTGACAGTTGCACTGGGCTGGTTAATAAAACATTCAACAGTGTCTTCAGCCAATATAGAAATGCAAATCCCATCAGAAATATTTTATTCATGAGGCAGTAATTTCAGTTACTACCAGTTCCTTTAAAAAAAAAAAAAAGCAAGCCCTCTGCAAATAAACAGTGCCATCTAGTGATGAACAATGAAGCCACATTTGTGGCAGGTTTATAGTCAATCTTTCAAAATCTTACCTGTTTTTATCTTTCCTCTATTTCTTAGGTAAGATCAAAGTGGCTAGGCAAAACAAACAAACAATAGGAAAGATGATAATAATTTGTTATGTCATTTAAGGAGGATTATCAGTAGACAACTCTAGTCAAACCAATATGCTTTATTGTCTTTTTTTTTAAATAAAAAAGCAATTTAGCACAAAAATTTTCTCCTTCTGCCATAAAATGGCACTATAACTTTAATATCAAAAATAAATGAAATGAGTAAGTACATAGGAAAAAATATTCCAACATAATTGCAAAATCCAATCAGGATCTAACACCAGTTTTTTTTACACATACTTGTGTGTACAAACACACACTAGCATCAGTACACACTTCAACCTAGCCAAGCACAGCAGTGGCCATGGCAGGTCATGATGGTCTACATGAGCTAAAGGCAACTGTCATTTTAGGAACAGTCACACAGGAAGAGTATTGGCGCTCGCAAAGTGAAGAAAATCTATTAAGGCCAACCACAAATTCAGTACATAAGACCAACTACAAAATATTTAATATACACTGCTGCTCCCTCAAGTATGCATCCTTTTTGGAGAAGGTCAAGGACATGAACCTCTACAGCTTCTTGGACTAGGAGACCAGAGCGACACACAAGCACAGATCAGCCCCCAAAAGGCATTAGTGCTGCTGAAAATAGATTTTGATTGCTTCCCTATCCAGTGTTGGCCTTTGAGATTATTGGAGTCTCTGTGAATAGAAGATTTACCATGGTCAAAGCATGGCATGAGAATCCTTATTGCAGGAAGGTTTTCTAAAACTTTTAGTTAATGCAGTATTAGAAATCACCTTCTTAAGAGAATAACTCCAAACAAGGAAAAGCATGTATGCATGCATAAATATAGCATTACTTCCTCCGTTAAGAAGTAGAGTTGAACTCAAATAACTAAAATATTCTCCAGTTTCTGATTAAGCAATATCAAGAATGTAAAAATGAGTTCAATTTTAGAGAAAGTATTTATAGTCACACATATCTGCTCGTCTTGCCAGCATTAATATATCTTCCATGTGAGAGTATCTTTGAAAAAGAAATCTCAGTTGTATTTAATTCTAGAATTGTAAAACCCCAATAAGGAAGATAATAACAGTATCTCCCTCATAATTGTTTGTGGACTGAATGAGTAATGCCTGTGATTTTTCTCAACTCACATTCTAACATAGAGAAGACATGGGGAAAAAACAACCAAAATGATGTGATGAGTCAAAATAAAAATGTTCTTTCAAGCATATTTTAATGAGAGTTATAAAACTGTTTGATACCTTTGTCTTGGTTATTTCACTTCTGAGAAACAGCCCTGGCAAGATAATCCTGTTCTAATGCTGCACAATAAATTATGGAGGGAGTAAATGGAAATAGATGAGGATTCAATACAAGCTGAACTAACATCTTTGACTGAAATATTATGCACCCAGTAAAATGATTAAGAGCTTACAGAAGTGGAAAATACTGAAGTCAGAACTTGTGTTTAAAAAAAGGTAGGTGGACACCTCACACCATACACAAAAACCAACTCAAAATGGATTAAAGAACTAGACATAAGACCTGAAACCATAAAATATATAGAAGGAAATATAGGCGAAACACTACGTGATTTGCACATCAAAGACATCTTTACAGACACATCACCCAAAGCAGTGATAGTGAAGGCAAAGATAAACAGCTGGGACTATATCAAATTAAAGAGCTTTTGCACAGCAAAAGAGACAATAACAAAAACAAAGAGAAACCCCACCAACTGGGAGAACATTTTTGCACCCAACACTAATGATAAAGGACTGATCACAAAAATCTGCAAAGAGCTGATGAGTCTCAACAACAACAAAGAAAATAATCCAGTCAAAAAATGGGCAGAAGAGCTTAAAAGAAACTTCTCTGAAGAGGAAATGCAAATGGCCAACAGGCATATGAAAAAATGTTCAACATCACTTGTCATCAGGGAAATGCAAATCAAAACTACCATGAGATACTATCTTACACCAGTGAGAATGGCACATATTAAAAAAACTAGCAACAACAAATGTTGGCGAGGGTGTGGAGAAAAAGGAACTCTTCTGCACTGTTGGTGGGAGTGCAAACTGGTCCAACCACTGTGGAAAGCTGTGTGGAGATTTCTGGACCTACTAAACATAGAGCTTCCATATGACCCAGCAATTCCACTCCTAGGTATTTACCCAAAGGACACAGAAACATCAATTCCAAAGAACACCTGCACCCCTATGTTTATAGCAGCACTGTTTACAATAGCTAAGCTTTGGAAACAACCCAAATGCCCAAAAATAGATGACTGGATCAAGAAGATGTGGTACATATATACCATGGAATATTACTCAGCATTCAAAAAAGATAAACACATGCAATTTGCTGCAACATGGATGGCGCTGGAAGGGATCATGCTCAGCGAAATAAGCCAAAAAGAAAAAGAAAAATACCGGATGGTCTCACTCATAGCAGGAATCTAGAAAACTTAAATAAGGGACCAGGAAAATGAATAACTATAAGAAAGTGAAAATCAAAATCAACAAAAAACTATGAACCAGAGACACTTTTAGGGGGGCGGGGGCGGGAGGGGAGGGATTGGGGTCAGAATGGGGGGCTGCAATTGTATGGGGAATATAACAATAAAATTTATAAAAAAAAAAAAAATAAAAAAAGGTAGGTGGAAATGTGGACTGAACAACATAATTATTCTGTAAAATAAAATAATAGCTATACAAGGGAATGGAGTAGGGAAGATTGGAAAGAAACAAATTGAAATATAAGATGTGGGCCTTTTCCTACAAGGTAATCGGGCTAAGGTGATTCACTCTTTTTTTCAGAATATTCTATAATGAGCAGGTTTTTTTATTTTTTAGATTTTTTTATTTTTATACAAGAGCTGGGATACAGGCCAGAGGCGGGGGAGGGTGAGAGGATTCACCAGAGACAGAGTGGGGAGCAGGATAGGCAGACGACAGAAATACACTGCTGAGGGATCAGCGGGCGCAATAGGAGAGGTCTGCTGCACCATGTGGGATTCTTGCCGGCCGGGATCGAACCCACACTGTTGAGGCTGCAGACAGCTTCACAGCAGGGAGCTCAACCCGCTGCGCCACCAGGGAGGCCCTGAGCAGGTATTATTTTTAAGAGAATCAAAGGATAAATATGATTTAAAACAAGTGACAAGCATATTTATTAAGTGCATATAGTGGTGGAGGACTTCTTTTCTGTAATGGCTCTCTGCAGTCTGGATTTCTTTTTTCTTTTCTTTTCTTTTTTTTTTTAAAAAAAGTGGTCTTTTTTTTTTTTAAAGATTTATTTATCCAAGAACTGGGGTACAGGCCAGAGGCACAGGAGGGTGAGAGGATTCACCAGAGACAGAACAGGCAGACAGACCAAAGACAATGCTGAGGGGAGCAGCGGACGAGACAGGAGAGGTCTGCCATGCCATGTGGAATATCCCTGGCCAGCTGGGAATCAAACCTGTGCTGCAAAGGCTGCGGACAGAGTCACAGCGCTGCACTCAACCCGCTGTGCCACCCGGGAGGTCCTGGATTTCTTTTTTCTTTCTAGAATGTACTTACGTTCCTGCAAGAAGAGAAGCTGATGCTGTAATTACATATTACCACAGACACTATCCAAATCTCTTTCAGGATTTTGCATAGTTTCTAAAGAATAGAAGTAAAAATATCCTGGGAAGTCATAAGAATAGAAAAGATAAAAATATAAACAGAAGCATCAAGTTCTTGACCTTTGACAAAAATCAAAATTTAAGAGTTCCTCTTTCTCATTTACACTTCTGTGGTCTATCTTAGACTTAAAACAACAACAATAACAACAACAACAAAGCCGGGGCCTCCCTGGTGGTGCTGGAGATTAAGTCTCAGCACTATGAAGCTATCTGCAGCCACTGCAGGATGAGTTTGATCCCTGGCCAGGGAGCTGACCCACATGGCGAAGCAGACCTCTCCTGTCTCACCCACTGCTCCCCTCAGCAGTGTATTTCAGTCAATCCTCCTGTTGCTTCACACTCCGTCTCTGGTGAATTCTCTCACCTCCACCCCCCACATATGGCCTACACCCCAACTCTTGTATGAATAAATAAAATAAATCTTTAAAAAAAACAACACCAGAATACAGGTACTGGCTTCACTCATAAGCCCAGACACACAAGCTGTCCATTCACCTATCAAAAGAGAGAGTGCAGATAGTAAGAGCAAAAGCTTCAAGCTGTTCCGCAACATCCTTTGAACCCTGACCTAAGGGACCAACTCTGATAGTCTGCGGGTAGTTGGGCTGCTAGGACCATTCAGCCTCACTGCTGAGACCGTCAATAGAAGCGCCATTCTCTGATGTAGGCAGCTCTGAGCCTGGAGCTGGCCTAACAATCACATCACATAACCTGCCAAACAGGAAAAGGACAGCGTTCAGGCACCACTGACCTGGGGTGGAAGTGAACTCGAGGCTGAGGTGAGAAAGCTCTACTTCTAACACCCATTACCATCGAATCCTCCACCTCAAATCCTGTATATGTGTGTGTGAGTCCTTAAGTTCAGCTTTGTTCCAAAAATGAAATCTGCAACTATAGAAATCAACCACAAGATGGCGCGAGCACTCCAGCACTATATCCGCGCTGGCCAGGCATTCAATTCAACACATCCTGTCCTCAAACCTTTTGGATTTATCCTGCCACATCACCTACGTGTTCCTTTCTTTTTCTAACTGACATTTAGTCGCGGGCCTCCCCGGTGGCGCAGTGGTTGAGCGCTGGGTTGTGAAGCTGCCCGCAGCTTCCCCAGCGCCGGTTCGATCCCCGGCCTCACGGGTGAGGGTCCCACATGGCGCACAGACCTCTCCTGCCGCCCGCTGCTCCCCTCAGCAGTGTACTTCGGTCCTTCTGCCTGCTCTGCTCCCCGCTCTGGCTCTGGTGAATTCTCTCACCCTCCTGCGCTTCTGACTGTACCCAGTGCTTGTATAAATTAAAAAAAAGAAATGAAACAGTCAAATATTTTATACAATGTTAGGGACTTTTTCTTTTTGTCTGTGCAAGTCTAGGGAATTTTTGTTTGTTTGTTGTTATTTTATAAAAAGCAAATCATAATCTTAAACTTGAAACAAACCCTCAACAATAGCTCCCCTCTTTTTGTCCTTCCTGGAGCATCCTGACATGACCACACCTGAAGCAATCAATTGGGAACAAAGAAATAACAAGAACGGTTCAAATACATAAATTCCAATGTTTTCTAAAAGTTGATTCCAAATAAAGAGGCTATTAGTAAATTTTTATGGAAATTTAAAGATGGGGGGGGGTGTTACACAGGCTCATGGGGAGAACATCAAAACACGTGCTCAATTTATTTGCTTCTGTCCTGTCTGTAAAGAGTGGTGTTACTTTAAGGTTAATCATTTGATCTCCAGTAATCATTTGTCTTCCATTTTCTCTTATCAAAAAAGAAGGGGCTGGTACTTGACCTGCTAGTGACCTGATATTGCTAAATTACCCTGAGAATATAAGATGCCCCAGAAAGCTAAGACCAAAAACCAAGAAAAATGGAAATAGGTAAATGAAAAGAATTATCAGGAATAATGAAGGTGTGAAAGGGAACAGACCTGCGAGCACTGACTTCCCTTCACCCCCTACAATTATTACTACTATGTGTAGCCTGGATTTCGAACCTTTTCAAAAGGTATTTAGTCACTTCCAGATTAAATTCTATGACAGGTCACAGTAAACAGCAATTATTTTTTTCATTCTCAGATGCACATGCAGTCACTGCAGATAAGTAAACATTAAAATGACACTGCAGTTGCAGTGTTTCCCAGTCCTGACAAAGTGAAGATGAACACAACCACTCTAAACAACTGAACACAATTATGAAGCAATGCTTTTAAAAAATGGAACACCAGGCAGGATAGGATTTCAAACTATTAGAGAGGAGTTTGAAGCGAGCCTGGCCATTGTCAAGGCTCTTTGGTGCAGGGTGGGCCCAAGTGGAGCTGAACTTAGGAAGCAGATGTTGGATGCGGGGTGGCTGAGATGGTTGAAGTTCAGCTGGGAAATGGAGGCAAGAGAGACAGAATTCTGACCAAAGGGTATGACATTTGCTGGATGCTCTGGTCTGGAGGCCACATCTCAAAAGGAAGGCTACTGAAGACAGTAGACAGGCCCTAACGAAGCTTAACAATAAGCCTAGAAAGGAGGGAACTCATTGGTTCAATCATCTATGTGCCTAAATAAGGCTCAATATTGCTGAAATAAGTACTGTGAAGAGGTGACTTTGATTCATGCCCACAGAAGCAAAGATTAGTCGTTGGGAGCATGAAGGATCTTAGGTATTGCAAGGACATGGAGGTTGAGATGAACTGCTCCAAAGGAAACCAACAAAACCTAGGCTTTTAATAATGTAGGATCCACAATACCAAGCATGTGATAAAATCACTAGACATGTGAAGAAGTATGGGAATAGAACACAAAACCTGGAAGTTGACCTGGATTTCATTTAGTAGGCAGTGAAGACTCTAGGCTTCTGTGCAACAGTGTGACAGATTCAGACCAGTGTGTTAGAGACAATTTCAGAGCCATGCAGAGATGGCTTGGTGTGGGTGGTGGCAGAGGAAGAGAGGTTGCTTCAGTCACCTAGACAGAGAGCTACGAAGGGTTCCAGCAGTGGCAAAGGAGGTAGGAGACACTGCAGAGGCAGGATTGTCATGCTCAGTGATCTACAGGATATACAAGGTGACAGAGAGGACAAACTAGAGAGAACTCTAAAGTAACAACTATTTGTCAAATGTAAGTGCTTCTGTTTAAAGGACTCTGGGGTAGAAATTCAGTAGACTGCACAACATAGGACTCAGGGGTCACTAAGAGGTCTGGTCAGAATGCAGGTTAGTATAATGTGGTCCTGGAAGCCACAGGAGTGAATGACAACATGGAGAAGAACAGTGGCGAAAAGAGGTATCTAAGCAACTGGCACGGGAGAAGAGGCCAAGACAGGGGAGCAAGAGGGTAATGAGGTTTAAGAAGAAAGGTTTAAGAAGAAAGCATTAAGTTGCCCTCTGCCCCTCCCCCAAAGTCTTAATATCACAAGGGGTTAGGGGAGCCAATTCAGTTCTAATAAACAGAGACAGATGAAGGGCCACCCCTGTGATTTTTTTCTTGTCATTCTAGGTATGATATATCACCACAAGAAAGTTAACAAATATCTTTAAAGAGATCCTTTATTCCTTTAAAGAATAAAAGAATTAAATATAATAAATAAAAATCAAAAGGGAATTATATGGATATTTTCTAGTTTTTTCAAATACCTGATGTGAGGTGCTGTGGTAAGAGGAGAAAGCTATAAAATGAGACAAAGGAACACTCACTTCTCACAGCCCTGCAATGCCTTCTCCACCAGAATGGAAGCCAAGGTCTTGATCAAGCCTACAGCACCCTTATCCATCTTTCTTCTGCCTCCCTCTGTAGCCTCAAGCATCTCTCCCCTTCTCCCTCTCAAGCCACAGAGACACCCTTGCAAAAATAGCCACAAAAGTAGTCTCTCCACCCAGTTCCTGCCTTCATTGTCACTTACTGCATTTCTCACCAACTGAACCAACTGAAATTGTGATACACAGGGATCCATTTACTTGTTTCTTGTCTTCCCCATAGAATTTAAATTCCACAACAGCAAGACCTTGATCTTATTCTGGCTTTTCCAGTGCCTGTTATTGTGCTATAGGAGTTAGAAGAAGACTTGTTGAATGAAATCTGTAGACACCTGAGCCTCTCTTGTGTTCTCTCATGGGTAAAATGGGGATGGCTGTCCACAGTGAGGGCTGGGAGAGAGATGTTTTCTGACTCAGTGAAAAGACGCCGTAGTGGTGAATATACACATAAACACATCCATCGTGAATGTGGCCCAGAAAATGACTTTTTAGGTCATAGTTGCTGGTTCCATTTTTCTTTATGATGGAAAATATACCTGAGAAATACTTACCCAAGTATACAGTAATCAAATACCTAAAGGATTAGATTAGACTCTTCAGGAAACAAAAAGACTAAAGATTCCACGACCTGATTTATAAACTGTAGAAGCAAGTGAGCTTTTGAAAACTTTTCAAGAAAGAAAGATTAAGACTATATTCAGAAGTATGAGCTGAAATGTGTCTACTGCAAGTCATCTGTTGAACTCCTAACCCTGAGCATCTCAGAATGTAACTGGGTTTGGAAATAGGGTCTTGAATTCAGTTAAAAGGAAGTCATTCTCCAACATGGATGGTGCCCTTGCAAGAAGAGGAAATTAAATCTATATTTTCAAGAATCTATTGAAGTCCATCCCAGAGGAACATGCACTGAGAAGGCACACACGGAGCCCTGAGTGCTTTTGGGGCACCCATGAGCCTGCATCTGAAAGGGTGCAAACTCTGAGAGGCCCAAAACTGGGTTTCAAAATTCTAGTAAGTGCTAGATGCTTCCTAAATGCCACGAACCACCTTATATGGCTCTATTTGTGAGTTGTGAATCCTGCATCCCTTCAACTGGGTCATCCACTAGCTCCATAGCACTGTTAGAGCCTCGAGTCAAACACAACGGAGGTATTACTTGTCTTTTGCACAAGCTCCCAAAGACCACACATTTAATGCTGCTCACAGTGTGGGCCGGAATATGTAAAATATAGGTGAAAATTCAGTTTAAAGATCAGTAAATATCCATAGAGGATGGAACTGGACTTACAAAATCTGTCTCGAGTTTTCCCATTTCTTGCTTGTAGCTTCTCATCCTGTTGCTGTACATTCCTCGGCTTTGGGGAGGGATCTCTCGGACTTCCAGATCCATTTGTTCAAGCTGGAAGAGTGAGAGAAAACATGACTCCAACCATGAGCTTATTCCTTATTTGACCAGAAGTATAGCGTTTAAAGGACTGATTCCAATTCCTCATTTTTCAGTAGGAACCAGCCTAAGGAGCTAAATGCCCATGTTAAATAGTATTGGGACTGCTTTTTTTTTTTTTTAAAGATTTATTTATTTATGCATACGAGAGCTGGGGTGCAGGCCAGAGATGGGGGGAGGGAGGTGTTGAGAGGATTTACCAGAGAGAGTGGGGAGCAGAACAGGCAGATGTACTGAAATACACTGCTGAGGGGAGCAGTGAGCGAGACAGGAGAGGTCTGCTCTCCCATGTGGGTCACCTCCTTGCTGGGGATCGAACTCGTGCTGCAGTGGCTGCAGATAGCTTCATAGTGCTGCGTCCTAAGCCCTTTCACCACCAGGGAGGCCCCAATGTTGGGACTGCTTTAATGCTTCATCTATGTTTTATACTTCATATATGTTATTCTTCATCATTCAGCAAGGAATGTTGAGTGGTTGGCATCTGGCATGCAGGGTGTCAAAGCTCTTGCCATGACCAGGATTTCTGTTAAATCATACATATTAATCCAAACAGCTTCAAGAAAAATGACCTTAATAACCTCATATATTCCATTGTGCAGTCCAACCTGCCCTGGTCTTTTGATCACAAACCACCAGAATGATTTCTACCATTTCCACCAATATTTCTACCATTAAGTCATGACTGTCAGCCCAGCCTTAGTGATTTGGTAAAAATTCATTTGGAAAGTCTTTTCTAATTAGGAAAATCACATACCAACAGATAAGGGACCTTGCTCCCAGCCTGATTCATTGTACTTTATAACCAGACATAGAGTCAAATAGATAAACAGAAATATGGAAAATCACACCACGCCCACTGAGGTCACAGCAGGACACTTACCCTAATCTGCTGTTACAGAACACTTTGGACACAACCTGATGGTTCAGACCACAGGCTTTCAAGTTGGACACGGCGGTCATGTTGCAGACGCCACTACTTAGTAGTCCTGCACCTCAGGCAGGTTTCTTAACCCTCCAGGTCTTACTTTCCTTATTTCTAAAGATAATAATTTTTTTCTTTTTGTAGTGCAGCTGTGAAGATTAAATGAGGTAACTCCCACAATGTGCTTACAGCAGCGTCTCTTACTTGGCAATCACTAGATAAATGGCATCACTAGATGACGGGGAAGAAATACAGCAAGCAAAATACAAAGCATCAGAGGTTACTTATTTATACTTGGCATTGAAATAAAAAATAACTGCAACAACAAATTGACTGAGGCCACATCTTATAAACTCACCTTAAAAAATGGTGCCATGTCTGGTGATTTTAGAGTATTCTAATAAGTTATCACTAATAAATCTAAGTTGTCTAATGTCAGAGACCAAAAAATGACAGCAGAACACAAGCAAACCAAGAAAACCACATTTCAATTCACACATGTCAATTTTATTAATAAATGAGAAGACAAGCTGAATTATAGTTGCGTTAGACAATGAGCATTTAAATGATTGATGTCTCAACTTGAATGTGAAGCACCAATAAACTAAATAGTTACACTGCAAGGGAATCATTTAAAGCACTTCTCTGAAATCATCACGAAGTACTTGGTTCTAACAAGGTAAAAAGGATCATCCAGACAAATAATTGCAAAGGTACATGTAAGTGAAAATCTGGGAGTAGGTGCATTTCTGTTTAAGACATTTCACAAGGACACTCAAAACTAAATTAAAAATAGGCAAGAAAGAAAAAAGGAAACACATGACAAGCACTTGAAGAGAAATCAGCCATGAGGCCACTCTGCGCTTATGTCCTACTGCCACTGCATTCACAGGTCGATGTGGACACAGCAACAAGAAGAGCGGAGTGTCCAAGAGATTCACACAGACATTTATCTAGCAGAAACACAACCACTCCCAATTAATCAAATCAACAAGTGTTTGTCCCAGGTCCTCATCAAAAATACAGTATGAAATCTAACAAGCACTGTCCTTTCCAAGGATGTTGTCAGAATTAAGTAAATCAGCTTTGATTGAAATTTCAAACAAACACAAATATATATCTTAGACAAAATTTTTGGAAAAAGGAAACTTTCAAAAGAAATAAACATTAGAAGTTGTGCAGATGAGAAGGACAACAGCCAGCAGAGATCAGAAGTAGATCTTCTAATCTTCTAAAATCCAACAGCTAAAAAAGATCTAGCAAGAAGGAAGACAATTCACCACTTTAGTAGATGTCTGGGTGCAATGGGAAGCAATGGCCACCTATTCCTTCTGACCCTCTGTGGACGGCCCTGTTAACAAATAAGCTTCTGCAGTGCCCCATTTTCTAACTGCCCCCTTATAGTCTTTTCTTAGAGATTAACAACACTTAGTCTACATAAGGATTCAAGAAGATTCTGCAGAAAAACAATAACCAAAAAAATAGTCCAATCCCCAACTCTCTTTAAGCTACTGTTGCCCAAACGTATAGGGACAGGTAATAACACTTAACAGAAACACACTGTGGGGAAGCATCCCACGTATTTCAGTAAGTAATACTGAGGGAACACCAACAATACCCTTCGGTATTTAGAAAAACAGCACTCATCTGGGAGTATAATACAATAAGAGTTGAATCGGCTGCAATACTTGGCTTTTAAAACAAAAAAAAATTGGAACACATTGCTTTTTGGTCTTTGGTTTGTAAATTTTTTTATATCAAAACTAGTCTTTCTAAGACTTCATTTCCCCATCTACAAAATGGGGGTAATATCAGTGTTTAGAATCACTCCTCCAAGGGTCTCTCATTGACTTTCAGGTCCTATTAAGCATACCAAGAATGCAAGGCTACTTTTCAGGGTTGGATTTGCAGGGAGCAAAGTTGAGGAAGAAAATAATGTGGACTTTTAGATTACAAGATGCCATAAAGCAGTGTGTTTCCCTGATTCCCCACTCTCCTCCTGCAGATATTCAACTGTACATAAAGGGACTCCTGCCTCACCCCTGTTGAATGGGGCTCAGAACCTAGGCAAGCATACTGAAACTCTGGAAACTGCTTTTGCTGTAAGTGATAAAGTCTTTTGTCTCTGACCTAGGAATGTCATGTCTCCCATTAGCATCCATGAAACTGTGCTCACTTGCTAACTTGTAAGTAGGGAGTAATCTCATATCCTTAACAATTTTTGACTAGCAATACTTGCCTTACAGGGTTTTGGTGAACTTTTTAATATTATAAAGTAAGTAATAGGCTGAATCCAGGTCTGGTACCCAGCATGCCTTTAAACAAGGATTGCTATTTATAGCTATTATAAAAAGTACTAGGAATAAAAATGAGAGGTCAACATTTAATGAAACACCTTTATTAATAAGAATAAAATTGCATGGAGCTACTAACTTCTCTGCAATTGAAAACTGATGAATTCCAAATTATAAAATGTTAATCAGTAGAGTTTCACATTCCTACAATGAATAAAACAGGCTAAAAGGAGGCAGCAGTTGAAATGACCCTGGCTGTGTTAAAATATATTACTAAGTCTGTACATACCAGTTCTTTTGCTTCTTCAAGCTGTTTCTCCACATTTGCAACCATCTGCTTCTTCTCATCTGAAAGGAAAATAATGTCAAGGAGATGCTAAGGATACAAATTTAATATTTTATAAGTTCTATATGTATACACCTTCTTCCTTTCTGGCGAATCAGATTAGAGAGTTTTCATGTCAGATAAATGACCATGATTCTTTGATGGGTCAGGAATCATGTTAAGTCACTGGTTCTAGACTACCTGAAAATACATCATCCTATGAAACACCTAATTATAAAGAGATGTCATGATATTTTCAAGAGAAACTCAACCTATTATGTCAGGAACAGCAGAGTTAGAGGTAGTTTGGGGAAAATTGTAAAATTACAACTTTAATGAATTGGGGGCAACTGATTATTAAAACTTAAAAGTCACCCACAAAAACTATTTCAAAAACTGGAAAAATCTAACATTCCTTTAAAAATTGTACATTTGTTAACACTGAGAACTGGGTCAAATGGAAGAAATATTTAGTGTCGGGGCTACTGATTCCAAACCCAAAGCTTGAAATGAACCCAGCACCTGCCAGTTTACTGGCCTTTCAAAAGAATAGTCAACACTAAGTGGGCAGTATTTACTAGAATAGTAATTCCGTTCTCCTAGCTCCAAGTGCCTTTCGTTTGATCCACCCGAGCTGGGGGGCTAGATATCATCTAAGGTGTTTTGGGTGTATTTTAAACATTTCCCTAAAGAAAAATACATATTTTAAATCAAAATATAGCTTGATTTTTCCTCTTTGCAAAAGCTAAATCTACATATGGTAAGATTAGAAAAAATTAGTATATGATCCCAGTCTATTGGTTGCTGGCACATCAATTCATGCACCATCTCCACATAGTTACAATAGAATCACAGTGTATTTTTGTGATAGAACAGAATATGAAATAAAAAAAGCCCATCTGGGACCAGGAACAAGATAATACATTTACACATCAGAAGGAACATCTCCTCTTCTTGCAGGTACTCCGTAGTTAGGAAAGTCCCTGGCAAGGACCTCCAGGACCAGTTTAACAAAACAAAACAAAGGAAGGCTTCTCTTCAGATCCGTCCTCAGCTGTATAACTAATATCCCTCCCTCCCTTCCACTGTCACTTCTCCTTCCGCAACGCCCCTTTCCCTTCCTATGATCTTACCCCTCCCCACCATTCCACCAAACTGGCTCTCATGAAGACGAATGACCTTTCCTTTGTCTAAAGGGATGGGCACTCCTTGGACCTATTTGTATTTAATCTTTTTTTTTTTAAGATTTATTTATTTATACAAGCACTGGGTACAGTCAGAAGCGCAGGAGGGTGAGAGAATTCACCAGAGCCAGAGGGGAGAGCAGAGCAGGCCGACTGACGAAATACACTGCTGAGGGGAGCAGCGGGCGCGCCATCTGGGACCCTCGTCCAGCGGCCGCAGATCGAACCAGCACTGCAGAGGCTGCGGGCAGCTTTGCAACCCAGCGCTCAATCGCTGCGCCACCGGGGAAGCCCCTGTATTTAATCTTGTGGCATCTGCCACTCTGCTCCTCTGGTCCTAGAACTTTGCTCTCCTGGCTTCTCTGGCACCCTGATCTTGTGATTCTTGGGGACACTGTTGGCTCCGTATCCTCTGCTGGGTACCCTCTTTTTTAATCCTTCGAGTGCCAGTGTTCCTCAAAGTTAAACCTTGTTTCCCTTCTCTCATGACTATGGTCTCTGTCTCTGGACAATTTCACCCACTCTCATCTTGAACCAACCTAAACCTTCTGATCTAATCCTGACATATTTCCAGGATGCCATGTTTGCATAATCCAGTGCTTTTGCCCATCCCCACTGTCTATCACCTAGCCACCTGGCTATCTGCTCTACAAGCCCTCTTCATGAAGCACTATCTCATTGAAGTCTTTCCTAACCCAACCTAAGAGTTAACCAACCATTTCCTCTTAAGAAAACATCTAGACTCTTACATAATCCTAATGATTTATCTCTCTCTTATATGTCTGATTTACCTTCTGGCTTGGTGACTCTGGAAAGACAAGAATCTGTCTTAGTCATCTTTAGAGTCCTAAAATCTAACACCGAGCCTGGCATATAATCATTTCTTGAGGAAGGATAGTAAATTGAATAAATAATGTAGAAGAGTAGAAGCAGTCACAGAAGAAGCTATGAGACCAGCTACCCTTCTTTCTCCATTTAACCTTCCTAAAATGTGGCTTTGATGGGTTCACTTGAGCCTAGCAGTTCAGGGCCTTTACATTCCAGACCCAAGTAACTTTGCCAACTTTATTTCCAACCACCAGCTCTCCAGTGGTGTCTCTATGCTAACCAGACATTTTGATACCACTCAAGCACATCTCTTTTTTCTGCTCCATGTCTTTACTCAAGCAACACTTAGCATCCTCTGAATATAAAAGAACCGATTCTGGCTAACCCAAGCCAACAAGGGGAATTCATTAGAATTCATTAGGAATTCATTAGGGGAGCTCACAGATTCATCCAAAAAAACTAAGGTCCAAACTCAGGGAGGATAGTGCTCAGGAGCCAGGGGACTGAGGGAGGAGGAACTCAGTGAAAGTCTCTGCTAAAGAGGGGTCTCAGGCAGCAACACCATCCGCTCTTGCTGCTTTGCTCTGCTCAAATTCCTGGCAAAAAATTCTCTGAATGTCCGTGTTTGGGAGCCATGTTTACCTCTTGACTTGGGTAGGACACAGTGACACTTCTCTAATCTCCCTATTTAGCCCAGACAAGTACATGGTGGTAGTCACTAAGTGCTAAGTGAATGCATGAATCAGTCTTAGCACTCAGCAAGTATTTGTGGAAACTGAGATCTTAAAAGAAAACTTGTATGAGTGAGGTACAGCAAATTTTCCTTTATGAAAGAAATAATTAAACTGAGATGGGAGGTGGGAAGAAGAATACAAGTAGATCATTTTCTCATGCCATCCATCTCATGATGGCACCATCAGAAGTAATTTTGGAGCAATGAGGTCAAGTAGTATCACAATTAATACAAGGTATAGAATAAATATCCATGAATTCATGGATATGACTGGACAAGTAAATAAATGGAGAAAGACAATCTCATCTCTATTAAAAAAATTCCAAATAATTTACATAGCCACCCAGCCTCCACAGTGGTGGAGTATGACCCCTTATTCCTTATGCGTGGACTATGTATTTGACTTCCTTCCCAAAGGTATGGGGGAGCAAGCTAGGTGAGTAATCTTCCAGTGGAGAAAATTGACTGCCTCAGCCAGGTGACCAACGAGAACATGCATAATTACGACATCAATATGTACCTTTGCTGTGATGTGATGAAAATGGTGTTTCACTCGGGTTTTTTCTCCCAAAACCTAAAACCCCAGTTTGGTCACCAGAAAAACAATGGGTAAATTCCAATTAAGGAACATTCTATAAAATATCTGACCAGTATTACTTTTCACTGCAAAGTTGTTAAAGATAAGGAAGAGTCTGGGAAACTGTCACAAGTAAAAGAAGCTTAAGGAGGAGTGACACTAAGTGTTTCATGGTGTTGTGGATGAGATCCTGGAATAGTAAATGGACATCAGGTCAAAAACCAAGGAAATCTGAATAAAGTATAACTTCAGTTCATAATAATGTATCAATATGGATTCACTGACTATAATACAGGTGCCAAATCAACATAGGATACTAAAAATAGAGAAAACTGACCTGGAAATATAAGAATTCCGTTGTATCCTTGTGGGTTTTTGATAAATCCAAACCTGTACTAAATTTAAAAGTTTATTTGCAAAAAAAAACCAATGAAGTCATTTAAGTTAACTGAATAGTTGAAGGAAGAGAGGTACACTAGGATTAGAGTGTGGGCTGGTATGTGTTTACCCACTCGAGTCTTAGTCACTCTGCGTCAACGCACTCTTCACCTTTGAGTTCCTGAATTAGAGACTGAACCGCCCCTTCAATCCTAAGCCTCCAGAACATCAGAAACATAATGAAAATCAAATATGTAATTTGAAATAATCTGGTAGCTACATTTTAAAAAGAAACAAGTGAAATTAGTTTTAATAATTTTTAGTGTTAATATTTAATTTGATGTATCCAAAGTACTATCATTTCACTAAGCAACAATAACCATGTTTCAAGTATCCAGTAACTACAAGTGGATATTACGGCTCCAGAGTCACATATATTTTATTTTATTGATTTTTTAAAAATTTATTTTATGTATACAAGAACTGGGGTGCAAGTCAGAGATGTGGGGGATGAGAGGATTCACCAGAGACAGAGTGAGGAGCATAACAGGTGGATCTATTGAAATACACTGCAGAGGGCCTCCCCTGGTGGCGCAGCAGTTGAGCGCTGGGCTGCGAAGCTGCCTGCAGCCTCTGCAGTACCGGTTCGATCCCAGGCCACCAGCGAGGGTCCCACATGGAACGCAGATCTCTCCTGCCACCCACTGCTCCCCTCAGCAGTGTACTTTGGTCCTTCTGCCTGTTCTGCTCCCCGCTCTGGCTCTGGTGAATTCTCTCACCCTCCCAGTCTTCTGACTGTACCCAATGCTTGTATAAATAAATAAATAAATCTTTAAAAAAAAAAGAAAGAAAGACACTGCCAAAGGGGGCAGTGTGTGAGACAGGAGAGGTCTGTTGCGCCATGTAGGTCAGGTCCCTGGCCGGGGATCGAACTCCTGCCGCAGTGGCTGGTGATAATTTGATAGCTCTGAGACTAAGCCCTGCGCCACCAGGGAGACCCATCACTTATATTTTAAGCAAACCATAGTATTCATAAATGAAAGCAGAATTCTCTCACCACAACTACTTTGCAAAGGCAAAGAAGAACAGAACAACCTTTCTGCCCTCTTCCAAGGCTATGCTTAAATGGTTTTCAAAGCCTCTAGGGCTTGGCATGACTAATCTGCTAGACACCAGCATCTCCTTCCATAAAGGACAATATTATCCCACCACTTCCACTTTTCTCCCTCCTGGAGGGACTAAGTTCAAAGCCAGATTCCAAATTCACTTCCAAAAGTTGCTAATCTTTCCTCTCCCTTCAAATATAGGTGTACATCAAGAAAATTCACCTAACTTTAGTCTAGGCACAGAAAGGAAGCAAGAATTGAGGTCTAAGGTTTCTTCATGAGTCCAGTTAATATCACAATCTGAGGAGCTGGTCCTGATTCACTCTCCCAATGGGTGTCTTCAGCGGCAGCAATAATATCACTGATGGCTAATTTATTGTGTATTTTGGGGGAACATGTGCTAGTGAGGTAGATGCTTTATTTCCTTTGAATTTTATAGCATGAAACCCCCCTCCTCCAATTTTACAGATGAAAGAGGCAGGCTCAGAGAAGTCAAACAAGTTGCCCAAGATTATACTTGTAGTATGCAGCAAAGTTGAGATTCTAAACAGATCTGACGCTGTCTGAATCATACCCAATGTGCCCTAATTCCACTCTTGGTATTTCTGACTACAGCCAGTGAGTGAAAGGATTCTTAATAGAACATTTATATCTCTCTGAATGGTGAGGGAAGCAACAAATTGCAAGAGAATATTTTGTGCAAAATACTTCGGGAAGACTGCTTGACGTGATACAACCGCTGTACCTATAAAGCATCCCCCAACTTAGATTTCTCACCAGAGGAAAGGGAACTTCACAATTAGTATGAATTGAGGCTTCCACTGATCCATTTTCCTGACTACTACAGAGCAGTAATCCTTTAAATCAAATTTCAAAGACAGTGCCAGAAGAGTATTAACTAAGCAGGGATTGACCCACTTCATTAGTGCAATTACTAAAGTTAGCTTAACATTCAAACACTTAAGTCTAAGAACAAGTCTTTTTATTATTTAAAACATATCACAGAGTTATTAAATTGCTTTTTTAAAAATAAAGTTTAAAAAATGTTCAATCTTTTCTCTTTGGAAGAGAATATACTGTACATGCCCAACAGAGTGAAGTTAGCTAGAGTCAATCCTACCCAATCGGTTTTAATTTAAATAATGTTGAAGAATAAACCACTTTGGCTGAAAAATGTCTCTTAATGTAAGTAAATTATAGTTCATCTCTTTTGGGTCACCTCTAATGATGCCCAGAGAAAGGGATTATAATTACTTTTAATCATAGTGTTGTGCCACGGTTGTACATATTAATTTCTGTTAGTCCACAGACAGCCATCTGAAATGCACTTTTCCATTTTTTTCCTACTTATCAATTGAAACAGATTACAAGGTGAACAAGTACATGTGATTATAAAGAGAGAAGCCACTGCATTTTTAAGAATGACTATTATTTAATTATTCAAATCAGTAAGTATTTTTCCACTGTCAGCTATACAGCCTCCTTTCAATTCTAATGAAGCTACTGTGTTTGAGTCTCACATGACACTACACCTAAGGACAGTCAAGGGGCTTTATTTTAAAAAATCAAAGGTTTCCTTCTAGGTGGTTAGAATGGTAACATTAAAATATAAAGGCAAGAAAAAAAATCAGTCATAACAGAATCTGTATTCTTGGAAACCGTTTTTACACTTTGTACCCAGGGATGATTTTGTTACTTTATAAGACAGTTTCCCAATACAAAAGCTATTAGCCTAAACAAAAAATGTTTCTATTGTTAAAACTCTTATAATTACAAATGAACAAAAATCCAACTGAAACCACAAGTCTTGAAATTCTGAGGCTTTGGGACTGAAGTCAAAGGAAGTAGTCTCCAACAATAATGACAATAAAATCAAGATGATCTCAGGAGAAAAGCAGAACTGAAGAGAAGAGGCGAGGTGATGGATCATGAAGTGATGAGCCAACAGCCACTTTCTCCACAAAAAATCTCCAAGGCAGCAGTGCTCGGTGGTACAGGCTACCTTGGTTCTCTCCTCTTGTTCCCTCACTTGGACTCATAAACCTCTTTAAGACATCATCCATCTCCTCCAGAACTAACTGGGACTTCAGAAGATGGGTGGGGTGTAAGTTCAGAGATCCTGGCTTCAAGCAAATATCCCTATTAACAGAAAAATAGGTGGGGGGGAAGAAAAACAAAGAAATAAAGGAAGAAAATTATTTAAAAACACACAAGTTTCAGGGGAGGCAGGGAAAATTTTGCTCCAGGTGAAATCATTGGTGTCATCAAGGATGGACTTACAAGGTGGACAATGAAGTTGCCCACCAGTTCACAGTTCATGAAACATTCCCTTTTCTAAACTTTACCTCCCAGGGCTAAGTTAGAGTCACTTTTAGCAGCTGGGTGATGACTCAATTTCCCTAACAAAACTATGCCCAAAAGTAACAATTGTATCTGCAACTAACTACTCAAGTTAAACCTGCATGTAAAGAAAGGTAAATCCCAAGAGGATGTCTTACAAACAAAAATTACCAAATAACCTATTTCTATATCTGTTCTCTCAGTTAAACACTTTTCTTCTGAGCCAGCATAGCCCCCACCTTCACATAGTTGACAGTCTGTCATGGATTAAAATTTGCTAAAACACCAAAACAAAGGAAAACACTTCTAGATGGGAGTTATGGAATTTTAAAGGGTAGAACAATCAGTCTGTACCAAGATCTACACAAAATTGGGTTACAGGCTCCCAAGAAGGATGAGAGACAAGAAATAAGGTTGGGGGTATGGAAAATACTAATGATAATAGCAGTTAACACCAAGAAAGAACTTCACATATGTTAAATCATTTAATCTCACAGCAACTCTATGTGAGACACTACAGTTCCCCCCATTGACGAGAACAACTTTTGGGAGAGGTTGAGAAACTTACCTAAGTGAACAGTTTCAAGGTATCATGACTTTCAACCCTATTCTGCCGCTAATACCATTGTCATTAGCAAAACTGCGTGACTACGGAGTGCAGACCCCTAACTTGGGTACTTACATTCATTCTCTTTAATTCCTCACATCTCTATATTTTATAAAAGAAACGAAACAAAACAAAGACTCAGAGGAACGTTCCCAAAGTTGAGCAAGTACCCTACAAGGTGGCGGAGTGCGGGTTCGAGTCCGGCTGGCTCAGATTCCGAAGGGTCTTTTTACTGCACCCCAAAACCCAGCTTAGACTGTCCCTCTAACCCCAACCAAGTTGAGTTCCATCTCTCCGGGGGATGGAACTAACTCACTCTGGCTTTGCGCCTCAGAGATACACTTGCTTCGGCGGCGTTCCACCGCCCCGAGCCGCCTCCCTCCCGGCCACCCCCGCCAGGCCGGGCAGAGCTCTCACCAGGCGGGAGTCGGGGGACCCTCGCAATCTTGCTGGTGATCTCGGCAGTGAGCACCGCGAAGTCCTGCTCGTAGCCTTCGAAGTCGGACGACATGGTGGCTCCGGAGCGATCGGCCCGGGTCGGAGCCTAGGTCAGGGCGGGGGTCACGCGGGAGAGTGGAACGCGGCGCGGGGACCCCGGGAGACGCCCTGGAGAGCAGAGCGGAGAACCGGGGACAGCTCCCAGCCGGCCGCTTCCTGGTTGTTCTTCGCAATCTCGGTCCTCCGGAAATTGGCCTGAGAGCGCCTTTTACTTTCTGCTTGGGCTTCCTGATGAAGAATTTCACGAAGAAGAAGCACGTCTGCCTGGGTCTAAAAACGCCAACGAAAACACAGGGGATCTCAGGAATCACTGGAAAAAAGGTTTTGTTTCTCTAGGTTCTGGACAGCGTCTCCAGCTCCCCAAGGCGCAGGTCACGGGCGCTTGCTTCCCGGGGGAAGTTTGACGTGGCGGACCCCCCCCGGAAGTGGCTGTGCCGGAGCCTGCGCGCGGGGCCCGGGCCGGGAGCCGCTGCGAGGGCGCTGGCGGGGCGGCGAGCGGGTCGTGGCGGGCTCCGCGCTCCAGCCTCTCGCAACCTTCTGCTTTGCTGCACTGGGCCGCCTTTGACCGAGTGATCCGAGGAGAAGAAAACCTGTTCCGGGTGAGCCAGGCGCCCCGGAAATGCGATGGCTGAGGCGCGGGCTCCAGGGACCGAGCTGAGGTGGGAGTCCAGGCAGGACGAGTAACCACGGTCCGGGCGGGCTTCGCCCCACGCGAAAGAGGCCAGAATCTCCACAGTGTTGAGCTCAGCAACGCTTACCGGGATGTGCCGCCTCTGAGGGAGGATTTCCAGTCCTTGGCGACGCGGGCGGGAAACGGAGGCATCTGTTGCCTGTGAATTTCTGTCTCCTGCGTAGCTCAGATCTTCTCCCCGCCACTCGCTGCAGACCCGTCCGAAGTCGCTTTCTGCAGATCTGCGCTTTTGCCTTCCTGCCTTCTTCCTCCCTGGCTGCTGCAGGCACCTCCTCCCCCCCCTGCCGCCTTCCCCCCAGCTCCCCAGCACATGTTCTCATTCATGTTCACGCTCAGGTACGCCTTCAGGCGCGAGTTCACACACTGCTCTCCTCCCCTCCCTCTTGCTGCCTTTCACTGCTTTCACGCACGTATCTTTTACCTTTGCCCCAAAAGATCCTGATGTTGGTGTTTGGGGAGCAACCGCAGCCAAGTGATCTAGACCATGCCTGGTATACAGGACTTCACTGGAGACTCAGCTTAGACCTCCGTAAAGTGAGTTTGGTGTCTTGGTTTATTATGGGTTCAGCTATGACTTACTTGTGACCTTGGTCTCCAGTTTTCCTGCGAAGAAGGAAGCCAGATTAGATTACTCCCGAGGCCCTGCTTCCCGACTCTGAAAGTCTTTCTCTGCTCAAACCATTTACTGAACGTTGGACGGTCAAGGTCTTGGCAAGTTGGGAACAAGCGAATAGCAACTATTTTAGACTCGCATATACATTTTACGTACTATTCAGACTTGAACCTGATTTTGGATAAGATCAAAATAGCTCTTTTTGGTATTGGACTAGATACTCACCCAAAGTAATGCACTTGTGAGGTTGCTTTGGTTAGGAATTATTGGTGTTGACAAAGACAGGATAATAAAGTGTTTTAGTGAACTTTCTCATTTTGTTTTCTTTAGATTGGGTTTCAAACCAAGAGACTGGATTCTCCTAGTTACCATAAAGAGCTGTGCGTGTGTAACAGTGAAAATGGCATAATCTGCACTAACGTCCCACAACTTGAAGGCATGACAGTTCAGGAGCACACGTGGACTTGTGGCACATGGAAATGTGTACACAGGAAAAGGAAATCTATAATTCTTTACAAATAGGGAGACATTCTTCCTCACCAAAATGGGTGCATTCTGCTCAATTATCAAGTTTGAAAATCTCCAAGAATTAAAGAGACTGTGTCACTGGGGTCCCATTATAGCTCTTGGTGTTATAGCAATATGCTCGACAATGGCCATGATTGACTCTGTGTTGTGGTACTGGCCCTTACATACCACTGGAGGAAGTGTGAATTTCATCATGTTGATCAATTGGACTGTCATGATTCTTTATAATTACTTCAATGCCATGTTCGTTGGTCCTGGCTTTGTCCCTCTGGGATGGAAACCGGTAAGAAAAAGATTCCTTACCATGATGTGTCTGATGATAATCCTTATTTAGTTTTTTCCTCATCTGCCAACCAATAATAGCAAACAACCATTTTGCCCTGGTAGAGACTACATTTTTCTAATAATTGATCCTTTGAAGGTCAAAGACTTTATTTCAAACCTGTCTGAAGACATTGATCTAAATTAACATTTCCTAAAGTGATTTCATTGAATATTTGTCCTGTATTTAAAAAACAAACAAACAGGGAGAGGGAAAGTCCATGGTTTAAGTGTTTCAGAAACACTGCATTTCATGCACCCCTCTTACAATTTCACAATGTGGTTTGGCTTTGGGATCTTTTTTCTTGTAATACATTAACAGCCTTCAGAGCTGAGAAAAGCTCTTTAGAAACTGCTGGTTTAAATCATAAGGTGTTGAAGTTATGGCAGCCACACCATTGCATTGGAAAGTTGATTTTGTGGCTACTTCAAGTTGTTAAGTTTTTGCTCCAGAATTTCCATATCCCTTGCTAAGGGACATCCCTTGGTAGCTTGTTAGAACTGCAGAATCTCGGGCTGCACTCCAGATTTATGGAATCAGAATCCGCATTTAACAAAAGCCCCAGTTCATTCTCAGGTACGTTCAAGTTGAAGAAACACGAGCACACTAGTTGAAGTGGGTACAGAGATGGGTAAGACCCAGCTCATATTCTGGAAAACCTACCTCTGAGGAGAGAATCCAAGGTACTTGTGAAAATAACTAAACTGTAGCGTGGAGTGATGAGTGATGTTGAAGTTGGAAGGAACTAATCCTTTTCAGATGGAGACCTAAGGAAGGAGGGGGAATGTATGCAGAAAATGGGGAAGAGGACATTTCTGCTTGAGGGAATGGTGGGATCCGGAGTTTTGACACCATGGACAGCCTGGTTTGACTGGAAAAGAGATGGCCTCCTGCAGATAATCCTGAAACCAAGGCAGGTCATAGAAGCCTCACATACATGAGAAATTGTGAAATCATGGGGAGTCATTAGAGGTTTTCAAGCAGAAATCTCACACTTGTGACATAGGAATATTATTCTGCAATATACGGTTTGAATTAAAGAGAAACTACAGTGAAGGAGAGTAGTTTGATCGAAATGGCTCAAGAGAGGAGCCAGATATCTGAAAGGAGTCAACTCTGATGTTTGAATCCCCACTCTAAAATCCTTGCCCACTTTGCAGGTACGTTTTCTCTGTACTCCTCCCATTATGTCAAGATTCTGGATCTTAGTAGAACCAACTAATCCTTGGTCATACTGGATCTGGGTAGAGCCTGGAGAAGAGAAACTACAGGTCATTTCTGGGTACTCAGGAACTGGCACTGCTGTTAGCAGAAATTCATTATTTAAAAAGAGTGTAGCCCAAATAAAAGGGCTGAAAATTCAAATTCAGATTCTATTCTTCCCCCATCACCCAAAAAAAGTCACAACATTTATTCATTAGACTTGAATAATGATTATGTTCAGATATCTGATATAATTTTGTTTCTATTTTGCTGCCAAGGAAAACTCTCAGGATAGCATGTACCTCCAGTATTGTAAAGTCTGCCAAGCATACAAGGCACCACGGTCGCATCACTGCAGGAAGTGTAACAGGTACTATGTGTCTGCTCTGCATGGGGCGGGTGGAGCTACTTGATTACTGGTCTTCTGTGAATATTTCTACCATGCCACTCCTAGTTTTATTAAAGATATTTTTGAAATATTTAAGCGTCTAGAACCACAATTGTACTCGTAAATGAGCAATCCTAATAATTTGCACTCATTTTATGTTTTAAGCGGAGAGAGATTTTTCTAGAACAATACAGATTGACTTAGCTTCATTCCCTACCAAGAGCAGAGTAAAAATTTCACCTTCGAGTTGTTTCCAGAGATCAGGATTAATTGTGCTTTTTAAACTGTCATATATTGCCTAGCTTTAGAGTTGTCCTGAGTTTAAATTACAAAGACGACCTACTTTGTTCCTTATTTAGTTGACTGACCTTTAAGGTGTGTACAAATACAATAATTGAATCCAGATGCCTATTATCTCAAGTCTTTTAAATCAGAATCTTAATGGGAAGGAAACGGTATCACTACAAAAATGTTATGTAAGCAAGAACCTTTTTAAATAAACAGCTTCATCCACTGCTTAATAAGAAATTCATGGTGGTAACAGTGAGGTTTAGGGGAACCGTTGGTGGTGAATGAAGTTCACTGGGAGGCCAGGAGATTTTCTTCTAGCAACAATAAAGGAAGCACAGTGAGACTTTGCTTACTCTACTCTATTTCATATTCCAAAATCAGCTTGCTTAGCTCGGGGATTCCACATCTGAAGGATGAGAACAGGAAGGAAGGAAGTTACAGGCATCTGTAAGGTCCCATTAACCCCAGTGGAGATTTATAAGTGACTGTTGAGACTCTTGTTCTCCACATCCATCACTGCATTTCAGAGCTCAAGGAAAACCAGAAACTATGCTCATTTTCCTACAGTGAACCTCTCAATGGCTTCCTGACTTCTCTAAACAAACTTACCCATAGCAGACATCTTTTCTTTGGGAGCTGTTACAGAACCTGCCCTTTAAATTTAAAAGAAGTTCTGTTCAGAGCTGTTTAAAAACTCAGAGATTTGTCTTTCTGTTCATGAAATGTAACTCCCCTGTGAAATGTAACTCCCCTGTGACTCAGAGATATGCTGAATTTTTTTTTTTTTGGCTTGATATTTTGAAGACCAAAGTTATGGAAAATTGATGATGCTGCATGTTTTATGTAAATTTTTCTTGTTAGATGTGTGATGAAGATGGACCATCACTGTCCCTGGATCAACAACTGTTGTGGCTACCAAAACCATGCTTCCTTCACGCTCTTTCTCCTGTTAGCACCGCTGGGTTGTATTCATGCTGCCTTCATTTTTGTTATGACTATGTACACCCAGCTGTATAATCGGGTAAGTGAAAGTGGTAGTTACCAAAATTATGTGAGAAGTCCCTTTTTGAAAATATGCTGTCTATGACTTAGGAGGGAAGACAGGACATTTTGCCTTGCCTTGTTAGGGATTCCTTTTAAACAAGCATTAAAACTTAATTTTTCAGATGAAGGATTATTTTGTTTTGTTAACTCACCATATGTGCTCTAGTTGAAGTTGATAATTATTTTAGTACTATATATATAATTTACTGGCTTTCAGACTTGGCAGCTGTGCTAAGAATAATTAGAAAAACAAAAGAATGAGAGAAAGGTAGCACTGATGCTTCCTTTTCCATCCAATTCATGTGGCAAGTTATTCTTTTGTTTGTTTTAACACCAGTGCCCTGGAGGGGGTGGCTCGTGGAGCAAGCATGGGTCCTCAAATACCCAGCAAGAGATTGAGTTGATTTATGGGCAAGTGGGCATGAGCTAAAGTTCAGGGGTCTCACAAATTCAAGTCCCTCAACGGACCCAGAAGTTAAATGAGGACACAGGCCTGATGAGCCCATGGCAAACCAGAGAAGATACGTCCTGCACAGAGCAAACAATCCATATTCGACTATAGCCAGTTTATGATGCTAAGTCTTCTATTTTTTTTTTTTTTGAGAAAAATCTGAAAATCCTGATTTTGTTTTTTTAAATATGAAATCTGATTTTTAAATGGTGTCACCTATTTTTTTTAAATATTGTAGGCAGTATGTACCTGCAGGCCGTATTTGACTTGCATTTTGCCAGTTTTTAACTCTGGATTAAACTCTTCCCCTGTGAGGGAAGAAACAACTGACTCCAAAGCTCTTTTGTTGCTGTGGAAGATTACTGGAAATATATTACTATAAATAGAGAAGAGCAAAGAACAGGGGAGATGCAGTTACGAGTGGTGTCTGGTGTTGTCCGTGCATATTAATGTTTGTGGAGTCTTCCTAACACTTTCTAGGGAAATAATATAAAACAAAAAATGTGACATTTGAGAATAACGAAATGATACGGTGCCAAAAGTATGAGCTCAAGCCCCAGTGTTAATGGAAACAGCTCTGTCTGCTCTGGCCATAGTGTCAAGTTGTCACGTGTTGATCTTCTTACCAAGTTGTTTTAAATGTTACAGTAGACTCTGACCATTTACAACAACCAAGTATTTCGAGTGTGTGCTATTGTTGTTTGTAGCTCTCCTTTGGGTGGAACACGGTAAAGATTGATATGAGTGCAGCCCGGAGAGACCCTCTTCCAATTATTCCGTTTGGATTAGCTGCATTTGCTGCCACCTTGTTTGCCTTGGGATTAGCGTTAGGAACAACTATAGCGGTTGGAATGTTGTTTTTTATCCAGGTAAGTTCCTTGGTTATGCTTGTCTCTAGCCAAACGTTGTCAAGTCATTGGGGCTGATTGTCATGAAGTGATAAGGGCTGCATTTAAGTATCCAGTGTGAAATAGAAGTTATTGTTACTTGTTCCGTCTAGTTAATTTAATCTTCTCTGGCTTAGTCAGATAATTTTCAAGTATCTTTGCCAGAACTTACAAATTACAAGGTAATTGATTTAATTTTTAAAATGTTGCCTGAGAGCTATGCGGCACTTTATAGCTGAGAAAGTTCTTCTCTCACTTAGTTTCTTTTGATCTGCACATCAACCCCAAAGAGATTGAAAAGGGGCATTATTTTCCCTTCCTTACAGATAAGTAACTGAGTCACAGAAAGATTAAGTGACGTACCCAAGATCATCCATTTGTGTATTCAGAAAATTAACTATTAATGTTATTTTATAATAGCACATATTTAATCATAATAATATAGCTGACATGTATTGAGTACCTTTGTGCAAGACCCTGTGTAGGAATTTTTCATGATGTCATTTAATCTCCTTAACAACCAAGTGATACAGATGGTATTTAATGCCTATGATCTGATGTATCACCTGACGCTGCCTTAATGAAGAGGGCCGTGCCCCCAGGGAACTCACAATTAGGAGTAAACTGTTGACTGATACAGGGTCATGTGTCTATCACTGAGTCATGTGCAAAGCGCTCTGAGAACACAGAGGGCAAGGCTGTGGGCTTAGCTCTCTTCACTCACTTAATTCCCTTATTCCCTCTTTGAAGGCCTAGTGTGGGCGGGGTATTGTGCTGGGCCCTTGGGATATGACAGAGACTCCTAGTCCAGGGCTGTCTTTACTATGTCACATACCTCTCAAGGGACAGCCAAACTCATAGAATTAGGGTGCTGCCTATGAGGGCTGGCAACATCACCCAACCCTTTTTTGAACTCTTGGTTTTAACATCAGCTCATTTTGGCTATTATACTTTATGTTTTCTACCAGCCTGGAATCAAGTCTTTGAATTTTTACCCCCCAGATGCCCACAGTTAAAAATCATATTAGAAATAAACTAGAATCCTGTGGTATAAGAACCTACTAAGTGGATTAGTCATATCTAAGAAAATTGGATAATAAAATAACAACTGATTATTTTCTTTTTTTCAAGGCAAGCAGAATATCCTAAGTTGACTGAAATGAGTCATTATTACTTGCAATAGATTAATCATAAATTTAAGATTCATTAAAAATAGCAATATTTTAATAGCAAAGTACTTAATTGCCGATTATCAATATTTTATTACTATCTAAAAACCTTGGTCACAAGAATATACTTAAAATATGTTTATTAAAATAGATTCAGATTTTATTATGAATTGATGTGGTCACTTTTATGAAGAGGTCGTAGTGCAATGTTAGGAACAAGGGTGTTAGAGTCAAATGTATCACACGCTTTTACTTAACCTCCGTTATTTTATCTTCATCTATGGGATGGAGCAATAGGGTGATTATGAAGATAATCTTAAAGGAACCCAAGTCATATTATAAAATTTTCCTATCTATCATTTAATTTCCAGATGAAAATAATTTTCAGAAACAAAACTTCTATTGAATCATGGATTGAAGAGAAGGTAAATTTTATAATTGTTTCTTCAATATCAATAAAGTGCTAATTAGCTAATAGACCAGATTAACTAATAAATGCCTAAAAATGAAAACATGGCTGTCAGATGGCTTCCTTAGGTCACTTACCTGCCTTCGAAAAGATGAGTAGGGGAAAGATTTTGATTCATTTCTCACTTAACATAACTCCCACAGAAATTTGCTTCTCATACACTGAGAGCTGCTGACGAAGCCTAAATCACACATTTGTGTTCAGCAGTCCATTTGGAAAGGGACTTCTGTCCTACCAAGGTCCTAGCAAGATTTTCTTAGTGCTTAGACATCAGTCAGATAGGGCTGCACATGAGTGGAGCTAGCTGGGAACCCGAATTATCAGACTGGGGGAGCTGATTGTTCCCACAGGGGACCCTCACCCAGTATTGTGAGATCATTTATCTTCCGAAAGTAAGATCTCTGGGTTCTGCTGACACACGCTTTCCATTTTTAAGTGTTAGCAAACAATTCAAGTTGAACACAAACAAAATTTTCTGTGGGCCTAATCAAACCCCTCTGTAATCCAAACATGTCCCCCTGGCAGCCTGGGGCTCTAACTTATAGCAGCAGTTTTCCAGCCTGTTGGTCTCAGTGCCTTTTACACTCAACAAAAATTGTTAAGGACACTAAAGTTTTTGATAACATGTATAACATCTCTTGATATTTGCCATCTGACTGACAAAATTTTTGAGATATATTCCTTCATTTAAAAATAACAATAGTGACTCATTCTATGTTAATAAACATATTTTTTGAAAAGCAGTATTTTCCAAAATAAAAAAGTCACATTGTTTTATGTTTTTACAATCTCTTTAGTATCTGACTTAACAGAAAACAGATTCTCACATCTGCATTCAATCTATTGATATATTGCTTCGATTGAAGTATATGAAGAATGTCCATCTTCACACAGATAAGTAGGTAGAATAGAGTATTTTAATAGACCTTTTAAAGAGAGTGGGCATTCTTTAATACTACATTAAAACATGACAGGTGGTAGTTCTTGAAATGTTAGTTGCACGTGAGATCTGAAATTGTATCAGGAAACTTTTTGTATTCTTTTACATCTTAAAGTCATCAGTCTATCTAGGTTTTTGAATAGATCTTTACCCATACAGATTTTAATAATGTCAGGTTTGGTCATTTGAAAAGTATTGGCTTATAGGGCCTCCCCTGTGGTGCAGCAGGTTGAGCGCCACACTGTGAAGCTGTCCCCAGCCTCTGCAGCACGGGTTCGATTCCCAGCCAGGCGGCGAGAATCCCACATGGCATGGCTGACCTCTCCTGTTGCGCCCACTGCTCCCCTCAGCAGTGCCTTTGGTCCGTCTGCCTGCTCTGCTCCTCGCTCTGTCTCTGGTGAATCCTCTTGCTCTCCCATGCTTCTGACTGTACCCCAGTTCTTGTATAAAAAATCTTTAAAAAAAAAAAAAAGTATCCGCTTACTCTACAGGTTTTCCAACTACTGACACATTCATTATATAAAGTATCTAAAAATTGTATTCATTTGTAACTACCAGTTTTATAAGAAGAATCTTTAAATATTGGAAAGCTGTCAAGCTCATAATGGTGGATACAAATTTTCCAAAATTCTAATTTTTACTTGAAAGCCTTGATTTTTTTTTTTTTTTTTGTCCACTGGCAACAAGTACTCTGTTGTTTACATTGAAATGACAGTCTGCCTTTATTTTTGAGAAAATGTCTGTGATACTGGAGTCTGAATAACCTGAGTTTGTCTGCTACATCACTCATTCTTTCAAGTGAAAATAGTGTTAAATGAAAAACTAGCTCACAAATCAAGTGTTTTTCTTGAGATAAGCACTTTGACATGTGTTATATTGCTCAGAATATTAAAGTGACATCTGCCTGATTTAATAAAAATGAAATATTTTTATTGTATCATCAAGGACATTCTTATGTTAAACTGGTCTTCTTTTGTTTGGGGTTTGATTTTGAACTATGAATGTGTAGTGGCGAAGAACATAATTACTAACAGTTTGGTGCTGCTGTCTTGATTCCTGCTTCAGGTACCCATAATCTTACCTGACCCCCCTCTTTGAAAATGTCAATGCAATGAAAAAGACAAATAACATCTTAATATTATTATGAAAGATTTTTGACTGTTGAATCTCAGGATAAGGTCTTGTAGACTCAGAGTTCTGCAGAGCATGCTCTGAACTCCAAGGTCCTTAGCTCATACATACTCATACATAAAACCTTCTATGTCTTCCTCTTATCTGTATTTCCAGCTGCTTTTCCTACCTGTCCCTGCTCCATCTCACACTTACTACCAGCTAAAATACATTACCCATAGTTGTCACATCTTGTGCTTCATATCTTTGCATATGGTGATCCCTCTGCACCTCTTTTCTGCCTGATTTCTTGTCTCTCAAGACTTTGGGTGTCATTTCCTCCAGGGAACCTTCCCTGACTCTCCCTAGACTTGGTTAAGTACTGTTATTCCTGTTTCCCTTGGCATCCCCTGCAGCCTCTGTCCCTTTCAACACAGCGTATTGAGGGAATCCCCCCGACTTCGCTGAGTGCCCCTTTGAGGCAGAAACCACACTACTCATTCCTGTGAACTCCTCTCATCCTTACCACTTTTTCTTTGTTAATAGTGTAGAGATTTGTGTTACCTGATTCATTGGGAAGACTGACTCTTTCATTAGTATGAAAAGGGAAAAGAAATTACCCTTTAAATCTGGTGACAGATTTGTACAATTGAGTAGATTCACACATGATAAATCCTGACAGTTTTTTTAATGTAATAAATGTCAATATCACCTTATAAGTAACTGCAAGAAACTTTACCCTACAATATTGTCTCCTGATAATATATTTTGAGGTGTCATTTTTTTACTCATGAGCAAGGCTTCTTGTAGAGGAACATGCTAAATCTGGAAGTTATTTTAAAACTGTGCTCTCTGCTGAGTCAAAATTCAAATAAATGATCACATTAAGTTCGTAGAAAATGTATTGAAATTACCAGATAGGAAAATTTATATAACAAATTTCAACTGGCTTGTATTATTGTAAGAATAATGCTTGTTTATACCACTAGATGTCAGTGTAACTTAAGAAATTCTGAATCAGTTTAAGTTAAAGCTAACAGTTTTATGGCCTAAAATATAATTTATGCCATTCATAAAGATATATGTATGTATAAAATATACATGTCAATGCTTATATAAATGACTATACGTATGTGTGTGAAAACTGAAAGATTCCCCTGCACTTTCCTATTAGCTTTTTTAAAAAGATGATTTTCTTAAAATGATGATTTCAGTGTCGGGTCCTTCCTGGCTGTTGCCACAGGTGTTGCTGACACCCAGGAGAAAACTGTCGTGTTGTGCGCCCAGTGAACAGCCCCCTCCATCTTTAATGAGCGGCTTTCTCTTAAATCTGCTTGTCAATATCTTTTCTTCGCATCTGGATTTTTTTTTCTGTTGTTGAACAAGTGGCAACATGGCAACTTATTTTTTAAATGAATAAAACCATTAACTCCTTTAATAAACATTAAAGGATGATACCTATTTCCTGTCAGGCACTTTCCGGATGATCTCATACAGGTCGATGGCACATGTTTTCATCTGTTTTCTCTCTTCTGTGTACATTGCAACAAAGGGGAGGCATTTTCATGAATGATACAAATTTAAGGAATAAACATTGTCATTAGTGTATTGTCAAAAGCCATTGAAGGGAGGGACATCTGCCAACTTCTGTCTTTGTGACCCCCAGGCTAAAGATCGAATTCAATATTATCAACTCGATGAAGTCTTTGTTTTTCCTTATGATATGGGAAGCAGATGGAAGAACTTTAAACAGGTATTTACATGGTCAGGCGTCCCTGAAGGAGATGGACTGGAGTGGCCAGTAAGAGAAGGCTGTCACCAGTACAGCTTAACAGTGAGTGTTTTTGTTCAAAAAGACCTTCCTGTTTACCTCACTTCCTTCCCCTTAACTCAAATGACATTTTATAGTAAAATGAGTAATAAGAAAACTTCTAGTATGGCAGAATGAATCTAAGTTAATAAACCTAAAACATTCCTTATGTCCTGTCACTCCCTTCATTTGCACCTTAACTCTTCAAACCTGTTGAGATACAGACCTGATTTTCTTAACTTACTTTTATAAAATCTGGTCTGAAACCATCTTTCAGCTACTTTCTAACTTCCTGACTTCAGCCTTGCCAGTCAGCATTTACTCAGTGAACTCCTTGGACATCCCTGCCACTTAGCTCTCCTCACACTTTTTTCTCTCATCTGACTTGTTCTCTATCAGAAATAAAGCCCAGTTCCCAGTCCTGTCTCTTTGTAAAGTCTAACCTAAGTACTCTAGACTCATCTGGATTTGGCACCAAATCAGATACAACCCTATGGTACCACATGAGATCCCATGTATTTAATTCTCATAACATCTCTAACTTGAAAAGGTACTAGGATAGAGATTACATGTTACCTGTATTTTCCCCTTTGTACCTAATAGCACCATTTAATAAATCATTATGGCTATGTGGAGAAAATTAAGTTGGAAGATGACTTTTAGTCGAGACTCCCTGTTGAGCTTGCAGTCTATCCTCTCTGTCACTAAAGAATTAGTCTCAGTGTCATTTTCAGATTATATGCCATTCTGGAAACTCCATGGGGGCAGAGAGCACATCTCCCTGATATCTGACCCTTGTCCCCTGATCCCTGATCCTGGATCTGCTCTGTGAATAGATAAAGATGAAGACAGTAGAGAAAATTCTGGAGGAAGCCCCATGTCAGCCCTAGGCTCTTCTGTCCATGCTCAAAACCAGGTGTCAGTAGTTTGAAATGCTGGAAAGTTGAGTTTGTCCTGCCACTGATTAGACGAGGAAAGGCTGTTTTTCAACATTGAAATAAGAGGCTTTTTTTTTTTTTAATCTTCCAAACAGATAGAACAATTGAAACAAAAAGCAGATAAGAGAGTCAGAAGTGTAAGTAATTCTTCTACTATGATATTTTTTTTTCCTTTCTTGGGTTCTACACTGCTTTTAAAATTGAATATTATAGTTTAGCCTGAAGGCTTGGAGAGCATTTAGTCAATGTATATGCCAACACAGAAAAATAATTATCCTCAGTATATACCTTGTTCATCTGAGACACATCCTTATAATGATGCTGTACAATACAGTAACCGCTAGCCACATGTGGCTATTTAAACTTCTAAAAATATTCAATGTCTTGGTTGAACTAACCACATTTTAAGTGCTTTGTAGCTATGTCTATATAGGGGCAACCACATTGGATACCACAAATATATTTCCATCATTGTAGGAAGTTCTGTTGGACAGCACTGCTCTAGAATTTAATTCTCAGCTATGTGCTTGAAATGAAGGGTAAGAAAAACCTTGAGAACTAGAATCATCCATTGCCTCCTCTAAGGGACCTGGATGGGTGGGGAAGTGAGAGGGAAAAAGACTCATCACCTGGTATTTTGAGTTACCTTTAACAATTTAAATTCAAACTTTAAAAAGCTCAGATATGGGTAAATGTGAAATTCTTCTTTTGATCACTAATGATAGGTTCGCTATAAAGTAATAGAAGATTATAGTGGTGCCTGCTGCCCTTTGAATAAAGGAATCAAAACCTTCTTCACAAGTCCCTGCACTGAAGAGCCTCGAATCCGGATACAGAAAGGCGAGTTCATTTTGGCCACAAGAGGGTTACGGTAAGTGACAAAGTACCGAATTTCTTCTTTACTGACAAAGCTGGCATCTGGCTTAAAAAAGCTAATGTTGCTCTTTTAAATATTTCAGATACTGGTTGTATGGAGATAAAATTCTTGATGATTCCGTTGTAGAAGGTATGAAAGTAGAAATGACTACATAAAGCAGTAATCCCTGGTTTTATAAAACTAAATTTTATAAACAAACATGTTATATGCATTAGGAGTACTAAATAGAAATGTTTGTCATTAAGCAACTCTAGGTTATTTTTTCCAGCATTTGCGTTTATCAGGTCTTTTTAATGATCCTAACATTTCGATTCATCCATAATTTTATTACCAGCACTTCTATAAATGCCATGCTGGTGGTATTAAAGTCCCCACAGCCCTCTGGGGTGGAGATTCTCATTTACATTTGGTTTGCTTGGGCACCCAAGCACTGAGAGGCTAAACACCTTGCCTAGCACCACATGCTGAGCACATGCGGGCTGACCCTGCTCCAGCGCCTGCGCGATGAGCCTGTGCCAGCCGCTCTGTTCTCAGAGAACAGTCCTCTAAGTCTAAAATGAATGGTTTGAAACTTTCTCTTGTCTTTGATTTTAAAGTTTTAGAATTGTTCCATTTTAAAATAAAGATTAACCCAGGATGCCCTTTAAAAAGTTGAAAGAGGAAATTCAGGGAGGCTACACGGAGGTGTTTGCTGGAACAGAGCCAAGTGCTGAGTGTGCCCAAAACACCTTTTCTGATCATTGCACGTGTCAGTGTGCGCCCCTTTGAGAACTTCCCCTGGATCCTTAAGGGGCTGCCTAAAGGGCAGCCACATTAGCACCTTTGCCAGATGATGGGTTTTGGGAAATAGCTGTCTTTTAGCATGTTAGGAACATTTAAAAACCATATTTTTCCTCTCAAATTGGGCTTATTAAAAGATAGTAAAGAGGAAAAAGTCAAATCTAATAAAAACTTATTAATTTGAATGGGGTCTCAGTGATGCCATTACAGTCTGTCTATTTCACATCAATTTCATTTTCTCCTTAGGAGTTTCAAGAATAAGAGGATGGTTTCCTAGAAACTGTGTGGAAAAGTGTCCCTGCGATGCTGAAACAGATCAAGCCCCAGAGAGCGAGAAGAAAAATAGATAGCCACTGTTAAAAGTAGTTAATTCTTAGGCCGCTCAGTTACTTGAAAAAAAAAAAAAAAACCTATTACTACAGATTTATGCAATGACCCTACTCTGGTTAAGGTGTTCTTTTCCTTAAAGGTGCCCTAGTGCCATGACCTAAATATTTTTATTACCATTTTGAAATGGAGAAGCCATTCTGCATATGCCTTTGCCACCTCTTTCTCTCCCCCAAAGGAAAAAATACTTCACCCTAGTAAGTCAGTTGCATTTTCTCTAGGATTTTTTAATGCACTGCACACTCTGGACCTCACCTGCAGAAATAGTTCCCCCTTTGCCAGGAGCATCTGCATGTGATGCTTTTATCTTGTTTCCCCCCAGTTAATATTTCTTATGTAATATTCTAGATTATAGAACTTAATTTGTCAGATTGACTATGAGCCCACATTTTGTTACCCGTCTTTTAATAATGCAGATTTTGTCAAATCAAATAAAGATCAATTGATGTTCTGTATAAATCACAGTTTTTATTTAAATCATTTTTCTTTTTGCTAAATAAAAAGGTCTCAGTTCCTTATGGAAAAACTGCTCCCCTATAAAAAACTGGCATCATGAAGCATGAGTTCAGACACATAGTTCATCTCGCTGCATAAACCCCATTAATAACCAGTGAGATCCCAGCATTCGCAGACTCTCAGCCCACTGATAGCAAACTGCTCACACACGTGACTCCTCAAAGCTGACGCTTACACGAGTTGGTGGATTTGGATGCTTAAAGTTGGACTTATCTAAACACATGGAGAATTAGTCTCCTGTTCCAATATGAATTCTCTCCAGGGTGGGGGATTTTAAACTTTGGGAGTCAGGCTTTGTGGCAGCAACCAGCTGGAGGGCGGGCAGGCGGACCAGAGAGAGCCGGGAAGCTAGGGAGGCAACTGATCCCCCCCAGCCCTGTGAATCTTTACTCTTTCTCTGGGCTCTCTCTGGTGTGGTCTTACCTTTCTGCGGTCACACAGCTCGTCCTCTTGTAACCATCTCTCGTAGCCGTCTCTGAGCGACGCCGCCCTTCTAGCACTGGCCGCTAGGCTCAGGTGTGCACACTCACGCATGCCCACACCCATACTCCAGGTGTCCACAGTCAGGCATGCGTGCCCTGTGCCCACACACCCAAATGCCTCCTGCATCAGCACAGTCAAGGCCGCAGGTGATAGAGGCTAGTGGTGCTAAAGCCTGATAAATTCCCTTACCCTACAGGCTTGTAACCGTTACTAAGGAAAAGGCACCTGGGATTCAGCAGTGAATTAAAACGTGCTCCTGCCCCATGTTAATGAGTGTGGGAAGTGGACAGCTAAGAAAGATAGGTCAGATGGGGTCATGTGGATGAAAAAGGCAGGTGGGATTGTCTGATCGAGGCGACATGTGAAGTGAGGGTACAGGTCTGTCCCCCCGGGAGAATCTGCATTTGGGCTAGAGACAACAGTGAGACCGACAGGCTGGATTGTGCTTGGCACATTGGAGGAAAAGGAAGGCATGGGGTGAGATTCAGGTGGAATGCGTGAGGGGCTAGCACAGGAGGTCAAAGAAATGGGAGGGGCGAGACCCAGGAGAGACCTCCCTGTCCATTCCTACCTTCCTTTTTGTTGATGATGCTCAAGAAAATATTCTCGAGCATTCTAGTTGTTTTGGGTTCAAGGTCTAGAAAGACTATCCAGGAATATTCTCAACTCTCAGTAGAAGCCTGAAAATGAGTCTGTTCAAGACTACTTAGGGAACAACCCAAGGAAAGGAAAAAGAACAATATATGCTCAGTTGGGCATTTGGCCTTGGTAGTATTTGTTGGATTACTCATGGCTGTGGGGTAAGATGGCCTGTTCTTGACTTATTTTCCTTCAGTAGCCCCCCCAACTTGGTTGCATATTAAAATCACCTGTGAACTATCTAAAAAGCCCAATGCCCAGGCTCACATGCCATAGACCTTGTTAATCAGAGTCCCTAGGGTGGCACCCAGCCCTGATTTAGTATCTTTTTAAAGCCCAGTTCATTCTAGTGTGTAGCCAAATGTGAGCGCCACTGGCTTATAGACTGCAGAGTGGTCCTTGTCGAAAACTGATTCTCATGGTGCATGAGGAAACAGCACATGGCAAATGTTTGCAATAGTTTATTTTAAAGGCATTTACAAGTAGAAGCAACACATGTTGTCTTGGGCTAGTGTACAGCAAGAACTGGAGTCCAGGAGAGATAAGTGCCGTCAGTTCTTTTGGAGAAGACAGGCCCGTTATGAGTGTCCTGCTTGCTCGGGTCTTTGTTCGCAACTCAGGAATCTTCCATCCGTCTTGCTTCGTTTACCCGAAAAGTGCACTTGCTAGAAATCTCAACTCCTTTCTCCACTGCTTCCAGCTCAGCAGCAAACTAGAGAACAGATTTAATCACCAGATGCAGTTTCAGGATATTCTATTTGGACAACATGGTCCAATTTTTAATTCTCCCTCGTCAGAAACTAGGAAGTTTGGGGAATATTCAGGATGATCAAGTTGTCCCTTTTGTACTCAGTCTTTAATGTACATAGAAAAAAAATTGCCTCACAGATACAATAAATATTATAAGTTAGAATATAGAAATATTAGTTATAGAATATAGAAAATAAGTTAAAACTTGATTTACTAGTATAGTAATGTTGTGATCTTTAAAATAAATAGAAACATGAAATAACCAACTTTCCAAGCTTAAAGCCCTCTAATTTTGAACATTAGAAGGCTGACGTGATGGGACTGTGAACTAGATCAAGGAAAAAGTCAGCTGGCCACATTGACCCTAGAAATAGTGAAATAGGTACTCAGAGGACGGAGATCACAAGAAAGTGACAAAGAATACAAAGAAAAAGATCTAGAAGAAAGTAGGTGTGTAGCCCTAAAACCTAGGTCAGCAACATTTACGATGGAAAAAACATGATTTACTTAATTCATGGCTAACCTTCCACATAAGTCTCAACAGATAATTTTAAAAAGCCCCAAACAATGCTTTTGTGATTTAGTAGGTAAAACAACAGAAGGAAAAGCCAAAAAGTAAATATGTAAGATGAGTTTTTAGTCCATGCTCCCCCAGGGCTGGCTGCCCCAGCCCCTTCCAGCCAGACGTACCTGAACCTACTCTTGGATGGTCTCATAGAGGCTGTCGATCTCGGCCCGAAAGTACTTGGCAAGCTCTCCCCGCTTTGCTTTCATTGTTGGTGTCAACAGCCCATTTTCAATGGTAAATTGCTCCGGATGAAGATGGATGTTTTTAACCTGGAAGAAATGATGAAAGCACACGCACACACCCCCATGTTTACTTGTGATCTGGACTTTTCTGTATGTGAAGAAATGCAGAGACTGTTTCGCCTTCTGAAAATGGGGTTGATGAAGGGAGAGGAGGGAAAGAAATGGATCATACCCATTCTGTCATATTCATAATTTGGGGGAGAGATAAATAAGGAAAAGGGAGAATGGATACTAAACTGCCAAAAGGAATGAATAAGCAACGCTAAAATGTCACTGCCATCTGTGATAATGGGTTAATGGTATAAAATCTAAAATCAATTCTCTGGAAACTGCATTTGAACCCCATTGTGTAACTCTTAGACACTGAGAAAACTGGTAATTACTAGAGGGGCTGGTGGTAAGAAGGAAGGGTTGGGGGCTCAACATTAAGCTTAAAGCATCTCTGGCCTCCCCAACTTCCAGAAACTACCATCTCTATAATAAACAGGTTGTTGTGGGCCTCCCTGGTGGTGCAGCGGTTGAGCGCTGGGTTGCGAAGCTGCCTGCAGCCTCTGCAGCGCCAGTTTGATCCCGGGCTGCTCCCCAGCCACCAGAGAAGGGTCCCTCATGGCGCGCAGACCTCTCCTGCCGCCCACTGCTCCCCTCAGCAGTGTACTTTGGTCCTTCTGCCTGCTCTGCTCCCCGCTCTGGCTCTGGTGAATTCTCTCACCCTCCCGCGCTTCTGACTGTACCCAGTGCTTGTATAAATAAATAAATAAATAAATCTTTTAAAAAAATAAATAAATAAACAGTTTGTTGTTCCTGGAGCTTGGTGGTAGCTGAGTGAAGCAAGCACACATCTAGAGGGGTGAAGTTCTACTTCCCAAATTATACAGTTATGTAAATGATTGACAAATCAATCCAATTTGAGAAGAAACGAAAATCAACTCCATTAATAAACGGGAACTTGAAATACAATTTCCCTTGTGACTTGAGAGACCAGGGTAGGATCAGTACTACATACCTGCTCAAAGGACTTAAGGCCACTTTCTTTCCCAATTTTCCTCAAGTCTTCTAGAATGGCTTCCTTTATAGTCTAAGAATAGAAAACAGTGTCAAGCATTGCTGTAAAACAGCATCAGGATGAACCAACTGAAATGCCTATAATAACTCATCAGGATAAAAGCAAGGTATGGAATTATGTGCAAGCACATTTTACACCTCATGTTGCTCAAAACGAGAACACTGATATGAGAAGAAAAGGCAAATCTAAACATTAATAGGGGTTTTCTCTGAATGATGCTTTATTCTCTTATTTTTCAATTTTTCCCCCAAAATGAACACGTCACTATAAAGAGAACAGCTGTGTGTGTATGTGTGCGTGCGTGTGTGTGTGTTTAGTTCCCCATCCTATCCTCCTATCTAATAAAAACATTCAATGGATTTGAGTCACATCTCACAGATGAGGAAGTGTCTGTTCTTCCTGGGAGGGCCACACTCTGGGCCTCCCCTCCCCCACAGCCCGCCACAGCTAGGGGTTTCCCTCTGTGAGACTTACTTGGCTCTGGCACAGTTCTTCTGGGCTGCCCTTAGCCCCAAGTTTGGCTGCAAATGAGGGAAGCGCATCTGGGTCGGGAACCACCACTGCTACCAAGGATGACTAGGGAAGAGAAATAAAAGTTGCAGGGTTGCGAGAGGAATGTCCCCCAGGATAGCTTCCTAACCACTTCCTAAGACCTCAACTCTCAGTCCTACTCAAGCCTTACTTCAAATCCTCAGGGAGGGTTTCTCTTTACACAAACATTCTATTCAAATTTGATTGTTCAGGGGATTCAACATTAAGGCATTGCTGGCCTCTCCAACTCCCAGAAAGCTAGTGTAAGTGTCTGTCTCTATACAGTAAACCATTTGTTGTGCCTGAGGAACTCCTGTTGCCATGGAAACAGGGCAGCATGGGGCTCTTTACCCAATGGCTATTCTTTAGTATAAAGGTTTTAACAACTCCATTCATTTGTTTAGGGTTCACCCTAGTTTCAAAAAATATTTTGTTCACTTATAGGACCTTACTTGAGGTTTGGACTGTAGCTTCATTTCTTCAGTTTTCTAAACTCAGATTTTTCTGTCCTAAGCCCATCTATACAGATTACCCTCAGGAAACCATCACGGTGTGTGAAAATGGCCATTGGGGGAAAAATTGTTATTATTACCCGTAAGCTGTCTCCGTGTACAAAAACCTGTGCGACTGGTCTACTCCTGATGTAGATATTTTCTATCTTCTCTGGAGCAATGTACTCTCCTTGTGCCAGCTTGAAAATGTTCTTTTTACGGTCGATGATCTTCAGAGTCCCATTCTGTGAAAGCAGATGACACCATCAGTATTTTTGAGCTCTAGCGAGGGGGTCAGAGGGGAAGAGCTCTGACATCACAGGTGTCTTCCTTCTTTAAACTTGACTTCTCTGAAAACTTTTGGGCGAGACTTTTTCCTCTCTGGCTGTGGGGGAAGGGCGGGAAGCAGCCCCCATTCGTGACTTCGTGGAGACTAAGCATAGCCTCAAAGGAAATCACTGACATCTGCTCTCAATTTCCAATAACTTAATCTCCAATTAGTCCATTTGCAGAACCCTCAGGAATCAGGAAGGAGTTTCTTTCATGAGACTTGTTTTGACTGAGTTAGGTCTCCCTTCCCTGGCTGCCATTTAGGCAGTCCTCCTGTTAGGAGGTAGGAGGCTGAACCTTCTGCACTTAACAATGCTAATCACACATGTCATTCACTGCACCTGTGAGGACAGAAGCAGGCCTGGGGGCTCCTGCCCAACCACCAGAGACCATTGGCCACTGGATCTTTGTGTTAATTGATCTGAGCAGCTTAGGTGCTTAGGGATTTGATTTGCAGAATTGGGACAAGTGGCAAATACAGTGCACTTGATCACACCTTCAGTAGGGCAACAGCCTGAACCAACTCTGGAGCCATCCACGAGGCTGACTCAAAAAAGTAACCGTCAGTTCAGCCCAACAGACATCTCAAAGTAATGAATAAGGCTCAGGTCCATATAACCACGTCTATTGCCTCCATCCGAAGCTTATCAGAGCAGGGAACTCTTAATGTACAGAAGCACATATGTTAGCAAACTATCATTAGTCACACCCTAGGTCATAAAATACATCCTTGGGACCAGTCTCCTCGGACAGCTACTGTCAAGCATTCCTTGAAAAGTCACTCAAATCTTGAGAATACTGAGTATCAAAGGAGCTTTCAAATTCAGCCACATTCCTACTCCCCAGCACACAGGAAACCAAGAAAGCTTTTCTGAGAGAAGACTTCTTGGAAAACTGCCTGCAAGGGCTCTAAGGTTCCATCCTCACTGTCATGCAATAATTTTCTCTCCTCTCTGGAAAACAGATGGCCTCCATGGAAACTATGGACAATGTTTTATCTGCAAGTTATGCTCTAATGAAGAGTGTGTCTTCCTCAGACGAGGGTGGTGATGGTCACTGCTAGTCTCTGTGTGCCCCAGCTTAGAGATCCTGCTTCTTTGTTTTCTTGGTGTGTCTCTATACAATCACTGGAAAGAAACTTATCCCTCTGAAGTTCATCAAACATCAAATTATAAGCCAATGAGATTGTCAAATGGCAATGTTTGCTACAAGAAAAGTGAAAAGTAAAAAACAAACAGAAAACCACATTCCCCTTCCTGGAGAAGTCATGAGCCCTTCGCTCGTGAGAGCATCTATTTGAATGTCAGGGCAGCCATGCCAACGCTGAGGCCCAGGACTGTCTGGCCTATTAAAAATCCCCTCTTTGGTTTGGGTCTGAAAAGAGTGCTGATAACCCTTACTGCTGCTGCTGTTGTATTTGATAAGGCACAAAGCAAGAAGCAAAGCCTCCCACAAGCCTGTGTCTTGTGGACACATCGAGATCACATTGAGATCAAATGTGATCATTGCCATCAAAATCTTTCTGGCCTTGAGAAAGAAAGCCCTTGGAGTTCAGCAGACCCCAACCCCACTTTCTCACAATTACATTTTTGGTCCGTGGAAGAACTAGGGTGAGAACACACTTCTCCCAACTCCCAGTCTAGGTTCTGTCAACTGGATAGTTGAAACTTCTAGACAGTCTCCCAACCTCTGCTTAGTCTCCCAATTTCTTCTCTTTATATTCAGAGGAAGCCATACCCAGTTGCAGGATGCAGACCTCCCCTTCAGCTGCCTCAGCTGATTAGCCTCCTCCATCTCTGCTATCAGCAGATGGTTGTACCAAGTCTAGCAGCTCAGATTCCCAGAGGTTCTGCTGAAACACCCACCGGGAGCCAGCGACCGATGTCTCCTGTGTGAAGCCAGCCATCCTGGTCCAGGGCCTCACTGCTCTTTTCAGGGTCCTTTAGGTATCCTTTGAACACGTTGGTGCCCTTGATGCAAATCTGCCCACGAGAGGGTACAAGGTGGTAACAATAACATAGGCTGCCCATCCTGGCTGGGGCACATCACAAAGCACACCCCCACCTTGAATCAAGTGAGGGCTCCCACTACAGTGTAAATATATCAGATTTAAACCCCCAGGTAGAGGACAGGGAAGGAAATTACTCAGATACATCCAATTCCTTGTTAACAATCTCAGGGAAGTCAACCCCAAGCTTGCTCGAGATTGTGTGCTCACCGTGTTGTCTGGATGTGACCTCAGGTCACCACTTACTCACCTCGCCTTCATTGTTCACTGAATAGTAGTTCATGTCAGGCACGTCTTCCAGCTTCACATGGTTGCAAGCCAGGGGTGCTCCGACATGGCCTAGAACACAGCACACTGAGTCAGCTGGGAAGCCAGAAAGCAGCGACAATACAGGCATGTTTTGGAGATATTTAGGGACTGACACTAACAGAATAAGACTGGAGAATCATCTGGGGCCAATGATGGATAGCAGCAGGAAGGCCTGCACTGAAACTTGTGTTTGGCACTTGCCATGTTCATGCAAAGAAGTGAGGTTTCTTAAAGTCATATGTCCTGGTTCAGTTAGGAACCTTCTCATACCCACTGTGCCTCCTGTCCCATAGGAGGGGACCTACCTGATTCCCAGTCCCCAGGAGATGTAAATGTACAGCCGGCAGTGCACTCGGTTTGACCATAAGCTTCATACACCTGGGGGGGAAAGTGAAGAAGGGCTTTGAGACCCACTCATGATAAAGCACAAGGGGATCCTACCCTGTAGCCAGACTGAGGACAGCAAGGTCTCTGAGGTTGGAGGACAAGTGGTATCTGAATACCTTGAATTGATGCCCAAAGCTGGGTAAGTCTTGACAAGTGGGGAGTCACCCCAAAGCCAAAAAGTTCTAGAAAGAAACAAAAGTGCCCTTTGGGGAATGTGGCATTTTAAATCAATGGGAAAATGTAAGTTGTCTGTTAAAGATGTACAGTCCAGTAGTGATGGACTTGAACCTGGGAAATGAAAAATGACTGTAGGAATGGAAGAAAATGAGTCACATTCTTCAAGAGGAATAGCTTTAAGTGGTATAGAACAGGTGGTGACAAATGTTTTCTGTGTAGGATCAGACAATATTTTTGGCATTTTGGACCATATGGTCTCTTTCTACTACTTAGCTATGCCAGGGCAGCACAAAATCAGCTTCAGATAATACATATAAATGGGTGGGTTTGCCAGTGGGTGGGCAAGCTCCACTGAAGGGAGCCCTTGCTCACCCTTGGTACAGAAGATAATGTTGACTGGAAGGAGAGAACAAGAGCTACTGCAGGATGGGGAGGCTGGGGACGGGCAAGCTGGAAGAGCATCAGGGAATGGCATTTCTGGCAGGGGTGAGGCTACAGGACCTTCTGATCTATTGGTTTTGGGGATTGAGAGTAAGGAAAGTATTAATGGCCAAAGTTATCCCACTTTTGGGTATTTAGTTGAAAAATACAAAACCACTAATTTGAAGGACATATGCGACCTCATGTTCATCACAGCACTGTTTAGTCAAAAGTTAGAAAAAACCTACATACCCAAAGACAGATGAGTGGATAAAGAATACATGGTATAGACGCAGAGTAGAATACTACTCAGTGATCAAAAATGATAAACTCATGCCAGTTGCAACAACTTGGATGGACCTAGATATATGATGCTAAATGAAATATGTCAGATGACTAAAGACAAACTCAGTATGATTCCACTCATGTGGTGACAAAGAAACAAATGAACTAAATAAAAGAAAAACAAACTTCAACTGTGAGATCAAATTAGTGGTTACTAGAAGGAAGGGGAAGGGGAGGTGATTAAATAAGTTTAAAGGGGTCAATTGTATGGTAATGGACAGAACTGGACTTTTAGTGGTGAACTTGATGTTCCTTACATATGTTGATTTTAATGATGCACACTTGAAAACTATGAATATTACGAACCATTATTACTTAGATTAAAAAAGAATGGCCAAGAGGGTTTTGGTTTAACAAGTATTTTAGAAGACCTCTGACTATCAATTTATAGTCTTTTTTTTGATGGTGTTTACACAAATAGGGATACTCTGGACGTGACTGTCTGTTTCATTCATGCTGTGCATATTGGTCAAATGAATGAACCAGTCAACCATTTGGGAAAAAAATATGACAATATCCATGCCAAAGCCTTGCACAAAATTCTAGACTTAATTGGAAGGCAGGAGAAAATATGGATAAAATGAAAATATGGATAAAATGTCTTGAAAAATTTTAGGGTTAGGAAATCCTGTTTACTTAAAAAATCATAGATAGAAAAGATTAATCAGATTGACTACATAAATATCTGAAACTTTTAAAGAGCCATACCCAAGGCAAAAAGGCTTAGAAAAAGTATTTCTAACATTTTTTTCTAATTTTTCAGTATTACTACCACACAAAAACCCTTAGAAAGCCATGTGAAGGAGAACCAAATTATTCTTTGTTCCTTTTTCTCTAAGAAAGTAATAATTCATACAAAAAAATGGAACTGCCAATAAGTGATACAAAAGATGATCAGCACTAAAAACAAAACGGCAATGAGGTTTTTCGTGTATCTGATTGATGAAGATTAGATGACTGTCAGAGCCTGTCACTGGCAAGGGTGTGGGAAACTAAGGTCTATGCATTCTTTGCAGGAATATATAAAGGGAAGTGTGATGATTTGCATGAGCATATAAAAACACTCATTGATTTTGATCCAATTATGCCCCCAGGGATTCATCACACTGACTTGATAACTGTGAAAATACTAAAGGAACACAAATATCCTTATCATTTCATTAATAAAAATAGTGGGGGAAAAATGGTAAGCTACTGTCCATCAACAGGAAGCTACTTATTTGGGTACACTCAATAAATAATTGTGAAAGTTTTAAAATGCCATAGGTCTTGATTGGACAAGTCAGTGTTGATGGGGTGCTCCTTGACACGTATTTGAGAACATACACATCTTCTCTGTAATGGTTTCTGTACTTAGATGCACAAAAGAGGTAACTAGGATAATTGGTCTTAATTTTGAGATTTTTTTGATGACTTTCTCTTTGGCACTTCCCAGTGGGTTTTCATTTTTATTTAAACAGCAAACTTTACTGGTGCAAAAGTGAAATAAGTTATCTTCAGAAAAGGTGCTTGACTTACCGGACATCCCAGCGCTGCCCGGAGGAATGTCAGCACAGGGGAGGAGATGGGGGCAGCACCAGTGACCATGATGCGGACCTTCCCACCCAGGCTTTCCTGTTCAGGAGAAACCAAAGATCCACTGAAATCTACTCCCTTGGCCTCAGTTTCCCCTGCTGCAAAATGGGTAGAACAGCCAACCTAGTGTTTTGTGTTTGAGAATTAAACTAGTTAATTTAAAAATCACTTAGGTTAGGACTTGATATTGAGGAAAAATACTTAAAAGTTAACTGGTATTTTCCTCACTATCTATAACTGGGATGATACTCACATTTAAAAAAAAAAATACTCAAGATAATGTATATTCTTGGTCCCTTCAGATTACTTATAAAATCAAGAGACCACTTATGAGAATAAGAGAGAGTCTTAGAACCTAAGAAGAATCCATTTTCTGCTTTTTGACCAATTCCCTTTAGTGAGAGTTGTTCAAGCAAGATCTCAAAAGGTGAGGGAACATAGCGCCAAAGCATCTCCAGTTAAAGAGCTGCTCCAGCATCCAAGGAAAAGCCAATGTGTAAAGTCAATGGACAGCCCCGCTCTTTACCGCTCTGTACAGAACGCACCCAACTTACCTGGATCTTATGAAAGATCAACTTGTCCCAGATAGTGTTTCGTCTGATGATGCCCTTTTTCACTTCACTGAACTTACACGCAATAGCCAAGTTCAACATGAACTTCTTAAAGGGTGTCTTGGCTTCATTTTGTACCTGCAAGATGATAGTTTCTCTTAGCTGGAACCATATTGGAGATAGTGAAAAACAATGCCTTTGAGGTTCTTAAAGGAGTGGTTCTCTCTCATGAATTGGGTTGCTGAAAAATGATGAACTTATGGATATACCGAGGAAGACGTGAACTGAGTACACATGCAGAGCGCCAGCTCCTGCAGGTCCCAGGCCTTGGCAAACAACTTTGACAAGTGAAATCATTTGAAGACAGCTGAGATATCTTCACAAGGTGACTATCACCTACCAAAAAAATCCCCTGGGAGTACTAAATAAAAAACAGTTGGGGCTCCCTGGTGGCGCAAGGGGTTAAGCACCACACTGTGAAGCAATCCACAGCCTATGCAGCATGAGTTCGATCCCCGGCCAAACAGGGAGAAACCCACATGGTGAAGCAGACCTCTCCTGTCTCGCCCGCTGCTCCCCTCAGCAGTGTATTTCAGTCTGCCTGTTCTATTCCCCATTGTCTCTTGTGGATCCTCTCACTCCCCACACCTCTGGCCTGGACCCCAGCTCTTGTATGCATAAATAAATAAATCTTAAAAAAAAACCAAACAGTTAATGGGTACTTTTGGGCTACAGATTTAGTAGGTCATAAAAGGACCCAGAATCTGACTTTTTTATACAAACACCACCTCTCCCTCCCCTAGTCCCTTATATTCACTAACCTTGTAGGAATGCCACCTTTCTCTATATTAAAGTTCCTTCAGCCACACCATTCAAACCCTACTGACTTTCCTACTGAGATCATTTCTTCCCTTTGGGAAGAATGGCACCATTTTCTTAGCCCACAGTATTTCCCTCATCTCCCTAACTCTGCCCCCGCCCCCGCCATAATTCTGATCCTTCAACTCTGCTTCTACCAAAGGAGAGCTTTGTCAAGTACAACTCAAAGAAAACCCCCTTATTTATAAAATTAATCTTGAATTCCCATGTCTTGCCTTCAAGATACCATCGTACTAGAAGCTAGAGGCAAGGAAATCAAAGTTCTAAAGTTCAAAATTTAAAGACATTTTTCCAGCAATCTTTCATATTTAATGGAAATGTCCATTTCTGGGTGTCCAGACAAGACTGCTCATACTTACCTCCTAACTAGGCTCTAAGCATCTACTCATGCCCATACCATCATTTTGTCAATATCTCATCATTTCTCTCCAAAGATTTACATTCAAATGCTGCCTGCATCATGAGTTCCTGATAGTTCTTCTATTAGGACACAACCTACTTCCCATGTTATAAAATAACAAAATTGTCAAACAACAAAACAAAAACCATAATAACAACCAAATCCAGCAGCTCTGTAGCTTTATGAGAAACGATCAGAATTGCTAACAATTCTGTTAGAAATAGGGGCTTTCAATGTTCAGGGGTCATATGTTTTCTAGAATGCTGCCTGCTCTGTCCCTGGAGCTTCAGAATAGTATCTGGTGAGATTCCCAAGTGAGAAGAAAAATTCTAGAATTTCAGGGATAGGAGCCAAAGCATGTGAAGAATGATCATGTGATTTTTCCTTAGGGCTCCATGTCTACGGATCAAACACATGTCAAAGAGCCTGGGCTCTGTTACCATATTGCCTGGGTTTAAATCCCAGTTCCAAGGAATTGCTGGAGAAATTAGCTAGGCAAGATGAGTGATCAACATTCAAGATGAGCTTGGGACATCTTGTACCAAAAAACAAGGAAGCTATCAAAGAACATATGAACAATTTGTTGGGACTCCCAAATTTCAACATGGGAGAGTTTGAACATCAAGAAGATTAATGGATTAAACATACAAATGGATTAAACATACAAATATGCGAATCACAAACTCATAATATTACAAAGAAAAAGAATATCACTGGCCATTTTGAGGGTCAACAGGGCATCAATTCATGATTCTGGAATATTTAAGGAGTCAAATTATTTATTTTTCATGCTTTTCTGAGAATCTCAGCTAATAAATACATGAAAAAAGATTGAATTAGAAAAAAAATCACCATTTTACAAACTCTAATAAAATTAGATCAGTGGTCAATGACTGCTAAAATGATTATGTGACAGCTTTATTTTGGCTGATCTCTTATTGGCTGACTCTGTGTAGGTTATGCAAACTTTGAGCTTGTCTCCTTATCTGTAAGGGATGAATAAGTGTAGACATAATTTCCTGTGCTTTTGTGAGAATTCGATGAAGGAATGTATATGAAATGTTTACCGTGGGGCCTGGCTTATCTGCAAGAAGCTCAATAACCAGGAGCTGTGTTGAAATCAGAGTAACAACTTCCTCGTCAGTCAGCTGAATGTGGAAAGGCTCCCTAATTCTCTGACTCAAACATTTTCCAGCCCAGGCCCTAGACCTTATCCAGAAGAAAGAGGGTTTCATTCAGTACAGTTTCTCAGGGCTGCCTTTGTAACCATGGCTGAAAGTGGATGGTTGTAGGGAGCAGGGGTGGAAGTGGTACAAATTTCTTAGCAGCACGGTGTCCCACAGAGCCTGAGTCAAACCCTTCAACACAGGCCACAGGCAGCTCCTCCACCTGCCAGCCCAGCAGAAGTAAGTTTCGTACCTTGTCATAGACCCGGTTAAGGAGTCGAGGCACTGTGGGAAACACCGTGGGTTTCAGAGTCTTCATGTCATCAGGCAGCAACCGAATATCTCCTTGGAAGAAGCCAACCCTGGCTCCACTGGAGTACACAACGACCTAAGAACAAGGCCAAAGAACAGGACTCAGAGCCAAAAGGCCAGTGCAGGCAGGGCCTGTCTTGGACAGAATTGAGGACCTACATTCACGTCCATGAGCACTTTTCTCTGGGCAGCTCCCCAACCCAGCATTTTAGGGAAGCAGAACAATGAGAGTCTCCCCCAAAGGCAGGATCAAAACTCCTTTCTACTAGAGTGGTGGGGCCTGTAAGATCATGGGTCCACTCTTCCACCCATAGCTCTGGGTGCCAGTCTCCAGCTACGTCCTTTGTGGGAGCCCATTTGTTCTGGAGCAGTATGAGAAAAATACGTGCCCACAATTGTAAGACTATCTCAATTTCAAACAATAAAGCGCAAAAATTATGCTTCTTAGAATGGATATTTCATTAATCACATATCAACATTTTAGTCCAAAGAGCTGAATCTTTCATCATTTCATGCATCAACACATAAACTGGTTGAAGAGGTGGGTGCATGGGGAGCAGAGAGAGGATTTTCCATCCATACCATCACTTGTGTTTCTGAAAGGCCGACTCTGCCTTCAGTTCCCAAATCAGTCCCTGAGTCATGTGAAATGCCTGGTGCCCACTTGCAAGGACAGGGTCCCTCCGGCACACAGACATCCCCAATGGCTCCACCTGCACCCTCTCACCTGGATCAAATGCCCCTTCTCTGCCTTCTATGGGGAATTCCTATTCTCTAAGTCTAGATCTTTAAAAAAATTCTAACCAAAATAAAATAAAAAGGAAGAAATAATGTCTACTTTACCAGCTCAGATTATGAGTCGATAATAAGCTCCTGGCTCTGACCTCAGGTGCCCTGTGCAGAGGCGGAAGCCAGCACTGACCCAGCTGGCCACACATAGTCTAAACAAAGGAAGGTTCTGCAGCCATTTGGGAGAATGCCAGGATTGGGGTTCAGTTGTTCCAACTCCTTACCTATCACCTTGCATGTTTGAGAAAGGACTAGAAATGTGGTATAGCTGTCTTTGGAATAAATGTGAGACAGGTAATCAGGACTCCCTTTGCATACACATACCTGGTAGGAGTAAAGGGCACTCACCTGTACAATTCTCTCAAACATATGAGCCAAAGGGAGGTAGGATATGCTCACATCCTCAGGGGTGGGCTCAAAAGAATACTACAGATCAGGGGAAAAAAAGCAGACAATGTTAGATTCATGCCACTACTCCACCCCAGGACTGCCACATACAGTTGTGCAGGTTGTGCACTGAGTAACTCTACAGTGTACCCTTAAAAGCACTGAGTGTAGAGACCTGCAGTGACCCTACAAGAGCAAGGGCTGAAAGCACACAGTCCTCCAGTATTCTCCATACTCAATCTTTAACCTGTTCTCTCTTCCCACCACCCAATTTCAAGATTAAAATCTTATGGCACATTCACATTTTCATGAGGACCTCTTGAACACTGACCTCCACACATTTGAGAAAAGCAGCAGCATTTGAAACTATATTTTCATGTGTTAGAACGGCTCCTTTGGGGTCACCTGTAGGAAAACAAGAGGTGGAAAGATTCTTTATAGAGCTAGTGAGCAACATTTGGCTTTGAAATACACTACATTGCGGGCCTCCCCGCTGGCGCAGCGGTTGAGCGCTGGGTTGCGAAGCTGCCCGCGGCCTCTACGGCACCGGTTCGATCCCCGGCTGCTCCCCAGCCACCGGAGGAGGGTCCCACATGGCGCGCAGACCTCTCCTGCCGCCCGCTGCTCCCCTCAGCAGTGTACTTCGGTCCTTCTGCCTGCTCTGCTCCCCGCTCTGGTGAATTCTCTCACCCTCCCACGCTTCTGACTGTACCCAGTGCTTGTATAAATAAATAAATAAATAAAAATTAATCTTAAAAAAAAAATCCATTTAAAAAAAAAAAAGAAATACACTACATTGCTTTTCTTCCAAAGAGCTAAGAACTTCTCTAGTCACCATACACCATTTTTATGAATAGTACATGGCTGTTTTGAATTAATGCCCCCATAGAGTCTACTGCTGATAGCATTTTAACCTTCTACTACTACAAGGATCCAGCCACAATCTCAGCAATATAGTCAAAAAGAAAAGTCCAAGTAGCGCTCCCCAAATTCTGCTATTTTTACATTTAGGACTTCAGACCCAATAATATTATGGAGGTGAACATATGGTAAATGTTCTGGGATACCCACTATGTTATTCAGGAGGCAGGAGAGCAAAGCTGTCTGGATAAACTCAAAGTCAGAACAGGCTCCACCTGGTTTTGTGATGTAGTCTGTGCAGGAATCTATTGCCTGCAGGTAAACCAGTCTTTCAAACCCCTCTAATGACTAAGGAGTCAGATAAAGGAGTTTTTACAATGAGTAATCCAGCCTTTGCATCTCTGGAAGTGCATTCTTTAGAAGTCAGAGAAGTGACTACACCCCAGTATCAGTCTTCTTCTGTATATCGATAGCATCAACATATCTTTAGGTCAAGATTACTTATAAAATAGAAAGACTTAAGCTTATAGAAAATCAGTAGAGACCACCCCCATCAAAAATAATTATATTTTTTAACTTTGATGACTCTCTGTTTCTACCTATGTAAAGGAAACTCAAACCGGCAAATTGTTGAAACAATTCGCAGAGTAAAATCTGTCAGACTGTTTCCCTGGTTCAACTCCTCATTTTGATTATCTAATAAACATTTTGTCTAACTATTACTGAGACTTTTACTTGAGTTGACACCTAGCTATCACCTAATAAGTTAGGCACAACAGAATGGATTTAACTATAGGTCCTCATGGACCACATCCAAAGGCCTGAAGAGCTCTAATGGGCAGCTGGGAGGGGATATGTGGTTTATGTGGTTCATATTGATCTGTGTAGAACCTTCACTGGGTTCTCTTGATTGAATGAAACCATCCCAGTCATGTCAAAATGACAGAGTGGTGGGTTGGGGAACAAAGTTGACTTTCTGATGCCATCCTTACTATGCCTAAATTCCATAGCATGTCAATATAGCCAGTGCATTCAGTGAGGTTTGTGTGTTTATGCTTATGTTTGTCAATTCTGGCATCTGTACTTAAAGTCTTCAGTTGTAAGTCCCTAAGGATAGGATTTGTTGTCAAGCACATTTATCAATCTACTGGTGGTAAAAGACATGTTTTTGACTGACCAGGGTGCTCTGGATCAGCTTTATGGGCACTGACCTGTGGTCCCGCTGGTAAAGCAGATGATGCTCAGGTCTTCTGGTCTAGGGGGCTGGAAGGGGAAATGCAAGGGCTTATGTACCTTGAGTTTTGAAAGTTGAACATGGCAGACTCAAAATTTGGGCAGAATAAGACTTACCACAGGTTTTCTGAAGTTCTCTTTGCCTATGTTCTATATGAAGGAAAAAAAAGAAGAAGAAAGCCTTAGTTGAAATGGATAGACTTATGACAATTCTCTTTCCCTTTTCCATGAGAATACCAATGTAGGAATATAACCACAATTCCAACCTGGATCTGGCTTAGAAATAAACATTCAGGCACAATGGAAACAACCCAGAAAAGAACATAAAGTGTCTTGAGTAAACTAAAGAGTGCAGACCCCAAATGTCCCAGCATACTCTTAAGGCTCAGTCATCTAGGACCACTGCTAAAGCTTTATGAATGATATGAATTGTTGAAATTTCAGGGTTTACTACATACCTGAACACTTCTCATATATTAATTCATTTAACTCTTTACAACTGTTCTGCGAGATCTCGAGAACAGGCACTATACTATCCTCATTTTAAAGTTAGGGAAAGGGAGACCTTCAGTAGCTTGCCCGAAGTCAATTAATAGATTTGGATCTGGAACATGAACCCAGGTATCCAACTCCACAACTACTACTAAGCTCTGAATTCATCAGTTCTCTGCACAGAAATCTGCTCATTGGTCACAGATCATTCTCCTTCCTTAGCAGGGGTGTCTGAGTCATCTTGGAAAACTATTCTCAAAGCTACACAGCATGAATCTAATTTACTTCTCTCCTACTACCCCTGGAAAACCACCACCTTCACTCTTGTGTGCATGGTCTGCAATTTTCCCACAACATCAGATCAGCCTTTGATCTGGGAGCTGAGTTTTAGTCAGATACCTCAGCGTCAGACAGGGATAAGATCTCAATTCCATTTTTCTCCCCTCTTTGCTTCAGATCCTCATCAAAAGGATCCATGAGGATGATCATCTTCAGGTTTGGGGTGAGGCTCTTTTCCACATTCTCCAGGAGGACCTGTGCCTTTTGGGATGTATCACAGATCACTGTGATAATATCAGCTGAAAGCAGAAATAGAGACAGAGGTCACTGTTCTGCTCTGCTCTCCACCTGGCTGCCTTGCAAGGAGGAAGAGATTTTGCAAAATTTCAAAGATTACTGGGTCCCCAAAGGAGATTTTATCTGCAATTCAGATTTATTTTGTATAAACCTGAAACCTTCCATTGATAACAAGTTTATTGAAATAGAAGCACATCATTTTTGTGCATGCTGTGACGAGTTTCTAGAAGAGGCCACGGAATTCCTTTTGCTTAAGAGTACAGGACCCATAGGTCACTGTGAGGACTTTGGGATTTTGCTTGTGTTTGAAAAAGGAAGAAAAAGAGTGCAGACAACAAATTCGGATCCTGGGTGTGTCCTGTCAGTGTGTTTGCTTTTGGGGAGGGGAGAAGAAAGCAGAAGGGCAAAAAGAATTTTAATAAAGCATTTATGATTCATTGTACTATTTGCTTTGACACTGCTGGCACAAATACGAAACTTCTGATTTTGTCTATAGTTCAAATGGCTCTATTCACTTTGCTGACCAGTTCTGTGGTAGAAAGTAATATCTTGAATATGTGAAAGATCATTACTTGCCCTATGAACTTGGACTTGTTTCCCTAACAATAGTCATTTTTCTCTAAAGACTCAGCATGAGGGCCTCCCCGGTGGCTCAGAGGTTGAGCACCGGGTTGTGAAGCTGCCTGTAGCCTCTGCAGCACCGGTTCAATCCCCGGCTACTGGGCAAGGGTCCCACATGGTGTGCAGACCTCTCCTGCCGCCCGCTGCTCCCCTCAGCAGTGTGCTTCGTCAGTCTGCCTGTTCTGTTCCCGGCTCTGGCTCTGATGAATTCTCTCACCCTCCTGCACTTCTGACTGTACCCAGTGCTTGTATAAACAAATAAATCAATCAATCAATCAAAAAAAAAAAAGACTCAGCATGTATATTGGTAATAGGCTGGTTAATTGTACTGGCTTGGATTTATATAATAGAAAATTAAGCCAGCAGCTTCACAGTGATTTAGTCAAATAAATGGACTTTTGACCAGTTTAAGAGTTTGACCTGTTTAAAGTAAATAGTCTAAGCTCCAAATGATGTTGGCATACTCTGCTACCTTAAAGCCTTTCATTGAACCTTCTATCTGTCATATCCCTGCTTCATGGGGGTTGGTAACTTCCCTATGAATTATGTTCTAAATAATATAGGACAAGAAGGACTTTGGGCATTTTTTAGGTCACTGCTTTCCAAACCTACTAATAAAAGCAGATATTGAAGAAATTACTCAGCATTCAGAAAGAATCAAGTTATAATGTAATTGCAAAGTTTTACCTTTGTTGACAATGTATACTATGGCTTCTGCTCCCAAAGTGTCATACAGGGGGACAGCTACCATGGAGTACGTGTAACAGGCCAACTCAGAGATGATCCACTGTTTGGAGAGAAGTTCAAGTAAGGACTAGAGAACACTTTGAAAAGGAACAGTATTAATCCAGTCATTCACCCAATAAATGCTTACTGGGGACCTTAGCATTAAGAAATAATCACTATGAGGACATAGGGACTGCCAGCGCTGATGCCACAAATAAATGAGATAAGATAGGGGCAGAGACAACCCAATATAAAGGTAGGATGATAAATCTTATCAATGATCCATAAGTGCTATGGAAAGCATTAGGGAGCTTTAAGGAGGCAAAAATCACTTTTAGGGGTTGGCTAAAGGCCATCTGGGACTGTTTGGGGAAAATAATGGGAACTGGGCAGTGCTTTGAAGCACTGGTAAGATTTGGCTGTGGTGGTAGAGGCAGAGAAGCATTCAGGAAGAAGGAAACAAATGAAGACAAGCTAACATGACATCAGTATGTATAGGCAGCAGGAAGCATGAAGAGAGACAGAACGTCAACTGGAAAGGTGGCTCAGAATCTAATGGTGGAAGCTAAATGTCAATTTAGGTGTTATGGACTGAATCGTGTGTCCCTGGTTCATGTATTTGTGTTGAAGCTCTCATCCCCAAATGACTGCATTTGGAGATAGAACCTTTAAGGAGGTGATTAGGCCGAATGAGGTCACAAATTGGGGCCCCTCTGCAAATATGACTAGCGTCTTCATAAGAGGAGGAAGAAATCTGAGGATGACAAAGAGAAGGTCACAAGAAGACACGGTGACAGCCAGCCATGTGTAGCAATAGAGAGAGACCTCACTAAAAACCAAATCTGCCAACACCTTGACCTTGGACTTCCAGCCTCTGGAACTATAATAAAATTAAAGTCTGGTGTTTAAGTCACCCAGTCTGTGCTCTTTATTATGGTAGCCATGACAAATGAACACACTAGGTTTGATATTGACTTCCTAAACTACATTTAAGGCTATCTCTTTATTGAGACCAGTGTAACAATGATGGAATATATATATATTATCCAAAAAGTACAGCAGTGCCCTCTCAAATTTTCAGTAAAGCAACTGGCTTTGGTGAGTATATGTCATCCAGCTTTCTGAAGCATGTGAAAACTTTCTCTGAGACCCAATGGTCTGATAACTTAACTTGAACTTGGAGATGAAATAAATTACAGTTATCTTAATGTCTAAAATCTACTTTCACCTTGATGTGGAAAGATGACGATGGCCAGTCTTAGCAGCAATGAGTCCTTGGTTTATCAGTTTAAGCACAATGTGAAAATTCCAATTCTAATGTAAACACAACCTTCCCTATGACACCATCAAGCTCTCATTTGCCTGTCACTCAGAACTCCCTTATTTTCTTCACACAACAGACTGACTTAAAATGACCCAAAACAGGCTGGAAGGTCAGAGAAGTCCAGTCACCTGATGTAGAGTGCTAGACATTCACCAAGAAATTAAGGATATCCTTAGCTGTGACTCTTTACAGAGGAAGAATATTCAAAGAATATGAAATCTTTAGGTAACTTTGGTGAGTCATCAGCAAGCATCAGAAAGCTGAATTAGGGGTTGGGCTTACAATCCTTACACTTAGCCCTGATTCATTTCTTTGAGTTAACATCAACATGGTTACCTCTGGTCTATTCTGGGCAAAGATGCCAACATTCTGGTCTGGTGATGGCTTATATCCTTTATGCAAGAGACAAGAGCCCAGGTATTCTGCTCGATCAGACACCTATGAAAGAGAGAACTTTTAAAAAGCAGCCAAGATCCAAAGAGGCCAAATTAGCTCAGGAAATCACATTAGCAAAAGAATTTATATAATATGATGGGCCTGACTTACCTGCTTGTAGGACAGCCATTTGTAGGGCTGGTTTGGTTTTCTATATCCCAAGCAAGGTCCATTGTCTGAAAATATAACATTAAAAGAAAATCAGCTCCAGTTGCAAATCTTTTGGACCAGAGTCAGTAAAAGGAGATTAGGAAGAGATACAACATAAAGGATAAATCTAGTAAGAATATGAATCTTTTATATGCTAAAGAAATTCAAAGTCAGCAAGTAGTAAGTTCTCAAAGGAGAGAGAGTGTTATAAACTACCTTGAAACATTAAGGAAATGCTACTGAGCACTGGTGGGAATGTATGGACGCCATGGTAACAGGCATTCAGAGAAAGCCCTGAGTATAAACTAGTCCACATGACATGAACTAGTAACTGTCCACAGCAAACAGAAACAGCTAGTATTGAATAATCTTGGATTAAGCTTCCCTGTAATAAAAGAAATCTATGCTCATAAAAATATAAAAACAAATCAAAATATGAGTCATCAATAATCTTATCACAAACACTGAGATTAATTTTCAGCGTTTCATTGTATAATTTTATAGGATTATGATGGTCCTATAAATACACACATATGGTTTGGTATTCTGCTTCCTCCCCCTATTTGATATAAATATTCCCATGATACTATTTCATCTCTATAGAGATTTCAATGACCTTTTTATGGCCAAGCATTAAAGGTTCTACCATAGCTGAATTTATCTCATTGAGGGTATTTAAATTGCTCCCAAGTTTGAGACCATAAATAAAGCGCTGATAAATATCTTCAAGTCAATCATTTCAAATTTAAAACATTTTCTAAGAATAGAATCCCTTAAGGGAAATAACAGAGAGGGGTCGGGGGAGGGAAGGGCCAGGGGGTGGGGTGTGCCAAGACAGCTTGGGTTTGGGGTAACTGGGAGCCTTTGTGGCTATTTACTTTCCCCCCACCAGCAAATATCAAATCGCAGACATCAAGTAATGTATATTTTTAAAGTCTGCTGATTTGAGAGGTTTAAAAAATTTCGCTTTAGTTGACGTTTCTTTAACAGCTTGTAAAGTGGGATCTTTTCTGTGATTAAGTTTTATGTACTCTCATGAGTCATCTGCTAAAGTACTTTGCCCATTTATGAGGCTTATAGGACCTGAGAACACACACACGTGTGCACCCACGTACACACACAGGTGAGTGGATGCACCCACCCATACGTTGCCTTCAATTTTCTTGTAATTGTGTCTGACGCTTGGCAACAGAAGACGTCCACTTCTGAACAACAAAATTATTCAGACGTATTTAAAATTAGAATAAGTCTGGGAACAGCCACTTACTAGAATGAATAGTAATCTCAGTCACAGAAGCCTCGGAAGTTGTGTATCAGGCAAAGGCACAACTAACAGGCTGAGAAGCCGGGACCTCTAAGCCAGAGTGAGCCTGAATTATAAATAGCAAAGCAGAAGGGAAGGAAATTTTATAAAGCAAATCGAGCCAAATTGCTAAGAGGAATTCAGGTCTTGCCAAAAGGAAGCGTTAAGAGAGAGGGTTACTAGGAATTTAGAGGTAAATAAGTGAACTTCCAGACAACGTGATTGAGCAAAAAGGAAAGAAAGCAGGAAAGAGACAGTAGCCACCCTGATTTTAGAGATATAAAAAATGAACAAGGAAACTGTTCAGAGGAAATGTTAGTAATTTTCCTTCTTGCTGAAACAGCTGCATGAAAGCTCAAGATGTCAAGTCTCAGACTCACTTTCTTGTGAGTCCTACTCTGCTGGATCTTCACCCGCTGCTCCAACCACTGCTCTATCTGGGCTTGTTTCTGCTAACACCGCTCACCAGCGATCGCTACCATGATGCAATGCTTATCCCATGCTCTACACATTAGCTCATTTGTTCTTCCAAACCATTGTGACCGCCACGGAACTAAGGATCATGAAGGTAGGGACAGCTTCTTCAAGCTCCATTAGTAAAAGGTTGAGCCATGAATATGGAAAAACCACACTGCATCTTCCTTATCACTTCCCTATTGGAAAAATGCCAGTAGAGACTCATGGTCAAGGAATAAGTCAAATAATTGGCCCAGTGGGGCACCCATGGGTCTCATTAAACTTTGCCCTAATCAGCTTCAGCCTGATTAGTCAAAGTACTGACAAGTAACAGCCTGGCCTTTGATTAAAATTTCTTCAACTCAGATCTCCTGTTCGAAGGTGTGGCCATCAAAGAAGTCACCCATTAACAGCGTCTCAGCAAAACTGCTGCCCTAATCTGAGCAGAGTGGAAGTTTTGGTAAAGACTCTGATGTTTAGGTTTCACTATCTGGAATTCTCATTCAGTGAAACAAGGTGGAGCTAGGGCGTGATTCTGAGAATCACCCACAGCTGATTCTCAGCATTGACGATCTGCTGTTTAGTTTAAAAGTTTATGTAAGGGCTGATGTAGTCAATCCCAGATAGGACCGGAAGCATCATTTGTGGAAAGAGCCAGACCAGATTTCTCACACTTGCTTCCATGAGACGCCACCTTAACCTTATCTGTGTAGTTCTTAGTATTGAAAAACATTTTTAAATGTAGTATCTTATATGCTACATATCACATGCTAGATAACTGAATTCTAATCATGGTAACACAGGCTCACTGAAAAAAACTGACACATAGAAAATCCCATATACTACTTTAAGTAGCCCAATAAGTAAGGAAACTAATGATTCATTGGTGGTAGGTGTTATTATTCACATGCAAGTCTAAATATGTGCTGATTTGGAGCTAGAAATACTAAGTATAGTCCCGTTTGGAGCCTTCTGATAAAACTTCCTTACAATAAATCTTTCATTGTCTGGAGGGAAAAAAACACACCAGAATTGACCTAAAATAGACTATGTGATCAGATAGATTTTTAGTATCAGCGGCAACATTTTCTAGTTCTGCCATCACCAGAATATTCTTGAACCTCTCAGTCTGTGTAGGGTAAAGAAAATGTCAGGCTTTTCTGCCCTCCCGCCATCAGGATAGATGATAGATCCTTGCGGTCCTGAATGCATGCCTGATGGCGGGCACCTGGAGTAGGGTGTGGACATAGGTAGATGGGATTCACCTAGGCTAAGACTGTGCTTTTAAGGGCGGCGTCACGGAGATGCCAGCAGAAGCCAAAAGAGAAACCAAAAGAGAAGCTGAGAAAGAAGCAGAGAACCCCGGAGGGCCCAGATAGAGTGAAGACTTGCTGGGGGCTGGGAGGCCTGCCAGCCTCCCGGCCTCCCAGCACTCCTGCCTGCTGTGTACCGGGTAAATCCCAATAAAAACCTGCAAAAACCATTGAGGACTCTGACTCCTCCTTTACCCGGTCTGCTGGATCAGAAAATCTGCTCAGTGTCCATTCCTGACCTTACAGTCTGTGTCCTCATTTTTGAAGATGAGAGTGACAATAGCTAATTCCTAAGGTTGAGGGAATATTAAATAGACAATGTATATGCAGTACCTAGTGCATAGTTAGCACACGACTGCTGCTGGCTACTGGATACTGTCATAGTCATTCTTTACAGGGAGAAGGGAAGGAAGAGGTAAAAATTCACACAGACACTATCTAGACAGAAAAAAGAAAAATGATGTAGGGAGAGCTGTAAGTGAAATCGTTTTGAAAGGCAACTGTGTACCTAAAGCTGCTTTGATGATGCATGATAAATGATGAAAGTGGACATGTTCAAAATCAATCTACCAAAACCTCGTGGTGTTTCTAAGAAAGTGCAAAAGAAAATTGCCTTCTGTGATGCCCAGAGCAGCAGCATATGTGAGTAGGGTGGTACTGGGATCAAAGACAAGGTAAGAAGTCAGATAGCTTTAATGCTGATTCTGCATCCATAAATGCAGGGAATTGCATTTATAATAAGTGAGGAACTGATTCAGAGAGGCAAAGGGTCTTATACAAGGTCCCACAGCTGGTAATGGAAGAATTAGATTTCAAACCCAAGTCTGCCCTGTTTGTTTCTTTTTTCCTTTTTTTTTTTTTTTAAGATTTATTTATTTATTCAAGAGCTGGGATACAGGGCAGAAACACGGGAGGGTAAGAAGATTCACCAGAGACAGAGCAGGGAGCAGAACAGGCAGATGGACCAAAGACACTGCTGAAGGGAGCAATGGGCGAGACATGACAGGCCTGCCCCTCCATGTGGGTATCTCCCTGGCTGGCCAGGAATTGAACCTGCACTGCCGAGGCTGCGGATAGCTTCACAGAGCTGTGCTCAACCCACTGCACCACTGGGGAGGCCCTGCCCTGTTTGTTTCTACTACCCATCCTGATACTGTACTAATGTTCACTCTACTTTGTAGGTTGTGATTCAACTAGGACCATCACATTTAAACAGCTGGGGTTTTATTTATTTATTTTTTAAAAGATTATTTATTTATACAAGCACTGGGTACAGTCAGAAGCGCGGGAGGGTGAGAGAATTCACCAGAGCCAGAGCGGGGAGCAGAGCAGGCAGAAGGACCGAGGTACACTGCTGAGGGGAGCAGCGGGCGGCAGGAGAGGTCTGCGCGCCATGTGGGCCCCTCGCCGGCGGCTGGGGATCGAACCAGCGCTGCAGAGACTCTGGGCAGCTTCGCAACCCAGCGGTCAACCGCTGTGCCACTGGGGAGGGCCCAGCTGGGGGTTTAGAAGGGAGACAGGGAAGAGGAGAAACGGAACAAGACCCTGCCTTGATCTTCTTACAGGCGAGAAAGGCTAGACTGTCAAGCTTACCAGATACATTAAGTCCTCTTTGGAAGATTTCATACACTGTCTTGGCATCTGAGTAGTAGTAACTTAGTAGGTCATTGTTCTTCTGGTGAGCACCCCTCCTTGCTCCTCCCTAAGACACAAGATCAAGTTTAGGTCAAGCGTGAGCCTCTCCCCATTCCTTCCAAGCCCTTATGGATTGCAGAAAACATACACGCTAACCCATTGAGATCACTAGTCAGTCAATCAGATTTTTAAATCTCAAAACAGTAACTATACATCACAGAAATTTTGGAAAATGTAGACATATATAGAAGTCTTCAGAAAAATGTGATCCATAATCCAACCATCTAGAAACTGTCATAGTGTGTTTTCAGCATATCTCCCCCAACCCCCTACCCCAAGAATACACACACACCACTTAAACATGCAGGAGAGGTAATATTATACCTTTAAATAATTAAAAAAATTGTTTCAAGTTTCAACATCTATCAAAATGTACTGTGTTCCAGGCCCTGCAAATATTGTACATGCAAAAGGGGCTCAGACAAAATTGTTGCCATGAGTACCTTGTAAACTAGTTTTTGGAGTAGGGATAAGGTGAGAAGAGCTATGACAGTATGCTGTAGATGATGTGATAAAATAACTCATTTTAGGAATAAATGAAGCAATCATTTCTGTATTGAATAGAAAGGCTACAGAGAAGTGACATTTCAACAGAGACTTTGAAGGTAAGCAAGTATTTACCAAAAAAGACATGATTTGGTAGAAGGGAGGAAAAAGAAGAAAAATCCAGAGTGAAGGAATAGACTTAATAAAGTCATAAAGACAAGAAAATACCTCTAGAATCTGGTGGGCAGCTAGAGAACAGGGTATTTGAGATGCAGGGAGCAGCGAGGGATGTGACTAGAAATGTCAGCTGGAAAGGTAGGACCAGACCCTGAGGTGGATCCTGGAGCTACGGCAGGAACCAGAGGTGTGGTCCAACCTCAGCAAAGTCTAAAGAAGAATATGCATCAATTAAACAAGCATTCAAAAATGTAGATTACTGTGAAAATAAGTAGTATAAAAGTACAGTGTGACACATGAGGCAATAGCAAGAGATCTGACTTGGTGAAGAGAATTAAGACATCTCACATTAAATCAAGATATCAAAAAACTGCTCCTTATCTACCAAAGGAAGATAGGGTCTTGCTGTTCATTTACAAAGATGAAGTGAGGAAGGAGAAGAATGAAAGATGATTCAGACTCAACTTTAGGCAAAGAGATAAGAAAAGATGAATTTAACAGAGAGCAGGAGGGAAAACTGGAAAGGGTGTGTGTGTGTGTGTGTGTGTATGTGTGTGCATATGTGCACATGCACACAGAGAGAAGATATGCAACAAAGATACTTGTTGAGCTTGGGTACTTGAAGGTCACTGAGGTGGATTGGAACTTAGAAGGTCAGATTTGGGGATCTGAGCCTTTAGGTACAAGTCACAGGAGGGGAAGGGTTTTCCTAGCTGTGAGGAGTTAGAGCAAGGAATAACAAACTATGATCTGGGGTCAAGTCTGACCTGTTACCTGCTTTTATAAATAAAGTTTTATTGGAAGAGGAATGCTCATTCATTTACATGTTGTCTAGTGCTTTCATGCTACAACAGTAAAACTGAGTTAGTTGCAACAGAGCCTATGAGCTTGCAAAGTCCAAACTATTTACTGTCTGTTTCTTACAGGATATATTTGCTAACCCCTGCTTTGGCAGAATCAAGGGATGGTGAGAATGAAACTCTAGGAAGAGGGGAGGAAAGAACTCTAAGTGGCAAAGAAAGACTGTCTTAGAATTAGGAAGAAATCTCAGTGAAGACTATCAAGAGAAGCAAAGGAGGACTTTTAAGAAAGTCGTCTCAGGTCATTTAAGAGGAAAACTGAAGGGAGCAGTCACTGAATTTAAAAGGTGGAATATGAATGACCCATAGAAGTTTGGAGGAAATAATAAAATGTCAGGTCTTGTGGGCTGAAGATCAGAAATGGAAATCACAACAGACTACTTTTCAAGAACTCTGGTGGAAAAAGGAATGATCAAAGGGAAAAAGTAGCCTGAAGCAGAGGGATCAGATAGGAAGATGCCAATGAAGAAAATGAACATGTGAACATACCAAAATATAGGGGGTGGGGAGAGTGTAGGTAACTTGGAGTAAGATTCCTAAGCAGAGGAAAGATCATAAAAAAAGAATGCAAGGAGTTATCCTGCAAAGGGACAGGAATGCTTTTTTTCCTCTGAAAAAGGTTGAAAATGAGAACTGATAGAGAATATTCCTAAAGCTTCTCCTTTGCCCAAAGATCTAAGAAGCTGAGGAATGTACCGAAAGTCAGGAATTGAGAGGGGAAAGCCTAGTTCAACTTTTAGCATTTTTAAGAATGAATATTAACAAAAAGCTGAATTTTAATACCAGAAAATCACTTCTTTACTATTCTCAGACACCAGGCATCCTGATGAAAATGTTCTCTCACCCATAAAATACTGACTCAGTCATCTAGATCATATGACAGCAAACTTTTGTTAAAGTCTAGATAGTAAATACTTTGGACTCTCTGAACACAATTTGTCTCCCCCCCTTTTTTTTTTCTTTTATACATCCCTTTAAACACACCATCCCTTGTGGTGGGAGATTTATGGGAACTACACCTGAGCAGAGAAACTAATATTGTACAGAAATGAACAACAATGTAAGAAAACTAACAAACAAATAAATACACCATCCTTACTAGTTGCACACACACACACACACACACACACACACCAAAAAGGTATCTTTCGCCCACCAGGGTTTACCAACCCCTGACCTAGATCGCTGGTATCATAAGACCTAGCTGTGGTTTCATTTTTTAACAAAGAAAAATGTTCTGTTAATAGAAGTTTAAATTTGTAGATTTTCTTTTGATTGGGAATGTAAAAAGCTTACTTTCCCATGCACGCTACAGCCACCACCCCTCCATGAGGTATCCCAAGTTCTTGAAAGACAATTTGTGTTCGATCAAGGTTAACACACTAAAAAGGTGATGGGCAAGTTACCTCGATTCCCACTGACTGGTTGTTCAGATCAATGACAGGAAAGACTGGTGGAGGTCTGTTGATGAGCCACAGGAAGATGGAAACTCCCACGACGAGCAGGCAGATCAGTGCCGGTGTTGGAAGTGGGGAAAACAAGAAGTTAAAGATAAAAAGCATCTTTGTGAATAGCAGCAGGAAATTCAGATCTTTAAAAAAAAAAGGAAAAAGAAAGTTAGAGGAAATGGCTATATTTTTACTCAACAGTTCTGCTTACAAAAGGACACACACACATACATGCACACCACATGCACATGCACACGCACACATCTTCTGGCTTCTAACCCTCCAAATAGCCAAGGTGGGATCTCTTCAGCATCAGAACATCTTCCACTGTTGACCTGAGCCGTGTTGAAAATAATAGAACGAATTCCCCACCCTTGTCCCTTAACTGTCTTAACTGTCCTTAACTGTTACTTAACTGTCCCCCCCAAAGAGGACAGGATCAAAGGGAACAGGTTAATCATTTCCCCAATACACAATTTGGAGAAGCACTGCCCTTTGGTTTGTGACCCACAAAGCCAAAGCCCTCTGGAGCCAACATAAGCTGCCAGTCGGAGGAGGGCGCTCTGGAGAGCTGCCCCTGCCTAGGGTACCCGGTCAGGAAGGACTCTTCCGGCTGGATTTCCTGAGTAGAAACCAAACTAAAGAGGAAACCTCTGGTGAGGTGACACCACAGATTTAGAAATAAAGCATTCTGCAGAGAGAATGTTTCCTGCCAGCCGGAAGTGGCTTGCTTTTTTGCTTTATTTTTTGAAGCATCAGGGTTTTAGTGCTCAACAGCATCACATCTTTGAGGTCCAACGCCCTCTCCTCTGGGGTGCACAGAGGAACCATTTTTAATGGACAGGAATTTAGGCGCATGGGAAGGGAGCTGGAGATGGATTCCGCACGTGCAACAGGTAAGCATTAAAGATTTCCGCCAGGGAGAGAGCTCAAAGAACTGAAAGCAACCAAGACATTTCTCCCCACCCCAATTACTTCTAGTTTCCAGCCAAGTTCAGTTTCAGACTCTAGTAGTATTTGGGCGGGTCCAAGGAACTTAACTCTTGCTGAAGCCACCTCTTCCCACCCCGACTTCCCCACTGAGAGTAATAACAGCAGCAGGCAGGTGAGCCCTGACCTCCAGGCGCTGGGTGGGCTTGTTTGTATGGATCACCTAATTGAACCTAACCAGTGACCCCAAGTAGCACTGAGCAGATAAGAAGCTTCTTAGGGTCAAAAGTGACTTGTCCCAATCCACTCACCATTTCCCCCTACTGCTTGTCCTTCCAACATCACCAAAACCACAACTCACTTTTTCCTTACAGAGGTTAGCCACAGATTCAAGGAGAGAAATCTGGCACATTCCAGGTGACAGCAGGGGAAGGTCAGAATTTCTGTTTTTCAGAGTAGAGTTAACGGCAATGTCCTACGGAACCACATCTCCGAGAGGAGGCCAAATAGTCTCAGTCAAAATCAAGAGAGCAAAGCAAGTCCAATAAATCTTAATCAGATCAAGATTACGGTTGCCATTAGAGTTTTGGGACTCTGGCACTAGCTGGCATCTGGAACAGACCATTCCACCGTAACAAAGGATTCTACAAACCCTAGGAATTTTATGTGGATGGGAATAGTCACAAGAAAGCCTAAGCACTCTCATCATATTTCTCCCCCTGACTGGTTACTACCTGACTTTGGAGTAGTCCCTTTCCATTTTATGGAGGAAAGCGGAATTTCCCAAGACTGGGGTGAAAGCCCACCATCCCTTGGTTCCTTCCACATTGTGTTTAGAGTAAGAAAAAGGAGACAAAGCACAAACAAAAGCGAGGCCTCACAGGTGCTAGGTTACTTAACAGCACTGCGCTATTGTTACTATTGTGACCACTTGCCAGAGTTCTGGGGGCAGGTAGGGGGTGGAATCCAGCCTCACCTGAACTTGTATGCTGAAGTGGCACTCCAGTGGGCCAAAAGTGTTCAAGAGCCAGCCACACAGGACCCTGGTCTCAGGCCAGCCACCCCAACCCAGACAGGAAAGGGGGTTGCTCCAGGGAAAATTGTGAAATTGACAGAGCAGGCAGAGGTGCCAAAGGGAGGAGAGGCCTGCTGTGTGACCCCTCCCCTCAGCCTGGGACACTGCCAATCATCTGGTAGGATTTTTTGACCTGGGGTTTTTCCCTCTGTCCTCTTCCCATCCTTGAATTGAGAGCTGGCATCTGGAATCATCTCCAAGGGGGATACCAAGGTGGGAGGGGACAGCTATGAGAGTACAGGGTGGTGCTGAGGACTGTGGACCTCTTCATATAGGAAGGTAGATTTACATTTTAATAGAAGGTTTTGCAAACAATGTCTTCAAAAGCGGTGAATTTAGACCTTGCAGAATGGGGGAAAAGGAGAGCCAGTAACTCAGTACCTGGCAGGAGGGAGGAGAGGGGGGTTAAGGAGGTGAAAAAAAGGGTTAGGGGGACCTCCCCGGGGTGCAGGTGTTGAGTGCAGAGCTGTGAAGCTGTCCGCAGCCTCTGCAGTGCTGGTTTGATCCCTGCTGGCCTCGGAGCAACCCACATGGCGCAGCAGACCTTTCCTGTCTCCCTGCTGTTCCCCTCAGCATTGTATTTCAGTCTGCCTGTTCTGATCCCCACTGTCTCTGGTGAATCCTCTCACACTCCTGCACATCTGGCCTGTACCCTGGTTTTCATATAAATAAATAAATCTTTAAAAAAAAAAGAGAGAGAGGGTCAGGGCTGGCGGTGGGGGAAGGGGAGCTAGGGAGGGAGATAGGGAGAGAATCCACAGTTGGTCTAAAAGCAGCACCTGCCAACCCCCAGCTGATTGTCACCATGTAGTAATGTGAGCCCAGACGGCCATTTTCCCTCCAGAAAATCTAGAATACTGGATTTCTATGAAATCTTAACTTGAGCTATTGGCTTCAGCACTAGAGTCTGGTATGTGAAAAACAAAACACACCTGGTTTACCCAGGACACGGTAGGCTAATTCTTCAGCACTCCTAGTCACAGAGTGCAGAAGTGGGAGATTTACAAATGCCAGGAGCACAGCTTCATGAGAATGAAAGTATGTTGCCTACACCGGTCAGGAATTTTTTTGTGGAAGATCCTGAAGGTGGTATCTGTCAACTGAAAGAACTTCCCACTATTTGCTGACAGCTCAGGGGTATCCAATTCAAGCAACACAGACACAGAATTTCAGAAGGTTCCTCCCTGCCTCCCTACATTTTGTCAATAGAGGTAAAATTCACCATTTAAAAATATTCATCTTAGCAGCATTTACTATATTCACAATGTTGTACAACCATTACCTTTCATCACCCCCTAAAGGAAACCACGTAACTATTAAAAGTCACTCCCCATATACCTTCCCCCAGCCCCATGCAACCACTAATTTAATTTCTATTTCCATGTATATACCAATTCTGAATATTTCATATAAATGAAATCCTATAATAAGTACTTCATTCCTGCTTATGGCTGAATAATATTCCATTGGATGGCTAGATCACATTGGGGTGATCCATTCATCTGTTGATAGATGTTTGGGCTGCCACCACCATTTGCCTATGGTGAACATGCTATGAGCATTAGTATACATATTTTGTTTGAATACCCAATTTCAAGTCTATATATCTGGGAGTGAAATTGCTGGGTTATACGGTAACTTTACATTCAATTTTTTGTGAGGAAGCACTAAACTTTTTCCAAAAATGACTGCATCATCTCTAGATCCTCAGTAACATTTGTTATTTAAAAAAATAATAACCATCTTAGTAGGTATGAAATGGCATCTCATTGTGAGTTTCAGTTACATTTCCTTAATGACTACCAGTGTTGCACATTTTTTTATGTGCTAGTTGTTCATTTGTAGTTCTTTTGTGAAGAAATGTCTATTTCAGTTCTTTGTCTTTTAAAAATGGCTTGTCTCTTATTTGTTGAGTTCTAAGAGTGTTTATATTTTTTGGATATTAGAATCTCATCATACAAAGGGTTCACAAATATTTTTTCCCAATCTGTTAGGCTGTCTTTTCTTTATCTTGATTGTCTCCTTTTTAATGTGCAAATATATTTTTAAAGTTAAGATGTGAGCACTACAGAGGACTCGCAACCACATTATATCATTCTTTCAAATTTACATGGGAGAAATTGAGGCCTGAGAAGATGCAGACCTTTGGGTTACAGTAGTAACAGACTAAGCAGCTTTGGTTACCATTCTAACCTTTAGAATCTGTTAGAACTTCCAGATGTCCTTAAATAAGCAAGGCAGAAAGTTGCCATCTCTCATCATGTGCCCTATATGAATCATATTATAATTCTGATTTGGTCAATACACAGAACCTCCTCAAGGAGTTGTAAGTTGACATTTCCAATTCTATGTCATTTCATTTTTTTTTTGAAGATTTATTTATTTATGCATACAAGAACTGGGGTACAGGCCGGAGATGTGGGGGTTGAGAGGATTCACCAGAGACAGAGTGGGGAACAGAACAGGCAGATTACTGAAATACACTGCTGAGGGGAGCAGCGGTCGAGTTAGGAGAGATCTGCTGTGCCATGGGGGTTGCGCCCTGGCCGGCTGGGGATCAAACTTATATTGCAGAGGCTGCGGATTGCTTCAAAGTGCTGTGCTCAATCCCTTCCGCCACCAGGGAGGCCTCAATTCTATGTGATATCCTATTGGGAAAGGATGGGACCAGGAGAAGTGCAATAGTGGTAACCAAAAGAGGAATAGCTGTGTTATACAGTGTCAGGGGTTCTGGGTCCTGGTCATCTACAATTGACTGGGTATTCTCGGATCGATGATTTGGCAAGGAATTGGGTTAGGACTGGTAGATAGTTTAAAAGAATATATTTATTTATAGCACACAATAAAAGTATCGCTGAGGATTAGTCTGCTCCTTTAGGCTTGGAGGAATATACAGGATGGACCTCACAGAATGAAGTGGGCAGAGAGTCTAGTCTAGAAATAATTCTGTTAACCCTGGGTTTCTGGAATTCAAGGGACAAAAAGGCAAATTATCTTTTCTTTTAGGCCTGAAGAACTAATTATTTTCCAAGCAATAATGAGATAAAAATTGCATCTGTAAGCTTTTTTAAAAAACCCAACCCTTCCTCATAGAAGGTGTCACACTCATTTGGACTTAATTGGTTTCCCAGTTCTCTTGCAAGCACAGGATCATTCTGCAGTGATAGAAAGCTCATTAAAAGGGAGATGAGAGTTCTCAAGTTCTTCACCCAATTAGCTAACACAGTCTTCTATCTTGCATTTCATACTCTCTCCTAGAGACTTTGTCACAGGACTTCACAACTCATAATAACTCCATAGGGACCTGTGTAATACTTAATAGGTTGTATATGAAAGTTTTGCTTTCTTGGTTGGGCTTTTTAAATTGCCATCCCATCCTCCATGATCATTTTCCCTAAATTCCTACTACTCAACCAGGAGGACTCTACCTTAGTCCTTAACTGCAAGGTCAATATTTCTAGACAAATTCCAAAAGTAATGGCAAAAGCTCCATAGCATATTGCAAACCAATAGCTTTATGAGCATGCCTGGAAGGATCTGATCTTTTCCTTAATATGTGATGAATGTGGGCCTCCCTGGTGGCGCAAGTGGTCAAGCACAGCATTGTGCAGCTATCTGCAGCCTCTGCAGCACTAGTTTGAGCCCTGACCAGCCAGGGAGCTACCCACATGGCCCATCAGACCTCTCCTGTCTCGCCCGCTGCTCCCCTCAGCAGTATCTTTCAGTCAGTCTGTCTGTTCTGTTCCCCACTCTGTCTCTGGTGAATCCTCTCACCAGAGGATTGCACCTCTGGCCTGTACCCCAGCTCTTATATGCACAAATAAATAAATAAATCTTTAAAAAAATATGTGATGAATGTGAACCAAATATATGTCCTATTACAAGATCTTTCACCCAAGGTAAGGGATTTCATTTTCTTACATTTATTTGCTCTTCTGCATCAAAGGTAGTTTTCTCTAGGAAATCAGATAACACTATTTGAAACAATGATGCTATTTTACAAAAGTAAACATTCAGAGAAAAGCCTGATGTGGAAAAGCATCATTTCCCAAAGAGTGAATCTCAGTGACCCCTGTTATCTAAAATGACTCAAAGACCAAAAGTGTTATATCCCAGATAAAACTATATGTGTTATATCTGAGGTTTAAAAAAAAAATCATATTTCCCAGTTTAAAAAAAAAAGCAGCTGGGAGGGAAAACCTAAAATCTATTCTAAGGTAATAAGAGGCAATAAGAAACCACGAGACAATTCCATGGTTCAATACCATGAGTAAGCTGACTAATTACCAAATCTGCAGCCACAAAGCTACGAGCTTTCCATTTCTTCTTGCAAATAACTGATTTGCAAAGAATGGAAAAGTTGTCATTCATAACAGTGTATGTAAGAATAAATGTGTCAAATTTATATTAAGAAAGTAGATCTGAGTGACATAAATCTTGAAAAATGGAGACACACCTAAATAGTCAAGGGGTTCTATCTCCCCAAATGTATCTAATCTAATTTAAAGCAGCCCTAATCAAGGCCAGCAAGATCTGCTTGTGAGCCAAAACCCTGAACTCTAAAATTGACCTAGAAAAATAAAACAAAAACATAAATTTTTTGAAAAATAACAAATTGGGTGGATGGCAGAAAGTTAAGCATTACCAAATTTGCTTACTATAGAGGTAGAGGAGTTTTTATTTGGTCATGGAGAGACAAACCTATGTAATAAAACAATCCTGAAATATTCATGGTGGATGTATTATCACATGCTAAATTGCATTTCAGAATTAGATTTTTTTCTTTACCTACAATAAATGTGTTGAGACAATTGGCTAACCAGTCAGAGAGAACCCAGGTCTAAGCTGGTTATTGCCTTACACCTACAACTAGTGCAAGATGGACCAATGTCTCAAGTATAAAATAGTGAAAACCATGAGAATAGTTGGGGATCAAAGTATGAGAGAGCTTTTTAAAAATGATTTAGGCAGAGGGAAGATTCAAGACAGACACCTAAACCTATAAATGAAACCTAGAAGCTATAAATGAAACTGTTGGCTAGTTTGATAACATAAAATTAAAAAAAAAATTGCACAGCAGAAAAGGCACCAAAGACAAAGTCAAAGATAAACTGGAAAAAGTATCAAATATGCCAGACAGGGAAAGAGTTCATAGTCCTCACAGGGAATGCTTCGATGTCAACAAACAACAATATAGGACCAAATCAAACAAAGTTCACAGCCAAACAAACAGTTTACTTAAAATTCAGAAAAGGCATTTGACTTTGCTTATGGTTTAAAAAAATGCAAAATCAAATAAAATACCTTTTCCCACCCATTAGATTAGTGATGATGAAACAGTGCCCCATGTGCTTTGAATTATGAAAATATAAGCTTGGCAGAGTCTCCTAAGAGATGCGCCTATTGCCTTCAACCAGAATTTAAACTGTGTGCCCTTTGGCCCAAACATGCACTTTATCCTGCAGGGAGATATTTGTCTGATAAAGGACATCCGCAGTCTCCGTGTGAAGTGCCAGCTAAGAATGTGACTGAGTCACTCTGCTTGGGTTCAAAACCTGCTTGGTCAACTTCTTTGATGACCTCTGTGTGGCTTCTCATCTGTAAATGGCAGTGACATCTCTCTCATGAGGCTGTCACCGTGATTGCAGGACGACATATCCATGTAAATTGCTTAGAACAATGCCTGGCCATTAGCTCTCATGTTCCTCATCATTAAAACACAAGGTTGTTTATAATCACAGAGGCTAGGAAGCCTTCCTTCATGGAAGAGTGACCAGCACACAAGAGTACGCGCACACAGAGGCTCCAGGCAGAAGGAAGCAGGTGTTCATTTCCCGGGATGGAGAGAGCTCTGCTATCCATTTCCAAGTAGAACCTGTTGGATGAGGAGTAGGCTTCTCCCCAGGGCGCAGGGGTTAAGTGTCAGCACTATGAAGCACTATGGAGCCTCTGCAGCACGCGCTCCATCCCCAGCCAGGGAGGTGACTCACATGGCCCAGCAGACCTCTCCTGTCTGACCCCTTGCTCCCCTCAGCAGTGGATTTCAATCCACCTGTTCTTTTCCCCACTCTGTCGCTGGTGAATGCTCTCACCCCCCCCCCTCTACACACCATTAGCTTGTACCCCAGTTCTTGTATAAAAGAATTTAAAGAAAAAAAGGAATGATTCTCCAGAAAGTTTTGATTAGTCAATCATTTAGTCAAAAGAAATTTAAGATATTGATTATATATTGGGCATCCTTCCAGGAATCTGGAGAAACTGGGTTACAGCTCTGAAAACCCTTTTCTGCTGGGCTGCATTTTATTGGGGAGTTTGACAACAGATCTGAATGGCTAGATAGTATGATGGAGTGAAAAACACAGACTAGGAAAAGAGCGTTTGGGGCACAGCAGGAGGCTGAGTTTTAATGAAGGAAGTTAGACTAGGGCTTGCATGGAAGTGACCGTTTGAGAATGGGGATGGTTCATCTGCAATATGTCTGCTTTTGTTCTAAAAACAAAACCCAAAATGAACGGTTCCTTATTATCCCACCTCCAATCCGGGTGTACGGTTTATGGTGTTTCACATGAAAACAGCCCTCACTTTGTTTCCATAGGGGCAGGTCCCCCACCACCTGGACACAGGTCTTTCCAGTGCTCTCTGCAATCAATACCTCTCATCTGCTGCGTAAACTAGTCTGCACAGCAGCTCTGGGGGTGGAAACATTTTTCATTCAATTATTTAGCACAAGAAATCAGAGCAAAGGTAAAGGTTGAGTCATGGGGCCAAAGGAGTCTTTCAACATTGATTGCAAGGAGCTGAGAAGAGAGGCTGGTGTAAGAACCTGACCTATGAGCTTGCAGATAACTTCCAAGCCACTCACCAGTGCTCTCCGGGTGCTCAGGCCACCACGTCGCATTCACCTTCTCCACCAAGCAGGGCCATGTTACCAGAAACAGGTGGCTCTGCTGACCTGGGAGCCTGCCACTAGGTGTGCTTGGAAGCACAGGTTCCAGGATGTGTCCCCAGGCAGAATGGAACAGGCCCTGTTATCACGTCCACAGGGACAAGCAGAGCAGGGAGACAGCTTCACCAAAGAGGAGCCTGGCAACCCCCAGATGGGAGCTGATAGTTATTTCCCCACTGTGCAAAGGTTCTGAGTGTTTAAATAATTAAAAACAGGAAAGTGACATTATTCCCCCACATGGCCATCTTTTTAGATCAATTTCCAGGCTGTCTCCAATTGGCAAGGCGGCAGGCAGAGAAAGGCAAGGGCTTGACTTGGGACAGGTTCCAAGCCCACAAACAACACACTGTAAATAAACCATCGGTGATCTTTGGCATGGGAACAGCTCCAGGAACTGGAGCTACAGAGGGTTGAGAGAGGTGGTGCAGGATCAGTTCTTTTCTCAAAGCCACACCTCAGCAGGTGACTCCATGGACAAGTTGGGCTGTGAGTAATCCCAGGCATTGGCCCTTCAGACATTTGGATCCCACTGCAGTCAGCATGAAGACTGGAGGCAGTGGAGACCCACCAAGAGTCAGTGAGTCACCTTCTGCCTTCATTTACCATTAGCCCAGTTTCAGAGAAATCTGACTAGGGAGGGGATCTGTACAAGGAAACAGGTGGCAGGTTCAATCCTGCCATGGCCCTGTGTGCTCACGCTGAGGGTAGCAGGTTGCCCATGCTCCCTGAGAAAGGCCATGGCAATGGCAGTGCTAAGCAGCCAGGCTGAACTGGACCTGTGCCTGATGCATCGGAACAGTCAATCTCCTATTCTGTGCCAGGTGGGGTGTTCAGCGTGGGGAAAGCAGAGTTCATGCTCTCACAGGGGATAAAGATGATTTCCTAGGCAGTCACAATAATTTGAGGCAAATATTCTCTGGAATGTAGAACCCAAGCTTTGGGAGCACCAGGTAGAGTGGAGAACTTTGTGAGTGGCAAGAGACAGGGTGACCCTCTGCACTGATTTACTTATACATTTACTTATATTTACCTTTGATAAGGCAAAGATCTTTGCCCTACTGTGCCATATGCAATGCTTAAAATGCTTAAAAAGATGTGGTTACTGAAACAATCTTAATAAATGAGTGGATAAAGAAGGTATAATATAAGTACAAAATGGATAGGAAAATGGATAGGAAAATGGAAGGAACTGGTGGGTATTATACAAAGCTAAGTAAGCCAGAGGGATAAAAATATTGTCTGTTTTCACTGACACATGCATTATAAGGGAACAAAGCAAATGAAAGGACAAAACAAAAATAAATCAGTGGCCATTGACAATAGAACAGAGGTTGCCAAATGGAAGAGCGTGGCAGTGAAAGCAAGGGTAGAGCAAATGTAATGGGTGGCGGTGCATGTTTTGTTTAAATACACACACACACACAATTTATTAGAGAATAAAATCCATTTTAATGGTGATAAAAAGAAGACATAGCCCTTTGGGGATGTCTGGGTCTATCGAATGCTAAAACCTCTTAGAGAATGACTCGATGTGTGGGACAAGCTAATGGGTTTGATGAAGATAAAGGTTGGCATAGACTGGAGAGACTGAAGCTGTATAGTGCATTTGACACTCAAGGATTTATCACCCTTGATCCCCTGGATTTATTGACAATAGTCTCATATTCAATCAAGGGTGATAACTCCACCAAGCCAACAGCTAGTGAGACTCCAACTATGACCTTCACCAGGATCACTGTCGCCAAACTTTTCTCAACTGTTTTCTGCATCTCACCATCTACCTTTCCCATGGGACCAGCCATCATCTCAGGATGGATGAATCTAAGTGAAAGGGCGAAAGAGAATACCCAGATATGGGGTGATAGACACCAATATGGGACAAATGGCTAAAGACACCAATATGGGACAAATGTGACATTTGGAGGGAGAGTGATGAAGAGACTACTTCTATTTCTGATAGAAGCAGGAGACCATCTTTAGTCAAAATGTGGGAAAAGAAAAATCCTCCAAGAAGGCGGAATGAGACTGGGTTTGGTGTAGATATTGGACCACTGAGGTAATTTCAGCCCACATCAGTGAGCTTTTGAGGGTCCAGCCTTGACCAGTTGACTTGAATGGTATTCCACAGGACAATCTTTGTTATGTCAAATCACAAGAGCCTCTTAACTCTATGAAGAGAGCAGAGGATGGCTGCTGAGTCATTCGTAGATGTGTGACAAACAGCACAAATCCCACTGGAGCTCAGGCTGACATGGCCAACCTTGATCTTTTGCGGTGCTTCCAAGAAATCACAGTCCAACAGGGAGCCCTTGTCTCCATGAACACCCCAAAAGTATCCCAAGACTTTTGCTGACCAAGTGAATTATGAGAGATCTGAGGTTTAAAGTCCACTGTGTATGATAAGAGAACCTGTAAAATGATAGACTGGACAAAGTGCTAGTCCCCCATCACCCATGCCAGCACACAAAGGGGGTGATGCAAGATCTTGTGAAAGAGGCCTATCTACCTGGGCCCTCTGCAGAATCAGCCCTCACTCCATCCGTCTTGTCTGACCAGATTCAAAGTACAAACAGCAAGCTTTATTGCCGATGGTCTCATTCTCAGGGGAGAATTTCAAGGTCATTGCCTTTCCAGGCGTCAGAACCAGCCTTCTCCACGTATCAGATGTGTGGCCCTGGGGCCAGTTAATGCCATGAACATTAGTTTCTCTCAATTGCACACACAAAGGGGCAGTAATAACCCTATTCAGAGGGGATACTGTGAGCTGACCTTCTAGAATACTGTCAGGTGCATGAGAAGGTAGTTCTCTATAAATGCTAGGTCCCATTCTCTCATCCACTTGCTTCGATTTCCAACTTCTTGTCAACAACAGATGTTCTAGTTTGAGATGTGCCCAAAGAGAAGTTGGTCATGGGCTTTGGGCTATAATTGCCCTGCTCTTACGTGCAAAGGTCTTAACAACTCATTTCGAAGTAAACAGAGAAGTTCTAGTTGGAGAGGGCATGGGCCACTTCTGGGTGTTGACCCAGCCATCTCCCCACATCCCACCCTAAGACCAGAGATCTGCTACCAGCACTCCCAGAGAGGGTTGAGATGTGGGCTGGTCACAGCAGTGCAAGGGCCACCTGACATCCTTCCAAACGCAAACACTCCTGTATTTACTCAAACAACACGAGCTGAGAGTCTGGGAAGCATCAGGCCCTGTGCCAGAGAGAGGTGCAAGGAGAGTCCATTTCTGATCTCGGGGCACACAGGGCAGAGGCAGACCTAGACACATCACAGCAGAACGTGGAAGAGCCAGTGGTGGCCAACCTCGGGCTGCTGGGGTCATGGCACCACTTGATGGAGGTGCCAGACATGGGGTTGCCTCAGGATGTACCCCACAGGTGGGTCAGGGCACCTGCCTGGACATGGGAGCATTTTTTTTTTAAGGTACAACTTACATAACATTAAACAAAGCATTTTAGAAAGAAGGATTGAGAGCATTTAGTAGATTCGCAGTATCATGTGACCAGCACACCTCTGTCTGATTCCAAAAAGCTTTCTTCACATTCAGAGGAATCCCGGTACCCCTTAAGTCACTAGTCCCCATTCCTTTCTCCTCCGAACTGCTCACAACCACCAGTTTGCTTCCTGTCTCATGGATTTGAGATGGGGGTGTTTCCAACAGAGAAATTTCTTCCAGTTTTTAATTCTTGGGCCTGTGCACTGGAGTCCAGAACTAAGTGCTGTTGACCTTTGGGACTAAATGATACAGAGTTCAAATTCTAGCTCCAGTTTCTCTTTAGTGTGTCCAGTTTATTTCTAAGCCTCGTTTTCCCCAGCTATGACATTAAGTACTTACTTCATAGGACTACAGAAGATCAAAAAATAAAAGCCTCCTCAAACAGGTAGGCTGGTGCCCCCCATAGGAAATACTCAATGACTGGGAGCTGTAACACTGGCAGTTCTAGAAAAACGTCTAGCTGAAAGCATCTAGTAAATCATGGACTTATTACCTGCCCACATTATCATGAAAATCTTTTTACAAACGAAATTCTCCAGGAAATCTGAAGGCAGGGAGCCTGGATTTTAGGATCAGACTGAGTGAATGCGCCTTCAGTCCCACTTTGACAACTGACTGCTCTGTGATCTTGGGAAAGCGGCTTCACCCTCTGAGCCTTCTCCCTCAATCATTCAATGGTGAAAGCAGCCACCTGTAGGGCTGTCTTGTTAAAGGGTAAGGGTGCCCACCATTAGCTGGTGCTCACTTGCTTTCATCTTCCCTTTCTCCATTTGATCCCTCCCTCTTCCTGACCCCCAGCCTTGCTGTGGCATCCACATCCCAAGGGCAATGTTAACACTGAGGCACTCAGTGACTCACGGAGACTATGTGTCTCTGCCCTGCAGAGGCCAGGTATAGACTGAGAGAGAAGAATACGTTAGGTCAGGATTCAGTGAAAAGTCTGGCTGGTAATGTTTATAAAAAATTCTAATTTGGAATGTGTTTATCTGTGGTATGTCTGCCTTGCAGCATCCCACCTACACCTTATCATGTGCCATCCGCTTTACCTGGCCCAGTACCTGCTTATTCTACAAGCATTTGTGACTCTGGCTTTATTTAGGTGTTTGTTCCTTTTGCTGTGCCAAGCAGAGCAAAGCCTGCAAGAATGTATAGCATGGCTGTTCCTAGGTTATGCCGGCAGGTGGAGGGGACACCACAGAGTAACCCCCATGCTGGAATAGGGGGGTCAAGAAAAACCATGTGGTCCTTAAAAAAACAAAGCAAACACTAAGCTGATCTTTTATTTTCTAAATGGAATGATTTTAGAGACTACCACTCAGAGAAAATGCCAGTCACCAACAGTTTGTGCCTGTAGATGCCATCCTACTTTTCAAATCCTCAGAAAGGTGGATACCTACAGAAGGGGCCGAGTCCCTGCCTAAAGCCCATGGCTAAAAACCTGTCTAAAGTCAACCTATGGCCCCGGCCCTTAAAGCAGCTCCAAGTTTATTCAGAACCCACACCTGCAGTCGCTCATCAGCCGGCTGCTCCCCAGGAAGGAGTTGTAGTCCACAGAGACCCCCAGCCCACCTCAGGGAGCAGCGGCGCCACGTGTGCAGGTCCACATAAAACAGGGCCTTTTGTGAGTTTCCTCTCCTAAAGACTCAGAAGAAAGAAAGTCCCACCCAGGCCCCACATTTCCCTTTTTGCTCACCCCTCCCGATAAGGAAGGTTTAATGAAAGGATCCCTTAGATACCCAGGAGGGAGGCGAGAGAGGCAGAGGAGAGCAGCGCCGGCTGAATGTGCAGCTGGGACACTTGGAGCTCTGGGTTTGCCAAAGCTGAGGTCAGGGGTCAGGTGTCCCCCCCAACCCCGACCCTGCCTGTGCCTCATGCTCACGGGGCTCCTCGCTAACCACCACCCTCCAGAAGCTCCCTTACCCTGAATGGGGGCCGCATCTCTTGTTGTTTCCAACAAATGGGTTTCTGGGTCCCAGTTCTTCCGGCACACGTGCCCGGGCCCCTCAGTCCTCACCCCCAGTTTGTCCCAGGATGGGGTGGCTTCAGCACATCCATGAAGGCAACGGCCTTGGCTGAGTCCCCGGCTGTGTCCTGGCTGAGCCACCCCCGTCAGGACATGGCTCGGCTTTTTAACGTGCTCGGGGACTTCACTTCCTGGTTTTTCTTTCACAACTGAAAGTGGAAGCACTCTGGCCAGGAGGCGAAAGCCGCCAAATTCTCCCGGGCTGGTGTGCAAAGCCTCATCCAGCCCAGCCCCCTGGGACGGCGGCAAAACCAGCTGCAGCCACACCAGCCTCCCTTTTCTCCTGTCTGACAACCTCCAACCTAAGACAAAACTCCAAACTAAGATGACCCGAGGGGCCCTTCTCAGACCACGGGGGCAGGGAGGCGACCCTGCTGCTCCCTGCTGGGTTCCCAGGACAGGAGAATCCAGCCGCGGGGCATCCCAAGGCCGAGTGGCACTGCTGCCAGCTCAGCCTGGCAGGGCTCACCAGCCCGCACGTGTCACCCTCGGCTCCCGCAGCCCCTTTCTCCTGCCTCGGTCCCTGAAGCCACGCAGCTGCATCAACACGGCGAGCACATCAGGAGTCACAGGGACAGGGGCTGTCCTGTTTCCTGTGACATATCAGCGTCTCATCTTTCATATTTCAAAATTGCAATTACAAATGTATTCTGCTTCCTCCCTCGCCTGCCACAGTAAAACTCAGCAATTTTTAAACCACAGAAACACCCGAGCACGTGTGCCATTAGCTGTCACATTGTTCTGCCTCTGGGTAATTTCTGGAAAACTCCTCAGCACACGGCTGCAATAGTAGACAAAGCAGATCACTTCTTGGTATTTCACTAAAATTCTTTGGGATGCACATCTTTGGGATGGAAATTCTTTGGGATGCCTCTGGAAGGCAGTGACAATGAGTTCTCCTACCCCCTACCCCACCCCCCACCACCTCACAGACACCCAGAGTGAAGCCACACTTCCCCCAGCCTTGGTTCCTTTGGGAAGCTCAGTGAGCTCAGCAGGACCCCACTCTTTACCTGGACACTCTTTATATAGTCCTAAAAGCCCAGAGCTAAAAAGCCAGGAGGAGCTGAGCCACCATCTAGAGAACAGAAGAACCCACCCTCAGCCTCACAGGGGGGAGAACGCTGAAGCCCAGGAAGCCGAGGCAGCACTCCAGGCTCATCTTCTGGGCCACGGCAGAGGAATACAGCAGGCGCTCAGCTCCCCCAGAGGCAGAGGATGACAGAAGAGCTGTCAGGTCTCAGCTACTTCGTGTTACTGGGCTCTCTGCTGGGTGCCGGTGTCTTTGACCAACCAGATTGAAGAGCTTGGGCCAGGAAGATAAGAGCCTTTCTTTAAACTGGTTTCCTCCAAGATTGAATGCTCAGGTTCAGAAGGGCCTGTGTCCTTCTAAAATCCTAGCAGGGCTGTGTGGGATGGACACCCGAAGCTTCGACGGAATAATGGAAGGTGTTGGCGACCCACAGGAATTCTGCACTGCTGCAGCAGGCTGTAGTGACAGGCTGATCCCCACTCAAATCTTAGCCATACCACCCCCAGCTATGAAGCCCGGGCCACACAGAGTAACAACCAGACCACATTGCTCTTCTGTGCCATGGGAACAAGCCCACCGGCCTAAGAGGTGGTGAGCCGAGAGGGGACGCGTGTCCAACACCTGTAACCACCCCAGTATCCAAAGGAAAGCCTGCTCCTCCCTCCCCAATGGGGATCACTGCCATTAGCCAAACCCATACAGAGACTTCCATGGAACATGACAGAGACCCACCTCCTGGCTTTGTCTACAGCCCAGAGAGGTTCTAAGTCTGTTTTAGTTGCATTTAGTAGAATTAACAACTTACTCTTGCAAGTTTATCTCCTTCCAGCATTCAGACAGGGTGATGTCTCCACCCCCTCCTAACTGATTTTTTTCTTTGCCTCCCACATGAGACAGCTGAGATTACTATGCAACCAAATTTTCATGTTGTAAAAGAGCCTTAGACTGAAAATAGGCACACGACCCACTTTGTTCCCCACAAACCCTCTCCGTCCCGCTCTCCCACAGACACACAGACTGCAGAGCAGGGAGCGCCAGCAGCTTACCTGGGAAGATCTCTCCCTGCTGGGGCCAGGCAGCGTGCTCCTCTCAGGCGGCTGTCCTGTGTCGGCACTACTTTCAGGCAGCACCTCTGCTTTTTCCACAACTCCCGGGACGGGGCCACACCTGAAGCCGATGCGTACTGTCCGGAGAGTGGCCAGTGAGCTCCCTGGAACCTTTGAACCTGTCGCAATAGAGGTTCAAAGGTAGAAGTTACCTGTTCAAATACTCTAGTAACCTCTGACAGTGAGAAGTGTAGAATTTGGCAAAAGGTTAAAACAGGAGATTGTTATGCAATGGATTTAAGAGGAAAAAAAAAAAAAGACAGTGCTTAACTCAGAAAGGCTAACATTTAACAAAGTAAAATCTTTGATAAAACTCATACCTCAGGGGAAGTGGGTAGACAGGGCTTGGCATCTGCCTTTTAGGCAGAATCCTTGAGAGTGTGATAGGAAGAGACAGGGCTAGATAACAAGAGGAAAGAAATGCTCCTTGAATGTGATGTGAAAGAAAAATGAGAAGCCACTCGAATTGGCTCAAGCTATAATTTTAAGATTCAGAATAGCAGGAGTCTGAATTTAGAGATCAGCCTTCTTCTAGAAGGGACAAACCACCCCTCCAGAATTAGAATGTCTCCCAGACAACCAAATACGCCAAATCACTCTAGAATGTAGAGTCTAGACTGAGGGGTAAGCTGAGCTGAGTCTTTAGAATGCAGAGTCACGGACCCAGTTTGCACCACCCACGACTTAGCCAGGTTCTTGAAGAGCAGCCTTGCTATTGCATCACCACCCAGCCTATTCTGCTCTCCCTTTCTATTTTGGAGTTACTAATCACCAGCCTCAATTGTAAAATCTTTAGGACTACAAGACATTACTAAAGGAAGATAGTGGAGACAAAAGAGACCCTGGAGATTGCATTTGATCCCTGTTTTACTGCTCAGGCCAACAAGGCCTCAGGTGAAAGAAATCACCAGGGTCACACAAGGAATTAGTCATCAAGGCAAGACCTGACCCAGGCTCACAGGCAGGTACTGCCGTACCTCTGCCCCATCCTGCTGTTTCATTGACGAGTGTTTATTGAACCACTACAGACTTCAAGACACTGGACAACTTCCTGTGTTCCAAGCCTGCAGACATTCGTGGAAATGTTGTATTTGGTTTCTTCTTACTGTATCGTATTGGGCCATGCAGCCAATAGAAGATCAAAAGACAATACCACTTCCTGCTGGCTGGAGGAGGGGCTAGTGTATTAACAGAAAGTCTTATTAGGCAAGATTCTCCTCCAGGTCTCAGAGGCATTAACTCTTCAAGGTCATTTCTTGCTCCACTGCCCTAATCCTGTCTTAGTAGCTGATAGAAGAAGGTTTCTAAGAAGGGACTAAAGAAGATTCAGTGCAGTGGGAAGTGGGAGCATCAGCCCCTCGATTGAACTAGAGCTAAATCATCTTCAGGAATAACTCACTGACATCTTCTGATGCCACGCCGGCCAGAGAGCAAGATGCTCCAAGCCAGGGCTTCCCAAACTTAACCAGGGTCAGAATTTCCTGGAGAGATGTTCCAACACAGCCGGGTGGGCCCGTGCCAGTGTCTCTGATTCAGTGGGCCAGGGTTAGGGCTTGAGATCTGCATTTCTAGCAGTTCCAGATGATATGGATGCTGCATCTGTGGACCCCACAGAAGGTGTGACTGCTCCAAGCAGGCCCCCCATCTTCAATGGGTCCAACTATAGAAATGCTGAAAGGGGCCGTGTTTGGAGTTGACTTGGCTGTGATGGCTCCACAGTGGGGAGGACAACTCGACACAGAGTGGAGCTCACTCAGTGCCCTAGAAGAAAGGGATTACTCAAAACCAGTGGGTAAGACAAGTCCCAGGGTATTGCTTTGGCAATAGCAGGAGGTGTTGCCAATCACTGTTCCACTTCTCATTATGTGATTATGAATCACAGCCACACAGCTTCCTATGTGAGTGTGGGTATGATGGGACATCACCTTACCCAACCACCTTAACTTTACCCGAAATCTCAAAAGGTGAAGCAGCAGCTAGGGTGAGGCATCGACTTAGTAGGAGAAGGAATTCCAGAACCCGGGTCTCCAGTGTCCCAGCAGGCTCTCCCATCTCTGGAGAGGCCATTGTTGCCTATGGAACCATTCTTGAAAGAAGGATGTGTCCGAGAGGGTCCTTTGCAATGCCCTCCTTGTTCCTTCCCTCCCCACAGTCATATGCAATTCAAAAACAGAGGTTGGGCATCCCATAATGCTTAAAACATACAGACCTCTGCTGTTTTAGGTCATCTATAGATGAGGTGCCAGGGGTATGCCAAGTTGGCTCCAAAGGCCTCAGTTCTGACCTTCTCACTCTGCTCTGTTCTGTGTACACACACCGGGGCCCAGAGGCCTCACATTTCATACACAGCAGTTCTAGCAGACCTGTGGCCCACACTCCAGAGTTGTGTAACACGGTCTGGAAACAAGAAGTCACCTTGGACGAGAAGTGCTGATAGCTCTTCAGAAGCAAAAATCAGGTTTTCCCTGTTTTTGAAAGCAGAGAAAGGCAGACCTTAAGGAGGCCAACATTACATAGCCCCGTGCATTTTAAAAGCTGTTCCCAGCTTGTTGAACACTTGCAGCTCTCTCTGGGAGAGGCACAAGTGGGGATAATAACTTCAGTGTCTTCACTGGCTCCTGGGAGCCATAACATGCACGTCACTTGGCCCTCACAGTCAATGTGCCAGCTAGTTTAGGATTTGGACAGATGACAAAATGCAAGCTCAGAAAAGGTATATCCCTTTCCTTGTGTCCCATCACAATGATGGTGGTGGCCGGGCCCAGCAATAATAAATTTTTAAAAATAGTTTCCAGCTCTTTTGCAAAACTGGGTGATTTCAGCTTGTCCCTCAAAGGGAGCACAGTTGGCTGCAAAGCAGATTTTAGAGCAAATTGTGGAGCAATTTTGGGGGGATGTTTCTAGGTTGCAGATTCTCCCAAACCTCATGAAGGCTTTCCAAAGGAAAGGAGATCTTCTTTGAATAAAACTTCTGCTCTCGGAATTCAGAAGGTCATCTGAAATCTTTGGCTCTCCTGCTTTACAATACTTCATTGGGTTCAAATCAAGGAATCTCTACACAATAATGTTCATTGTAAGCACTTGTGGGAAGGGCCCCCAAGAAAGATGGAGAGAAGAGATAGAGAAAGCACAAAATGTCTGGAGTAGCTGGGACACTGAGGCAGGGGAGCACTTACTCGGGAAGGATCTTGAGATCTTTGATCACTAATCCATGTCCTTAGAAGCCAGGCAACTACCAAGAAGAAAGAGTAGCAGAATTCTAGGGCTATATGCTGAAACTATTCATATGACTTTGTTTTTTAAAACTTTTCTCCTTTCTGAAGATTTTTATTTTTTTTTAAATCGAGGTAACCTTTGTTTACAACACTGTATATGATTTAGAGGTGTCAAATTGTATGTATGTTACCACACCACACCCACCAGCAAGGCACCCACAGTGCCCTACGAAGTCCATTGTACCCACTCCCCTCTGTGCCTTCCCCCCCTACCCTGGTGGTTTCAATTCTATAGTCAGATTTCTAGGATTATTGGTTTGGTTTTGTCTGATCTTTTATTTTGTTCTCTGTATTCCACATATAAATGAAACCATCCAGCATTTGTCTTTCTCCTGATTTACTTTGCTTAGCATTATTCCCTCCAGATCCATGCAAGTTGCTGAAAACATCAAGAGTTTGTCTTTTTCATAGCTGAGTAGTATTCCACTGTAAAATATTCTATACTGCATCTCGCTAATCCACTCATTTTCCATTGGGCACATAGGCTGTTTTCATAGCTTGTATATTTCCCTTTTAGAGTGTTTTTTTTTTTTTGCATTCTTTCGAGATACCTAAGGGTGGGATTGCTGGATTATATGGTAAATCTGTTTTTAATATTTTGAGAACCCCCCATACTTTTTTCTATACCATGTCCGTAGTACATTTTTATCAACAGTGTTGAGGATTCCTTTCCGTCCACCTCACCAACATTTGCTGTTTCTGTTGTTTTATATTTTTTTATTTTTCTTGATTTGGGTCATTCTCACAGGTGTGAAATGGTATCCTCATTGTGGATTTGATTTGTATTTCCCTGATAAGTTAAAATGAGCATTTTAAAAAATGTGCTTATTGGCCATCTATATGTCTTCTTTGGAGAAGTGTCTATTTATTTCTTTGGCCCTGTTTTTGATTGGATTATTTGTTTTCTTTTTGTTGAGTTGCCTGAGTTCTTTATAGATTGTGGATATCTGCCTCTTATCAGATGTACAGTGTGCAAATATGTTCTCCCACTCAGTAGGTGTCGTTTTGTTTTAGTGATGCAGAAACTTTTACTTTAATATAGTCCCATTTGTTTATATTATCTTTTGTTTCTCTTGCTATTAGAGATGAATCCACAAAGATGTCATTAAAGCCAATGTTATGAAGTGTTTTGTCTGTCTTCTTCTAGGTGTTTTATCCTTTTGAGTGAATTTTGTATATGGTGTGTATTTACATAAAAATTAAAATGATGGATTAGAAAGAAAGGAGGTGAGCCTCCCTGGTGGTGCAAGGGTTTAAGATGCAACCTATGAATGTATCCGCAGCCACTGCAGCACAAGTTTGATCCCCGGGCAGGGAGCTACCCACATGGCACAGCAGACCTCTCCTGACTCACCCACTGATCCTCTCAGCAGTGTATTTCAGTCTGCCTGCCTGTTCTTTCCCCACTCTGTCTCTGGTGAATCCTCTCACCCCCTCACACCTCTGGCCTGTACCCCAGTTCTTGTATGCATAAATAAATATTTTTTTAAAAAAAAAAAAGAAAAGGTGAGAGTCCTTTCCTAGAGTTAGCTGTACAGTAGGGCAGAGGTTGTGATGGCACGAAGAGGGCAAAAATATAGCTGAGATGGACTGACCTTTAGCTTCCCACATGGCAGAGTTGACTTTGAAGTTTACCCTTTTGCTGAGATGTGAACAGGAAGGGACAAAGTTCCTTAAATGTTCCCTTACCAAATGTCATACTTGGCCATTCCAGTGACTGGAATGCCATACCCACCCTTTCCTTGGTTATCTGCTATTTCAAAAAGCTAATGGCATTCAAAGTACACCTTACTAAGTAGCGATCTAAGGTTCTCATATCAGTTTCTTTATGAAGAAGCAGCCTTCCAGATGGCCATGTTTTGAGCTTGATTGAGCACTTTCCCTGTGGTGGTACTGTGCTAAAGTTTTGTCTGCAATATCTAATGTAACCTCACAACAACCCTATGAAGATGTTACCGCTTGCACAAGAGGAAAGACTAAGAAAGGTCAAGTAGCTTGCCCAAGGCATGAAGCTGAGAATTGGCAAAGTGTCAGAGTCAAATTTCAAGTAGTCTTGAAGCCAGGTCCAAGCATGTATCTATCACTGAGTATAATCCATTTCAAAAACACTTACAAACTGGTATATTTATATGTGCGTTTCACTTGCGATTGTTCACTGGTTTCTCAAAGAAAATTAAGGATTGTTGCTTCAAAGCTATCAGGACCCAATGCCAGCCACGTTGACTCAAAACAAAAGGGAGAACAACAGCTACGTTTTCCCTACCTCGAAGGGCTTCCCATCTGCCTGGACCTCCTTTCTGCCACTGAGCTCATTTCATTCAACGGGAGGTCAATGCACCATGCATCTGACATACAGCCCCTGCTAGATCTTTCTGTGTGGTGGTAGCTGTCTGCTGTGCTGTGAGAGCCTCCAGGACTCACCATCAGTGCTGCACTGTGAAGCTTTGTGGTACACATGCGAGGACTTAACCCCACAGCTCAGTGTCTGCAGCAGCTCATTTTGCTCAACTCAGATCCCTGACAACAATAGCGTGGGGAACCTGAGCTATCGAAGCCACTTACGCTCTGTGGGAAGGAAGTGTTACCCAATCGTGAGCAACTTGGTGGACAAGAAAGGTGTTTGCACAGATTGCAATAAAAACAGGCCCAGATAGGCCACCATCACTCCATACACACATGCAGAACATGAACACACATAGTAAATTGCCTTGCAGACCCGAGATTCTCATCTCGTGAGCCATGCACACTGGTGGTTCAAGAGATACTGACCTCTTAGCCCTCGGTGGCTGGGTGTGTGCTCATGGAAGGGTCTTTGGGGGTCTCATGCCACCTACAGATACTGTTCTCAGTCACACACCATTCCGTGTTCCAGTAAGGTTAGAACACAGGGACATAGGCCATTTGCTCCATTACAGCAAGAACTTCCCAAGAGCATTTAAAAAGTAGGTAGAATGTGTGAAGACCCTCAAGAGAGGTATCAGTCCTACATGACCAGAACCTTGCCAACCCCACAGGAAACAACACTATCTCCCGGCAGGACTATCTTCTCTCTCCAGAATGGTAGCTTAGGGTGAAGGTTCAGACGCACTCTATCAAATGCTGAAACCAGTAGCCACAGCAGCTCAGTCGCTACGGACACTTGAAATGGAGCAAGTCTGCAAGGAGATGTGCTTAGGGACAATATACACACAGAGCTTAGGAAGAAAAATCACCTTTCAAATTAAAAAAAAAATTAATTGGGGCCTCCCCGGTGGCGCAGCTGTTGAGCGCTGGGTTGCGAGGCTGCCCGCGGCCTCTGCGGCGCCGGTTCGATCCCCGGCTGCTCCCCGGCCACCGGAGGAGGGTCCCACATGGCGCGCAGACCTCTCCTGCCACCCGCTGCTCCCGTCAGCAGTGTACTTTGGTCCTTCTGCCCGCTCTGCTCCCCGCTCTGGCTCTGGTGAATTCTCTCACCCTCCTGCGCTTCTGACTGTACCCAGTGCTTGTATAAATAAACAAACAAACAAATAAAACATGCCTCTAAAAAAAATTTAAAAAAATTAATTGCATGTTGATGTGATATTAGAATATACCAAGTATATAATCTCATGTGTTTCTTTTACTTTTTTAAATGTGTGTGTTTGGAATTAAAATGATGTAAGTGGCTCATACTCTATTTTTCTTGGACAATGCTGATTGAGACAAATTTCCTTTTCTTAATGCCCACAGTGTATTAGGAAGATGTGGTGTTACCCTGTGGCAGTGGTAAACATGTTGTAACTTCTCTGGGTGAACCGAAGTTGCCTTTTACCTGTTGTTCTAGTTTCTATAGCAGCATGTGTGCCTTTGTGTTGACAAAGCACCTGCTCCCTAGTTTTTGGGGTTTGTGGCTGAAGCCATAGTCTTGTTAGGAAACTGCTACTACTCACTATTATTCAGGCAGGCACCATGCTAGGTGTCCCATTACTTCATCTGACCCTCATGTGAACTCATCAGTGGCATTACTATTGAGGAAATTGAGGTGCAGATGGTAAGAATGTCCAAACCAGTGTAAGACTCATTGCCAACCTGTGCTCCCAACCATTCTACCCCTACGCCTCCTGCAGGAGGGTGGGGAGAAACCTCGGAGAGGAGCATCCATCCTAGCCCTTTGCAGGGCTTAGGCTCAGCCTTAAAGGACAGCATCCTCTGCTTTGCAGCCTGGGTTCCTGGAGCCCACAGCAGGGGAAAGCAACACGGTGTGCTTGGCTAGGGAGCTATTTGGGAGTCTTTAATAGCAGAACGGAAATGCCAGGAAGTGGGAGGGGTTCTGGTCTCTCCTGACAAGAAGCAAAGAGGGTGGAGGAGGCAGAAGGGACATCCTGCCTCCTTGTAAATGGGTTTTGTACTAGCGAGAAGCTGCGGGATGCCCAGCCTAGCACCCACATGCCCTCCTGGGCTCAGCGGGGGAAGCTGTCATTCTCATGAGTCAGAAGTACCTGGTCACCAGAGAAACACACCGTCTTAATCTGCTCACTGTTTGGGACATTGTCACAACAAAGGGATTCTTGGAAAACTTACATTTATGGAACATGACTTGGGAAATCACTGTTAATCAAGTTGTGTCTGACTGAGAAGTCTGAGCAGGCAGCTGCCCACCCTCCCTGTTACTTACGGCAAGCTTTGCTCTTCACAGTAAGGCGTTATGGGGGAGGAGGGGAGTCCTCTAAGGAGGGGCAGGATCCAAGACCATGATATAAATATTCAGATCACAAATATTCAGATCAGAAATCTGCCATTAGGTCAGGCCACTCTGCCCGGCTTCAGATGGTAGCTGGAGGAAAAGGTGTAAGTATTGATGAAAGCCCCAGGTTGTCAAAAGCAAATGCTCAGACTTCAAGGGCCCATTCCGGGTAGAAGCAGGTGAGAGAACCACGTGGCAGGACAAAGGGAAGGTCATTCCAACAGCATGAATGAATAGCAGGCAGCTAAGTACGGCAGTGACAAAGCCCCTATGAGGGGGACTCTGTGATTCACACAGAAGAGCAGCTTCCTCATCAGAAAGGCAAAACCATTATTCCAAAGGGCACCTGCATCCCTATGGGGATGCAGGCCAGAGGATTCAGCAGAGACAGAGTAGGGACAATATATATTATAGCAGCACTGTTTACAACAGCTAAGCTATGGAAACAACCCAAATGCCCAGAAATAGATGACTGGATCAGGAAGATGTGGTACATATTCACAATGGGGTGAATATTACTCAGCAATCAAAAAAGATAAATTCATGCAATTTTCAGCAACATGGATGGAGCTGGAAGGGATCATGCTCAGTGAAATAAGCCAGAAAGAAAAAGAAAAATACCGGATGGTCTCACTCATAGCGGGAATTTAGAAAACCTAAATAAGGGACCAGGAAAAAGACTAATCAATACAAAGTAAAAATCAAAATCAACAAGCAACTATAAACCAGAGACACACTATGGGGGGGGGTATGGGGGAGGAGCGGGGAGAGGAAGGACTAGGGTCAAAACAAGGGAGGGTGCAATTGTTTGGAGAATATAACCAAAATTAAAATGCATACATTGTGAAAAAATGAAAAATGATGTAAGAATTATATAAAATATATATTTTTTAATTTACTAAAAAAAAAAAAAAAAAGAAAGGCAAACCCCCTACCTGTCCTCTCCCTGAAGGAGTGGCTTTGGGATCCAGGGATCTGCGAGGCTGCAGATCTAAGAAGCATGCTCCCCCTCTCTGCATGGGTTCAGCCTTTTGCCCACTTCCCTTTGGCTCCTCAAACATTTACTCACCAGGAGCTTCACACATTACCACTGTTTGCAAGTGCTGAGAACACAACAGGGAAGTTTGCAGTTCACACCCTGACAGGTAACAGCCACATTTTAAAGTCTTATTTCTGGGATGATTGGTACAAAGTGTGCTTGACTTTCAGGAACGTTCACTTTAGGAACCTGCAAGCAAGACCTGAAGAGAAGTGTGCTGTCGCCATGGAGCACAGCTCCACGTGTCCTCGGATTTTAGGGCAGGAAGCTGGGCAGGGCAGAGGTCTCTGCCCTCTGCTGTTTCCCTACATCACAGAAACCAAACAGTCTTTTTTTTTTTTTTTAAGATTTTATTTATTTATTTTTGTGTAGAACAGAGGTGCAGGCCAGAGGATTCAGCAGAGACAGAGTAGGGAGGGAGCAGACCAGGAAGATCTACTGAAATACACCGCTAAAGGGAGCAGTGGGCAAAACAGTAGAGGTCTGCTGCCCCATGTGGGTCAGCTCCCTGGACTCAGTGGACTCAATTGCAGTGGACCTTCCTGGTGATAGCCCTGAGGTTTAACCCCTCAGCTTCCAGGGTGGTTCCCAAAAAACAGACACAGTCTTTCTTACTAACTTCTGAAGCCTGAGGTTTCTACCTTTTCCCAGAACACACAACCAGAAGCCAGAGGGGGTGTGGGGGCTGGGCGAGGGCTGCCTCTCTTTTCCCTCAAGGCGATTACATCTCAGTGTATTCCAAGTAGTCCAAACTTAACCATTTTCTGCCTCTCACTTTCTGGAAAAGTCCAAACACACATTCCAGACCTTCACCTTTTCTTTCAACACAAAGCTACCAGGACACAGATTTGCAAATTGAAGGAAGGGAGGGGCACACAGGAGGGGAGGAAGGGCTGCTAGAAAAATGCTAGCAGTGTTTCAAAACCCCGAGACCAACAGGACCTGGACACAGGTAATCTTATTCGATCTTGGGTGCTGAACAGCTGGCCTATATCTATCTGGTTTATGGCCTAAGTGGTCAGACTGGCTGAGGAAGGCAGAAATCAGGCAGAAAGCACCCTCCCTCTGGAAAAGTCTTTCCAGGAAATAGAGAAAGGATAGTTAAGTAGGAACCAAAGTGCTATCCCCAAGGGTGGAGAGAGAGAATCAAGTTCTTGCCTGCTGGCCAGGCCCAGATGACTTCTGTATCAAAGCATCACCAGATGAAACAACATGGCCTGACTCCCTCCTCCAACCTGGCTTCTTGTAGGCCAAAGACTTCCTAGAAGGGAGCAATGTTGGAGAAGCAAAATGGAGAATGGTGTGTCCCTCCAGCTAACACAGTCCCGATAAAGCCCCGTCAGCTGGTTTTAACCTCAGGCCTTTCTGCTCCAGCCAATCAAGGACACATCAGCAAAAGAGGTGGGCTGGCAACTGTCACAGCGCTACCCAGACCGTGGCCTCTCTCCTCTGAGAACAATGGGGAAGCAGAGGGTGCTGGGCTCAGCAGAGAATCACTGGTGCCCTCAGAGGCAAGTCAGTTGCCTAGAAATGTGAGGCCCTGTAGGGTAAGGAAAAATGTCAGGCTTTTCTCAACCTCCCGCCATCAGGATGGATGATGGATCCCTGCGGTCCTGAATGCATGCCTGATGCCGGGCACCTGGAGTAAGGTGTGGGCACAGGTAGATGGGATTCACCTGGGCTGAGACTGGGCTTTTAAGGGCGGCGTCACGGGGATGCCGGCAGCAGCTGAAAGAGAAGCCAAGAGAGAAGCAAAGAAGCAGAAGCAGAGAACGCCAGAGAGCCCAGATGGAGTGAAAACTTGCTGGGGGCTGGGAGTCCTGCCAGCCTCCCGGCCCCCCAGCACCCCTGCCTGCCATATGCCTGGTGAACCCCAATAAAAGACCTCTGACTACTCCTTCACCCGGTCTGCTGGATCAGAAAACCTGCTCAATGTCACTTCCTGCCTCTACAGGCCCCCAGACAGCATCATTTATCACCACTGCTCCATGCTTTCACTCCATAAATAATGGTTTGTAGGGCTTATTTTTACTTAAAGCATTCCCTTTTCTCCTAGATTGCAAGGGCATTAAGACAAAAATAGAAAAATGAAGCTAAGGGAAGAGAAGAAACCCCTCTCCCCACCCATCGTTCCCATGGCTCAGGGAGAGCCACTTTTAATGGTTTGTTGTATATAATCTTTGCTATGCAACTTTGTGTGCTTTTTAAAAACAGCAAAAATGGAGCATGTTCATATAGTTCTACGTGGGCTTCCTTGCATAATACACGGTGACTAATAAACTGTGACTATCATTCTAGGTCAATTTATGCACATTTGAAATAGCCCTTTTAATGATCACATGGCCCTAGGTCTTCCTTGTCCTGGCCTTTACCTGCAAGCTTGCTGCTTCCAGGTGTGTTAGGACTGACTCTGAAAGGAAAGGTTGCAGTTAATTAACAGAACTGAATACAAAGCAAGCTGTGGTCCTCAGGGAGCTCTAAGCTCTCATTTAAGGTCCAGGCATGAGAGGTCAGGAGGCCGAGCCTGTCAGAGTTCTGTAGTGACCCAGGTGCCTAACACCATCATGGCTCCCAGGACAGGTGCTGAAGCCCCTCTAGCATCTAGGCTATCTTTGGGGGTTGACTCTCGTGCTGCCCCCACAACACTACTTCTGACCCTGTTTGTCTGTGTGCTGGTGACTTGGCTCGAGGCTGCTAAAATCACTGTGGGGCTGCACGCCCCTTGGAATATCTCGTATCCATTCAGTGTGCAGAGGCTGGGCGCAGGCCTCCAGATTGCCTTGGACAAGATCAATGTGGAACTGGCAGACCTGGGGAACTACAGCTGGGAGTTCACTTATACCAACTCAGCCTGCAGTGCCAAGGAATCTCTGGCTATTTTCACCTACCAGGTCCAGAGAGAACAGATTTCTGCCCTGTTTGGACCAGCTTGTCCAGAAGCAGCAGAGGTAGAGTGTAAAGTCTGCTATAAATTATGGACTGAGTTCTCACTGTAAAGGGTGGTCTTCAAGATGATGGTGTGAATTTGAATAATCTCTTTTTTTCAAAGTCAGTGATGATTTTTTTTAAGATTAATTTATTTATGCATGGAAGAACCGGAGGGCAGGCCAAAGGTGTGGGGGGGTGAGAGGATTCACCAGAGACAGAATGGGGAGCAGAACAGGCATCCCCACTAAAATACATTGCTGAGGGGAGCAGTGGGCAAGACAGGAGAGGTCTGCTGCACCATATGTGGGTCAGCAGCTCCCTGGCTGCATCAAACTCATGTTGCAGTGGCTGGTGATAGCTTGATACTGCTGGGACCTTATCATTGTGCTACCAGGGAGGTCTCAGATTTGAATAATCCTTGACAAAGATGACATTAGTATAAGTAATGGTAATGTGGCTCTTGGGTAATATTTCTTTGAGATGTAATTAGACCATGTAACTAGAACAGTTAATAGCCTCTTTAAAGAAAGACTTTCAAATCACTTATTCTGATATACACTAGCAGACTTGTTGATTAGACAGTGCTGTTGGATATAGACTCTTATTGTTCACTCTCATATTGTCAGGTTCAGAAAAATTAAGAAGAAAATGAATGCTTGGTTTTAAATAGAAAAGTAAAAATTATTTGTATCCCCTTGGCGTTTACAATAAATTATTCAGGGATGGCAAAAATAAGTGGGAGGAATGAATAGGACAGGTTAAAATAAACTGGGACAAGAAAATGAGAGAAGAGAATGATTTGTATTTTTGAGTTAAGGGAATTTCCTGTGCTAACCTCCTTGAGTATCTCATGATCTGGGGGGGGTTGATGCAAAGATTGGATAGGAAATCACATCACATTTTTCCCTCTCAAAAATTCATGCAACTACCATTATTGGGTACTACACATTTGAATTTGAATCTTGGTGTCTTCGTGTCTCCTGAAATTCCCCATTTATATGCTGCTAGCAGTCTAAAACCTATCCATTCTTCAGAGTCAAGCACAAATGCCTTGTTGTGTTTCTACATCTCTTCACTCTACCCTCCATGTTCCTAATTCCCAAATAAAAAGTAATTTTGTACTTCTCTAAACTTTTATAAATCTGTTTTCTGTAAAGATTGCAGGACATATTTAGGTATATAAAGCTGTTTATACGTAGTAGCTCTTGCAATAGATGATAATCTCTTTTAAGAGCAAGGTCTCCAAAGTTCTTGTAACTAGTAGACTTTGAAAGGAAAAAAAGGAGAAACGAATAAGGGAAAAAATAAAAAAAGTATAAAAGAGTGAGTAGCTATGACATTATATTGCTTAAATTCCAACCCTGAGACACAATTTGTTAACCTTCTAACTTACATATCTGTGCTTCTGTGTTTTCATCTATGAAATGGGATAGTGATAGTATCTTCCTCACAGAAATGATATAAGAATTGAAATGACATATATAAGCTCTTAGTGGAGTGCTTGACATACTGTAAGCACTCAATCAATACTTGCTGTTGTTATTCTTGTGCTCAGAGGGCTTGCATCCTCAAGTTGGATCCAAGACATTGTCAAAATCCCAGGAGTGCCCAGTTTTGTAAGAGACTATGATGAATGGATTCACTGAATCCAAAGATTATGTCAACACCTTATTAATGAAGTTTGAGATTAGCATAAACTACTTTATGGAAACACATTCTTTTGGTTACTTTCAAGGTTATTGGTTTGCTGGCCTCTGAGTGGAACATCCCTGTGTTTGACTTTGTTGGAAAAACAACAAAGCTGGAGAATGGCTTCCTGTATGACACCTATGTGACACTTGTGCCATGCATGCGGACAGTGGGTGAGGTGCTCCAGAAAAGTCTCCAGTACCTGGGCTGCAAACGCATTGGGGTGTTTGGTAGTCACCATCGGGCTTCTGCCCGGGATGGAGTGGATGGGTTGTGGAGGGTTGTCGAGAATGAACTCAAATCTCATTTCACCATCACTGCCAGTGTGAGGTGTACCAGCAACGAGCCAGCCCTCCTTCAGGAGAGTCTTAGGAGCATGTCATCCACAGCCAGGGGTAAGTAGGAAAGAGTCTCCTGTCATTTCTATTTGGAGAGACAAATAGGAAAAGCAGATTGTTTGCAAAAAACTAAGAACACTTTATTTGTCTCTGGATATAAGAATCAAAGGGAAATGATACAAAATTAATGATAGATAAAAACAATCTCCTTCTTTCTTCAACAAAACTAGATTTTTTTTTTTGTCTAAAGTAAAATCCCAGATGCTATAATGTGATGATGAACAGAATAAATTCTGGATGCATCTTCCAGGAAGACTGGGTTGTAGACTTGTATTACTTAGAGCATCGGTTCTTGAGAAAGACCCAGGTTTGAAAATAGTCTCTGACACATTTAGCTGTGTGATCCTAGGCAAGTACCTTAATCTCTCTGTGCCTCAAAATCTGTAAAACCTGAAGACAATCATTCTACATACCTGAAGATTAAATTAAGTCATATCTGTAAAGTACTTAACATTGTGCCTGGGCATAATAATTGATCAAGATCTGATTACACCAATTTTTGTTGTGGTGGGGGTTTATAAGCCTCCTTTTCTGCTCCCATCCCAACTTGGGAAGTCTGAGTGCTCCCAGTTCTAGATCCTCCATGACTCTGCCTAACTGATGAGTGGCTGATGAGTCACAAGCCAGATCTTTTGTTCTAAGTCAATTAAATGGAGAAACGAGAGCATGGAGGCTGTCTAAAATTTTTTATTTCCACTTGCACTTTGGGAGAGAGCTGCAGTGAAGATCTTGGATGCATGGAGCAAAAGCCACCAGTTTATAGTATGCTGCTCTGGCTCCAGAAGGATGATGCTGAAACTGGTTCAGGAGTTCCTATTCCTAAAGATTGCTCAAGGGAAGAAAACGTTTATGTCTTATTTGGAGTAGCATCAGGTTAGATTTTACAACATATGTGTGTGAGCGCGTTTGTACGTAAGAGTGCAATTGCCTGTCTCTATTTTCTCCTCTTACAGTTATCATCTTAATCTGCAGCTCAGAGGATGCAAATGTTATTCTTCAGGCTGCCGAGGACCTGGGCTTCAACAATGGGGAATTTGTCTTCATCGTTTTGCAGCACTTGGAGGTGGGTCCATATGACCCCTCAGTAGCCTGGGTTGTTAGAGCTAACGAGTAGGGTCCTCTCTATGCCCAGGATGTTATTAGCTCCCTGAATACTCTCTCTGCTCTCTGAGGTGGGCACTCTTGTGTGCTCATCTTAAGATCAGGAAAGACTGAGCTGAAAGAACTTAATCCGAGTTCTTTTGCACACTCAGTGAGAGGCTGAGTCAGGCCTTGAACAAACCAGCCGGCCCTAGAGCCTGGCCCTCTGTGCCCCACGGAAGCAAGTACCGGCTGAGGAAGAACTGGCACTCCAACCAGGTAGCTGAGACCTACCCAAAGGACTCCGACACAGTGGACCTCTGTTTCTGGCCTTCTACCACCTCCCTGTGTCCTCTGGGGCCCTAACCAAGGCCAGGAGAGACCAATGCACTGGGCAGGGAGGTCATTCTTAGGTGGTTTGGTTCTTTCAGTAATGACAGGAATGTTTAAAATGCCCCATGTATGGGCTACCAGCACAGATTACACGTGTCCCATGCGTCATTGCCCTGGCTAGGTCTCAGGGCCCCACAAGGCAGATATCACAGGCATTACTCATGGGCTTTGCTGCACTTGATCTTTCCAATGGCCTTATAAGCTGGATGTTATTAGCATTGCAGCTGACAGATGGAAAAACTGGCACTTAGATCAGTAAGACAACTCACCAAGATGTTAGAGCTCCCTCATGCCATGGCTGGTCTTCCAAACAGGGTTTCTGGGGATTCTGGGCCAAAGAACTGGGACCCAACAGCTCCACCTCATGGTAGGCCCCTGGGTTCAGGCCCTGCTGGGACCACTTGATATATTAAAACTCATTTCAGCTCATGCTACCCCACAGATAGATACTTAAACATTCCTCATTTTACAGGTGAGGAAACTGAGTCCTTGAAAGGTGAAATAACTTGTCTAAGCCCGCATGACCAGTGTGAGGGAGTGTTTGGAGAGTTAGTGTTTACCTGCTGCATGACACCGCAGGCTTCCAGACAAAGCCCCTGACATTCAGCTATGGATACACTGTGTAACTTGCCCATTGGTTTTATGTTTTTAAAATGAGTTTGTTTTATACGATTACAGGAAGCTGAAATGGGGCAAAGGGTGTAGAGGAAGATATGTAATGATGTTCCAGGTTTCTTCCAGATTTCTTTTATCTTTATTAGGAAGTGTTTCAGACCCCTCAAAGTGTCTCTGATTTCTATGGCTGTTCAGCTAAACTTCACAACATAGGCCAAAATTTCCAGAATTTTCTACCACCTTTCCTTTTCATTGCTGTCTACCCCTTTCTCTTCACCTGTCCTCTCACCACTGCCTTTAGACCACGAGAAGAGCAGAGCATGGCCTGGGTCTTGGTGTTGGTGGGGAAGCCTTGACAACCCCCTGCTTGCTTTCTCCCAAAACCTTGATGATTTAAACCTCAGATTAAAATTGGTTTGTAGAGGCAGAAAGAATATAAAGCTAGACTCTGCCACACAATGTCCATGCAACTGAATTCATGTTGCTTTAAAGAGTAGCAGAAATCTGTCCTATAAAAGTGTTCCTGATACAGGAAAAACCAGGCTGCAGATGAGCAGTATCATGATACATGGAAGTTAAATGTGCATGTGTGTATGTGTGTGTGCACAGCTCTCTGTGTGTCGAGAACATCTGTGCACCTCACAGAGTGAGTGGGAGGGAGAACAGAGAAATTGGGGAAGAAACTACTGTCCTTCCAGATCTACCTAGAGTGAGTAGGTATTGCTTTCACAATAGCGATAGTATAAATAATGCTGATAACAACAAGCCATGTAAGCCACGAGCAGAAATAAAGAAGCACAGTCCTAAGTTTCTCAAGTTTTCACCGCCAACTGTTCAAAGTGAGATTTCTGCCTCTGTGCCGTTTAACACCCCAGATGGGTTTTTATTAACTTATTTTTGAGGGCTTCCTTCTCACTGCTTCAGTGCGGAGCTGGCAAGGTGGGCCTCCCAGGGTGATCATGTTTCTGAGGATCAGAATGTAGTGATTCAAATATGACACTGACTTTATGCAGCTGCGTTGCGCAGGTCATTGCCTCCAGAATGGCCACGTTTGCTTCCTGCCTTTAGCACGTTTTTTTTTTTTTTTTAAACAGTATTATAGCAATTTTAATTGCTGTAGTAGTTTTTTTTTTTTGAATTCTTTTTTAACTACTTTATAGAGGCATTTTATTTATTTATTTGTTTGTTTGTTCTGTTTATGCATGCACTAGGTACAGTCAGAAGCGCGGGAGGGTGAGAGAATTCACCAGAGTCAGAGCGGGGAGCAGAGCAGGTAGACTGATGAAATACACTGCTGAGGGGAGCAGCGGGCGGCAGGAGAGGTCTGCGCGCCATGTGGGACCCTCCTCCAGTGGCCGGGGAGCAGCTGGGGATCGAACTGGCACCGCAGAGGCCGCGGGCAGCTTCGCAACCCAGCGCTCAACCGCTGCGCCACCGGGGAGGCCCTGCTGTAGTAGTTTTTAAAAAATATTAATGTTCATTATATTTTTTATTTTATTTTTAAATTTATTTAAATCTTTTAAAATTATTTTATATATTTTTTTTACATCCTTCTTCATTTTCATATGATGTATGCTTAGGACAGTTTTTGGAAGGACGCATTGACAAGTCAGAGGGTGACACGCTTCCCCAAGGTCTATGAGTCGGTGCTGCTCATCGCCCTCAGCGCCCATGGAGAAGGCCCCGGAGAAAAATTCAGGACAGAAGTCTACCGAAGACTGCGGCAGCCGCCCTTCCGCAGCACCATCTCCAACGAGCGGCAGGTGTGACGCCCCACATCTCTGAGGATCTTTGTGGTGGGCTTTTTATAGTTCGCCCTTTTATTTCCCCTCTTCCTTTTCCAGTCTCTCTCTCTCTCTCTCTCTCACACACAGACACACACGCACACATACTCCTCCTCTTCATCCACAGCCCCAAATAAACAGCTGTCTTGTGAAATCGGCACCCCAGTACCACCGGCACTTCAGTACAAGCAGAGGTCACTGGAGGAGAGGCCACATGAACTTTGGAGCCAGACACCTGGGTGTCTACCCTAGTTCTGCTGTTTACTAACTCTAGGACTTGAGAACTGCTCGGTCCCCTGCCCCTCAGTGTCTTCACCTGTAAAATGGGGACTGATGTGACATCTGCCTCCCAGGCCATGGCTTTGAATATCCAATGACTAGAACAAATATCTAATTTAGCAGGAATGTCTCATCATGGAAGTAGCAGAACAAACTCCATCGGATACCCAGACCATGGTAATTTCCTCTTCCCTGAGGATGCCAAGGACAAGATTACAAATGCATGTCAGTGTGCAGCTCCAATAGACCAGGGGCAGCAGGTATCTGGCACAGGGAGAAGACGATGTGGAGGCAGACCCTGGGCGAGTGGTGACCCCAGTCTCTGTGGGCTGATGGGACAGGGCGTTGAGATGTTGGCACAGAGAATCCCTGGGCCCTGGGCCAGGGCTGGTGCTCTTCCCATGTGGGGGACCCCTGAGTCAAAGATAAACACAGGCCACTGGCCACAGGACTTTCCTTTGAAGGAGGGGCTGATTGTGAACCCCAACATCAAACAAGATGATCAATCCCCAACCAATATTTGGGGAGTCGTCTACTGTGTGTCTGCTCTGTGCAAGGAGAACCGGGCTGATCAATCCCCAACCAATATTTGGGAAGTCGTCTACTGTGTGTCTGCCTTGTGCAAGGAGAACCAGGCTGAGCACATGGCAGGCACCTGTGTTTTGTTAATTAAATGAATAGAAGAGAACACGTGCCAAAGACCTGCTGTGTGCCAGGTAGAGCGCTGGGTAGCACACCTGTTCTGTCTCTTGTAACAATCCCTATCTCCATCATGACAGTGGCTTTAACTCCATTTTATAAACAAGCGAGCTGAGATTCAGGGGGGTCAAGGTGCTCTACCCCAACTGTGTAGCCGGGCCAGCCTCTTTGAATAAACCATGTTCCCTCCTGACTCCGGCCCAAGCGTGGTCCCTGACCTGAGGGATCATGTGGTCTCACTGGGAAAACATGGCCTCCAGAGGGAAAATGTAGACTGATATGTTTGTGCTCAGATCGGCACCTGGAGGGTCGGTGCACCTGCACTGTGGGCTCCAGTAAGAGGAGGGGGTCGGCCCCTCCTCGCTCAGCCTCAGGAGGCTTTTCCAGCCCTTCACTTATCTCCCTCCCTGAAGGTGAGCCCCTACTCGGCCTACCTTCACGACGCGGCCCTCCTCTACGCTCAGATGGTGAAGGACATGCTTGGAGCCGGGAGAGATTTCCGGGATGGGCGGCAGCTGGTCAGCACCCTGAAAGCTTCCAATCGGACGGTATTGTGGGGTGAGTGGCTTGATGACTGCTGGGTGTTCTGATCTCAGGCCTGTGGCTCCTGTCCCTGGTGCTTTGTGATGTTGGGGTGCCATGAAAGGCCTCTTTGGAGACTCACAATGAGCAGCAAGTCCTCTTCTCCTAGATATCCATCTTCCCCTGGGGTGGTTGAGGTTAAACCTGCCCAGGAGCATGAAGGGTTGGGGTGAGGAGGGTGGTAGGAGCTGGAAGGAGGCACCTGTCTCCAGCCCCAGCCAATTGCTACCTTGTGGTCTTTGGGCCTTCATTTGTCACATCTAATTGATGTGACAAAATTAATTAGAAATTGCTCAGCCCTGTTTTTCTTCCTAGTGCTAGGTGACCGTCCCCAGCATCAGCCTAACAGAACACAGTTGCCCACCCAAAGCAGCCCCTGGGCCTCAAAGCGGTGCCATCTCAGATGGATCTTCTTTTCACTATCTTCCTTACTCTCAGATTCCATGAAACCACAAAACCTCACAGCTGGTTTTGGGTAGTGGCCAGAGAGAGGTGCTGCTGAGGAAGGGGGTGCTGTCAGGGATGGGGGTGCTGCCGGGGAGGCACCTCCCTGGGAGGGGTTCTGCTGTCTGCAGTCTGGCATTTTCAGCCACATACATAGGCCCCCTTTGTCTCCTTGCCTGTGCTATCTCTTCTCTTTCCAGGAGTCACTGGCCCGGTGTTTGTGGACTACCAGGGAGAACGGTACATGGATTACTTTGTCTATGCTCTACAGAAATCTGGAAACAGGTCCCTCTTTCTTCCTTTTCTTCAATATGACAGCTCTCAGAAAGCAATCAGGTACCAGTGGGACACTTCTTTGAGTTTAGATCATGTTCTAGGGAGAGGTCTGAGAGGAGAGGGATGGGTAGGGGTCCAGCTGCTAGAATCCACCACTTGTCTGGGGCTCCTTGAACTCAAAGGGATGGACTCTGGGCCTCTAAGTGATCTTACACTTGATTGTGGGTGTGACTGGGCCACTGCAGATTCCCCTGTAGAACATAGCACCCCCTGCCTGCACCCCTGAGGGACACTGGCCTCCTTTAATGTCCTAGGCAGGCAGGTCCCCCCGGCCCAAAATCTTAGAGGAGGCTGCAGAGGGGGTGATAGAGACAGCATCCCCTTCAGGGTCAGGTCCACACTCAGGGAAACCTGCTCACCCAGATGGCTCAATTCCAGCACAGAACAGAATGTGGGTGCTAGGTGTGGGCCTGGGCTCCAGTATCCGGGAGTCTCTGGAAAAACCTTTGTTTCTGTCCTCTCAGCTACAAATCAATGGGAAAATTAAAAAATAAAAAACAAAAACCTAAAACAATTCATTTTCTATTTACCCCCACAGCCATCCTTCCCAGTCCAGATTTGGTTTGATATTTTTTTCACCGCTATGCTTATGGAATTTTTAGTGTACGAAAGAGGTTGGCCAAGGAAATAAAACAACCGTGGCAGGCCAGGTTGTCAGCATTGTAGGGATAGGCAGAGGAGGGTGATGTTTCGGACTGTGAATTGTCAAGATGATCATAGCAACATCTGTCCGTATCAAACATGAGAGAAAATCCCAGTGACCCAGTTGGCAAATCAGCAACATGGTTTATATCAAAAGATGAGTCAATTGTTCTACCTGGCAAAAAATATACTGCTCTTCCGGCAATTAGACTCCTTCAAGGCTGGGTTTAAAGAGTAGAAAAGAGCTGGGAAAATTGGCTGGGCCGGCACAAATTTGAACAAAGGAACTGAGAACTGTCTTTTTTTTTTTTTTTGCAAGTGACTGTCAGTTGTCTCTGCTATACCTGAAATAGAAACAAGTAAAATAAATCCAGAGGGCACTAACTTTTATTTATTTATTTATTTTTAAAGATTAATTAATTTATTTAGGTATACAAGAAGCCGGGTACAGGCCAGTGGTGCGGGAGGGTAAGAGGATTCACCAGAGACAGAGCGGGGAACAGAACAGTCAGACTGACTGAAAACACCGCTGAGGGGAGCAGCAGGCGGGATAGGAGAGGTCTGCAGCACCGGCACTAACTTTTAATGGCCCTTTTTTTCCAAAGGCCCATAAGGGATTTCTCCAATATTACCTGGCTCCATGGCTCCCTTCTTGAAGACAGACTTGGCTGTGGGTTTGACAGCAAGGTCTGTGCATCTGTGCCTATGTTCACAGGTCAGTATGGCTACTTGGAGAAGGCAGTGGGAAAGAATTCTCCACAGCAACATTTTTCACCAGCGGCAGCAGCAGTGACATCTGGGGCTGGATCTCATGTGTGTGTGTGTGTGTGTGTGTGTGTGTGTGTGTGTGTGTGTGTGTGTGTGTGTGTGTGTAGGGGGAGCAGGATGTCCTGTGCATTGTCCAGTAGCTTTAACAACCAAAAATGCATCCAGATAGTGCCAAATATCCCCCAGGGAGGCAACACCCCTGCCTCTCCTGTAGAGAGCCTCTGTTCTCCAGAAAACTGGCTTCTGAGATTTGTCTCCGGAAGTCATTTCTACAGAGGTAGAAAGAGTCTGGACAAGGAGTGCTGTCTGTGGTTAGGAGCCAAGGCTTAGAATTAGATGCCTGGACCTGAGAACAGCTCTGAGGACAGCACATAGTAGCTGTTTAATAAAAATTAGTTGTGTTTTAGAAATTATTAGGATGATTTCTCTACAACAGAAGTTTGTGTGTGAAGGGGAGGTAAGTGCAGTAGCTATAGGAAGCAGAACATCGATCAGGAAAGGATTCCTGGGAGAGAGAAGTCTGAGTAGACCAGTGGCCTCAAGCTGGACCCACATGCAGCAGCCTAAGGGCCCTGCTGGCCAGGGCAGGTGGGGGCCAGTGTGGGCTCTCTCTGTGCCTGGGCAGCCCGTATAATCCTGGTCTCTGCCCTCCAGATGTGGCTGCTGTGATGCTCGCCATAGCCCTCCTGGTTCCTGTGCTGGGAGCCGTCATCATAGGTGTGACTTTAAGGACGCAGAAGGGAAAACTACAGAGGCAAAATAAAGACATCTGGTGGCAAATCAATTACAGTGACATCACCTTTCTACCCCAGGTGAGGTCTCAGGTGGCCTGCTCCTTGCTGGCCATCTGCAGAAGGGACCCTTATGCAGGTGCTCATCGGAGCAGGAGACTGGCTCATTCAGGAAGTGAGAACTTTACAAGGAGTCTCAAGCCCTGAGTTCTGGTTTTGAACCTGTCCCTCCCTTGCTGATTGTCTCTGGGAATGTCATTTCTGTGTTTCATTAGAAGTGACCAGATGTTCTCTATGATGCCCATCAGTCTTTTCCCATGTTGGTGCAGAACCCTTAGATGTTAAATGTTAACATTGCCTCCCAGGGAGCATTTGGTTATTTTCAAAGCCACACTAATACAACAGGGTTCATTTACCCAACACACGTCTTGCACATTTTCTGTAGGCTTAGCAAGCGTATAGGTGCCAGGCGTGGGGATACCCCACAAATGAGTTTCCTTGAGGGAGGCCAACCATTGAGGCAAAGTGAGGCAGAAGCTGTGCAGGAGAGACTGAATATCTGGGCAGGATGAAGTCTTCAGAGAGGAGGTGACATTTTCGAAATATGGGTTGATTGAGGGTAAGCAGGGTGGAAGTAATACAGGGATGTCAGCTTGTAGGCTGGGAGGCATGGTGACTCATATAAGCATGGTATCTGATAAGCACATAATGCACCATTTCAAACAATATGGTGTGGGCTGTCTTTTTGGCCTATTTTAACTTGGCATTTGAAGGGTCCTTTCTTTCCTTTTTTATTTTTTATTTTTGTTATTAATATTAAGCAGTGTAATCTTTGCAAACATATCAGAAGTGCTAGTAAGAAATGCTCTTTACAATAGAAAATAACCTTGGGTTTCTAGATTTCACTGAGGAAAGTGACTTAAGAGTGAATTTTACTTTCACGTCAATATATAAAAAGCACAACTGATATCAATTTTATTATTTTTTTAAAATTTTGTTTTAAAGATCAGTCATTCCAGAATTTCAGGTAATACGTGTGCGGGAGCACATGCTACTCAAGATATTAAGAGAAATACAAGGTATATGATCTCTTGTTGAGTCAGAATCTAAGGACGTGAACAAAGGTATGGATCTGAAACATTTCAAAGCAAAAGAAAAGTATTTGAGGATGTGTTGCTTTTTTTAGAAGCACTAAATTTAGACCAAAGGAAAGAGGTTTGTTCTAATGGACATTTTACTCCTTATAAAGATCAGGGATGCAATATGGGCCAGAAGCAACATTCTTCTCATGTTATGTGTATTCTATGCTGTTCTATTAGCTTTGTTTTTAAAATTGTAGTTGTGGTATTAGTTTTTCTTTTAATGGCATCCTTGCATATAACATTTGTTCAAAAAATGAGCTATCACTTAAAAAAGGAGACTTGAGGGCCTCCCCTGGTGGCGCAGCAGTTGAGCGCTGGGCTGCAAGGCTGCCCGCAGCCTCTGCAACACCAGTTTGATCCCCGGCTGCCGGCGAGGGTCCCACCAAAAAAAAAAAAAAAAAAAAGACTTGACAGGTAGCAGGCTGGAGAGTTTGGGGGGCTTTAACTTGCTAAGACCAGGAGATTGGGGTTCATTAGTGGCTCAATTTCAAATGTCCCTGTGGACTTGGGGGGCTCACTGGCCTGGTCACAGGGTGAGTTTGGTGGGAAAGACTCCTCAGTTCTCCTCCCTTTTCAATGAAAGTAGCTCTGCTTTGATGGACCCCTTACCCGGGATAAGGAAATATGGGGTCCCTCTGCTTTCACAGCATTCTCTAGGTGTTGGGGAGGTCCTGGGGGTATTTATTACACAAGGAGGTGACATGGTTACATGTCCATTTAGGAAAGCCATCTGACCTCGGGTCACATGTCCTAAAAACTTGAATTTAGGTGGTCTGACCCCAGAGCCTTCCCTCTTAGCCATTGCACTGTCTGTGGAACAGATGCAGGAGTGACCCCTGGAGAGTAGACACACGCTTTGGGCCATAGAGATCAGGGTCTCAGTCCTGACTGTCCCATTTATGACTGGGTGCTCTTGGCACTCTTTTACTTCACCTGTAAAATGCAGGTCTCTTCTGGTCTTGGCCCTGCCCCTGAGCACTACCAAATTGTGTCCCGTTTTGCAGGCATCCCAAAGGAGCACCCCTGTGTCAAGAGGGAACAGTAGTAGCTCGTCGAGTGTAATGGTGTCCGGGGATATCAGCTCCTTCGTCAAGAGCCGACAAGAAGGAGAGCTCTTTTATGCCCCAGTAGGGCTTTACCAGGTATGTTGAGGGCAAGATGGCTTCTTGTAGGACTGTGGGTGTTTCTGTCCCACTCTCTGCATGTCCTTTGTCTTACACAGGGCATTCTGAATAGGGAGACATTCTCCAAGTGAGAGTCAAGGTAGTCCTGTGACACCAGGCTGGTGTTTCTCAAGTTTCAATGAACACATGAGTCACCCAGAGGTTGTATTAAAATGCAGGCTCTAGTTCAGTAGATCTGGGGTAGGGCCTGAGACTCTGCATTTCCCCTAAGAAACTCCCAGATGATTCCTAAACTGGCTTCCAGTTTAGACTCAGCTCTGTCCAATATGACTTTCTGGGGGTGGACATATTCTGTACCTCCAAAATAGTGGTCTCATGTGACTATTAAACATTAATGTGAATGAGAAACTGAATTTTTTTTTAAATATTTATTTTTTTGGGGGGTGAAAGGATTCGCCAGAGACAGAATGGGGAACAGAATAGGCAGATTGACTGAAATACACTGCTGAGGGGAGCAGTGGGTGAGTCAGGAGAGGCCTACTGTGCCATGTGGGCCAGCTCCCTGGCGGGCTGGGGACAAAACACGTGCTGCAGTGGCTGTGGACAGCCCTGTAGGTTGCGTCTTAACCCCTTGCGCCACTAGGGAGGCCCCCTGGGAAACTGAATTTTAAACTTGGTATAATTTCTCAGTAATTAAATTTATGTAGCCCCACAGAGCCAATGCTGACCTCACTGGATGGTCAACATGAGTGGGTTTTTGCATGATTGGCACTTTGGATCTGATGAATCAGTTGTGACTAGATGCTTTTACAGTGTAAACAGTGGAAGCTGTTGAATCCTTCAGCACAATCCCTGCCTGCCCTTTCTCATACCACACCCTAGATCATTAGGGCTGCCTACACTTAGCAATGCTTCAGAAATTCAAGTCCCCTGGGGAAAATTATTATGTAAAGGAAAAAAATCATCTATCTTCATTCTGTAATATTCCAGAGAGTAGGGGCAGAAAGTTCCAAGTAAGACAAGAATTATTCCTCACTCTAAGTTGGGTTGGGCAAAGACGGGCACCAAGTCATTCCCTTTGCAACTGAAATTATTTTTCTTCTATTTACTTCAGTTTTGAAGCCACAAAAGCCTCCTGGGATATTACCACTCATAAAATCCTAAGTCCACCTTTCTACAAAACCATACATTATGGTCAACTAGCTATTTGGAGACAGAAGCCAACAAGCCATAGTATATCATTGTTAGTTAATCTTCCTAAAATTGCTTCTGCTTCCCTCCTTCAGACACCTTTGCCAAGTTCCCCACATCTGTTGTCTGCATGGTAGTGTCCAAACTCTTTTTTTTTTTTTTAAGATTTATTTAAAATCTTAAATGCATACAAGAACTAGGGTATAGGCCAGGTGTGTGGGAGGGTGAGAGGATTCACCAGAGACAGAACAGGGAACAGAACAGGCAGACTGACTGAAACACACTGCTGAGGGGAGCAGCTGGCGAGACAGGAGATGTTTGTCCCACCATGTGGGTATCTCGCCGGCTGGCCAGGATTGAACCTGCGCTGCAGAGGCTGCAGACAGCTTCACAGCGCTGTGCTCAATTGCCTGCGCCAGCAGGGGAAGCCCTAGTGTCCAAACTCTTTAACAAGGGACTCAAAACTCTCTACTGCCTAGCTCCAACCTACTTTCAGAAACTTAATTTTTCCTGGCCTAAATCCTACATTCATCCACTCGGTCTTGCTGACGAGACCATGAATGTTTCACTTGCATATGGTGCCATGCCTGTTGCCTCTTTCCACACCCCATCTGGAACCTTCTTATTCAAGGTTTAGCTAAAGGGTCACCTCCTCCAAGAAGCCTTTCCTTCATCCCATGGTCATCACTTCCTGCTTGGCACTCCCAACACAGCCTGTGTCCTCTGCAATTAATCCCAAAAAAAAGTGGCAGCTCACGGGTTGACATATAACTTGTGCTGATGTTCACCTTCTCTTTTGTTAATGGTCTAGCTCTACTTCTATTTTTTTTTTTTAAATTTTTAAGGTTTGTTCGTGCATACAAGAACTGGGATACAGGCCAGATGTGTGGGAGGGTGAAAAGAAAGGATTTACCAGAGACAGAGTGGGGAACAGAACAGGCAGACTGACTGGAATACACTGCTGAGGGGAGCAGCAGGCGAGACAGGAGAGGTCAGCCGTGCCCATGTAGGTATCTCCACAGCAGGCCGGGATCAAACCTGTACTGCAGAGGCTGAGGACAGCTTCACAGCACTGTGCTCAACAGCCTGTGCCACCAGGAAGGCCCTTTTCTTCTATGTTTTTGTGCTTAGTGATTAAGCGACTCTCTAAAAGCAGGTTCAGTAAGTAACAACAAGTAGATAGGCCTCTTAGTGAAGACTTGTGCAGGGCAATGGGTTAACTATGTTACATATTTAACTCATTATCCTTGCGATAACCCTAAGAGATAGGCATGATATGTCATCTCCATTGTACAGATGAAGAAAAGGAGGCTTAGGGAAATGAAATCTCTTGCTTAAGATTATGTAGGTAGGAAGTGGTAAAAATGGACTTTGAGACATGTCTCTGACTCCAGATTTACCCTTATGACCTCAGCTCACTATTATCCTAAAGGATAATGGGACATTACTGTATAACTGAGACAGTGTAGACTGGGAATCAGGTGTTCAAATTCTGGTTATACTACCTACGAATATATGACGTTGGACACATTACCTAATCTCAGTAATTCCACCTGGAAATGTGCTAATCACACCTACGTAGCGGTCACGGTGCCTGCGAACTGAGAGCTTTCATGCTAAGCAGTAACTCAGTGCCTGGCTGGAGCACTGTGTTGCCCCAGGGCCGATGGGGGCAGTGAGGAGCCTGGTGATCCCTTTCAAAGGTGAATTTCTTGCCAGTCTTCCTGTTCCTCTTCCTGGCTCTTTCTGAGTAGGGCTTTTTCTGAATCATTCTGGGTTAAGAACATTCCACTTTGTCTCCGCTTCCAGGGAACCCTTGTGGCTATTCGCTATGTTGGTGACCAAGCAGAAGCCTGGGTTAGGAAGCCATCTGTGCTGCACGAAATCCGATTGGTGAGGTCCCCGCCCCTGGGAGGAGACAAAGTGGGGTTGCCCTCTGCCAACTCCCGGTCCCTACCTGCAAGGAGTGGCCCTCACCCACAAAGAACAGTTGGGAGGCTGCTGGCTTTACCTTGATCCTCCCTTTTCTTTCTCCACTCCCATCACACCCCCTTCCTCGACCCCCCCCCCACACCCCGCCCCCCACACACACACATACTGACAGCCCAGACTTTAAACCTGAGATTCTTTGGTTTGACTCAGGCACCTGAAGCCTGGCATTCCCCCAACTGTGCTTTTTTCTTTAAATTCTTCACGACCTTATTCTGGTTCCTTATCCTTTGTGCCTATGTTGGCTGTTCACCTGCCTTGAACCTGGCCCTGGGAGGGAGTCAGGTTCATCGTGTGTGACTTCTTGCTCCAGACCTACACACTGTCCTGGCCCCTACACTGGCACTGACACCAGGAAGCAGGGTGGGTATGTTTACTGTGACGTGGTTTTTAGTTAATCCCCATGGCGGAGAACTTTGGTCATCCCTTGGGTTTATTTGCTGAATGTACCGGTAAATACAATCTAGAGGTACCTGCCTCCCAGTCTTGCCGTTAATACGTTGTATGATCTTCAATGTGTTACACTACCTCTTGGTCATCAGTTTATGCAGCTGTAAAATGGAATCAGTCACACTTTTTCTTTTGCAGGGTCTCTGTGAGAATTGATTGGAAGTGTGTAAAGCTGCACCCTGGTACAGAAGACATAAAATAATGAGAGCTACTATTACCATTATCCTTTTCAGATGTATGAACTAAGGCATGAAAACATTGTTCCCTTCTTTGGTGTTTGCACAGAACCACCCAATATCTGCATTGTCAGCCAGTATTGCAAAAAAGGGAGTCTTAAGGTAAGTGAAATGCTGAAGCTCACCTAAGGTTTGATGAATGACAGGTAACAGAGAACCTTATTAGTGACTTTCCCCCGTAATCCAAGGAGAGTTCCTTTCTGGACTAATTGCAAGATCTGGATTATCTTGTTGGGCTGCCTGTTGGGGATCAAATTAACAGTGGGGTTGCCAAATGTCAGCTTTCCTTTGTTCTGAGTGCAAACAATCTGAGCTGGGCTTCATGTGCTAAGATGTCACAAGTACATCTGACCTACATTCCGAGGCCCACCCTCGACCCTGGTATGTAACCATGAGCTTTATGTCAGTAATAGTCTCAATATTGAGTCAGGTTATGTATCTTATGGAAGACTTCCAGTTGCTAAACTAAGAGTTCGTTGTCTCAGGTTGTATTTGTTCTGGCTAAAATTCACCCAATGGATTAGAATCAAATCCATTTAACTCGTGAAGCTCACTCTTCTCAAGTTAATAACTGGTGATGTTTTGGATAACTGTTTTTCAGGATGTTTTGAGAAACTCAGATACTGAAATGGACTGGATATTCAAACTCTCATTTGCATATGATATAGTCAATGTGAGTATAACATAAGCTTATTCGAGAACAAATACCGTGGTGTTTATGAGTTGTTCTGTATCTTGGATTAAAGTAAATGAAATCTTTCCTGAATATTTGGTTCCTTCTGAGATCTCCTCTTCAAACAAAAATGATTCCACTTCAATCAGATTTTCCATTTTTTTTCTTCCCTCCCCGATCTTAAGTATTGATAAATACCAAAAGAGTAAAGTATTTTACACTGAAGTTGAAAGGGATGCTAGGTTTACCCAGCAGGAAAGAGCAGGGTGTTTACATTTCATGGTGGAAAATTTTAGCGCAAAGAAAGTCTAATTACTAGCCCATGAAGTGAACTGAGGCCTTGTGGGTGTGAGGGGTGGGGGGATCCCTAAGACTCCCTTCCTTTTCCTCAATCTCTGATTCCTGATCCCCCCAAAATGGGGATTAAAGACAATGACAAACTGTTGATCTAAAAGGTAGACTAAGGATGCAGATCTGAGAAGGGATATGTATATGTACACACACACACATACATACATACATACATACATACATACACACAGGTAGAATCTATTTTTGACAAAGAGGGATGTTGTGGCTGCAAAGAAGAGTAATAATAATAGCTGAAATTCTTTACTTTGGCTCAAATACTTTGTAGCACTTTGTATAATTTGATTTACTTAATTCTCATGACAAAATCTGAGGTAAGCCTCTTCTCATCCCTGCTTCTCTGAGGGGAGACAAGTCAGGTGGGGATGTCAGTGTGGTCCAGCATTTTTAGGCTCTCCTGGCCCTGAGCTAAAACCCAGATGCTCCTTCTAAATCACTGCCTTTGCTTTTACCATCCAAGGGAGTCAAGTTCATGGGGGTGGGTCCAGGTGAAGAAGCCCCTCAGTCTGACACATGGGCAGCAGGGCAAGTGCTGGTCACCCTCCGTCAGTCAACCACAACTCCTCTGCGCAAGACCTTGCCTTGGCTTTGTGAAGGACACAAGGGGAAGCTAAGCTCTGTCCCCTGGAGTTCAGGGCAGGTGCCTCAGGGAGTGACTGGGGCGTTAACTCCTCTTTCTGTACCTCAGCCTCCATCTTGGTTTAATGAATGAGATTGGTCTGATTAACATCAAAGACCTTTCTCCCTCAAGGATTTGATTGCGTTTTGTTTCTAAGTTTGCTGAGTCTTTTTTTCCTTAAGATTTGTTTATTTATGCATAAAAGAGTTGGGGTGTAGGCCAGAGGTATGGGGAGGTGATCAGAGGATTCACCAGAGACAGAGTAGGGAACAGAACAGGCAGATCAATTGAAATACACTGTTGAGGGGAGCAGCGGGCAAAACAAGAGAGGTCTCCTGTGCCATGTGGGTCAGCTCCCTGCCCTGGGATCAAATTTGAGGGGCAGTGACTGCCGATAACTTCATAGTGCTGAGACTTAACTCCTTGCAACACCAGGGAGGCCCACTTTATTGAGTCTTAATGGCTTTATGTGAATTATTTCCTAGTCTTAGTGGGAAGCAGTGGATAGTTACCAATTAAGGTTGACAAACAGAAACTCTGGTGCTTGGGTCTCCATGGACAGCCCTGGCCCCTTGCTATTATTATCTCATAAGTTGCCTTGAGGGTCTGAACCCTGGCCCTGCTGGGTACTGACCAGTGACCTCAACTACCCTGGGCCTCAGGTCCCTGTGTGAAAAATAAAAACAATAGTAGGACCCATCTCACAGGAGTGATATGAGGACTGACGCTTGTAAAATGCTTGGCTCCCAGCCTACTGCATAACATTTTCTTATTTAGTTCCCCCAACAATCCTTGCTATAAGTCTGCACTGACAAAAATGGCAGCCGCCACTTACATACGACTACCGAACATTGGCCATGAGACCCTTCCAGGCTGAGACAAGCTAGATGTGACACTGGATTTGAAAGGCTTAGTAAAAAAGAAATTAAAATATCTCATGAATATTTTTGTGATTACATTTTGGAATGCTAAGATCTTGAACATATTGGGTTAAATAAAATATATCATTAAAAATGAGTTTTACCTGTTTACAAAATTTAAAGGTATGTATGCATGTGGCCTGTATTATGTTTCCATTGGACAATGATCTTCTTCATTAGAAGTTAAGTCCGTTATTAATTTGTCTTGAGCTACAGTCTTTTTTTTTTTTAAAGATCCATTTATTTAAACATACAAGAGCTGGGGTATAGGCCAGAGGTGTAGGGGGTGAGAGGATTCACCAGAGACAGAGTAGGGAGCAGAACAGGTAGACTGACTAAAACACACTGCTGAGGGAGCAGTGGGCGAGACAGGAGAGGTCTGCCTTGCCATGTGGGTTTCTCTCTGGCTGTCTGGGGATCGAACTCATGCTGCAGAGGCTGTGGATTATTTCATTGTGTGGTGTTTAACCCCTTGCTCCACCAGGGAGGCCCTTGAATGACAGTCTTCATATATTAATAGCTACTCAGTTTTTAGGAGGATAACGATGAGCTTTAGCAAAGTGAAGAAAGCTGCCCACTTGATCTGGGGCAGCCTGGGGTTTGGACTCCTTTGTTTCTATTGCCTGAGTTCTTGCCTCTGCCACATATCCTCCTGCCAATCACCATGGAGCACAGATGTGGGATCAGGAAAATCAATGTAACCAGCCAATTGGCAGTGATGAAATTGCTAAAAGCTCGTGCAATCTGGAGCTTACATCACGAAACTCTCAGAGTTCTGTTTGTGACAATGTTTTCTATCATATATTTCTATCAGACAAAAAGACAAGAATAAAAAGAGGTGTGCCATCTCTTAGAAAGGGTTACATACCCACATTGGGGTCTTTGGCAACCTGGTAGAGTGCCCATGGCCCCCAGCTGTCAGGAATGAGCCGCAGCCACCAGAATCAAAAACGTCTCATGTTTGGGGCAGGCCTGGCATTAGCCATGGCAGGGACAGTCGTGCTGAAACGGAGCAGTCTCCTTGAGGTTATAGAGGCCTCCAGCTTGGACACAGGTGTCCCCAAGATTTGAAGCCCAGACTTTGGCCTATTGGAGCCTTGCTGGAGAAATTTCAGAGGCAGCCCCAGGTGGGTGCCTCTAGTTCCGGTTGAGTAGGCTGTGTTTTGGAAATGTGATTCAATGTTCAATCATCTCAAAAACCAAACAAGTCTCATTGATAAAGGAACACTGCCTGCTGATATTGTGGGGGGTGGCAGTGGTGGGGCAGGGAGTGGATAATTCCCTGTTCCTTTCTGCATCAGCCTAATGCCACATGAGTCAGGCTCTTGCTAAAGGGACCCTGACTCAGCCTGTTATCACTGCTGGAGGAAGAGGTGAGTCCTGAGCTGGTGCCTGAGAGGCCCAAGGACCTCTGTCCTGAGGTGCAATAGTCTGTTCAAGAGCCCTCCTTGCCTTCCTCCTTGCTGAAACATTGAGGGCCGGTGCCTGCCCATAGTCCCACCCATGGGTGACTTCTCTCCTCACCCACTTTCTCAGCTGGGTTCAAGAGTCGTTGGAACAAGGCTATTTTTGTATAATTGTGTTAGGAGGAAAACTGTTCTTTGACCCTCTCTCCCCTGGCACCCTCCTGCCAGGGTGCTGGAAACAGAATAATCTAATGGTGTAGACGAAGCTGGGCTTCGAGGTACCCCAGCCTGGGTCCATACCCCAGCTCTGTCCTCTCTCCTTGGGAGTGGTTTAAAGTCCTGAGTTTCTTCATCGTGAAACAGATGAAGTTCTCATTTTCCAAACTGGTCTCTTCTACCCGTCCTCCCCAAATAAGTGCTTCTCTCCTCAACCCCAAGACTTTCTTGCAGCAGCCCCTGGCTGCTGGCTCAGGGAAAGACCTGGCCCCTGACTCAGGGAAAGACCCTCCCGCTCTGTCCTCACCTGGGCCAATGAGAATGACCACCTCACAGTCCCTCCTCACAGATGCTATAGCCCGTGTGAACCCCCTTCCTTAGCAAGCTTTTCAGATCAAGCAGCTCCTCCTGTTCCCGTCATTCTCCACCTTTGGTTTCTTATCACTCATGCCAAGGCTCTTTTTATTTTATTTTATTTATTTATTTAAAGATTTATTTATTTATGTAAGAGCTGGGGTACAGGACAGTGGTGTGGGAGGGTGAGAGAATTCACCAGAGACAGAGTGGGGAGCAGAACAGGCAGACGGACCGAGGACACTGCTGAGGGGAGCAGCGGGCGAGACAGGAGAGGTCTGTGGTGTCATGTGGGTTGTTCCCTGGCTGGCGGGGGATCAAACCCATGCTGCAGAGGCTGTGGACAGTTTCACAGCACAGCGTTCAACCTGTTGCGCCACTGGGGAGGCCCAAGGATCTTTTTATTTCTAAACTTTGCTGGACCTTTTAATGTGCGGTCAAGTTTGGGAATATTGAGGAGAGGTCATCTCAGACTGTCTGGGGTTGGGTTAAAAGGCACAGTTGAAGTCAGTGGGTCTGGGTAGGGCCTGGGATTCCCGGGGATGCTGCTGGTGCTGCTGGTCCCCCGACTGTCCTGGAGAGTCCCCCCTTACAGATGCTAAAGTTGAAGTCTAGGGAGTGATTTGCTCAGAGATACTGTGAGGGGTGAGTCTGGGCTGCAGCACAGGCCTTCAGTTCTAGCGTTCTTTCTGCCCCTTCTTAATAGTGGGGTTGTATTGCCATGTAGTCATAGGTGATGTAACTCCCTACGAACACAGCGGGTGACAGAAGAATTTTTCAACTTTTCTCATTTTATTTCCTTTCTCTTTGAGATACAGAAATAGAACCCAGAAGTGCGTAAAATAGAATACAATATTCTATTATTATAGGGCCGTTATATGTTGGTCAGACAAATAGAATGTAATTCATAGTATCTAGGTAATAAAATAAAATTCTTAATTATGTAGTGCTGCTTCTATATTGTTGATACTCATCATATTTATACACATTTTTCATCATAATTTAGAGTGGGGATTGCCTCTGGGTCATGCGCCCTGTCTGGTTATGACATTTAAGCACCACAGCCATCCTATGAGGTGGGAATTATTTGCGTCTCCACTATGAGGCGAAGACCCAGGTTTATGAGGTAAAGTAACTTACCCTCTACTAAGTGGAGAGCTGGGATTTGAACTTAGGAATCTGACCACTAGACTTTATTTATTTTAAGCAGGTCTTGACTCTATGTCAAGAGGCCAGAGATAATTTCCTCTTTGTGTGTCCCTGCCCAGGCTGAGTCCATGAACCTGGGACTGTGTTAGTGACTCTTGGGTAAGTGGTCCCGGGTCTTTTTGTCTGTCTGTCCCTTTATCTTTCTGTTTCCATGAAGCTTTCATTTGCTCATTTCCACTCTTCTAGGGCATGCTGTTCCTCCACAGGAGCTCGCTGGGTTCCCATGGTAACCTGAAGCCTTCCAACTGCCTGGTGGACGGTCGGATGCAGGTGAAGCTGTCAGGATTTGGGCTGTGGGAACTCAAGTACGGCCAGACATACAGAACATACCAGGAGAAATCCTTGGACCACACGGGTAACCACTGGCAGATCGTGTACCCCCTGTTGGCAGTGTGATAAGGGGGTTCCTTAATCCCAGTTCTCTTGTGCTTGCTTGCACAAGTATTTGCAGGCAGGCTTCCTCTGGAGCTGATGGTTTGTGGTGGTTCTGTTGCCCCAAGTAGTCAGGGAAAAACAGCCCAGTGGTGGCATGACTCCATGGTGTGAGTTAGAATGGGTTCTCCTGGCTCGGCTGGGCCCTTCTCTGTGGTCCTCTGGGTCCCTGGTGTCTTCATGCCCTGTTCTCAGTGCAGGATGTACCAATTTCCAGGGACTTTAAAGATGAAGAGTTCGATGGTTCCCCATCCTCTGTGTGATCCAGTGTCACTTGAGAAGCTTTTAAACTTATGTAGTGGCTGGGCCCTCCCTTATGTCATGGGAATCAGAATATCTGAAATAGAGTCTGCGCATCTGTATTGCTTTTAAAAAGCCCCACGGGATTCTGATTCTGACACCATCCCCTGGCATCCAACCCTCCTTTCATAGGAGTCCATGGAGGCTTGGAGACTCATCCAACTTGTCGAGTTAATGGGATGCTCTCAGCTCTCCCCTTGTGTATTCTGGCCCTCAGTACCCTCAGTCCTGAACTGTCTGTGGCCTGTTGCCAGCTGCTCTGCTTTGCATGTGGGGAAGTTTCCACGACCTGAGACAGGATAGTGTCTCATGGGAAAAGACATGGGGAAGTTCTGAAAACCTGCCTGTAGCCACTCCTACGACCCATCTTCCAATATATTTTCCTTCAGTGATATAAACATATGAAACACACTGCAAAAGAAAAAGTAGGTGTGTGTAATATCCAGAATAGACAAATCTATAGAGACAGAAGGCAGATCGGTGATCGCCTGGGGTGGAAATGGTGGGGGGAATGGAGCAACTGCTTAATGGGTATGAGCTTTTACTTTGTGTGAAGGTTCTGGAACTAGAGAGGAGTGGTTCAACATTTTGAAGACCTACATGCCACCCAGTTTGACTGTAAAGTGGTTCATTTTGTATTCTATGACTTGTACGTCAAGAAACTATTTTTTAAAAAGAGGTAAATAAAGAAAGGGACAAGGAGATGAAAACTTGAATTGCACAGCCATACTTAACGCGGAAATGAGCCCTCGCACACCCTTCCTGGGTGTTCTCTCTGTGCTCACATGGGCAGGTTGCTCTGGAAGTCAGTTTCCGCCATGCTGACTTCTCAGAGGGCAGGATCCCACTTTTCCTATGCTCCCCTGAGAAAGAAGGGGTGCCACCCGCGGCTCTCACATCCATCATAACCACACCTGTTGCTTTGCAGAGCTCTACTGGACAGCCCCAGAGCTGCTGAGGCTCCCAGAGGCACCCTGGTCAGGCACCCCAAAGGGAGACGTTTACAGCTTCGCCATTCTGATGAGGGACCTCCTCCATCACCCCGGCCCCGGGCCTTTTGAGCATCTCAATGAGAGACCAGATGGTAAATAACGCATCTCCCTTGGCTGGCTCTGGTCAGCTGGGTTGGCTTTCAAATGTTTATTTTTATAAATTGCTGTGGGAAATGCTTAATAAGGTACACTTTCTTCCATTCTTTTAAAAATTCATGTTCTTTTTCAAATTAGAAAATGAATTGAAGGAACTCAGAATTATATAATTTTTACTTTTTAATAGCAACCAGCACGATCATATTAGAAAATGAACCTGATCACGTCACTTCCTACATTCTCCCCTGGCTTCCGCTTTGGGAAGTATAAACGAAGTCCTTCCATGGCCTTCAAGACCCCACAGGCCTTTCATGGAATCTCTGTGACTGCCTGTGTTTATGTCTTAGGGCTGCCTTCACAAATGACCACAAAATTTGATGGCTTGAACAATGAAATTTATTCTCTCACTGTTTTGGAGGCTAGAAGTCAATACTTTCCCCTCATTCACTTTAGCGAGATTATGTCACAGATCTGTAAAACAGATTCTTTCCTCACTGCCTGCATTCCGTCTTTGAGTTGTCCAGTCTCCCAACTGATATCTTTTAACATTTGCATTCCTAAGTTTCTCTTTTCGTGCTGTAAAGTTCTGTGGGTTTTGGTAATGTAGTGGCATGTATCCACTGTGATAGTATCATACAGAATAACTTCCTTACCTTAAAAAGCATGCTGATATTTTCACATTTTGGACTCTAATTCCTGGTAGCCTTTGATCTGTTGGGGGGGCCTCCATAATTTTGCCTTTTCCAGAAAGTCAATATAAACATAATGATCCAATATATAGCCTTTTCATACTGGCTTCTTTTTTTTTTTTTTTAAGAATTATTTATTTATTTATATAATCACTGGGTACAGTCAGAAGAGCAGGAGGGTGAGAGAATTCACCAGAGCCAGAGCGGGGAACAGAACAGGCAGACTGACGAAGAAATACACTGCTGAGGGGAGCAGCGGGCGCGGCAGGAGAGGTCTGTCACGCCATATGGGACCCTCGCCTATGGCCGGGGATCGAACCGGCACTAAAGAGGCTGCGGGCAGCTTCGCAAACCAGCGCTTAACCACTGTGCCACCAGAGGAGGCCCATATACTGGCTTCTTATATTTAGTAATAAGCAGATAAGATTCATTCACATTTTTGCTCACCCATAATTTTTATATCAACACATGTATACCTTATTCTTAAAATGTCATTCCTTTTATAAAACCTGGTTAAGCAGAATATTTAATAAATATTGGTAGAAGCCAATGAGGAAGTGAAGGTAGGTTGATAAAGCTAGACAGAGAGGCAGGGCATGATGCTAACATTTATTATTTGTTAAAATAACTTTCATACAATACATTATAAGGAATGTAATTTGCATAAAGGCATTTTGGGGATTTCTAACATCAGATGCTTATATACTCCTAAAATCATATAGTGATATATTTCAAGAAAAGTGCTTTTAGAAACAACTTATCTTACAGTCAGATTAATTAGCAGGTACTTAAATGTTTTGCATTAGTATTATCCATTTTCCAGAAGGGTTCAGAATATTTTCATTAAAATACTCAGATTTCTCTGAGATTTCAATGGGTTCAATTTACTTAAAAATTCAATTTACAAATTTAAAAGTACATTTGTTATGTATGAATTATGATAAACAGCACAAAGTTCAGACATTTGGCCATCTGAACCCAAAATGAATTTCAGAAATCATCAGACAAATCAAAGACCCGGCAGCATCAGTTCCACTTCGACCTTCCCTGGCAGAGGAGAAGGGCAATGAAAAGTTCATGGTCATGGTAAGGGCATGTTGGGATGAATCTCCAGAGAAAAGGCCTACTTTCCTTTCCATCAAGAAAATTTTACGAGATGTCAGTCCCAAAGGGTGAGTTAAATGTGCAGCAGAAATTTCCTCTTAATCATTTAACTACTGACATTTAAAATCACATGGCTATGATTGGCCCTGTATGGCTCACTCCATCCATCCATCCATCCATCCATCCATCCATCCATCCATCCATCCATCCATCCATCTATACATCCATCCATCCATCCATCCATCCATCCATCCATCCATCCATCCATCCATCCATCTATACATCCACCCACCAACCTACCTACCCCATCCATCCATCCATCCATCCATCCATCCATCCATCCATCCATCCATCCATCTATCATCATTTTTTTTCTCCTTTAATTCCTACCACATGCAAAGTACTATGCTACATGAGTGTAAGTCCTCTACTTCATAAATGTTACAAAAATGGATCAGACATTAATACTTTCATTGTTTGCCTTTGTCTATTTCATCCAGAACTAATCAATCAAGGTCCTCTTTCCCAGGGAGTTTTGACATGTCCTTAGAATATTTGTTAAACCAGCATTCCAAGGATCATAACTAATTAATTGGGGTATGACTGGGAAGAAATTAATTGGGAAATTATTCACCAACTTTAAAGTAAGTTATTAAATTATTCCTTTCCTGCCTCTCAAGCAATTTTTTCTTTTTTTTTAAGATTTATTTTATTTTTATGCATACAAGAGCTGAGGTACAGGCCAGAAGTGCAGGGGTGTGAGAAGATTCACCAGAGACAAAGTGGGGAACAGAATAGGCAGACTGACTGAAATACACTGCTGAGAGAGCAGCAGGCGAGTCAGGAGAGGTCTGCTGTGTCATAAGGGTTGCTCCCTGGCCCGGGATCAAACTTGTGCTGCAATTAGCTTCATAGGTTGCGTCTAAACCCCTTGTGCCACCAGGGAGGCCCTCAAGCAATTTTTTCAATAGTAGCTTGCTTGACCTCAGAATCACTGTATCATTTTTAGGTGCTTTGAACATAAGAAGGCACAGCCATTGGGAAATAGCTTAAGTTAGTAGAAGTAGCGCTATGGTGGGATTCAGGCATCTACTCCTCATTTGGCTGTTTGCTTATTCATTATTAGCCAACAGCCCTGTATTCTGCATTTTCCATCTATCCATGAAAATAGTCAAAATAGTTTTAAATGGTATGTTTCAGTTCAGTTGATATGTCATGACATTTTTACTCACAAAATGTGGTCCCCAAATATTAAGTCTATTTTCTAGATGAGCCTCAGAGAGAGGAGGAATTTCAATGGTTTCTCTGAAGACGCTTCTAAAACAAGATCCTATGGGATCTAGAAATGCCCCTTAAATCTGTCACCTGAAAAGAAAACACCAGTATTGTCATTGAAAAGATGACATTGACCCATCCTGAAATGTAAATTTTTGATTGACCATTACAATGGCATGGAGCACTGTTGGGAAGTGGGGAAGTGCCAGTGAAAACCACCATTTGTTGGGCATGTAGGGGGTGCCAGTCTTAGCCCTAGCTTCTTTGTGGCTGTCACCTCCCTGAATCCTCAGAACAAACTGGTAAGATATATGTTATTGATATTATCCTTTTCCATTTGAAATAAACCGAGGCTCTGAGAAATGAAGGGAGTGCTTAAGAGCACAGAATTGGTAAACAGCAGGCTCTGCCCTGCTACATGGCCTCATAGCCATTGTCCTTTCACTGCTGTCCACGGGCAACCCTTAGGTAGGAAACCTTAGGGGCAAGCCATGTTTTCTTGGAACGTGTCGTTGGAAGTTGTGTCCTAAATTTCTGGGAAAAAGACTAAGTTAATGCCTGGGTTCTTTTAAAGCCATGTGAATATACTAGACAGCATGGTGAGCAAGCTGGAAGTATATGCCAATCACCTGGAGGAGGTGGTGGAGGACAGGACCAGACAGCTGATGGCAGAGAAGAGGAAGGTGGATAAGCTTCTGTCCACAATGCTGCCCAGGTATTCCAAAGCACTGGGGACCTTGACGAAGGAAGCTGGACAAACATCATCACTATCGAAGAGGCCTTCCGTGGAGAATGTATTTCCTTTGTTCTTTTTCTGAGGGAATATCAGCTTCATTTCAAACGGATTTGGTGTGGAATTTGGCACACTGGTTGCAGGAGATAAAGGCAATAGTCCCCATCTGAGCAGAGGATGCATGCATGGAATGCTGTGGATGCACCTACAGGAGAGCAGCCACTAGATAGCGCTCTAGCTTCATGAGCCCAACTCTGGCCCAATTACCTTCCCAGTATTTCTAATTGTATGCAAAAAACTCTTGCACAATGCACTATTTACCTTTGTCTCCAGATTCAAAACAACTTCATTTTGTTTCTGTTTTCGCCTGTGCACTCCTTAAACAAAAGGCGGTCACTTAATTTGCTGTTGAAATCCCTTTTAATAAAAGAAGCAGAGTTGGGTAGATTGAAGCAAAAATATTGATTTGTGGGTTGGTGAATACCCACATTTACTTCCACATCTGACAACAGAATCTTTACAATCAAACTCTGTAACTAACAGGAGGACATGAGATGGCCTAGAAAGGAAATCCTTGGAAAGCCATTTATTTGAATTGTTCCTCCCTATTCTCCCAATGTATACCCACCAATTTAAATAGCTCCTTAAGCAGACTAGGAAAATGTGGCATATATACATAATGAATAATACTACTCATCTGTAAAAAAGAAAAAAATGGTGAACTCTTGACCCTCATGATAACACGGATGGAAACAGAGGGGAGAATGCTAAGTGAAATAATTCAGAAGGAGAAAGACAAATACAGATGGTGTCACTTATATGTGGAATAGAGAGAAGCAAAAGAAAGGATCAGACAAAATCAAACCAATAAGAAACCCTAGAAATCTCACTGTAGAGTTGAGGCTACAAGGTGGGGGGATGGAGGGGGTTAAAAGGGGTGGGGGTACAAAGGATCATGGTGGAGGTGAATCACACATAGTGGCATAAACCAAAGTTACTCCAATAAAAAAATACAAAAGAAAATATCTCCTTAGAGAACATGCAAGCAGAGAAGTGGGCCACCAAAGAATCCCCCTAGATGATGGATTTTGTTAAGCAAAACCTATCCTGATGGAACATCAGGGTCTCCCAGGATGACTTTGCAGGAGAGCGTGTGAACAAGACGCTGTTTAAAAACTGCTGTCTTCTCCAATTGCAGCTTCATCGGAGAACAACTCATAGCGGGAAGGTCTGTGGAGCCGGAGCATTTTGAGTCTGTGACCATCTTTTTCTCTGACATTGTTGGATTCACAAAACTATGTTCTCTCAGTTCCCCTTTGCAAGTTGTGAAGCTCCTGAATGATCTGTACAGCTTATTCGATCACATCATTGAGCCCTATGATGTATATAAGGTGAGGCTCCTGGCCCCTGGGTGGTGAGAGCCCACGTTTCCCGGCTGGCTGTCCCCTGGCATGATCAAGGATGCCCAGATGTCAGCCAGGAGGAAGGCTCTCTTTCGGGCTGGCAGCTATCCCAATTCATGGCAGAAACTCAATATTTTATCCCTGTTTATTTTCTTGGAAAAGAGCTTGATTAATCACAGGTGTTTGTGCTTGTCAAGACTCATCCCGTTGCCTTCCATTATTTGTATCTCACAGTAAATGTATTTCTAAGAGGCACTGGCCTTCTGCTGGCAGATTCCTCCAGTTCCCTCCTGAATATATTTATTTCTAATTCTAAGAGGCTCCTATACATTCTCCTTTAAGGTCATCTTTGGATCATGTGTGAGTGTCACTCCTGTGACAATTCAGGTGAACACAGACCTAGTTTAGACTATCAGGTAAAGGTGAGATAACCCCTGTCTGCCTGGTGCTGCTCTGGGGACAGATGAATGTGGTTGACAAGAGTGAAAAACAATTTTGGGGGAGGATAGGAAAAGTTAATACTTCGACTTCATTCATGTGGGGATGATAATGATGGCTGTTTTATCTGCTTTCTGGTTTTCTAATGAGTACATGTGCCCATGTCAACACACACCCAGCGGCCAGCTGCAGGTGCACCATTGCTGACCATGATTGTAGGGTTGGGGTAGGGAGAATTGGGGGGACAGTATTGTCCCCAGTGGTTATCCTCCAGCCTTCCCCACAGATGTCATCTCTGTTCAGGGTGAACGAAAGGATGGTACAGATAATCTTAAGAGCAGATCACACACACCCAATAAAAGTGGATACTCTTCTGCTTAGGAGGGCAGCCTCTAGGAAATCCTCTGAGTATTGTCTTTTCAGTTATGTTTTGCATGAGCAACTGCTAAAATTAGTTTTATTCCTAAAGGATGTGTTCATGTGTGGGGAGAGGTAGGTTAGGAGAAGTTAGACTTGGGTGCCAGTTGACTTGGGGGTCACCAGGAGACAGAAGTGTTCTCACTGCCTGGCTAGTGCCTGAAATCCCACTTGGACCACATCACCTTTGGATTCTGCTAAAATGCAATGTATCTGGAAAGGGCTGTAACTTTGAACTTACACTTACTGTGTATCCTCTATTGTAAATGAAGGGTCTAAGAGATGATTTTATTAAGAGGGTGAGAGGGCCTCCCCGGTGGCGCAGCGGTTGAGCGCTGGGTTGCGAAGCTGCCTGCGGCCTCTGCGACGCCGGTTCGATCCCCGGCTGCTCCCCGGCCACCGGAGGAGGATCCCACATGGTGCGCAGACCTCTCCTGCCACCCGCTGCTCCCCTCAGCAGTGTACTTCAGTCCCTCTGCCTGCTCTGCTCCCCACTCTGGCTCTGGTGAATTCTCTCACCCTCCCGCGCTTCTGACTGTACCCAGCGCATGTATAAACAAAAAAAACAAACAAACAAATATAATAAATAAATAAAAACATGCCTCTATAAAAAAAAAAAAAAAAAAAAAAAAAAAAAAAAAAAAAAAAAAAAGAGGGTGAGAGAGAAGGTGACAGATTGGCGGGTCCATTCATGCATCTGTTGGTATAAACACACTTATTTTCTAAAATGCATACATCTTTGTAAATGGATATAAGAGCCTTTGTGGGCGTGAGGACATCAGGTTGACTAAAATGGATTTCACTTGATGGGTCCATGGGGCCCATCAGGATTTACCCACGAGGACACCCCAACAAGATGCCTAACTGGTTTGAGCAGGAAGCAAGACTCTGCTACTATGAAATTTCAGGGAGGAAGCAGAGTGTTTGAGGAGCAGGACTGAGGGAAGCAATTTTTGTGGAAGAACCAGGACAGGAAATGCTGGTTCTTGGATAAAGTGGAGGTCAGGGAGTTGACCCTTCAAAAGTGTGGGCTCAAACTTGGAGTCAGTCATGAGGGGCCTTGGTGCCTGACCCAACTCCCACCTGGGCCTCCCTCATGGAGAACACAAGCCCCTTTGTTGCTTTATCTTCAGGTTGAAACCATTGGGGACGCATACATGGTGGCCAGTGGGCTTCCCATCCGCAACGGCATGCGGCACGTGGACGAGATCGCCACCATGTCCCTGCACATCCTCAGTGCAGTTGTCCACTTCCAGATCGGGCACATGCCTGAGGAGAAACTCAAGCTCCGGATTGGCCTCCACACAGGTACACAGCACCATGAAGGTGGCCTTCTTGTCCAGGTGTGGAGGCAGGATTTCTGGATTCAAGCCCTAGATATGAGCCTTTGAGGTGCCTGAAGTGAAATAGTAACATGTCCAGGGGAATAAAAGGTTGAATTGACTTTGCAGGTATTTTCCAGTTAAGCAGATTGTTAGCAACAAGGATACCCCAAGACTCCAAGGCGTGGACCCAAAAATATGGAGAAGACCAAAGATTGGACATTAATACTGGGCTGCCTTTCCCCACACCTCGGTGTCAGTGCCCTTTGCTCTGTTCTGGTTTGGTCAAGTCCATGGTTGTAAGCCTGTGCAGATGCGACCTGCACTTGGTTTAATATTATGCTGTCACTGTCTTGAAACTCTTAGTATGTTTTGAATGAGGGGACCCCTCATTTTCATTTTGCACGGCGCCCTGCAAATGAAGTACTAGCTGGTTCTGTTCCCACTTATTCTCCAAAGCTCACCCAAACTAAAACCTGAACCTGCATCAGAATGAATGGCTCCCAGGTCGGTGGCTTGTTTACGTCTCTAGTGCATGAATAGCACTGTCCTTAGTTTCTGTCTCACTTCAGATTGTTGTAACAGGATACCATGGACTGGGAGGCTTAAGCAGTACACGTGTATTTTCCCACAGTTCTGGAGGCTGGAAGTCCCAGGTCAGCGTTCCAGCATGATGGGGTTCTGGCAAGAGCCCTCTTGCTGGCTTACAGACATCTACCTTCCAGCTGTGTCCTGATTATAAGAGGTGCAGGGAGGAGAGAGAGAGAGAGTTGGTGTCTTTCTTATTTGAAGGGCACTAATCCCATCCGGAGATCCCTACCAACACGGCCTCATCTGAACCTAATCATCTCTCCACGGCCCCACGTCTTACCACCATCCTTTGAGGGTTGGGGCTTCAGCACATGAGTGTGCAGGGAGGATGAAACAGGCATTCAGCCCATAAGGTAGTTATGTTTATGAGTTCTAGAGGGCAGCTCTTTGTAAACCCTAAGATCTATTGCCAAGCTTTGCCCCAAGAGGGCACTTAACAAATATTTGTTGAATTGCATTTGTTGATTTAATTTGCATCATGCACTTGGGCCCTTGGGTGATGCAGACTGCCTGTGCCCTTCTGTTTTTCCCCTGGCAGGCCCAGTGGTGGCTGGTGTGGTGGGCACCACCATGCCCAGATACTGTCTGTTTGGAGACACTGTGAACATGGCATCCAGAATGGAAAGCAGCAGTTTGCGTGGGTATCATTTCCGGCACTTTGCAAACACCTCTCTGCTGTGAGTCCCTTGTCCCCTGTCATTAACCAGAGGGTATTTTTAGAGGACCCATTTGCATTTGTCAACTGTTTTCCATTTAGAGGATAAGATCATTATCCACTTCAGATGACACTGGTCATAAAATCTACAGACAGGTGTTCACTGTGCTCTCCATGGAGTTGTGTAAACACATACAACTTTCTCCTTCAGACATTCCATTCTGGACAGGCACACAACATATAAGACCATTTAAATGAAGAGAAGTTGACAGACTTCTATGGTCTGTAGCAACTACTTAATGTTGTCATTGTAGTTTGGAAGCAGCCACAGACAATATGTCATTGAATGGGCATGGCCATGTCAATAAAACTTTATTCACAAACACAGGTTGTGGGCTGCATTTGCCCTATGGGTAGTAATTTGCCCATTCCTGATGTATAATGCAGTTTGGGTGCTGCAGAAGAAATCTATGACCAGGAATGCACAGAACACCGTATTCTTTTGTTTTATAGTAACCTGATTGTATTGACTATTGCTAGATGCATAAATGTCATTTAACTAGCTGGGAAAAAGAATTAGTGATTCAAATTTTGAAGAGTTTAGGCTGGCATTCTTTTGCCTTTGTAAATTTCCTACAATATATGAAAACATGAAAGTAACATTCCCTCTCTCAAACACAGATTTAACCTCTTTAGCTTCTAAGTAAAGATGCTAAGGATATATTTTAGAGGTTGAACTGCTTAGTTTGGCTCCAGAGCTGACTCTCTTTGCAGCTCTGGTTACAAACAACATTTTCCATGACATGTACCAGCTCTAGTACCACCCCAGGAAGCCCACAGAGCCCAGTGGACCTCCACACCTGGGGATGCCAACTTTTGTCTGGGGTCCGTTCTATCTTCTGCTTCTGAGCTGAACATGACAGAGCTTGGCCCACACAGCAGTGTCTGAGCAACACTGGGTGGTTGGGGGTCACTGCCCAAGCTCGGAGTGAGATGTCCTTGCATGTTGAGAATTTGAGCAGTGTAGATACCCCTCTCCAGCAGCCCCTGCCCTACTGAGGCCGATGGCAAGTGAGCCCAAGCATTCACTAGGCACTAACTGGTTTATGGCAGCTCTCCGGATTCACGTTTCTCAGAGCACCGCAGGAGACCTGCTGGCCTCTGGAAGGTATGATTTGCAAAAGAGAGGCACCATTCTAGTCAAGGTAAGACTGGGTCAACTGTACCCCCTCTCCCGCCCCATTTGGGTCTCTGATGGAGATTCTGAGAACTGACAGGATGAGTGAATTTCCAGGCTGTGGTGCATGGAGACCATCCAGGCCCAGGCAGAGGCTTTGTGAATGCTTTGTCTTCTTTTTGCCACAAAGGGCCTCCTGGCTTCCATGTGAACACCCTGTCTGGTCTCCTGCACAAAGCAACCACAGAGATGGCCCAGGAATCACAGTGCCTTCCTCTCCCCCATGTCCCTTCTCTCGAGTCTGAGGGCTTGGGTGGGGAGTAAGAAGCCCACTTGTTTGAAAGTACTGGGATCTCATCTCTGTCCATTTAAGTATCCCTTTGCTTGCCCTCTGCCTTGTCCCTTTGCTCAGCCTGTCAGCCTGCCACTGAAATGTACATTCTCATCTTTCTGTTAAGCACTGGCCTTTTTGGGTGTGGGAGTTGGGAGCTCCTCTTGAGAGGTCATGATGGGAATGGTGGGCGGTCACCAGGACAAAGGTGATCTCTGTGAACTGGCTCTCGCCTCTTAGCCCGCAGATCACAGTCCATCATGACTTCACCGACTATCAGCAAAGTCAGGGAAATTGGCCTTTTCCACCCCGAGGCAGCCCCTATATGGCTGCAAATACTTCTTAATTAGCAAGCAAGGGAGTCAGAGCTGTCTTCTCAGAGGCCACTTCAGCCTCTTCCCGGGATTGAATTTCCTTAGTCTCCCACAGGGCAAAGGCAAACAAACAACTTTCTGGTTGAGAGGCAAGGAAGGCTTCACTATTCCACTCCCTGCATTTACTGAGGAGGAAGATAAAGTCCCAGAAATCTTCTGAGGTGAGTATTTTCTTTAAAGATGTTCATGGAGTCCCATGCATTCAATCACCCATCTAAGGGTGTCGTTCATGCGCACTTAATAAGCCTCCAGTAGGGGGAGCCGTGTAGCTGGGAGCCATGTAGCTGGTCTCTTCCTGCAGGGGAGTTTGCGCCCAGAGGCTGGTCCAGCACAAAAGTGGGATTGGATCAGGTGGATCTGGTGAATTCATTTTCTGGGACACTGACCCTGGGCTGTTTCTCCCAGCCCTGCCAGAAAACCTCCTCTAGTTATCAGATGTTTCTGGCCCATTAGCTTGCAAATTTGCAAAGAACCCCACATCAATCTGAGAGCAGAGAAAGCTGGAGGAGGAAGGTGGGAGGCCAGGGACTCTGGCCCAATGATTACACCCCACCTTCCTTTGCAAGGTGGCTGCTGCTAACCTGGCGTGCTTGTTTTCCTTATCAGCTAATCAGCCTGGAAGGAGCTGGGAGCCCTTATCAGGAGGTATCTCAGGAACCTGTGGAGAGGATCAGCTCTAAGTGAAACCAAAAGGACAGGTTATTCCAAGCAGGCAGGACCTTTGCTATCAGTCACTGAAAGGCCCGGCCCTGAGCTCCACTTCCTCTGGAACGCACCTTCCAAATGGATGGCATCTTGTTCTCAATTTACTGCTTGATTTCTCTCCTATTCACCGAACAAAGGATGCAATCAGGGCTCAGATTTTAGGTGGAATTTTCATTCATTATGAAGTGCTGATTTTGTTTTTAATCTCCAGCAGACAAACATGATCCCATACATTCTGCCATGAATATATTCCCCTTTATGCGAAGAATAGGATTCCTGTAGGCTCATGCTATGGATCTTGGAATAGAACTGCTAGTGCATCCCAGTGCTTCTTCATCCCTTGCAGCTCCTCACATCCACACAACTTTGGTGGTTGTCCCGGAATACGGCAGAGCCACTTGAATGCTGCATCGAATTTGAGACCTTTTCCTGTTGATTTTCCAAGACTGAAGAATGAAAATCATTGAGACCCAGAAATGGCTCCTTTTTACTAGACCCCTGAGTGTCTTTGTGGGGACAATTTTAGAGCTCTATAGAGAGAAATAAACAGTGTTTTGATTAGTTGAGAACCTCACACAGCTTTTGGTGCAACTCTTGCTTTTCTCCAGGGAAAAAGATGATGCAATCAGGGCAAGAGAAGTGCTTTCTCCAATAGTCCCAACTCCACTGAGCTCCTAAGTGTGCCCGTCTGTGGGACTTTTCCTCTGCCCCGAGGTGGGCAACTGGACTCCATGACCTTTGCAGACTCTGTTTTCTAGAACATGGTTCCATTTTCATTGTGGTAGGCTCTGCTCCTCCCCACAGGCCTTCAGTGTAAGGCCTGAGAACTTTTCACCGATGCTTAGGAGGAGGGAAGGCAGAGGCATTAATATGAAGGGGACAAGAAGACTCCCCCTCCACCTCAGTGTGGAAGCAGTGGGTCAGAATCTTTCTTCTCATGCCTCACAATTTCTCCCCTTGTTTGGGATCAGAACTTCCAGGGTCCCCAATACTTGTTCACCATGAACAGGAACAAAGCTCCCATCCATATATCCATCCATCCACCCACCCACCTATCCATCCACTGTATGAACTTTTCATTAATTCAAGGAACATTTATTGACCATTCACTCTGTGCCAAGTACCACACTGGGGAACATAAGAGAACATTCAACTCTCTTTGATCTTTGGCTCTCAGTCTAGTTGGAGAGGAGGCATAAAGGGTAATGATGCAATATATTAAGGACAATAGAGATATGTACAGAAATGTAGAGTGTAAATGACCAAACCTGGTCTTTTGCTCAAGCCCTGAAAGCCAAATTCTGAATTATGAGGATTGTCTTCACTTGAAGGAGTTTTATTTGAGATGGCCATGAAGGAAATTGGCAGGATAGGCACCCCAAAGCAACCAGCACCCTAAATGGTGGGAATGCTGGGTGTTTAGAAGGGGCAAAAATTGTGAGGGGCCCAGGGATTCACATCTGAGGAGGTGTCCGGCAGTCGGGGTGACAGGAGTCAAGGTGTGTGAGTTTCCCAACAGAATGTTTTCTCAGCAATCAAAAGATGTTTGTTTCTGATCCACTGTCAACTCAGACAGACACAGGGCATTTTATAGGGGTGTAACACCATCAGTTTGCCAAGTTTCCAGGAGCACAGGTAGAGTCAGTTAGCAGTTAACAGTTAACAGTTAATCCTGGAGAGGGAATGTGATTTGGTGCATGAACAGCCCCCAAGAGGGAATGCAAAAGCATGGTCTGGGGTTAATTCTACTTATTCCTAATTTTTAATCTACAAGTGGTTACTGTTGTAAAATGGAGGAGATTTGGCTACAGAAGTAACTCAGCCATCCAATATAGCTACCTTAAAAGAACATTAGAAAGTGATACACAGGGGTGGGGTGGGAATTAGTCATTATCTATTATTATCCCATCTTTGTGTTTGTATGGTGTGTGTCTTCTCCCTTCCAGCCCTAGCCTACATGTTTATACAAATTATATTCATGTAATACTTAATAACATCTGTCTTTATCATTGAATATTGTAACATAAACATTTGGCATCCATATATACACTAACACCACACATATGTGCACATAACACACATTCACACATATGCATATATATATACACACATGTACATACATATATACTGAGTACATATACTTCTATACATGTATATCTATTGATCCATTGATAAAGATAAATATATGTGAGAGCTACATCCATAGAGCTATAGAGCTATATCTTGCTATCTAACTATGTATCTGTCTATGATCTATCATCATTCATCTAACTATAGAGAGAGACAGTGTCTTCAGGGCTCATAACCAGAAATTTTAATAAGAACAATTTCCTAAAATCTATATCCAGTAATTTTTCTATGTGAACCAAGTATACCTAAGGGAGAATACACTCTTTCCTCCTCTAGATGTCTGTGTTACGTTTAGCACTAACGGGAATTTACAAGAGCAATTGTTTTGAGTGTGCTTTTCCTTAATTACCTAAGAGAGAGGGTTACTTTAGGTCAAAACACCTCCAGTCTCTGGTGATAGACATCAGAGCTTTAGCAACAGGAGTGATTAAAAAGATTTGCCCCCAAATGTTTAGCGTATGTATTGGCTTTACACCTTCGCATCTGAAATCCAATACTGGAATTTTGGAAATACAAATGTGGGCTAGAATGATCAAAAGGCTGTGGTACATGTGAGTCTAAGAACCCCCAGTTGTAGAAACCCCAGAGAGGGTCAAGGAATTGGCTGTCAACACGAGAAATCAACACGGCATGCTATTGTCATTGGTTATTTATTTTAAGGCATTTTATTTCATCGCGTCAGGTAGAGATACAAGATCATTAAACAGGAAAAAAAAAAAAAAGCAAAGCTAATACAATGTTTTACTCTGAGAGCCAAGGATTTGACTAGGACTATGCATACGCTATATTTAGGAGTTTTTTTTATTAGAACCAATAAAATAAATCTTTTGTTCTTCCTGGCTACAAGAATTCTGAATTTACAGGAAGAAGAAATCCCAAACTGGCTGGAGCAGCAGTCTCAAGACAGTCAAGCCTACCATGAGTCATTTTAATCTAGCCTAATACTAAACAAACTTGCACTTCATTTCTCCAGAGATTTGAGAACTAGTTTCATTTCTGAGCTCATTAACAAAGTTGTATTAGAGTCACCAAACTACAGATCTCAACACTTTTCAAACACGTGGAACATAGATACAAACAGACATGTTTCACAGCGAGAGGCCACTGATGAGGTCTGCATGACACTAAAAACACAGAAAATTGGCTTTTCTTATCACACTCCAGCTTCTCACCTCCATCTGGGATCCATGGTGTATTCTCAAGATCTGTCAATTTTCCTCCAGGATTGGTTTGTTCAACTGTTGTTTTATTGACAGTGTAAAACATCACTATCACCTTACTCTGGACCAGTGGTGTTGGCCATATTTGCAACTGTGTTTTTGATTTGTTTGTTTCTAATGATCCTAAGTTAATAAAACAAAATCAGATATGGGCTTGAATGTTTCAGTAAGGGCTAAGTGAGGTCTGCTCATTCTGCACAAATGAAGGTGTCTTAGCAGGGCACACAGACAGAGCATCAAGGCACATGGCAGGCAGACAAGCTTCTGAGAACCCGTCCATCACTACAGTCATGCGTCAAGCTGCAGCTTCATTTAGACAAGCCATGTCATGAACTTGAATTCATGATAATGTGAGTTTTATTCTTTTTGTGGTTTTAATGCTATTTAATTTTTTTTTTTTGGTTCTAGAAATATATACCAGCTATAAAGATAAGGAGTTTATGCCTACAACATGTCTACATATATTAAAAGAAATCCTATCACCTAAAGCAAATTAGGTCAGCAATTGGGGATTCTTGAGAATCATTTTTCTTCATATTACTTAGATTTGAACAAAGCTACTATATTCCACTCTGATTTCCACATCACTGCCAGACCAAATGTGGTCCTTAGATAAGTATCACAGCATCCATGACACTGGCTTCCTCTGGCGAACGTGGCTGTCCCCCAGCTTCTGCTGACTTTGTGGCTATGTCCTCCTGCTCCTCAATGTACTCAGCTGTACTTGCATGGGGTGCTGTCTTTCAAAATTGGAATAGCTTTCAAAGGAGTCCGTGGCAGCCTTGACTTGAGTGTGGAGGAGGGAAACTGCCCAACCAGCTACAGGATCTAAGAATCACAGGAAGGAATGAGAGGAAGTGGGCCACCAAAGGACAATAATCACTGAAATCCCCCAAAATCACTGAACACATATTTGGCAAAGCATGAATCTCTGCTGCCCAACAATACGGTCTCCTGCTTGGTCTGTTTGTTCTTTGGGCAGCAAATGGGCAGAGGTGATGATCTAGGAGGAGTGGCAGCTGCCCGCCGGGCCTCTCCTATAGCACCGCACCCATCCCCAGCATCACGGCCAGGTGGAAGAGGAAATCTGTGGAGTGGACGGGACAGGAGACAAAATTGTTCCATAAGGAGAAAGGACAACTCAACAAGAATGAACAAAAGTCAGCTCAAGGGGGTCATGAATCTGCACATTGTATACAAAGCCATTTTGTTCTCCCCTTCAGTGTCAGTAACTCACTTTCATCAGCACAGAGAGCCCAGCAGATAAACCTGGTTGTGGACTCCCAGCAAATGCACATCTGGACTTCCATAGCAGAGAGATGGCATTTCATGGTGGGGTTTTCACTGCAGAACTTCCTCTAGAAATGAGAATCTAGGGTCTCCCCTGGTGGCGCAGAGGTTTCGCGCTGGGCTGCGAAGCTGGCCGCAGCCTCTGCAGCACCGGTTCAATCCCCGGCTGCTGCCGGGGAGGGTCCCACATGGCGCGCAGACCTCTCCTGCCGCACCCGCTGCTCCCCTCAGCAGTGTATTTCGTCAGTCTGCCTGTTCTGTTCCCCGCTCTGGCTCTGGTGAATTCTCTTACCCTCCTGCGCTACTGACTGTACCCAGTGCTTGTATAAATAAGTAAATAAATCTTAAAAAAAAAAAAAAGAAAAAAAAGAAAGGAGAATCTAGGAGTGGGGACTTACAAATCAGATTTGCATGATTTCTGGTCCTTGGGACAGCAAAGTCAACACCCGTGAGTGTGTTAAAAAAATAGAACTGTCTTTCCCCCATCTCCATGTGTTGCTGCCTTTTTGCCATCATTCAGGTATGATCTTGAACTGGGGTCACCGTTGAAATTTTCCTCGTCTGTGAGCTTTCCTAGCTATTATCTCTTCATCCCTCTCCCACCCCGCCCCAGTTCACACAAAGCAGGAAGTGTGGAGTCTTCCTCTGCTTTGCTCCTTGCAGTAGCCACGCAGTCTAGAATAGTGCCCTGTACGGTCAATAATTATGGCTGAGCTTTCCTGGATGTTGGCTGGGTGCTGGGCATTGTTTGGTGCCCTCAGCTGTAATATTTAATTCACACAACAGCTGCATGTGAGGGGGGCAATTATTAGCCCACCTATATAATTGGAAGGTCAAGGTCAAGGCCTAAGGCCTCTCAGTTAATGAAGGGTAGAGTAATAACAGGGACTCAGAAATATTTGTTGAATGAACAGATCGTTGAAGATTGCGTTCTCTAAATGGAGGAGACTAGGCAGGGCTACCTGGTGATGCTTTGTTGTGATGCTTTGCTTTTGGGAAGCGAGATCCAATTTTGTTTCATCCAATTTACCTGAGGCTCCCCTCTTCCTTCTGAGCCCACAGGCTGACTCAAGAGAGACCTTTCTACCTCCAATCCCCTCTGCTACAGGTGTGCTGTACTGTGTTACTCTTAATTCCTAAAGACTTTACTGGGGCCAAAGGTAAGCTGCTTTTGAGACATACATCCATCTGATAAAAGCACCACCCCCTGATGCTTTTAAATGGAAGCATCATTTCCCAGAAGTGTCTCCTTTTCTTACCTGAGAAACTAGAGAGACCGGAGAATCCCCTGCCTGTAGTGAGTAAAGAGAGAGAATGCAGAAGGTTTAAGCAAAGTTCGTGGAAAGAGCAGTCTGAAATCTTTGGTTCTAAACACAAACCTGACTGTCCCCCTGATGAACCCAGGTGCCCAGCTGCCTTTGGGACAACATTCACAGGGGGTTTACAAAGCTTCATCTCACCCCATTTTTACTTGGGCTCTAAGGCAGGCAAGGGTTGGTAAACCTTCTGGAAAGGGCCAAAGAGAACAAGCTTTCAGGTAGGGGGCCAGCTGGTCTTGATTGCAGCTAATTGAGGCTGCCTTTGGGGCATGAAAGCAGCTGTAGACACTCCTCCTGAACCAGTTCCATAGACACTGAAGCTGGAATTTCAAGTCTCATGAAATTTTGTTCTGATTTGATTTTTTTTTTTTTTTTTTTTTTTGATCACGTTAAAGGGTAAGAACTGTTCACAGCTTGCAGACCACACAAAATTAGCAGCTGGGATCCGACCTTCGGTGTAATTTGTGAAGGTCCTCTAAAGTAAAGCTACTAAGAAGTCCCAGCCTTCACCCAGGACTTGCTCACCTTCAGGTCACACTTAAAGGTTAACCTCAGAGGACTCCCCTGAGGCCTGGACTGGGTGGAATTGCCTTTTCTCAGCCTCCCCCATCAATTCCCAGCCCACCCGACCCCCTCTAATAGGCCACGCCCTTTCCCTTCCACTTAACATCTCCTTGCTGAACAGTGAGTCCTGAGGGCTCTCCTGAGTTTCTGAAATCCCAGGCTGCTGCACCAGGCCCAGCTTTGGCTGCCCAAAGTTTGTTGACCCAGGCTGGATGTTCCCAGAACTTTAGTTTTCTATTGTTATCCCTGACTGCAGGCTCTGGGAGTTCAGCACTTCCTCATTCCTTGGGGGCATTGGAACTTAGGCTGCAGAAAGAGCTTTTCAGGGTTGTTAACAAACCTCAACTCCTTGAGCAATGCCCCCACCCCCATGGGAGGCTGGAGGAGGCTGGAAGGCTGTGCCTACAGGCATAGCTGGTTTGGTAATTCGGTGAAAATGCTCCAACCCACTGTGCCTGTGGCTGCAGCCCAGCGGGAACTCAAGTGTGTGGAATCCCAGAGGCTTACTGGGCAGGGCGAGCTCCACCACCAGGACGCCCCCTGTCTGGTCCCGGAGCAGCCGCTTGCGTTTGTCACAAGTCTGAAAACCCACAAGAGGTGAGGGGTGAGAAAGTGAGGGGGGTAGAGGTAAGGATGTGAGGGGTGAGCAGGTGGGGGGTGGGGGTTGAAGGGTGGGGAGGTAAAGGGCAGGGAGGTGAGGTGAGAAGTGAACACAGGACAGAAAAGATAAGAATTAAAAATAAATGTCACAAAAGTGGTACAGTCAATTTTTTTCCAATCAATATTCTAGTAACCTCATATCTTTTATAACTCAGGGATCTTTTTCATCCCTTCTCGAACGTGACAATGGGAAGAAAACAATATTAATTCTTCAAGCTGGAAGATGTCTGCCTGGGAGGGGTCCCTAGTTGTGGGAGGCGTGGACCCCACTTCTCTTGATGGAAGCACGGCTGTCACTACTCTTGCCACCAAGATTTGAGAAGTGGATCCTTACAAAATGTGTTCTGGCTCATTTTCTGCCCCCCTCCCCCTCTGAGTACCAAGAACAATTCTTCAGTAATTGTAGATTGTCTCTCTGCTTCTTTCCTTTCTGTATTTGTTCTTGTCAGTGACCACTTTCTGGCCAAATGAATGAAAAGAGATAGACTGTGATCTGATTTCTGTTGGCTCCCACAGGCGGCTGGAGCAGCCATCCTCATGAACAGTCTCTGCTCCAAATAGACCAGCGGAGGTGACAGCTTGGGATTGGGCGCTGTTAGTTCTCTGGGGCAGTGAGGTTCTCAAATCTGAGGCGGCCTTGGAATCACCTAAAGGACTTGGGGTTTCTGGGCCCACCCCAGAGTTCCTGGGGTGGGGCTTAGGAATGGGTCTGGGAATTTGCCTCCCTAGCAATTCACTGTGCGTGCTGACTGATTCTGCGGTGATTTCTTGGTGGCTTGCGCAGGGCCAACAGATTCTGACTTGAGCTCCGCTACACAGGCCTGGCAGCTGGAGCCCCTTCCTCTCACAAGGTCAGATCAGCTGTGACCCCATGTCAGGAATGGCTGCAGCCTCTCCCTGGTCCATCTCAAGTCCCAGACTATCTGAACTGAACATACCTACTTTTTTGACTTCCTGCCAAAGCCTACCGTTACTACCTAGATTTTTAATTTCCCTGGTGCTTCTAACTTGGTCAAAACATTTCCTTGTCTGTCATTAGTTTCATTGCATCCAATCTTGCTGTCTGAAAAGGGAGCCTTATCACTGCTTGTCTAACCACCACTGTACCCTTAAAGAGCAGAAAAGCAGGCTCCAGTGGTTAAGTGACAGGTCCGCGCAGCTTGTCGTTGGCAGGATGGACAGTACCAGGCGCGACGGCCTCACCCCAGTGCCCTTTTCCCCAGAATGCCCTCAGCACACTCCCACATGGGCACGGTGACTGTTTCCCCAGCTAAAAATACAGCTTCTCAAATACCAGCCTCCTGGGGCAACATCGTGCAAGAGGGGGCTCACCACGGGGCAGGAGAGCTTCTCACTGTCACAGATGAACGTCTCACAGTGTAACCAAACCTTGGAGAGTTTGGGGATGTTCTGGAACCGGAAGGCATTGAACTGGAAGGTTGCCCTGTGATCCTTTCCGTTCTCATGCACGAGGACCGTCTCATCAGTGGGGCAGCTGAAGCACAGGGTGGGCAGGAGGGAGGAGAGATGTTACCTCTCTGAACAAAGGTGGGGGCCTCTGAGGCAAATTCATATACAGCCGTAGCCTCCTGGACTGCCCCAGCGGCTGTCCTCACAGCACCTCACTGATCCTCAAGGCTCTGAGGTCACCTTGGGAAGCTACTAGAAGGTTGTGAGCGCCCCCATCCTATAGACAGCTACAGCTGAGGGTGACAGATGAGAAGCCACAACCCTAGTAACACACTTGCCTGTCCCAAAGAAGCAAAATCCCCTGAGAGAAAGCCCTGAGGGCTGGAAGAGGCACGGCCCCCGGGCTCCACTCTCCATCAAGATGATGTCAGCAACCGGAAGCCCAGCACACCCACTTTCTGGGCATCTCGAGGTTTGCCCTTAGGGTTGAAATTCTTGTTGATATTACTCCAATGCCATCTCTGTATTTGTAAAACTGAGATCATGCTTTTAATATGAAACCAAAAGACTCGAAGAATACTATCTAATTTTCACTTTGGCTATTGACAGCAGCCAATGGTGACATCGCGGACAGTTTGTTTTATCTTCTTAGTGTCTTTATGTATTTTCCATTCTCTATAATGAGAAAGTAATACTTGGGAAGTCCCAAAGGTAATAGTTGGCAGTAAAAGAAGAAAGGATGACAAAGGTGGACATTTGTCAAAGACAGTGGTTCTCAGCTGGGGGGCTTTGGGCATGGTGGGTGTCATGACGGAGGGAGGAGCTACTGGCATCTGGTGAGTGGGGGCCAGGGTGCTGCAGAACATCCTGCAATGCACAGTCATCCCCCTACAGAGAATGATTCAGATGTCACTGGTGTCGAGATGGATGAAACTTGGTTTAAGCAAAATATTTTTGCATTTACCAGCCACACAATGCATGCTAGTTGCTTAAGTGCCAGATGTTTGACCAAGTGTTGGGCACCCACACAGTTGTTCCTGAGAATGCACCGTGAGGCCCACACACGAGTGGAGAGGTGTGGTCTGCAGGGCTCAAGGAGCAGCAGAGTCTGTGGTCTGGGCAGAAAGGCCTATGGGCCCCAAAGCTTCAGGCCAGTGGACAGCAGCACCGTGGACCCATAGTGAGTGCCCGTCCTGAAGAATCTCCCTGACTCTACTGTCAATCAAACTCAACACACACTAGAGCATGGTCCAGCCCTCTCCCTGCCAGAATTTTTGTGATGTCTCTTCCTCAACCTGGCTCCATCAGCAACAGTTACTAGGGGCCAGATTGGAGGTGCGAGAGAAGAGGGAAGCAAGGTTAACTCTGAGGGCCAGTGAGTGAAACAAGGAACGAGCATGGCGCCTCTCTCTGGATCAGGGGTCGGAAACTGGACTGTGTGATGGCCTTTGTGCACTGTCGGAACCAGAGGCATTTTCCGAGTTGTGAAACAAGACTCTTGCAGGACTGTTTGGTCAATAAACCCAAGATCCTTGTTTGAACTCAAGATGAGAGTCCTTAAAATAGCTCCCTGAGGCTGAGGTGGCCGAGGCCTGGTGTCAGCAATGGAAAACAATGTAAACAGAGCCCTCTGGGGCTCCAGCCAAGCCTTGGGCAGGCCCATGATCCCTCTGCTGTACGCTGCCAGGTCGCTCACAGCCCACAGGGAGGCTGCACACCATCCTACTAGACTCTCCTTCCCCACATCAAATTAAAATTCCTGATAATATTTAATCTCTCCAGGCCCTTTTGAAAACTAGGTTTCCCTTCAAAAAGGCCTAGTGGCCCTTTTGAAGCCAAAAGCGTGTGGGAGGTGGTAGGCGTGGACCAGCTCATTCTCCCCTTCAACACTGAGCCTGGTGCCTGTCTCTCCAGCCTCGAGGCGCTGTTTCAACCAGGTGGAATATGGAAATAGCTTGGGGTTTCTTCAACTCAGCTGTGTCCCTGTGTGGATACTGTCTGAGAGTTTCCCAGGGTCTGATGGTAATTTCGGGACCCTGTAGGTCAAGAATTTATTTCAGAATCTCCTTGAAGTCATCTGATTGCACCTCGTCAACAGAACCTAAATCAATCCTGCAGTGACAGAAGTGCCATAAGCACCCAGACTGAGCTCCCATTTCTACAGGAAGAGCTGCTGAGTCCTTGTGTGGTTCTGCTGACCTGTCTGCCCTGGCTGCTCAGGACATAGCTCTCCTTGGCTTAAACCTGCTCAACCATTCCCTTACTAGCTGGAGGCTTGGGCAAGTTTCTAGATCTGTCTGTGCCTTGGTTTTCTCGACTATAAAATCATGATTATTATGGGCCTCCCTGGTGGCTCAGGGGTTAAAGTCTCAGTGCTATCAAGCTATTGCTTGCCACTGCAGCACAAGTTTGATCCCCAGGCAGGGAGCTACCCACATGGCACAGCAGACCTCTCCTGACTCACCCACTGATCCTCTCAGCAGTGTATTTCAGTCTGCCTGCCTGTTCTTTCCCCACTCTGTCTCTGGTGAATCCTCTCACCCCCTGCACCTCTGGCCTGTGCCCCAGCTCTTGTATGCATAAATAAATAAAAATAAATCTTTAAAAAATATATATTTTAAATAGTATAAATCATGATTATGACTACTATCTACATTATGGGGGTGGTGGTAATGAAATTTAAATTAATGGTTGTAAAGCACCTACCTGAAACATGTTTGGTATGTTATGTAAGTATGTCAGTGTTTGTTAAATAAAAATAAATAAAGGTCTAGAGTTGCTCCCCCTTATTAGCTAACCATCTTTGTTCCCGCCCCATGTTTACACAGCCTGGAGGGTTCGGGGGCAACACAGGCACACTGGTCTCTGTTTTGGGGAGTGTTCTCTTCTGGGCTTATTGCTCATTGTATGGATAATGCCCACGCCTCCAGTCTAGGCAGCCTCCTGTTTCCAGCATTATAATTCTTAGAGTTTGCAAACAATTGCCCTCACAATCTCAGTGTGTCATCTGCACTCAAGGAGAATCCAAACTCCCTCATCTAGAAACCCCCTTCTCCTGCAGCCAACAGCAAACAATTCCCTCACCTTTGTGATCCACAGGCTTAATACAAATCCATGTTGGTCACATATTCCTCAGATGGCTCGCTCTGTCCTTCCCTCCACCCCAAAGCCACCGGTTGCTAAATTTTTATCCCTTCCCCTCCCTTGGACGAACTTTCCATTCACTTGGCCGCAGCCTGTCAGGTCTTGTCTATCTCTTGGGAGGCAGATAGCTGCCCTGGCCCCAGATCTGCTCTTCTCAGCTCCCTTGTGCTGTTTCTAAGTCACCTACAACACTCAGAATCATCTTTCTAGGGTGCAACCCCAATGCTTTAGTTCTCTCCTAAAAAATTCTAGTGAATTAATGTAAAAGCAATATTATTTTAATCTATAGGCTACTATGTGCTAAGTTTTTTTTACATGAATTATCTAATTTAATGCCACCAGGGGTCTAATGTAAGACTGATTGGATTTGAACCCAGCTTGCCCACTTACCCTTAACACACACACACACACACACACACACACACACACACACACGATGTGATATTGTTTACCCCCCCCCACATGATGTGACATTGTTTAACCCTCCTGTGCCTCAGCTTCCTCATGTAATGGGGATGATAGTAGTAATACCTATCTGTTGTAAGACAAATGCCTTCAGAACAGTAGCTGGTACTTAGGAGCCCTCTGTTTCCCAGCACCAGTACTCAGCCTGGAAGACAGAGGAGGGCCCAATAGGCTCACTCTTCCTTCCAAGCTATCCTGAGCCAGGGAAGACCTGGCTCGTCATGTCCCCACCTCTCAACCCTGTGCTCCAGAGTGAACCTACCCCTTGTTGATGAGCTGCCACTGCAAGGGATACATGAAATCGGCCGAGGGTGTGGCCCAACAGCTGTTCAAAACCACTTTAAACCTGGAAATAAAACAGAGTGCACCACTTTGAGCCAGAGAATCATGTGTCATAGAAATATCTGGCAAGTACAAAATCTCTTGGTTGGTCTTTTTTTTTCCTTTGTATTTAAAAATAGTAACATAAAGGGAAAACACTTACCTAACACTTAATCCTTTGGCTTCTACTCCTGCAAACAGATCAGAACCAATTTCGGATGTCTCCAAGACAAAGGGGGCTTCTTTCTTCATGGAGAACTTGGCATTCTTTGGAGGGAAATTAACAAAGGGCATTATGACCTCTTAGACTGAGCAGTTGAGTCTGACAGGAGCAGGTGAGTTGGGTTGGACCAAGGTGGAATCAACCCAAAGGCACAGACATGAGGCACTCTAGGACAAGTGAAACTGTCCCTCCTAGGATGTTGTGCATCTTCCATGCCAACGAGAGACAAGATTTGGTTAATGGGAGAAAACAAGTGGAATCCAGCGGTGCTGAGCGCTGCTCTTTACCAGATCACACAAAGGCAGGGGACCAAACACCCCACTCAACCTGCTCACCACTGCTATTTACTGAGCAGAGTCCAGCCTGGGCTGGAAAGTTTATGATCAGATTCCTAACATATCAGCGGCAACAACAGCAGCTTGTTGGCCACCTACAATGTGTTAGGGGTTGCTCTTTATATTGGGAGTGTCTCTCTATCAGGATAGTCTGTATTTGAGCCACGCCAGTGAACAAAACAAAATCTGTTTCTAAATCTCCTGATATTCTAGAAAGGGAGACAGATAAGACAAGTTACATAGGAGGTAAATTATTTAGTATGTTAGAATAGAACATAGTGTGCTTTATAGAAAAACTACGGTTCAGGATAAGGTGGATTGGGTCTTTGAGGAGGTGCAAGTTGCAGTTTTAAATACAGTGGTTGGGGAAGCCTCATTGAGGATGTTACATGTGAGAAGAGGCTGGAGAAGGTGAGGAAGGGCACCATTGCAGGCATCCAGGGAAGTGTGTATCAGCCAAGGCAAAGTCCCTGGGGTGAGTCTGGCTGCCAGACAGCAGGGAGGCCAGAGAGGCTGAAGCATGGGTGAGCAAAGGGCAGGTGGAGGGTGGTAGGTAGTGGAGGGGGGTGGGAAGCAGGAGATAAAGTTAGAGAGGCCATGGGGGTGGACCCAGAGGCTTTGGCTTTGACTTGAAGTATAATAGGAGCCACCACAGCAATTCTCACAGCAGCTTCCAGTCACTGGCCTTGCATGTCTGGTCTTCACCTGCCATCCAGGCAATTCTGGGGGAGCTATTAGGAGTAATAGTAGTGTTTGCAGTGACTTACCCAAAGGAGGCTGAATTCTCCATTCTTTGAATCTTGGGACCATTCAACTCTACTTACAACCTTTAACTACTCTTCAGTTTAGCCTCCAGAGACAAAAGCATCATGATAGAAAGACAAGGGTCCTGGACAAATCCTGGCTCCCACTACTAACATGAGGCACACTATAGGGAAGTCAGATTTTGGGGTCTCAGTTTCCCTATTACAAAATGGGAATAATTTCTGGCTTCACCTACCTTGCAGAAAATCTGATGATGATTTTATGTAACAGAAATATGAAATTAGAGCAGGCTATTAGTTAAAAGATTGTGTTTCACAATCTTAGAGATTTATAGAACAGAATAGGTAGTGGCAGCAAGGAGCTGTCATTAAAATACTTTAGTCGCTATGGGTCAAGTTCAGGAATATACTGCAAGGCCTCAGAGTCATCTTCCAGTGCCTCTGACATTATTTTACTGACTGATGGTTGAGCCAGCATGCCCTGATTCAGTCACTTATCAGTCAGTTTTTTTCTTGCAATCTGTCAGCCCTCTGCACCTCTTAGTTGCAAAAATGAAGCAAAAATTTTTTATTTGTGAGTTACCAGCTTAATATGCCTGTTGAAGAAGCAGTTTTGTAATGTTCCATGTTATTTTCTGAGATTCGCCGTATTTCAACGGACTGTTTCCAATTCTGGACCTAACCTGGGAGTCACAAAATAAGCCTCAAATCTATCCAGAGGAACTTCTTCAAGCTTCATCTCTCAGGGACCAGCAGCAGAATATCTGAGTATTGGAAGAACATCTCTACTGCCTAGGAGAATAGAATCTGCATCATCAGTTCAATTTCTCAAATAAAACACTTTTAAAGGTTAGTTTCTCTGCCTCATCTGACAGCTAAGGACATCTCTCCCTGCTTCCTGTATATCATGAACAATAGAGACCTGTTTCCAGGTAACTTCACCCTATAATGTCTGGACAGCATCCCTGGAAACAGAAATACCACACAAACTACTCATTCATCACACAGGATGGAAGACATTGGAAAGTCAGGCCATTCAATTCCTTTACCTACCACAAGGTTAAATCACATCTGAGCTAGGATGGGTATATAATGTTTAACAGCAGTTTGTGTGAGAAAGATCTGGGAGTTGCTTTTGCTTACAACCCAACATCAGATAGTGGTGAAGAAAAATGTCCCTACAGTCTTCCAGAACCAAAAAAGGTCACCTCTGGCTCTGGCCTCAACTGGTCTGATAAGGTCTAGAATATAACATTTCAATTCTGGATTCTCTTTTTTAATAGAGGTGCTGACCAATTGGACCATACTCTGAGAAAAGTGAGGAAGATGATAAATGGACACCAACAGAGGGAAGGTGTTTGCCTTGGGAAGCACAATCTTGAGATGGTTGAAGGACTGTCAGCAAGATCATCACATGGGTATTATTTCAGAAAACAGGACCAGGACCAACAGGCCACAGTTCAGGATGTCAGATTTCAGACTGTTAGGAAATGAGAAGGTTCAACTTGCCATTTTCCCTGGCAGAGTGAGGAGCCTGCCCTTCAGCAATCATGCAAAAGAGTTTCTGGTTTTGAGTGGAACATCAAGGTTAACCACCTCTGAGGTTTGTTCTGACTCTGGAGAGCTATGATTTTGGTCTCTCTTGCTTTTTTTCTTTGATTTCATCTTACAGTTTTGCATTTGTCCATCTAGCTAAGCAGTACCATTGAATAAAAGTGAGCCTAATCTCACTTTAACATTGATGCTCAGCTCTAGAAAGATAACGAGGCAGGCTGTTTCCACTTTAAGTGGGGTCAAAGTCCACAATCTTGAGAATGATAACTTTTTCTGACACTTATGCCCGGCACTGTGCTAAATGTCTCTTAAGAATTGTTTCATCTCATCCTCCTGACAAACCTAAGAGGGAAGTGCTATTACTACTCCTCTTTAATAAATGCATCGGTAAGCCCAGAGAGGTTAACTGACTTGCCCAAGGTCACACAACTAGTGACTAGAGGAACCAGATTTAAACCACTAATGACAAGGCCTATTTTCTTCGGCACAGCACAGGCTGCTTCTGCAAGCTGACCTCCTTCCTTTATTTTGGATAGGGAGTCAAAATAACTTTTCACCAAGAACACCAACCATGGCAGGAGTGAGTGGGAGGAGAGAAGAAAGAAGCACGTTGAGTAGAACTGGGGGTTTGGAGCCCAGCATTTGGAGTTCTCAGAATTCTAAGCAATTAGCAGAGCACTGATGCCATTGTGCAATCTAGGGCACAGCTCTGTCTCTGGTAATTTGATGGAAATATATGCAGGGAGCAGCCCTTGCTTCAGAAACACACAAGAATGCCCTCAAAGCGGAAGAAGGGAGGAGAAGAAAAATACCAACCCGTGGGTCAGGCATAGGAAAACGAGTCCATGGTGGGAATATTAATCAGTACAAAAGTCTGTGTTGTAACATCAGAGTCCCCTCTTTGCTGAGTTCCTTTTCTCCTGAAAGGGTCTTGGGGAGTCCCATGGGAGTCTGAATCTCATTTCCAGAACAGTTCAAGGAAGCATGCTGTTAAGTATGGCTAGTCCAGAGGATGGCCTGGGAGATGCCATAAACATGACTCTTTATTTAGCCCCCCGTTTTTTTTTTAAAGTTCTAAGATTTGATACTTATATCAAAAACCTATCTCACCATGACTGATGTATTTTGACATCATGGGTGATGATTTTTGATAATCCTGGTGCCTTTCCATTTCCTGATGTCATAAAATCCTTGCAGGGTCATAGCTATTTACTGGCTTAAAACAACAGTTGCACACACTTCTTGACAGGGATGCAGCAGTTAACCAGTCTTTGCTCAGGACATTCCCTGAGGCTGAGGTCACTGCGCAAAGGCCCTTTCCTTTCTGGACAACCTTCATCAGCTACTACAGTGGTCTTGCCAACTTCCACCACTGTGGCGGTCCATGCTGTATGAACCCCACCCCCCCACCCCCGATTACAACAGGTCAAGGAGTTCTATGTGGTTCCCTTTCTCAGGACTTAACCACTAGCGGTGTGTGGCCAGGGGCAGATGTAGATTTTGTGGGACCTTGCAGCTTATGTAATTCAGAGAGCCTTCTTTAATAAAAGGAATTAAAAATTTTGCATACAAAACTAGAGGTTTTGCATATGAAACTTAAGTTTCTCTCCCTGAGTAGTAAGTGTGCCCCAGAGATCAAGGTTAGGTGATCTGGGTCCAGAATGGGTATGGATCTCAGCTACCTGCTGGATCTTGGGCATTTACTTCTTCTAGCTTTAGATCCTCATCTGTAAGTGGACTAGATTATTCCAGGATCCCTTCTAACTCTCACCTTCAGAATATAGCAAAGCCAAGAGCTTCCAAGGATCCGGTAAAGCAAATTCAAAGAGATCAAGGAGAGTGGCATTCCAGATAATTTAGTTGTTTCTTGTGTGAAATGAATGGGTTGGGCATAGTGTCCTCTGAGGATATCTCCCAGTTCTAAGGTCCTATGTAAATGTTTCTATTTCTGTCTGCATCTTCCTTCCAGCTGGGCTACTGTCGCTATGTGCATGCCTCCTCCTGGAGGCTGCAGGATTAAAAGACAAAGCTTCCCTTCTGAACGGGGGGGGGGGGGGGGGGAATGTACCAGGGGCCACTGACTATGATGTTTCTCTGAAGTACTTTATTTTGAGAGACCAAAGTGTCCCTTTAACTTCAGTGTCAACATAGACAGCCAAGTTAGACAGTGAGGAAGCCCAGTAATGGAGAGATTTTGGAGACCAAAGAACTAGACCGCAGAGGCCAACCCCAGTCTCCATAGCCATAGCAAACTCACTACTCTGTGTCCAGGTTTTATTAAGTGCTAGATCTTAAATATGAATCTTCAGAGTGGATTGCAGACTAATCTTGATGATGAGTTAGACAATGGCTGTCATACTGATGACTGACTTTCAGCAACCCACAGGATTACTCTTGCCTTCATTTTTCTCATCTGTAAAATGGGAAGGTTGACCTTATATCTCTGTGGCACCTTTCAACTCTTCTATCCAGTTTATAAATCTGACTTTCTGTTGTATCTAGTCTTTAAAAGAGGTTGAAAGCTAGATCAAAGCTTACATCTCCACTTAAATTCAAGAATGGGGATCTGCATAGTCTCAATGAAGAACAAATCCTGAAGAAGCACCCCATCATCCCATCACCTCCTGGAAAGATCACAGAGCAGAAATGGAACCCAGAAACCACTTACAGTGTAGAAGTTGAGAGACAATTGGCTTTCAAATGTGCCCATGCTCCCATTCTTCACATGAACAGTGGCCACTCTGAAAAGGGGAGAGAATTTTGCATAAGGACTGAAACATGCCTGGTTGACAGGGACTGCAGAACACACACAAGGCAGCCAGCCCTCCGCTCAGCAGAGCAACTTACCTCTGGTCAAAGGCTGCCTGGTTCACCAGGTAGGTGGAATGGTAGGTGCAGGAGAAGGAATAGTTCACGGGCTGGTTTTTTAAGATCACTTGGCTGTCATTGGAAACAATGTGGCTGTAGAAGTGGTAGATGGGGGGCTTGTACTGGAGAAAGGAAGAAGGCAGTTAGGGTAAGCCCCATGTCGCCATGATGGAAATGAGGATTCTGGGAAAAATGGAAGAAGATGGTGTAGAAAAAGCCCAACGGGAGACAGGAATGTCTGCCATTAAGAGCAGCGCCCATCTTTTTGGCCTGTGCGTGAGTTGATCATTTTTGTAAAGAGTTCTTGAGACTGTTCAACAAGACTTATTTAAAATAATCTCAGTTTAATGTTCTATGTTTAAAATAAATCCATATCCTGTTGCATTTCTGACCAAAAAGAACTGACTCAAGAATCTCTGTTTCCCAGTATCAACTTTTTATCTCTTTCCCTAAGTAATCTTAAATCAGTGCCTTTGCTCAGCTCCCATTTCTAGACTGTCACTCTATTAGTTCTTTGATTTTTCCTTCTTCCACTCCTGAGGACTTTTTCTTTTCTTTTTTTTATGTACTTTTTTAAAAATTATTTATTTATACAAGCATTGGGTATAGTCAGAAGCCCGGGAGGGTGAGAGAATTCACCAGAGCCAGAGCGGGGAACAGAACAGGCAGACTGACGAAGTACACTGCTGAGGGGAGTAGTGGGCGCAGCAGGAGAGGTCTGCGTGCCATGTGGGACCCTCACTGGTGACCAGGGATTGAACCGGCACTGCGGAGGCTGCGGGCAGCTTTGCAGCCCAGGGCTTAACTGCTGCGCCACAGGGGAGGCCCCTGAGCACTTTTTCTAAGACTCTTCCCTCTGACTTAGATTCTGAAATTACAGAATATTGGAGCCAGACAGGATCTTGAATACCCACTTAAGAAGTGACCTACCTAAAACCATGCAAATAATTTCTAGTTCACTTTACCAGAATTCCCAGAGATAAAGTCTTTGTTAATTATGCCCCCGACTCTTCCCACTAAATCTCTATTACTTTGTAAGGACTTTAGGAAGAGGAGGAGGGTCTGAGAGCTCTTGATCCTCATTTTCTGATACCCAATAGATTACATTCTTCTGCAGTCAAGGCAGTGGGGAGACTAGATTTCAGCAAGATCATCAGAAGACAATCTCCCTTCTTAAGTATGCTCCACCAGTTCTGTGATCCCCAACCAATGACTTTATTAGAATTTCTCTGTCATATCAGGTTGCTTGGGAAGATTCATTTTAGTTCTGATTTCTTGTCCTGGATCAGTCACAAGACCCAATTATGAGTGCTATTTTTTGGTGACTCCTTTAAAATACATGTCATTCCAAATGCACTTTATAGCCACTTCAAAATCTTGGGCACAGGATGTCCCATCCATCCAACCCAGGACATACTCAGAACCTGAAATAGGTGAAGGTAGGAAATGTACTTTTTTACTCCCAGAAGGTGACTTATCTGTTTCCAGTAACAAATTAAGAGAATAAAACTCAAATCCAAAAAGAGACATCAAAACTAGGCAGAAGAGAAGAATTTGAATATCGCTAATGTCACAGAAAATAAGAATCAGAATTGACTCCAATTTCCAAGGTAATTGGAAAATTCTTAATCTTTTAAAGGCAGACAGCAGACATCTTCTTGGGCCCAGCCTTGTCCTCTTAGTGACTTCTAACTGGACTTACCTCAGACTGAGTTCCACAGTAGGACTTGTTTTTAGGTGACAAATCTGGAATAACAAATTGGTAGTAACCTCCTTCGTGGACCCCATTATAACACATTCCACCGAGGGCTAGCTGGTGCACTTCCCATCCATAAGGGCACTCGGGGATTTTGGTGATGATGGTTTTGGGATAACAAAATACAAGAATGACATCTGGAAAGATTTGAAATTAGATATGCAATCATATTAGAACAGTGGGTTCTAGCCACATTTAAAAAGGCAAAGTTGTTTAAAACCACTTTCCTTGCTATTTTTCATGAGCTGTCATAAAAGTTTCCCTCAAATCTCAGTCTTTGAACTTCCTCTTTTATGGTCTTTCCTCCATCCTTACAATATCGGCACTATATTTAATACAGATTCAACACTGGTGCACTTTTAAACCTTAATCTTTAAATAATGTATCTGTGAAAACAGATTGGATATACTATTTAAATCCCATGAAAATGAGCACCTATTTTTTTTTAAAAGTCCATTTATGTACAACACTGTTCAACACAGGCCAGAAATTCAATAGTCACATAGGAAAAAATGTGGAGATTTTATGTCGATCATCTATTTAGCATTGTCTAATTTTCAAAAAGTCTTAATTTATGGGCCTCCCTGGTGGCGCAGCGGTTGAGCACTGGGCTGCGAAGCTGCCTGCAGCCTCTGCAGTCCCAGTTTGATCCCCGGCCACCGGCGAGGGTCCCACATGGCGCTCAGACCTCTCCTGCAGCGCCCACTGCTCCCCTCAGGTGTGTATTTTCTCAGTCTTCCTGTTCTGTTCCCAGCTCTGGCTCTAGTGAATTCTCTCACTCTCCCGCGCTTCTGACTGAACCCAGTGCTTGTATAAATAAATAAATAAATCTTTAAAAAAAAAAAAGTCTAAATTTATCCAATATATTTTCATTTCCTGTGGGGACAGTCTGGTTGGCACAAGAGGCTTCCATTCAGCTACATTACTGCCTTTTCACAACCTGAAAAGCCCAGAGCTCTGAGCTTTGCAAAGGGGCCCTGAGGAGACCTTCCTTCCCAGGACAGAGGGCTAGCCCAGGTGTACCTGCTTTGTTTGGCGTGCACGATCTCCCAGAGGCTTCCACAAAGATGGTCAACAGGATTAAGGCCCTCAACATCATGGATGTTCAGAACCTGGCCAAATGGAGCTGAGCCAAGTATCTCTGGTCTTGTCAGGGCCCGAACCTCAGACTAGATCAGGAAACACGAGTGAGAAGTTGAAGTCAAGGGCGAGAATGAAGCAGAACACTCAGTCACGGGGGTCGGGAGTGGATTCCAAGTTGCCTCGCCTGTTACAAAGGGTCCTCATCTACACCCACAGGCAGAGCTTGCCTCACTGCTGGGATTGTCAGCGCCACAGGAGGGTGCTCAGGTGCCCGGCTGCCTGGCTCATCCTCTCAGGACTCTGGATGCTGCTTCCCGGGTCTTTCCCGAATCTCTGGCCCCAGTTCTAACTTGAATTTATATAGGCCGACGTTGTAAAAGAAACCGGCTGCTGATAAATCACAAAGAACTCACATTATCCACCGTGGGGGAAAAAAGAGGGGGAGCTTGCACAGTAATCTGCAGGGAAGCTCGGTTACGGCCACTTGAGTCTAATTTCTTTGACTTCACAGAGTTGGAAAACCTTTTTTGTTAACTGCTCCAACCAAGATTGAAAAAAAAAGTTGAATTTTCCTCCCTCGTACAAAAAATAGCTGACTGGAGGCAAACTAATTTCTGCATGGAGACAAATTTCTTGCTGTCTTTATTTTATTTCTTGCATTCTTATTTTTATAGTTAGACTATCTAAACTATAAACTTAGAAGACTCAAGTTCAGCAGTTGTGACATTTGATATGAAAACTAAAATAGGGTATTTGTGTTCATGAAAACACGTTAAGGCTTTTTTCCTCTAGTATTTTCTAATCAGCTCTGAGCTTCTAGCGTATCACCTTGTAGTTAATCCAAAACATCACCACTTTTGAAGAGAGATCTCCAGCTCCTAAAATTTTGTTAGTTTCCTAGAATAATGACATTGGAAGAAGGCACTTAGAAAGGCAATCTTATGTCAATTCTTAGCACCCAACAAGATTTCATTGTAAACACAACAGATAAAATGCTATTTCTGGGAAGTTCCCAAAGATGGTACCTGTGATTTTTTAGCACCCAAAAATGTAAGAATGAAAAATAAGGGTATGTTTTGATTTTTTGTTCTTCGAGGAAACAGACCCTTATCAATCAAATGAGAGACTGTTATACAGAAGCTACTACGTTAAGCCCTTTGAGAGACAGATGTAGGAAGTGTAGAAAAATGCCCAGTCTTGCAGGAATATAAGACAGCTGAAAAACTGAATTATATATCAACAATGACTCAGGCTTAGAATACCGGCTGAAGTCCTTGCTCTGCTACTTGTCATATTTTTAGTTAAGATGCAGGCCTGCAAATACACATTACTTAATGTCTCAGAAACACTGGGATGTGTCCTGTAAGCAATATGCAAGCATAGTATGGTTGTTTCCTTATGTCCTAAAGCCTATTTAAATTGATAGTATGCCTGACCACGATGGTGTCCCAGAATTGAGGAAACAGCTACATGACACACCATTAAACATTTCTGGGACTCAGTTTCCTTCTCTGTAAATGGGCGTCATAGTCTAGCGCTTCCCCCACAGGGTGAAGGCTTTAATAAAGTGCTAGATAGATAAACAGATGACATAAAAAGGTAAATGGCAACTTCTGGTGACATTTATACATCCCTGAGTTGTTTTACTTTTCCTTAAAAGTATCACAAAGTGTCCATGGTAAGAGTAATGTCACTCAAGACATATCTGTAATGTATGACACATGCGGAGTTATTTTAGTTTGTGGATAAAAAACACATGGATAGGGCCTCCCGGTGGCGCAGCGGTTGAGCGCTGGGTTGCCAAGCTGCCCGCAGCCTCTGCAGCGCCGGTTTGATCCCCGGCTGCTCCCCGGCCACCGGAGGAGGGTCCCATATGGCGCGCAGACCTCTCCTGCCGCCCGCTGCTCCCCTCAGCAGTGTACTTCGGTCCTTTTGCCTGCTCTGCTCCCCGCTCTGGCTCTGGTGAATTCTCTCACCCTCCAGCGCTTCTGACTGTACCCAGTGCTTGTATGAATAAATAAATAAATAAATAAATCTTTAAAAAAAAAAACACATGGATGAAGAGGGGAGAAGGAGGGAACATTTATTTCCTTTTACACTGAGTCTGAGTTTAGTGTGGCCTGAAAACATCAGAAGCTGATGCTGATCACCCTAGTTCATTTCAGGCCTTACGTTCTTCAGAAGAAAAAGGTATATGTAAATTTTCTGAATTTCTCTTTTCTTTTTTAAGTTAAGAATCATTTTTATTTTTATTATTTTTAATATGGTTTGTTCATTTATATATATTTTCTTTTCTAGGGCTTAGCATTAACTTGGTGCTTCTTCCTTCCTTTAAAAAAATCATTGAAAAAAAATCACTTATTGAGCCCTACCATATTTCAGGCACTGAACTAGACACTGGGAAGATACCAGCAAGTCAGTGGAGCTAGCATGTGGGTAGGGGGAGGTGGGAACAACGCAGAGTGATGGAAATCTGTACTGGGGAGGAGGGATGGAGAGGTGGGAAAATGGGAAAATCTAAGTGATTGACAGAGGAAATAACAAGTAAGCCAAAGTCTCAGAAGTCAAAAATAGTTTAGTTTCATAAGGACTGTCCCTTCAATATCAATAAATATCACTGATAAATGCTGTATTAATGAATGTTGCTATTTATTATTGCCTAAATATTGCTATTAATAAATAATCATATTCAGTGTGTGTTGAGATACTTATTCCTATTTCAAGAAGTTCTTTTTCACCCACCTTGGATGATGATATCTCAATGTAGGTCCATCATTCGCAACAAATGTACGACTCTTAGTAGGGGATAATGATAATGGGAAAGGTGGTAGGTAGGATATTGCTGTACCTTATTCTCCATTTTGCTCTGATCCTAAAATGGTTGTATAAAGTCAAGTCTTAAAAAAAATAAATAAAAGTTTGAAAAAAAAATATCCTTTTCAGCATGCTTGATCCAAGCCGGTCAGTAGGTTTATCTTGTCTTAAACTCAAAAGTGCAGATTTCACTCATGATGAGAGCTGCAGGGGAAACAAAGGCCTTTGCTGTCTCTCAGGGACATGTCTGCAGGACACCTGTAAGATTCCATGAGGCAGTGTGGGGTGAGGTTGGGTAGATGGGCTCTGTGGTTGGCCTGAGGTCCAAAGTCCAACTCCACCACTTCCTGGCTGTGTGTTCTTGGCTGTTACTACTTAGCTTCTGTGAACTCCATCCCCTCCTTCCTGAAAGGGTTTGATACTCTCTATGACACAGTGTTCTCAGAGTAATACATTATATATGTATATGTATATGTATATATATATGTATATGTGTATATATGTGTGTGTATATCTATATCTATATCTATCTGCTAGCGTAAATGTGACTGATTTTCCTTTGCATCGGCAGGGGATCATGCTCAGTTCTGCTGAGGAAGTCCATGGAGGGAAGTGTATTAGGAGTGGGTCACCGCCAGACAGTATACATTTTTGATACTAAAGTTGAACTATGTCATATGTAACTAATAGCACAGGAACTGAACACATGACTTTGCTCTGTCACATTTTCAATTGTGCTATTTCAGAGAAACAACTTGGGCCGTCCAGGCTGTTATTTTCCAAATCTGTAAAATCAGGCTTCCTATCCTCAATGACTATTGCAGGGCCCTAATGAAGTAATACATGCAACTTGCTTACCACAGAGCCTGGCACGCAGTAAGTGCTCAATGGAGGTTCACTGTCACAAAGGTTATTGGTTGGAGATTGGTATCACTGGGCTGGAAGGACATGCCAAGTGTGTTCCCATATGAACTCCGGGTGTTTTCTAAGGGGAATAGTTCTCCCTTTAGAAGCCCAGCTCAACAAAGAGCAGGTGCTTTTGATTTCTAGAGAAACCTGATCAAGATAAGATCTCTCCTACAATTTCTTGGAGTGGGGACCCAGGTACATGATACACCTTTCAAGAGCAAGTTGAATGAAGTTGGGAAGCGGAGGCAACTTTTGTGGCAAGCTGGTCTCTAGATGCTGAATTTACATAAGAAACAGAACAGGATAAAACATACTTGGGCCAAACAGTATTTGATACTTGCTCTGATAAAAGGTAGGAGGGTCCTATTATTTCCTGGTAATTACCCACCATTCCATTGCCCCACCCACCCCCTCTCTGCTTGCCAAAGCTCTTCTCCCTTCCCAGGATGAAGATGGACTGGGAGGGGTGCCACTGTGAAACGGAAGGCAAAAGCAACATCTCCCAAAATTTTGGTAAGATTTTGACCATCCCAGCACCTTGAAAGAGCCCAAGATAGTTTTATGACAGATTCATCTGAAAGTGAGATATTTTCCTGTATCTTTCTTTTGCTAATTGCCAGGCAATGGAGAGCACCTGTTTCATTGGATGCTCCCACACAATTTGTGAAAGCTGGTCTGAGTACGCAAGGATTGCCATTTGGAAAATTCCAGTTAATATTTTCATTGTTAGATCAGAAATCATACAACGATGGGTCAGGATGATAAATAACACCAGTAAACTCTTGCCGAGGTAACTGATGGTTCTCTGAAAGTAGATTATGAGCATGCATTAAACTCTAAAAGGCTGCTTTATTAACTTATTTTTTAAGGCACACTATTTTGAGTTCATTAAATCTTGGCTTTGTTCAATGGATTCCATTGTTCCCCTTAAGTCCTGAATTGAGCCTTCTTTCACTTTGTGGGAGACTCTGTCTGCCAATTTGCAAATGAGTGGGCATTCCCTTGCAGGCTTCAATAGCTTACTCCCAGGGAGTTCACAGTTCTCTGGAGAAAGAGGTGTTCCCCTCAGAAAACACACTTCATAAAGGAGAATTGAGAAGTGAGAAAAGATGCTGACAGTGCATCAAACAATCCAGAGCAAAGAATCCCCCCTCCCCACCCTTCTCCAGGCCCTGCAGTCAGTTTCCCCTTCCCAACACCCAAGTTGCCCCAGGCAGATAAACTGACCCCTCCCCTCGTGGAGTCTCATTTGGCTAATCTCTAATGAGATTCAAGCTTTGACTTCTTTCTTCGAAGGTGGGGCCTCTCAACTTCCCCCTTGTTTTCTACCCTTCATCCTCAGTTCCAGTCATTATGCTGGAGAGGAAAAGTAGCTCAGATGAAGATTAGGAATCTCATCACTGGTCTAAAACATTCAAGTTTAATTTGTTATATTCCTGAAACTTTCCAGAATATCTTTCATTTATTTACTCATTCATGTATTCACCAAATATGTAACCAAATATGTGTCTGTTATATACCAACTACTAATTAAATATCTATCTATCTATCTATCTATCTATAAATAAAAGGACACAAATAGAATTATTTGATTGCTCAAGGAAATCTCTTTGAAGAGACTTAAGATAGGAAGTTGAGAAGTAGTTGAGTTGGGTAAGGATGGGATGTGTGAGTGTAGGAATATTCTAGGTGAGAAGGTGTAGGACAACTTAGGAGGATCTGATGTAGGATGGAGACAATATATTCAAAACCCATACTTTTTTTTAAAAAAGCTCTTTTCCTAGACACCAATAAGATTTCCTATTTGATTTTAAACACAGTTTTTTTTTTCTTGGCCTTCCATACCATGAGGATTTCCATCCTCTAGGGTTTCTTTGTATTTTGCAAATTAATGTCACTTTGTTATAGATTTATAATTAAGATAGGAGTGATTGTTCATTGAGTCTTAGAAACAAAAATGAATTCACCCTCTAGGACACATGTCTGCTTTGCTTGCTTTATTTTTCTTTCTGGGAACCTGACTTACTCCTCACTCTCAGTCAAAAAGCCTGATGCCTTGGTCATTATGCCAGAGACAGAGTGAGTTTCATTTTCCTTTATGTCTGTGACAGTTATTGTAGCAATACTTGCCAATCCAGTTCTCAGCTAGCAAGAGAGAAGTAGAGGGAAGAAGCAGCAGAGGAAAAGCAACTGCATGATTGTTGTGTGCAATTACTAGATGTCTCTGCAGTTGTAACACACTATGTTTTGTCCTCAAATGCCACACGCTACAAATGGATACCAGGCACGTCAAATACATGGTAACACACTGTCACTTCCCTCTTCTGCATACATGTCAGACAGCATCACTAAGCAAGGCACTCTTCCTCCTTTGACCTCAAAGAGACCTCAGGAGCATTCTTAACACCGTTTTCCAAATAGAGATGATTAATGGATTGGAATTAGCATATGAGTTAAAACCCATTTTTTAGCCATGGTGTAAACAAAAAACTCTAAGACTGAGAGTTATGCCCTTATAACGCTGTGCACTGCTCCTTCATTTACTATAGGTGACTCACATTCTTGCCTGATGACTCCTTTGCTAGACTAAAAGCACCATCAGCACAAGGATTACATCCGAGTGTTGCTCAGCATTAAATCCTGAGCTCCCAGCACAGTGCTAGCACATAGTTGATTTAGAAAGCATTTACTGAATGAATGAATGACACAAAGTAGTTCTTTAGAAAAAGTGAAATGCTTTTCAAATGGCAGCACAATGGGCACCCAAATATGAGCCTCTGCTGGAGGGTATCATTTTTTCTTTCTTTGTGAAGTCAATGAGATTTTGGTCAATTAGCACATAGAGTTATTCTGAAGCAGTGAAATCTTTGCAGTCAATGCTAGTTCTGATTACTGCACGACTGCAGGCGCAACGGTTTAAGTATTTCTGTAGAGAAGGACATTTCCAAGCTGCATCAAAGGTATTTTCATATAACTCATGCATGCACCTGCCAATGTTTACTCTTTGCTCTAAGAACCGAGTTGGGTCCCGAGGTAGAGGGTGGGAGTGCTTTAAAAAGCCTGCGGTTCCACCAACATGCTCCAGCAAGTCCTACCCAAATGCACAAAAGATACTGGTGATGAATTTTATTTTATTTTTTTTTGATTTATTTATTTTTTCAAAAAAAAGAATTATTTATTTATTTATTTATTTATACAAGCACTGGGTACAGTCAGAAACGTGGGAGGGTATGAGAATTCACCAGAGCCAGAGCGGGGAACAGAACAGGCAGACTGATGAAATACACTCCTGAGGGGAGCAGCGGGCAAGACAGGAGATGTCTGTCACGCCATGTGGGACCCTCGCTGGTGGCAGAGATTGAACCGGCAATGCAGAGGCAATGCCGCTCTGCCACGAGGGGAGGCCCTTGATGAATTTTAGATGATCTCATGGACTAAATTCCAAGTAGTCCCATTTTTGTACTTTCTTTTTTTTTTAAATAATAAATTTTATTTTTATATTCCCCATACAATTGCAACCCCCCCATTCTGACCCCAATCCCTCCCCTCCCGCCCCCTACCCCCCCATAGAGTGTCTCTGTTTCATAGTTTTTTGTTGATTTTGATTTTCATTTTCTTATAGTTATTCATTTTCCTGGTCCCTTATTTAAGTTTTCTAGATTCCTGCTATGAGTGAGACCATTGGTATTTTTCTTTTTCTTTCTGGCTTATTTCGCTGAGCATGATCCCTTCCAGCACCACCCATGTTGCTGCAAATTGCATGTGTTTATCTTTTTTGAATGCTGAGTAATATTCCATGGTGTATATGTACCACATCTTCTTGATCCAGTCATCTATTTTTGGGCATTTGGGTTGTTTCCAAAGCTTAGCTATTGTAAACAGTGCTGCTATAAACATAGGGGTGCAGGTGCTCTTTGGAATTGATGTTTCTGTGTCCTTTGGGTAAATACCTAGGAGTGGAATTGCTGGATCCTATGGAAGCTCTATGTTTAGTAGGTCCAGAAATCTCCACACAGCTCTCCATAGTGGTTGGACCAGTTTGCACTCCCACCAACAGTGCAGGAGAGTTCCTTTTTCTCCACACCCTCGCCAACATTTGTTGTTGCTAGTTTTTTTAATATGTGCCATTCTCACTGGTGTAAGATGGCATCTCATAGTAGTTTTGATTTGCATTTCCCTGATTACAAGTGATGTTGAACATTTTTTCATATGCCTGTTGGCCATTTGCATTTCCTCTTCAGAGAAGTTTCTTTTTAGCTCTTCTGCCCATTTTTTGACTGGATTATTTTCTTTGTTGTTGTTGAGTCTCATCAGCTCTTTGCAGATTTTTGTGATCAGTCCTTTATCATTAGTGTTGGGTGCAAAAATGTTCTCCCAGTTGGTGGGGTTTCTCTTTGTTTTGGTTATTGCCTCTTTTGCTGTGCAGAAGCTCTTTAATTTGATGTAGTCCCAGCTGTTTATCTTTGCCTTCACTACCACTGCTTTGGGTGATGTGTCTATAAAGATGTCTTTGATGTGAATATCATGAAGTGTTTAGCCTACATTTCCTTCTATGTCCATTTTTGTACTTTCTTAACCCCGGTGTATATGGGTCTTATGTCTTTAATAAATAGGCAGAATGAATTTTCACTATTTGAAAATTATTTCCTATTTCAGTGGACACTTGGGGCACTTCTGGACCTAGAGAACTATCGTGCTTATTTTAAGCATTTGGGGAGAATCAAAAACTAGGGAAGTTATAAAAATGGTTCCTAATATATACATGACACCATAACAGAATTGCCATCACAACTTTTGATTTATTATTTGGTAAAGGAAAATTAGAGCAATATGCTTATGTTGCAGACTTCCTTTATATGGTAATGATTAAAATAGAAAATCCTTTTGGTAGCTTGATCAATCTTCTGAGTTCTGAAATCAAGCTCTTTGCTTCTATAGTCTTGGGGATTGGCCAGAGAGAAATAGTAATTAAAATAGATTAATTGATCCATAATGGCAAAGAGCAAGACAAACACTGGAACAATAAATGTATGTAAGTATAGTCTCATTTATATGTCATTTAAAAGTCATAAATCCAGGACTGATGGACTGAAGGGGTAGGATATCAAAAATTCTATAGTTGGAGGTGATTCTTTCTTGGGCTAGGGTTTCTGAAGAAAAGTGTTACTGTAGATGATCTCTGAAGGATACGGATGGTTGAAGGTCATTGCATTGAAAGCAGGACCAAACTACATTGGCTATCACTAGCACAAGACCAGGGCAATGGAAAAATATTGGACAAGAGTCAAATGTTCTACAGACCATGGAACTGGACACTGGATGATGAGGAATTTCTTGTTGATTTTTTTTTAAATGTTTGTCTATCAATGGAGTCGCCACGATCCAGACAATTCAAACTCATTCTTCAAAGACAAGTTCAAAACTATCTGCTATGTGAAACTATCTCAGATCCCTCTACCTCTAGGGACCTTGAACTTCTTTGAGTTTCTATTGTGTGCAGCTAGCATGCATATGGTATTTTGCATGTGCTGCTATACGCATGTCTTGTCTTCTTAGTTAAATTGAGAACTCGTATGTCTATATTTTCCATAATACCAAAAACTCTTACAGTGATCATATACTGAGGACTTATGATATCAGGTTCTATATAAGAAAAAAATGATAGATAGATAGATAGATAGATAGATAGATAGATAGATAGATAGATAGCTCCACATTTTAGTGGCTTAAAAAGGCTAAAAGGCTATCCCCAGTTGGCAATTGGTCTCCCACAGCTGTCCAGGGACTTGAATTTCTTTTCTCTCATGGCTCTGTTTGCCTCTGGGCCCTCAGAGATTTCTGTTCTAAGTCAGCAGATGGAGAAAGAGGATCTCCATGGGGAATCTGAAAAGGCCAGGTCTGGAAGTGGTACATATTTCACAGTTCACTGGCTAGAACTCAGTTGTGAAACAATGTCAAATTTCAGCTGTGCCCTCCTGGGAAATGGGTTTTGGTGAACAAATAGCTGTCAAATATACACAGTGACCTTTTGGAAGATTGTCTATCTATCTATCTATCTATCTATCTATCTATCTATCTATCTATCTATCTATCTATCTATCTATCTATCATCTATTGTTTAACCAGAGAGTAGGTTTTATTATTCTCATTTTGCAGATGAGAAAACTGCAAATTGGGAAGATCAAGTCACTTGCTGGGGTAAGTGCTGGTACTTGATTTTGACCCACAATTGTCTGATTCTTTAGTCACTGTACTTTATTTGCTTATCAACTTAGTTTCTTACATTTTCCTACTGTTTTCTGTTTTCTTTTTTTTTTTTTTTTTTTTTTTTTTTTTTTTTATAAATTTTATTGTTATATTCCCCATACAATTGCAGCCCCCCATTCTGACCCCAATCCCTCCCCTCCCGCCCCCGCCCCCCTAAAAGTGTCTCTGGTTCATAGTTTTTTGTTGATTTTGATTTTCACTTTCTTATAGTTATTCATTTTCCTGGTCCCTTATTTAAGTTTTCTAGATTCCTGCTATGAGTGAGACCATCCGGTATTTTTCTTTTTCTTTTTGGCTTATTTCGCTGAGCATGATCCCTTCCAGCGCCATCCATGTTGCTGCAAATTGCATGTGTTTATCTTTTTTGAATGCTGAGTAATATTCCATGGTATATATGTACCACATCTTCTTGATCCAGTCATCTATTTTTGGGCATTTGGGTTGTTTCCAAAGCTTAGCTATTGTAAACAGTGCTGCTATAAACATAGGGGTGCAGGTGTTCTTTGGAATTGATGTTTCTGTGTCCTTTGGGTAAATACCTAGGAGTGGAATTGCTGGGTCATATGGAAGCTCTATGTTTAGTAGGTCCAGAAATCTCCACACAGCTTTCCACAGTGGTTGGACCAGTTTGCACTCCCACCAACAGTGCAGAAGAGTTCCTTTTTCTCCACACCCTCGCCAACATTTGTTGTTGCTAGTTTTTTTAATATGTGCCATTCTCACTGGTGTAAGATGGTATCTCATGGTAGTTTTGATTTGCATTTCCCTGATGACAAGTGATGTTGAACATTTTTTCATATGCCTGTTGGCCATTTGCATTTCCTCTTCAGAGAAGTTTCTTTTAAGCTCTTCTGCCCATTTTTTGACTGGATTATTTTCTTTGTTGTTGTTGAGACTCATCAGCTCTTTGCAGATTTTTGTGATCAGTCCTTTATCATTAGTGTTGGGTGCAAAAATGTTCTCCCAGTTGGTGGGGTTTCTCTTTGTTTTTGTTATTGTCTCTTTTGCTGTGCAAAAGCTCTTTAATTTGATATAGTCCCAGCTGTTTATCTTTGCCTTCACTATCACAGCTTTGGGTGATGTGTCTGTAAAGATGTCTTTGATGTGCAAATCACGTAGTGTTTCGCCTATATTTCCTTCTATATATTTTATGGTTTCAGGTCTTATGTCTAGTTCTTTAATCCATTTTGAGTTGATTTTTGTGTATGGTGTGAGGTGGTGGTCAAGCTTCATTCTTTTGCATGTAGCGACCCAGTTTTCCCAGCACCATTTATTGAACAAACTTTCTTTGCTCCAATGCATAGTCTTTGCTCCTTTGTCAAAGATTAGTTGACCATAAACCTGTGGGTTTATTTCTGGATTTTCTATTCGATTCCATTGGTCTGTATGTCTGTTCTTGTTCCAATACCATGCGGTTTTGATGATTATGGCTTTGTAGTATAGTTTGAAGTCTGGGAGTCTGATGCCTCCATTCCCTTCTTTTTTTTTCAGGAGAGCTTTGGCTATTCGGGGTTTTTTGTGATTCCATATGAATTTCATCAATAATTGTTCTATTTCTTTGAAGAATGACATTGAAATTTTGATTGGAATAGCATTGAATCTGTATATTGCTTTTGGAAGGATGGCCATTTTAATAATGTTTATTCTTCCAATCCATGAGCAGGGGATGTCTCTCCATTTCTTTGTGTCTTCTTCTATTTCTTTTAACAGTGTTTTATAGTTTTCTTTGTATAGGTCCTTTACCTCTTTTGTTAGATTTATTCCCAAATATTTGATTTTTTTTGTTTCAATAACAAAAGGGATGGTCTTTTTGATTTCTTCTTCTTCAGATTTATTGTTTGTGTATAGGAAGGCTACTGACTTTTGCGTGTTGATTTTGTATCCTGCCACTTTACTGAACTGATTGATGAGTTGAATTAGCTTTTCTGTGGAGTTTTTGGGGTTCTCTATGTATAATATCATATCGTCTGCAAATAGTGATAGTTTGACTTCTTCTTTTCCTATTTGGATTCCTTGGATGTCTTTCTCTTGTCTTATTGCCCTGGCTAGGACTTCCAGTATTATATTGAAAAGCAATGGTGAGAGTGGACATCCTTGTCTTGTTCCAGATCTTAATGGAATTGCTTTCAGCTTTTCACCATTGAGAATGATACTGGCTGTTGGCTTGTCATAGATGGCCTTTATGATGTTGAGGTATGTTCCTTGTATCCCAAGAATTTCAAGGGCTTTTATCATGAATGGGTGTTGCACTTTGTCGAAAGCTTTCTCAGCATCTATTGATATTATCATATGGTTTTTATATTTCTTTTTGTTGATGTGTTGGATAACGTTGATTGATTTTCGGATGTTAAACCATCCTTGTGCCCCTGGAATGAATCCAACTTGGTCGTGGTGAATTATCTTATGGATACATTGTTGGATTCTGATAGCTAAAATTTTATTGAGGATTTTTGCATCAGTGTTCATTAGGGAGATTGGCCTGTAGTTTTCCTTTTTTGTGTTGTCCTTGTTCGGTTTTGGTATTAGTGTAATGTTGGCTTCATAGAACGTGTTTGGTATTGTCCCTTCCTTCTCAATTTTTTGGAAGAGTTTGTGAAGGATAGGCACTAATTCGTCTCTGAATGTTTGGTAGAATTCATTTGTAAATCCATCAGGTCCTGGGCTTTTGTTTTTGGGGAGGTTTTTGATTACCATTTCAATTTCGCTAATTGTAATTGGTCTGTTTAGGTGTTCTATTTCTTCTTTATCTAGCTTTGGGTGATTGTAGAGTTGTAGGAATTTGTCCATCTCCTCTAGATTGTTAAACTTGTTTCCATATAACTGTTCATAGTAGTTACTGATTATTCTTTTGATTTCTGCTGTGTCCGTTGTGATTTCTCCTCTTTCATTGATGATCCTGTTTATTTGTGCTTTCTCCCTTTTTTCCTTTGTGAGCCTGGCTAGGGGTTTGTCTATTTTATTGATTTTTTCAAAGAACCAGCTCTTGGTTTCATTGATCTTTTGGATTGTTTTTTTAGTTTCAATTTCATTTATTTCTGCTTTGGTTTTTATTATTTCTTTTCTTCTACTGGTTTTGGGGTTTTTTTGTTGTTCTTTTTCTAGATCTTTGAGCTTCGAGATTAGGTTGTTTCTTTGCGTTCTTTCTTGTTTCTTGATGTGAGCTTCTATTGCTATATATTTTCCTCTTATTACTGCTTTTGCTGCATCCCATACATTTAGGATATTGGTGTCCTCCTTGTCGTTCAATTCAAAAAATTTTTTAATTTCTTCTTTGATCTCCTCATTAGTCCAATGGTCTTCCAGTAGTGTGGTTTTTAATCTCCATGAGGTAGGAAAGTTCCTTGCCTTCTTTTTATGGTTTATTTCTAGTTTGATGCCTTCATGGTCAGAAAAGATGGTTGATATGATTTCAATCTTGGTGTATCTGTTGATGTTTGTCTTGTGCCCCAGTATGTGATCGATCCTGGAGAATGATCCGTGTGCGCTTGAGAAAAATGTGTACTCCATTTTTTTGGGGTTTAGTGTTCTATAGATGTCTGTTAAGCCCAATTGCTCTAGGTCTTTATTTAGAGCTTTGGTTTCTTTACTTATTTTTTGTCTTGTTGATCTATCCATTGTTGATAGTGGTGTGTTGAAGTCTCCCACTACGTATGTGTTTTCTCTGATGTCTGTTTTCAGAGAGGACAACAGTTGTCTGATATATTTTGGTGCTCTTTCGTTTGGTGAGTATATGTTAATGAGTGTTATTTCTTCTTGAAGTATTGTCCCCTTGATCATGATGTAGTGACCATTGGGGTCTCTTTTTATCTTTTTGAGTTTGAAATCTGTTTTATCTGATATAAGTATAGCTGTTCCTGCTTTCTTTTTTGGTCCATTTGCTTGTAGGATTGTTTTCCATCCTTTAACTTTGAGCCTATTTTTATCTTTTGTAGCTAAATGTGTTTCCTGGAGACAGCAAAAGGTTGGGTTTTGTTTCTTAATCCAGGCTGCAACTCTGTGTCTTTTTATTGAAGAGTTTAGTCCATTTACATTTAGAGATAATATTGATATGTTAACATCTGTATTTGCCATTGTGTTTGTCTTTCCTTTGATTTTATTTATTTATTCTTTTAATAACTTTTTTTTTTTTTTTTTTGGCCTTCTTTCATTGTTATTCGTCGCTCTGAGGTTCTGGCTTTAGGACTCCTTGTAGTATTTTTTGGAGTGGGGGTTTAGTTGCAATGAAATTCCGGAGTTTCTGTTTGTCTGGGAAGGTCCATATTCTTTCTTCAAAGAGGAAGGAGAGCTTTGCGGGATAGAGTATTCTTGGTTGGCATCTGTTTTCTTGGAGTCTGTTGACTATGTCCCTCCACTCTCTCCTTGCCCGTAGTGTTTCTTCGGAGAAGTCTGATGTCAGCCTGATTGGTTTTCCTTTGAATGTTATCTGTTTCTTCCCTCTTGCCAGCTTCATTATTTTTTCCTTGTCCTGGATTCTTGGGAGCTTTACTATTATGTGTCTTGCTGTATTTTTCCTTTCGTCGTGGAAGTTTGGTGTTCTTCTTGCTTCTTGTATATCAATTTTCAGCTCCTTCTTCACATTTGGGAAGTTCTCTTCAATTATCTCTTTGAATATTTTCTCTGTTCCTACATCTCTCTCCTCTCCTTCTGGTATTCCTATAACTCTTATATTTCCTTTCCTCATGGAGTCAGATAGTTCCCGAAGTCTTTCTTCGTTCTTTTTCCTTCGTACTTCTCTTTCCTTTTCTGTTTTGGTTCTTTTTATTTCTGTGTCTTCAAGATTACTTATTCGTTCTTCCATTTCATCTATTCTGCTTTCATTGCTTTTCCCAGAATTCTTTAGTTCTTCCATTAATTCTTTGATCTCCTGCATTTCTTTTACTTCCCTCTTTAGGGACTCAATTTCTTTCTTCTGACCATTGTTTTCCCTCTCTAGGGACTCAATTGCATTCTTCTGATCGTTGATTATTTTTCCCTTATCATTGTTTTCCTTTATGACTTCTGTCAGTTTTTTAATCACGGCAATTTTAAATTCTCTTTCTGGAAGGCTCAGAAATTCTTCCAAGTTATTGTCGTTGCAATCTGGGGGCTGGCTTTCTTTTTGTGGTGTGCTTTTTCTCTGGAGAGTTGCTAGGTTGCGTGTGGTTCTTCTCCTCCCTACTGTCTGTTTTCTAATTTGCCGTATGCGTTGGGACACTGTGTTGTTGGGACTTGCCGGCATCTTGGGTGGGCTTCTCTGTTCCCCTCTGGTTCTTCCAGGAGTCATCTGTCAGTTTCAAGCAGCCTTTACTGGAGAAAGGTCCCTGTTCTAAAATGCCGATGTGGGGACACACTCCCCTGTGCGCCTGGTCTGCCCCGGCGGTGGGTTCCTGCTTCCCTCTGGGCTTGGACTGCAGGCCAGAGGGGGTCTGGCGTGGGCGAACTTCCCCCGCTCACCTCTGGCTCCTGAGGAAGCCTTCTGCAGGTAGTCTTTACTGAAGAAATGTCCCTGTTCTAAAATGGTGATGTGGGACACACTCCCTGCGCTTCTGGTCTCAGGCACACTCTTCTGTGCGCCTGGTCTGCCCCGGCTGTGGGTGCTCGCTCTCCCTGTGGGCTCAGACTACTTGTTCAGAAGGGGCCCGGTGTGGGCTAACTCCCCAGCTGGCCACTAGCTCCTTCAGTAGCCTGTGCTGGGGTCAAGTCGCTAGGTGGCACCAGAGATCTCTCCTAGAGCCCTTGGGGAGCTGATTTTCCACCCCGTGGGACAGGGAGCAGAGCGGGGATGGTAGGGTACACCTCAACAGCTTTGGGGTGCTGTGTCTGCCTTGTGCCCCACCGTCGTGGGGAACCCACGCCCCTAATTTCGTGCCCCGGGTCTCAGTTCCAAAGCCCTCAGTTCCAGGACGCGGGCTGTAGCCCAGATCAGTGGCGCGGGAATGGCGCCTTTTGAATCCCGCTCCCCTGCCTGGGCGCCTTGTTCCTGCTCACTCAGGGAGGGCCTCCGCCCGGGTCTCAGTTCCAAAGCCCTCAGTTCCAGGACGCGGGCTGTAGCCCAGATCAGTGGCGCGGGAATGGCGCCTTTTGAATCCCGCTCCCCTGCCTGGGCGCCTTGTTCCTGCTCACTCAGGGAGGGCCTCGCCCGCGTCTCAGTTCCAAAGCCCTCAGTTCCAGGACGCGGGCTGTAGCCCAGATCAGTGGCGCGGGAATGGCGCCTTTTGAATCCCGCTCCCCTGCCTGGGCGCCTTGTTCCTGCTCACTCAGGGAGGGCCTCGCCCGGGTCTCAGTTCCAAAGCCCTCAGTTCCAGGACGTGGGCTGTAGCCCAGATCAGTGGCGCGGGAATGGCGCCTTTTGAATCCCGCTCCCCTGCCTGGGCGCCTTGTTCCTGCTCACTCAGGGAGGGCCTCCGCCCGGGTCTCAGTTCCAAAGCCCTCAGTTCCAGGACGCGGGCTGTAGCCCAGATCAGTGGCGCGGGAATGGCGCCTTTTGAATCCCGCTCCCCTGCCTGGGCACCTTGTTCCTGCTCACTCAGGGAGGGCCTCCGCCGTCTCCCCGCAAGCCTAGGTCGCAGGCACAGGGGCCTGGGCAGCTGCAATCCCAGCGCCGCTTTCGCGCAAGCTTACCGGGCGGCCGGGGCTGTGTGCTGGTGCTGGTCTCCTCCTGGTGGGCGGGGCTCTCTTTTTAATGGCGCGTGGAGCTCACCTCCGCGGCGGATCCTGCAGGGTTCGCCTCAGCTCCCGTTCACGGGGTGTGGTGGCTGAAATAGTTCCTTTCCACTCACAGTCCCGCTTGCTGCATCCGTTTTTCTTGTTGGGCGTTTTGGTTTGTTGTTTCCCTGGTCTCTGCCGGTCGGAGAGTGCCGCCTCTGTGGGCGGGGGAGGGGAGCAGGGTTCTGCGCTTCCCTCCCTTCTCGTCCTCTTTTATGGCAACTTTCTTCTTCGGGCAGTTTGCAGGAGTCGTCCGTTTATCTTCCGTGTCCCAGTTCTCACTGGGACCTGCCGCTTTTCCTCCCTATTAACTTTTTTTAATGGGAGATCTTACTCGCAGCGTCTCCTCGCCGCCATGTTGCTCCGCCCAGGCCTTCTGGTCGAAGCACCTTGAACAGAGTGATAGAACTCTGGCTGCACTCGGCTATTTTTCTTAATTCTTCGTTTCCTCACTGAAATTTCTTGCTCACTCTGATGGTGAACTTCCACCACAGGCTTCACTTCTTCCAGACGAGCAGCTGCGGCTGCTGCAGTACGTCTCCTGATATGCCGAGGGCTGGCTCTGAATCCCTGCCCACAGGTTTCTCACCCACATCTATGTCACCCGGCCCACAAACAAAAGGCAAGCGTAGTTTCTTCAAGTGCCTCTCTGCTCCATGTGCCTCCTGCAAGTCTCCTTCTCAGTCTCCTCTGCTGTTTTCTGTTTTCTTGTCACCATTCTCATTTAGGTCTCACAGCATCCTAATTTAACTTCTATAACAGACCCAAGCGTTATTATTGACAGATCAATCTTCTCAAAACGTAGCTCTAACCTTATCAATTCATGGCCTGAAAATCTTTAATGAATGCTCAGTAAACATCTGTAAACCAATTCCCTAATTAATTACAAGCAAAGGCCTTGGTCTGTGTTCAAGACCCCAGAGTTATCTAGAAGTAATCTAATAATATAAACTGAGTCCCAGAGTGTTCTAATATTCAGTGGATAGGTCCTGGAGAAAGCTGTTCTGAGAAGCATTGCTGCCAGGTGGTGAAATAATGCCTTTTTTGCTGGTCTCTTTCTATGAAGGACTAGAAATCATCCTCCCTGAAAATCTTTAGATTTAGTTACACAGACCTGTATCTGTAGGAGAGAGGGAGAGAAGAAATGGTCTGGATATTCTGCACAGTTCTTGAAGCCATTCCTCTGCACATACTCAGTGAGTACCGACTTCTACGCTGATGTGGTCAGGCAAGGGTCATAGAAGGTGCTGGACCTGTGCAGGGGCTCTGTTTAATTAATCCAGTGATATATCTGGAAGAACTAGTTCATGCACAATGGTGCCAGCAGATTTTCCATGAGGAAGAGATTTAAGTCGAAAATGGGGTGTTTGACTGATTAAGGGTAATTTACATAAGATTGAAATATCTCAACTGTTCATACTGAAGAGTGAGGTGGTTCATGTGGGTTATTGATAAACTGAGGTCCCCAGACCTCTCCACTTTTTTGCTCTATTGTTTAGGAAAAGCTTTGCAGTGCTGCCATTCTCTGCTCCTTCCTCTTCATTACCTGGTACACCCACCTTTGTGTCCTTGGGCAACATGGCGAGCAACTGCATGAGATGTACCCACTGGTGGCCTCTGCCTGATCCAGCAGAAGAGCTGAAGACAGTGTGGTAGTTTCTGTAATGGCAGCCAACTGTGTGGGAAAAACATCAAACCAACAGCAAAGGGCCTCACTCTCTATTTTCTGTCCTGCTGAAATCTGAAGAGTAGGCCCTGTTAAGATAATGGAAACAGGGTTCGTATAAAGACTTCATAGGTTTCAGAGTTGCCAGGCCTTCTGACCAAGGCAGGCCAGTTCAGGCCTCAGGGTGTTGGGCTCTAGACTGAGAGATGGGGCAGAGGGTAGGTGGGAAATAAAGGGCAGGACTTGAGGTCCTGGGCTGGATGTGTCAGTGGCTATTACAGTTGGTGGGAATTTTAGTAATTATTTGGCCAGAAATGGTTCTGTTGAATGTGGCACCATGCTGCTGAATCTTTTCTTATGCCCAGGGTAGACATTCTGCCTCCTCTGTGCCTGCAGAGTCCCTCTGCAGACTACTGGTCAACCCCAAGAGAGGTTCTAATTTGTCAGTCAATACCTGAAGGTAGAGCTCTTTTGCAAGACTAGCTATCTCAGTGGTTGCTGATCAACTTGTAAATGGAACAACTCTTGGTCCTATCAGTTGTAATGAGAGTCAAGTTCAAGTTGGATAAAGAATGGTAATTATGTACAAGAGAGATTTGACCTCCCTTTCCTTCAGATACAAAGTGGCCTATCACACATTCATAGATTGGTTTATAACATCATGCACTGGTCTTTTGAAAATATTGATTCATTGAGTTATGCAGATTTTCCAAAGATTATTATTATACTTACAAAATATCACATTCCTTCATATCATCAATATCTCATCATAAAATTCAATGGATATTGACAAACTGTTAAGGTCATGGTGGTAGATGATAGCTCTTAGGAATTCTTTGTTATTGGCAACAAAGGTCATCAGTTGCTTTCTTGTTGGACAGCTTACTTACTCATTTTAGAGAAAATGTCTGCCAAAAAATCTAAATCTAAATAACCACAGTTTTGTTTTGTTTTTTGTCAATTGCTCATTCAAGTAAAAATATTCCTTCTTGGAGCAGTAACAGTTTGTCCCTAAGCAGTCTTACAAGTACTTTTCTCAAAGTCATCATCATCCCTTGGTATAGAACAGAGTACTTTATGTGAGCTTCTCATTATTGTCATATGCAATAGTATATTCATATTAAAAAGTTACAGACTCAGGGGTTGGGATTTATTGAAATTAATAATTTTTACTGTTCCATCAAGGATATTCCTAAGTGAACATAACTTACTGCTACAAAGACTACCACCAGGAGTAACAGCGTAGTTTGATACCTTGACTAAGACACCTGCAATTTTACCCCCTTGCCAGTGTTTTTGCACTATAAGTGTGAATGTTAGTGAATAAGGCAAATAATGCTGCAGCATTATTATGAAAATGGTTTCTCCTCTCTGATTTCCAAAAGGGATCTTGGGTGCTCAAAGGGGCCTGCAAAAAAACAAAAACAGGGCCTCCCTTGTGGCACAGGTGGTTGAGCGCCGCACTGTGAAGCTGTCCGCAGCCTTTGCAGCGCAGGTTTGATCCCAGCCGGCTGGCGAGAGCCCCGCATGGCATGGCAGACCTCTTCTGTCTCACCCACTGCTCCCCTCAACAGTGTATTTCATCAGTCTGCCTGTTCTGTTCCCCGCTCTCTCTCTGGTGAATCTTCTCACCCTCCTGTGCATCTGGCCTGTACCCCAGCTCTTGTATGAATAAAAAAAAAATCTTAAAAAACAAAAACAAAACCTCTTGCATCATTATTTCCTAAGCACTTGGAGTCTATTCACTGTCACTTTCATGATCACAGTGTTATTATTTCCTGTAGTATGTTTGTCTCTCCCATTATACTAAGTGCTGTCAAGGGGTAAGTGTCTTCCAGTTACCCTCAGCTGAATTTCCATCACCCAGCCTGATGTCCATCATTTAGCTAAGTAAATATTTGTCAGGTGATGACATAAAAGGTAGAGGTTGCTGCTGAGTCTTGTTCTTGCTGGGAGAAAGCACCCGGGCTCTGGGCTACAAGGATGAGGTGCTTGTTTCATAGTGACAGGGAGGCGGAGTGGTATGAGGAGCCAGAACATGAGCATGAAGCCCACCAGCAGTGTGTCTGTGGACAAGGTATTGACCTCTCCTTCCCCCATTGCTCAATAGGGAAAAGGTAGCAGTGCCAACATCTCCCTGCAAGGGTTGTTGTAAAGACTAAATGAAATGGAGGAGGTACTGTCCTTGGCACATGGTGCCTCCTTAACAGAGGCCACCTCATTGCCTTTCTCAAAATCCCAGTGGGAGGGCAGTTTTATGTGGCTCCTTTGCGGATTCAGGATTCTTTTTTAGAAGACATCTTTCATCTGAGCTCTTAGGACTTCTACTTGGGCTCAGGACTCACCATGGGTGGGGACCTGCATGCCCACCTTTATACCCAGCCAGCACAGTTGCACTTGAGGAGCTGGGTACTTCAAGAGTCTCAAGGTGCTTCTGGCTTTCAGCACAGTCTTTCTGCCACTAACTTTGCTTTTAATCATGTCCTATGGTACCATTCACCCACCAACATGGGCTCATTAGCTCGTGTCTTCTCCATGTGTTGTGGAATCAGGGTAACATGAGGATCGGAGCTTGCAGGAGAAATTTAGTTCAACTCTACTCCTTTCACCCACAGGATTGGGACATGAGTGAGGTGTCTTCATGGTTACATTCCCATTTGCTTTTATCTACACCAATAGTCATCTACAAGGCAGTCCATTGATTTAGTGGTCGCTGAATATGTCCCCAGTTCATTTACAATTCATAGTTGAAGGACTTTGCTTGGCAGTGACCCAGTGAGCCAATATGTTGGTTCAGTTAGCAATATTGATATTCTGGGACCTTCCAGAATTGTGCTCATGTATACACAGTTGTACGATCTTTATGGGAGAATATAGTGCAATTATTTTTTTCCTTTGGAAGGAAAAAGCAAAACAGATAATTTGAATTTGAGTGATGTGAGAGCTGTATGATCAGGCCTGTAATTTTTTCCAAGTATTGCAAATGCCAGAGATTTCTGTGGTTTCTTGACCTGAACTTTGTGCTCCATGACCTTTACTAGTTGCCCATGACCACTTACGTTGTTTCAGTTTCTGCTTTGAAATCAGCTCTTTTCTCTTACACTTGGGTTAAAAAACCATGGGGATCAATCCTCCCATGAACTTCAAAGATAGTTAAAATTGATAAGAAATTTGTTTGTGGCTCTGCTCATGCTCCAGGATAGCACAGCACAATGTGGTTTTATTTTGGGAAACAGGGGACTTGGGCTTGGGAAACATTCCGATTCCCTGTCCCCCATCCCTCCCACTCCAGTTCTGGTTCTGCCCCAAACTCTGTAGCCTGGGCATCTGGCCATTCATTTCCACCAAGTTCTTTAGAAAACTGTGATGAAGGTCAGGGAAGACACAGTCAAAATGTTTTGGAAGATTAGAAGTTGTGATTTAAAATGTATAATGACCTATGAGCAAGGATGCAAAGCTCCTATCTATAAATATCATCTCTCTTGCCACCAAATAGAGAGAGAGAGACAGGTGGAGTTTGTGAAATCATTTTCACAATGCAAGACACTATTAGGGACCACCATTTCTAATGGTGAAGCTGGTGGAAGGGGGGTTGTTTTTGTCTTGGTTAGACCATCAAATTCACTACCATATGCTGGATATGCAAGTGGTGATTCTGAGCTTGGCTTGGTCAGGGGGAGACATTGCCTTGGGCTCTTACTGACCTTTACCACGTCTTCCTTTCATGTTTCTTGCCCTCATCCTCCCTCCCTCTCCTTTTCTTTTTAAATTTTTTTTTATTTGTCCTTCCTCTTTTGGCTCATTGCAGAATATTTAGAAAATTTATAAAAATATCAAAGAGAATAATGTGCAATTCCATATCCTTCTGGCCACCCCTGTTGCCTGTGACCTATTTTCTTTCTTTATTAATTATTGTCCCTGTTTTTTAACTATGCATTTTGAAAATGTCATTGAGAGCCTACTGCTTATGAATTTTAGTGTCCTCATTTCTGCTGGCAGCATATTGGAACTGTGATGATCTCTAGAGGGGGCGCTCAGGATCTTCTGGAATCCCCATCTGTGCCAACACTTGTATAGAGCATCATTTCCCCAGTAAACCTTCTGTCCCTATTTTTTTTTTTTTTTTTTGATGGGACCCTCGCCTGTGGCCGGGGAACAAACCGGCGCTGCAGAGGCTGCAGGCAGCCTCGCAACCCAGCGCTCAACCGCTGTGCCACCAGGGGAGGCCCCCTTCTGTCCCTATTTTACTAGCACCTGACTGTTCAGGTCGCTTCCCAGGATTGTCTGTGAACTAGCACGTGTGATAACCGCTGCCTCTCAACTTTGGCCTGCTGACTGGCCCCCAACATTCCCTAAGGAACTGGTTCCTAAAATTCAGCTCCGCACCACGTGTAACTCAAACTCACATGATCAGAAAGAACACCTGATCTGTTTCTCGGGATCACTTGTGAATTATTTAAATTTCAGGTATTTAACTGTGACTGCCGGGGGTGTCCTGCTTCTCACACCACGGAGGAAGACGGAGGTTGAAGATTCTTTTTCTCATCTTTCCTTCTTGACCTTCTCCCAGGTAAAGTTTAGAGGATGGGAGCCTTGGAAATCACCTCACTTAGCCTTGTTGCCGTGCAGGGAGGGGTGACCCAGAGAAAAAGTCTCTATTTTTCCAACTGGTGAAAGGGATTAAGGTAATAAAAACAATTGACCTAAGCTGCCCACCCAAATCTCTCATCAGTAGCAGTTCCTATCAAATGGCCCCTGGAAAAATACAAATATCGACCGCTTTCTGCATTTGAGCTTATCCTGATGGAATCAGAATTCTCTCCACCTCACTCGAGCCCATGACTTCACGCAGGGCCACCTTTTCTGAACACACTGAAACCATTATCCTGCCGGGCAATCCCTGTTTTGCTACATTTGTGATTTCAAGGGAGCTGATAGATAGCATCATCCCCTATGGAGTCGGCCCAATTGTCCCAGGCCTTTTGGAGCCCATATTATGTAACCTCAGCGTGGCCCATTAGGCTTGCCCACGGCAAGTAAGAGAATGACAAGAAAGTGGCTTCGGGGCTCAGGTATCGGCTGTCTCCGAACCAGGAAGAGGGCAGCAGCCTCTGCTGCTCTCCCTTTGATTCACTTTCCTTGCCTAATCAAAGAGAAAGAGGTTTCATGCTTCAGAAAGAGATTCTAGGGGGACCAGATTTTGTAAAATTTACAGCCGAGTGTCGGTCACTCTCTTGTTCAAACGTGTTTGATGGCTCCTTATTTCCAGGAGGAAGTCAAATCCCCAGCTGTCAATGTTTGGTTCCCTCAATTTGTGCTTCGGTTATATTTCCTTCTTCATCCCTTTTTCTGGATCAGTCACAGCACCCCCCCCCCCCCATTTCAGTAACACCCCGGCTTCTCTATGTTTGGCCTCCCTTCTCCTTCCCTTTCTTTTCAGGGTCATCGCCCCCTTCTTACCTAATTCGTAATTATTTACAAAAGAGCATTCCTTTGGGTCAGAGGTCATGAGCAGGCAGGTCACAGGCCAATTCAACCAGAGGCAACTTGATCGATTTGGTCCTCGGAAGGTTTTATAATATGAGCCAACACTTAAAAGTTGGGAGATTTAACATAACAATTTATTTATCTATTTATTTATTTTAAATTTAAATTTTATTTTTATATTCCCCATACAATACAACACCCTTATTTTGACCCCAATCCCTCCCCTCCCCACACCCCCATAGAGTGTCTCTGGTTCATAGTTTTTTGTTGATTTTGATTTTCACTTTCTTATAGTTGTTCATTTCCCTGGTCCCTTATTTAAGTTTTCTAGATTCCTGCTATGAGTGAGACCGTCCGGTATTTTTCTTTTTCTTTCTGGCTTATTTCGCTGAGCATGATCCCTACAATTTAAATGTTAACTTGACCTGAAGAGGGATAAGCTCTGGCGATAGGAGCCCACATTCCTGCATGGTGGGGCCTCCTACCCCAGTCCCAGGTCACATGTGGCCCAGTTGTTAGGGTCCCCACCACTCATGGTCAGTTTGGATATCTGCTTCCTCCTGCTTCTGCCTCTTGCATGTGCCCTCTCTGCACTCTGTAGACACTTGTGTGTACCGCTCCTGCTTTAAATTAAACAATAATTTCAAATAATAACTCATTGATACCCACATATACCCACATCCTCTAAAGCACCATTATAACAAATTGAAGGTCTGCCAAGACAATGACGTGGTCGACAGGAAGGGGATATCTGGGTTGTACTATTCTGGTAAAAAAAAAACTGAAATACCTTATCCTGGTTGGGTCCTGCCAAGGGCAGACAGCGAGGGATGAAATAGAGAGGGAGACAAGGGAGGCAAGGTTGGCGCCCAGGTTTTTATTCAGAAATTAGGAGAACGGACTTGCCATTGCCTGACATGGGGGGATTGTGAGAAACAGGCAGGAAGGAGAACCAGGGCTTGGTTTCGAACCCTTAGATTGGAAGTCTGTCTTAGACATCTTTCTTGAGTTGAATTTTTTCAGAGATGAATCCCTGCCTCCACTACAGATGTGCTGTTGTGCTAATCCCCACTGCTTCAGAATTTGACCTTGTTGGAAAATAGGGTCCTTGAAAAAATGATCAGTTAAGATGAGACTATACTGGAGCAGGTGGGCCCTTAATCCAAAATGACAGGAACCCTCACTAGAAGGGGGAACAGAGACACACAGCAAGAGCTGGCCCTGCGATGCCAGAGGCTGGTGCTGAGCCACCCAGCTGCAAGTCCAGGGTTCGATGGCCAGCAACCCCCAAAAGCTCAAAGAGGCAGGAAGGCACCATGCCTACAGATTTCAGAAGGAGCTTGGTCTAGCTGACACAGCCGTTTTGGACTTTCAGCCTCCAGAATGGTGAGAAACTAGGTATTCTTGTTGGAAGCCATCCGGAGTGTGATACTCTGCGTTACTGGGAACAGCGGCCCAAGGAAACCAACACCACATCCAAGTGCAAAGGGCAGTGTAGTCAAATATACATATGGGGTCCAGTTACCTTATTTTTAACCTTTGCAACCTGATTTTTTGTACCCAATTGCGATAGTCAGGGGTCCTGAAAGAATGTGATAGAACAACCAGAATAGGGCCTCCCTCCTGGCGCAAGGGGTTAAGCACAGCACTGTGAATCTGTCTGCAGCCTCTGTAGCACAAGTTCAATCCCCGGCTGGCCAGGGAGGTGACCCACATGGCACAGCAGATCTCTCCTGACTCACCTGCTGCTGCCCTCAGCAGTGTATTTCAGTCAGTCTGCCTGTTCTGTTCCCCATTCTGTCTCTGGTGAATCCTCTCACCCCACACACCTCTGGCCTGTACCCCAGTTCTTGTGTGCATAAATAAATATATCTTTTAAAAAAAAGAAAGAACAAGCAGAATAGAGGAGGTTGAATGAAGGGACTCTTGACCCCATGTGGGCAGGATAAAGGGGAACTTCAGGAAGTAGTGAAGGGCCCGAAATTAGTGATTGAGGACTGAAGAGATGAGAGGGAGGGTGTGGAAGGGAACCTGGAGACAAAGAGGCTTGTGAGGACAGGCTCACCTGACAGGTGAGTCATACCCGGCGGACAGCAGAGCCAAGTGGCGTGCAGGGCACAGGCAGTAGGGAGGATTAAATGCCTCACACTTATTCTCCTCCAGTAAACTCATGCTGTCTCTGCAGTGGCCAACCCAGCGGGAAACCAGGGGATGAAGGGGCCACTGAGATGGTTCTTAGAGGTCACACACCTGGGGCAGAGAGCAGGGTGGAGTGAGTTTGGGAGGACAGATTTCTAGCTCGGCCAGAGGTGTTGTAATTTGCCCTATGTCACAAGACAAAGCATTATCCTGAATGTCTTCCAAGACTGCACTCACCCACTGCACCTTGTGCTTTCCCTAAAGCTGAATAGGTCCCTGACTAGAACACCTTCCTGGCTGTGGAACTTGGACACTGAGATCCATTGGCGGAGCGGGGAGAGGTTTGTCAGAGGCCATCTGGAAGCTCAGGTAACAATAAAGAGGAGGAAGCGCGCACCTGGGCGGGGAGGGAGCTCTCTCTGTCGGACAGTCTCTAAAGGTAGGTCGATGAGAGTGGACAATGTTGTCCAGCTGGCAAAGAGAACTAAAGGAAGGCCCTAGGGTCCATGGTCTGTTGTAATGTGGACAATTTTGTTCTCCAATGAACGAGGCATCAGGACTTAGTTGGAAGTGACCGTACCACATCCTGGGGGACAAGAAGTCAAGGTGATCTTCGGAGGCTTCCTGATCAAAAGACAAATGGAATTAGAAGGGAAGAAACTGGGCAATGTCTTCCTTGTCCTTCTGTTAGGGGAAAGGATGTCCTGAGCTAATTCCATGCAGGCTTTGTGGACTCCACCCCCACCCCAGACCAAAGCCATCAGGACATTGGGAAAGACAAATCCCATTACCACCAAAGGGAAGGCGGCAGGAACCTGAGGGTGGGGTTAAGCAGCCAGGTTTGGTATAAATCAATCTGAGGTGGCACTAGAGATGAAGCCCAGCTGCCCTCTCTGCTCTCCCCAGGAAGACTAGAAGCGTTACAGGGCAGCACCCCCACCCCAATACTTCCAGTCTTCCTGGGGAGAGCAGAGAGAGCAGCTGGGCTTCATGTCCAGTGCCACCTCGGACTGATTGGTAGTGACTGTCTAGAGAGATTCTCAGATCAGAGGGCAAAGCGTTTGGCTAATGTTGCTGTGGATTAGTGAGATCCGCTAGGAGCTTTGAATTGGGTGTTGCAAAGCATTTTATGGAAAACATTTTCCTATTGAAAAGTGATGACAGTTACTCTGCATTGGCTGTAATTCTTGCTCAGTTGTTTCTCCTTAGTATTCTAAATGTTCCTGTTTGTTTTCTTTTTAAGTGATAATGGCACTTGTTTGAACAGTACTGAAAGGAACAGTTTTGACTATTCTGGGCCTGGGTGTTAAAAGGGGGAGGCCTATCCTGGGGCTGGGGATGAGCTGACATGGGGGTTAGGAGCCCAGGGCTCTAAGCAGAGTTGCCTGTGTTTTGAGGCCCTCGTCTTATCTCTATCTCAAGCCAGGAGGTTTCTGGTTTTCATTTAAGGGAGTTCATTTCCTTCTTATACCTTTTGTCCAATCAGTGTCAGCCAATAGCTTGTTCCCACTGGAGAACCGCACACCTTTACCTTCCTCTCTTTCCCCAGCTCATCTTCATGGAAGTTCAAACCCAAAGGTTCAGTTTGTGATGTCTCTGAGACAGCTCTGGCTGAGAGGCCTGAACCGTCCAGGCTTAAGTTGCCCGAGGCTGTGACTGGGGGGAAAGTAACTGGCTAATGGGAGTGACAACCTTCAAGAGGTCTTGGGGTACTTCTTTTCAGGCTTTCTCCTGGGTCAACATCCCAGGTGGTTTTTTCACACAAAGCTTTCAGAGGGCATCTGGGGCACGGGGTGTGGAACAAAGAAGGGACTGAGGAGTAGGACTTATTGCTGATTTTTACTGTCACTGCAGAGGAGCTTTATGTGTCAGAACCAGGTGAGGGACACTCTATTCTCATGAGGAGGGATGTGGGAAATCCTGATCACCTTGGAAAAGCCCCTGGATAATTCCAGGGGAATCCTCTGGCCTGTCCACAAACCTATTCACAGTGTGATGGAAAGGATTTTACTAGCCACCTTACCGGTTCTCTCTGCCTAAAATTTCCACTCCAGGGACATCTTTAGCAGTACTTGCCTTTAGAAGACCTAGGGCCCTTGGAGCAGGTATTCCACTCAAGTACCTGGGACTGAGATGGATACAGCACTAAGTCAAGAGCCACAACCTAGGAGTCCTGTCTGCCCTCAGGTCACCTGAGTCCTTCCCATTGGTGCAATGGGAGGGGTCTCCAGGAGCCCAGGTCTGCCTTCTTTTCTTTCTGTGTAGTATCAGTTCTGAGCCCTCTTTCCACTCACTCAGGACAACCAGGGGAAATCCCTGGTATCTTCCTCTTCTCCCACTGCCCTCCAGCTTCCAGTAATTTCCATAGCTGAAGGTCAGTGGGAGTCTCATGGGCAACCTCTTACAAGGGAGGAATGTCACGGAAAGTCAACACCCCACCAGAGTGGCTTGTGAATGCGAGTGTTAGGGGCTGGTGGCAGGTGTTTGAGATGGGTGTTTGGGGGCCTGGGGTGCAGGGGTGGCAAGCGAGGCTGCCATGGCAGTGCTGAGCTCTGAGAAATTCATGTTGCCACCTCTCCTATTTGTCGTTCCAAACTAAGTACTAAATGGCAAAATCAATATCAAGAAGCTAACATAGTTCTGAATTTTAAGCATTCTTGTAAATAAAAATAGCAAATTCTTTAAAAAACTCTTGCTTTCTCTGCAGGAGGCGGGAGGGCAGGGAGTGGGGTGCAGAGCTGAGGCTTTGCAGGAGCATTGTCATGGCCCTGGCCTCCTCACCAGTTAGTGAAGAGCCCCCTCCTTTTCCTGGTCCCCACATCTGACTTGAAGCAGGTCATGTCTCTCCAAGTCTCAGGTCTCTTTTTTGCACACAAGATCGTGAAAGAAAAGTTCTTGAAAGACCTTCAGAGAGTCGGCATTTTATTACTTCAGAGATCTACCGCAAATAAAGTTAGTGCTTCCACTTGTTTCTAAAACAAGTCCATGGCTTCCTGCTATTTCTTGGTGAAGGCAGACTAACAAATAGAAGCTAAAAATACCCGTAGTGTTTGCCTGAGAAACCTGCAGGTTCCCATGAGGCTCTCCAATCTGACCAGGTTCGGGAGACTGAGGACCAAGAAGTTTGGGTAATACAATAATGTTCTTGGATGTTTTTCTTTATTTTCCCCTCCAAATGGACACATTTGGGGGAAACATATATGAGCACATATGGAATGTTCCATTCTAGTATCATCTGGCTCCCATCCCAATATTATGACAAGGTCTTAGAACAGTTAAAGCTTTGTTCTTAGAGGCTTTTAGTGGCTCTCCTTTGCCTTTCAAAAGCCCCTTTTACTCCACAAAGGTGGTGGCAGCGGGGGAGGGTCCTGAGGGAGCCGTGGACAGGTTTGGCTTGTTTCCTTGTCTCACTTAGGCCAAACCCTCTCCCCTCTTTCTCAAAGCCAAGCTAGAGAAAGGTCCGCATTGACTTCAAACAGAAAAGCTCCTTTCAGCCAAGGGTGGGAGGGCAGGGGCAGGGTCATGATCCAAGTGCCCATTTTCCAACTTCTGAAACAGCCTCCTGTGTTGGAAGAAAACATGAGAAACTGGAAGGGAGAAAAATGGGATTTTTATCAGATTTGTTAGAGCAGTTGAGGTGTGGAGGTGGTGGAGACGGAGGGGTGGTGGCATGGAGTTGGCAATCCCTCCTGGGTGGTTCTAGAATCTCCTCTCTACTTGCCGAGCCCACATTTCCAGGTAGGCGGAGAGTGATTGAAAGAAGCAGGGAGTTGGTGAGTCAGTCAGCAACAGGTGTGCCATCTTGTGGGGAAACTCTCTGGACGGTGACAGTAACACCTTGTTGTTCTCATGGATGATGACATTCTTGGACATCATCTGCATAAATAAATCCCTGTTGCCTAGATAAACAAGTGTCCTCCCTGGGATAGTCAATTCCTGGGGTTTGAAAACATACTAGATAGTCTTTCTTTCTCTTACTTGTTAGAAATAAAACCAAACCTTTTCATGTGAAAGCAGAGTGTGACTGGATATTTCTGGAGGCCTTTGGGCAGGCATGGGTCATCACTGGTACCTGCTTGCTCCTGGCCTAGGTACTTCCTGCTGCACCCTCTGCAAGGCCCTCTCCTTGGGTCTGGGTTGGAGAGGCTATGATTGGTTGGCCAGGGCTGGTAGAGACCAGAGAATTCTCCCTTGCCAACACCCAATCTTGATGGGAAGGTCAGAGAGTCAAATATAGCTTGAAACTACAGTGCTTAGCCAGGTCCCAACCAGTAAGGGATAGCATGTAGGTGACGATCCTGGTGCGACGTGAGTGTAAATTCAGTCCTGGAATGTTGCTTGAATCCATTTCCACCTTTTAGAATAGTGGAATCTCCAATATTTGTCCAGTTCATCCATGAGCCTTCCTTCCAAGGGAGCATTTTCAGCTTCTGGGTAAGAAGGCCGAGCTAGACCCTCTCTGACTTCCACACTATAAGGGCACCTGTGCCAGCCTGTGAGATCCATGAAAACCTTCTGTCCTGGGCACAGAGTGGAAACATTCCCCAAGGGCCTCGCAGACTTGCGCCTGGCGCCAGGGAGCACTTAGTTTGTCGGCTGTCTCGGGCCTGCTTGCTTTGGAGCTAATTCTTTTCAAGGTGAACTTGCATTTTCTCCTCTAGATTTATATTTTAAATTATTTATTTGTTTTTAGTAAGCTCTGCCAGTCAGAGGCAGGTCTGGAACCAACACAGATACAATCCACAGTCATATGAGATTATCTTTGGCCTGTGACGCTTAAACTTTTCTCCCTCGTCAGAGAGTGTGTGAATGGGTTAGGCCCCTTCCCCAACTTCAACATTTATAAAAGCTTTGTCACACTGTGATGCTTGTGTTTATTTTTAACAAAAGCACAAATAAGGTTTCATATAACCGCTTTAAAAAACTTATCATGGAAAATAACAATTAAATAAAAAAATAATTTCAATACATTTACTTTAACAAATTGGAGTAAAACTGGTGTCTCAGGAACATGAGCTGACTCACCCCAGGTCCTTCGTGTCCCGGCTCCTGCTGTGTCCCTGCCAAAGCACTTGTCTCTCAGGTTGAGAAGGGAGAGTTTGTCACCACTTACTCCACCTGTAGGGCTGGAAGGCCTGAACAGGCCACTCCTTTCAACTTTCCCTTTGTGGTTGCTACAGGGGTGATGACAGATGCTTCTTGTCCTTCAGGGGAAAACATCTGCAAAGTTTTTCTCGACAGTATCAGCCAACTTGTGTGTAGCAACTTCTCCATGTATTATTTTGCAAGCAGGGCATCTGTCTCTTTTTTCCATCTTAATAAAGACTCCCACCCAGGAAACTGGGAGTTGTGCTGGAGGCAGGAGATGAGGGAGGCCTGTGTAGATCTTTCCAGCATGGGGAGTTAGAGGAAAATTTCATTCTCTGAGTCCATTCTTGTTCCATTTCCCCATACTTCTGTGTGTGCCATGTGACTGCACAGGGAAAAGAAATCTGAATCAGAAATCGGTACTAAAGTTCATGGCTCAAGTAGAAACTCAGGGATCCTTGAAGACGTGATAGATGTGTCAGCATCGCCAGAATGATGGTGAGTAACACTTGATGGCCAGCTTCTAGGTCCAGGACTCGGCTTCCTGGGTCTTGGGTAAGTGGGAGCAGGAAGGCTTTGGGAAGTTTGGCATTCCCGTGAGCAAAGGATGCTTTGTAACAACTCAGAATTGCTGCTTGGATGTTATCCATTTTGAAAATTACTCTCTGAGGTCAGAGTCCAAGTTAAACCTGGAACTGGAGCTGGGTCCTCAGCCTGGAACTGGAGCTGTGTGGTAACAGAGTGAAGTGCAGTGGACACAGCTGCTGTGGGGGAATACCTGCTGATTATTCAGCAAGTACCTACTCATCGAGTGACTACTCTTGTTCTTACTGGGCTCTGCTGCAGACCTTCCTAAAGGAGGGAGATGGACAGAAACAAGTAACTCAAATATATGGTGATGATAAGGCTAATGGAGAGAGACAGAGAAGGGGAAGATGAGGGACGTCCTGGGATTGGGAAGTGGGGGACAGAGTCAAACTCAAAGAGAACAGAGACATTCAGGAGGTGGACTTGTGAGCCCCACCAATGTCAGAGGGTACTTGTTTCAGCAGAAGGAACAAGAAGCGCCAAGTCCTAGAGGCAGAGACTGTCTGAGGAGGTGGAGAAGTGGTAAGGAAGCCAGTGTGACTGGCCCGGTGAGCTGGAGAGCTGTCGCAGGACAGGAGGGCAGAGTAGTGTGAGGGGCCAGGACATGGCCAGGATTTAAGACTGGAAGAGAAAACTAGCAGTTGAGAGGAACAATCTGATAGTGAGTTTATTTAGAAGGTGATAGCCCAACAGATGATCCAAGGCAATTTTATTTAACAAATGTGTGATGCACACAGATTTCCACATACAGGGTCAATATAGTGCGACTCCGAAGACCTCACCATGAAGATAGAGTGATAAGGAGAGTAAAGAAATAATTGCAATACAAGGCAGTAAGATAAGCACCAAAGAGAAAAATTACTATTTTTCTGGGCCAGGGACTGTGTAAGCCTTTGCAGATCTGGCGTTTGAGATGGGATTTCAAGAACAGATAAGATTTCTTAAGTCCTTTCTATTGTCCTGATAATAAAACTAACATTTGTTTACTACAAAGCTATAAAATAAGGATGGATATAAAAATAACCAGCAATAACCTCATACCCAGAGATAACCAGTATTAATATTTTGGTGTATTTTCTTCCCCCTTCCCCTCCAAATGCACAGTTAGACAGTATAACATTTTGATTAAACTATCATAGATAGTGATTGCAGTTTCCTATTGCTGCTGTAACCAATCGCCATCAACCTAGTGGCCTAAGACAACACAAATCTATTATCTCTGGAGGTGTTAAGTCTAAGATCAGTCTCAGTGGGCTAAAATTAAGGTGTCAGCAGAGCTCTGGAGCTAGAAGTGAGATAGCTGGTTAGGGACTGAGCCAGGACCCAAGTCTGTTGTCTGAATCACACTGAGCCCTTCACCACCAGCCACGTGGTCAGCTTGTGTGTGTCTGATCAGGGAAAAGAAATCTGAATTGAAAGTCACTTTGTAGTTCACGGCCTAAGTGAGAAATTCAGGGATTGTTTAAGACTTTTCAGCAGTGCTGGATGGTCAGGGTTGGTGACCTTAGCCGGGTCCTATTGCCACAGGAAGGGTCCAGACTGGTAACCAATAAGGATGACTGTGATTCACCTATTCGGGGTGAGATCCCAAGGCAGGTCAAACTTTCATCCAAAGTGGTCGACCCTAGACCCTAAGGCTATTGCTGGAAGTCCAAAGAACCAGCAGAAGCACTTCTCAAATGCCAGGCTCTTCTCAAATGCCTGAAGGTGGAACACCAAGTCCTCCCTCAACTACTATCCCCACCAATTCTGGAAAGTCCTCTTCAAGAACTTGCTTCTCCTTGACTGATAGATTAAAAACAATCCTTATCAGTTTAAGGAGGATAATTTAATAGGCCAATAATTGCAAAGAAATTACTTGGAGGAGATGATTTAAAAGGCGTGTTGGTGAGAATGCCAACTGGCATGCCCTTGAATTAGAATAATGCAGTCATTGTTTTCCGCTAGGCTTTGCTACCTGAGGGAAGGATTCATATGTTTAAGATTTTGAATTGAGTTTTATTGCCATGTGTCTCTGTCTCCACCTGACAATCTTCCGATATGGACACCAGTTACATTGGACTAGCAGCTCACCCAGTGTGAGCTCATCTTAATCAATTACATCTGCCATGGTCCTGCTTCCTCCTAAGGTCACATTTTGATATACTGGAGTATAAATTGCCTCTCCTTCCACTCCACTCATGGGCTTGTGAAGAGAAGAGGTAAACATGCTCTCTGGGGTTAGTGGCCCCCAACCAGTCACTCCTACAAAGATGAATTCGTCAAGCAGTGAGCACCTGCTGTTAGGAAGCACTCTCATGGTGAGAAGGCAGATGAGCCAAAGGCCACTCATCAGGAGTGGATCTTACTGTCTCAGGAAGACAAACAAACCCAAGAACCACGCCAATGCACGTGGTTAAACACAAATTGATTTGCATTCTGAAGAAAACATACCTTGTTTTTTTTTAAGATTTTATTTATTTATGCATACAAGCACTGGGGTGTAGGCTACAGGTTCAGGTGCTGAGAGGATTTACCAGAGACAGAGTGGGTAACAGAACAGGCAAACTGACTGAAACACATTGCTGAGGGGGCAGCAGGCAAAACAGAAGAGGTCTGTTGCACCATGTGGGTCAGCTCTCTGGCTGGGGATCGAACTCATGCTGCAGAGGCTGTGGATAGCTTCATAGTGCTGTGCTTAACTCCTTGCACCACTGGGGAGGCCCAATAGACTTTGAAGGCTTGTGTGTACACATTGCCTGAGACCTCCAGCAGAAGCGAGAAACAGCTGCAAGTCTGGTGTGTTCTCAGTGGAGACCAGGGCGTTTTTTGGCAAAGCTTCATGTGCTGATGGCTTCCTGTGTGTATTTGAGCCCTGAAGACTCAGCTCACTTAGGTTTGTCAGCTTTAATTTCTCTTTTGTAGTGAGGGGAGCTTGGCATTCATGTGAAGAAGCTGGACTCCATCCATCCAGAACCTTTCTCTATCCTTGTGGCTGATGACCAGTTTTCAGCAATTCTATGTCCCACATTGCCTGCAAGTGACCCGCTTGTCTCCATTCTCCCAGACACCACGCTAGTCCAGGCCCCTGGGTTTCTGTAGCAGCTCCTGAGTCCTCCCTGGTTTGTGGAGCAATGTTCGGACCTAGACTGAGATCATTTCCCTTTAATGTTCCCCCTGCAAAACATCTCCATTGCTCCCCTGTGAAGTGCATGTGTGATGTCTCACCAGCTCTGTGTGCCCCTGCCCTTGGTTACAGACCACATGGCACCACCTGCCCCAGCCATTCCCACCTCCAGCCCTTTGCATGTGCTGTTCTTTAGGATGGAAACTATTATCTTTGCCATCTTCACTTAGGTAACTCCTACCTGAGCTGTGGGTCTCTCTATTTGTGAGGCATCCCCGCCCCTTTTTCCCTGACCACTATCTATGGCTTAGGCTGAGATTACTCCTCCTGTGCCAACTCCGGTAAACTGGAGGAATCTGTTAGCATTGTCAGTTTAAGGTTTTTGAGGCTGTAGTGGCAGGATGGCCACTGAGCAGGTTTTCTGATCAGGCAGACGGGGTAAAGAGCGTCTTGGAGCCCTCGGTGGCTTTCTCAGGCTTTTATTGAGCTTTACATGTAGTGTGGCAAACAGGTACATGGTAGGCAAGAGTGCGGGGGTGGGGGGGTGTGTGTGTGTGGCCTCCAAGGCCCCACCCCCAAGTCTTCACTCTGGGCTTCTCTCTCTCTCTCTCTTCTGGCTTCTTCTGGCTTTCTTTTCTCCCCTTCTCTCTCTTGCTTCTCTCCTGCTGCTTCTTCTCTTGGTGACTATCTCTCAATACTCCTCCCAAGGCCCACAGAAGTAAACAAGACAGCTTACAACAATGTAACAACTGCAGGTGCCCCATGAGGCAGGGCAATCCTAATGGTGGGAGGCCAGAAAAGCCTGAAAACCATTTACCCTACAGAGGCCAAGGGCAGTGGGAAGACCTGTGAGTGTCTGAAGGTGTTTGTGTTGGGTAGAAGAGTGGTATGTGCAGAGAAACCTTTGCCATCCTGATGGGATCCTCTGGCTGCTGCCCATGCTCATCCCTCCTCCTTCACCAAATGCCTTTGTGTAGAATCAGAGCCACACCACTTAAGCCTGGAATCTTCTATAATTGCATTGGGTATTGTTTCTGTCTCTTGTCTAGATTGGATGTGCTGAGAAAATAAGAAGCTTTTACTATAATCCTCCATGTTCCCATTTGGCAGGGCTGGAGAGGAGTTGCTAATGGCTATTGTCACCTGCCTGCACCATGCTTGAGCTTCTTGTGGCTTTGTTTTTCCCATGATCCAAGACTCCATTCCAGCATCACCTCTTGAAAGACCCTCAGGACCTATGCTGCTCCTTTGTGGTTCTCCAGAGCCCTGCTTTGCTATGTGTTCTTTACACCATGTGCTGACTCTGAATGTATTTATTAATGTGTTTCCTTTTTTCTTATCTTCTGTTTCTCCCACCCCCAATTTCCCCAAATATATATTTAGTATATAAATATACTATATAAAGATATATACTATATAAAGATATATTTAGTTGGTCTTGGTCTCAGTGTCTCCAGATGAAGCACCGTTGCTGAATGCAGGGAGGGACGGATGGATGAGTGAGTGAATGTGAATGGATGTGTAGAAGGAACAGGCCGTTTCTCGTTGATACTGACCCAGCAGGTGACCATGGTTAATTTTCCAGGCCTTTGGGATTCTGGCCTCTGATTCTGCAAATTCAGGGGAATTGCAGATGGTTTCTTGACTCTGTGGGAGAAAGCAGTGTTTTGGGGCAAGAGACATAAAACATGAGAAAAGCAAATGACTGTTGGACCTGCAGGCAGACTAGACCATCTGAAAGGCAAAGGAGCCATCTGCCATCTCTCTGTGCCCCGGCTTCTCCAGCCTCCTGGGAAGGAAGGATGCCATGAAAGGGCCCCTTCTGGTGGCCATATTTGCTGAAAAACAATGAGCCACATTTCCCAGCTGACTCACCAGAAAGGAACAAATATCCCTCTATGGGACTCTGAGCCCAGACCTGAGAATCCCCTGAAGAATGTTAAGGGGGTTTAATGTTTCTCAGCAGAAAGTGCCTTTGGAGAAAGAAACAGAGAGCGAGAGAAGCATTTTCCTGTATCCTTTTAGGTCTTAACAAACAAGGCCTGTTCCTTAGTAGAAAGCTTTGTTTTGCTGCGATTTTCATTCTCAAAGCCTGTTTTTGGTTTATGCTCAAAGGTTCCCTTTCCTCCAGGTCCAGGCAGAGAACTGCTTCACCCACAACAGCTATTCATTTCTAATATGTTTCACTGAATATCACTTTGGAAAATACCAGCAAGCATAAGGATAAAAATTAAAACAATCTATATTTCCAGCACTCAGAGGCAACTCTCTTGCTTTATGCTTCTCTCATATATTTATGAAAATAGGGAACATGTTATATATACTGCTTTTGCATTGGACAAATTGTATACAACCATGAACATTCTTATTTAAGAATTTTTTTGGTTGTTTTCTTATTACAAAAGAAAACACTATTGTTATGGAGAGCTAAAAGCCTATGTGAAACAAACAACAACAAAAAAGATAGCAGAGAGAAGTAAATTTTTACTTTTAAATCTTTAACTTCAACAGAGAATCATAGTAAGATGTGTATTTAATTATTCTTTTAAAACATTTTTCATGCAAATGGCCAACAGGCATATGAAAAAATGTTCAACATCACTTGTAATCAGGGAAATGCAAATCAAAACTACCATGAGATACCATCTTACACCAGTGAGAATGGCACATATTAAAAAAACTAGCAACAATAAATGTTGGCGAGGATGTGGAGAAAAAGGAACTCTCCTGCACTGCTGGTGGGAGTGCAAACTGGTCCAACCACTATAGAGAGCTGTGTGGAGATTTCTGGACCTACTAAACATCGAGCTTCCATATGATCCAGCAATTCCACTCCTAGGTATTTACCCAAAGGACACAGAAACATCAATTCCAAAGAGCACCTGCACCCCTATGTTTATAGCAGCACTGTTTACAATAGCTAAGCTTTGGAAACAACCCAAATGCCCAAAAATAGATGACTGGATCAAGAAGATGTGGTACATATACACCATGGAATATTACTCAGCATTCAAAAAAGAGAAACACATGCAATTTGCAGCAACATGGATGGCGCTGGAAGGGATCATGCTCAGCGAAATAAGCCAGAAAGAAAAAGAAAAATACCGCATGGTCTCACTCATAGCAGGAATCTAGAAAACTTAAATAAGGGACCAGGAAAATGAATAACTATAAGAAAGTGAAAATCAAAATAAAAAAAAACTATGAATCAGAGACACTCTATGGGGTGGAGGGCGGGGAGCGGGGAGGGGAGTGATTGGGGTCAAAATAAGGGGGTTGCAATTGTATGGGGAATATAAAAATAAAATTTATTTAAAAAAACATTTTTCAAATATTGAATTTAAAATCAATTCTTAAAAGACAAAAATAGGGTTATGTTGTACATTCAGTGAGACCAAAGAAATAATCTCTGATAAAATGACCATTTAAAATCAAGTACATTTCATGTACTACATGATTATTATATAGAAATTATACAGCAAAACTTTGCTGTTGGCCCAGTGAAATGTATTTAAATCACCTTCCACCATGCCTTTCTCCACTATGGAGCCAGAAAAGGGAAAAATGAAGAGCTTCCTTTGCAGCTGGTGTGGCCTTGTGATTTGTGCTGGTCAATGAGATGCAGGCAGATACTAAGGAAGTCTTCTCTTGAAAACAACAACAACAACAAAACCCAGCACAATTACTTAAAATAAGATTTTTGTCATTTGAATTGCCTCGTTTTTTCTTCTTGGAATGTGGAGTGCTGCAACCATGAGGACGAAAGCCACAGGTCAAGTACAATGGCAGAACCTGTTGAGGGCTTTCACAATAACTTCCCCAGTTGTGAGCTGTCTGCCCTTGGAATTCATCTGGACTTAGAAAAATATGCCCCATACTTGGTTTGAACCATTATTTGTGAGTTTTCTATCACGTGCAGCTGGATACTCTCCTAACTGATCTGAGAAGTATTTTGTTTTATGAAATTCAGCAATACTCACATCTGTCGTTTATCTCTCCAGGCTCCATGTCAAGTGACCAACTCTCATATTGGAATTTGATGGGGTCAGTGTCATAAGAATGATTCTGATCCTTAAGGTACCTGTTTGAGATGCTTGTTCCAATGAATGTTTATAACATTTGACTGCTTTCACTTGATTATTTTTGTATAGGTTTGTAACTTTTCTGTCCTCAAACTTCCTTCAGAACCAACTCATCTTGGAATCAAGGACTGAAATTTGTATATCTCTGTATTCGGTAGATGCTCAATAAATATTAGTGGTTCGATTGTCTCATTTCAACTCTCAGATTTCTTGGTTATAGACTGAATAAGGATTTCTGAGATATTGATTTCAACATCTTTATAGAAGCCACAAACATAATGATTTTTTTATGTTATACAGTGTCATCAAAATGCCACTGTTGTACATTTGGCTTAAGGAAGTTTTTCAGTAGCCCATCACCATTATCCATTGCATAGTTATTGTTATTAACAACATGTCTCAGTTCAGTACTAAGATTAGTATTGATTAAGCTTTTTATTTATTTTTATTTTTAAAAGCATTTTTTCCTAAAGATTTATTTATTTATACAAGAACCGGGGTACAGACCAGAGGTGCGGGAGAGTAAGAGGATTCACCAGAGACAGAGCGAGGAACAGTACAAGCAGATGGACCCAAGACAATGCTGAAGGGAGCAGCAGGCGAAGCAGGAGAGGTCTGCTGTGCCATGTGGGTTTCTCCCTGGCTGGCTGGTAATTAAACCTGCGCTGCAGAGGCTATGGACAGCTTCACAGCGCGGTGCTCAACCTGCTGCATCAATGGGGAGGCCCCAACTGATTAAGCTTTTTAAAGAAAGGTTATGTTTGGAAAGACCTGGAATGATTCTACTCATGTTGTCTTGTTGTGATTGCAAATGGGATGTGGTTAATTAGTTGAAGGGCTGGTATTCTTTCTGTGTGAGCAGGTGGGGAGTCAGCATGGAGGTTCATGGCCAGAATACAAAAAGGGAAGAGGACAGTGTGGTTGCCTAATGGTCCTTGGGAACAAATTGATCTGGACTGTTTGTGGTTCCAAAAGCCACTAAGTACTTGCCATGAGTTCTCCTTGGTGTGCAGTTGGGCAATGGATGGAGGTGGGAGTAGAAACCTTGACCTCTGTTTGTCCCATTGCAGCAGTAAGATGAGAGCCAGTTGCTTAATGAATGTCTTCAATTATGTCTTCATTTTCCTGGTTCCATCTATCTTTAGCCTCAGGACAGTGTGATGAAGAATTGACTTGAGAGGAGAGACTTGTTGGCTTCTGTCTTATAGGAGGTCAGAGGGCCAGAAGACAAGACTGCTGGGTAACTACTTGAGCTTATTGGGCTTTGGCCTCACAGTCTATCATGTGAGTGACTTGAGCAAGAGAAGAGCCAGGACAGCCAAAAATTGAACTCCAGGATGGGGAGGTGCCTGTGGTGAGGGTGGGGCAGGAGAGAAGTCTGTAGGGTTAGTTGAAAAGAATAGAACAGGGGAATCCCTGAGCTCTTTCATGCGCCTTGTCTTTCAAATCATTTTGTAAAATTTAAGAGTTCAGGTTTAGGGACCCTCCGTTTTTTGGAAAGATACATTTATGGAAACCAAATAAGTGGTTTTCCATACAGAGGCATCAGGAGAGGGTCCTCAAGAAGTAAAGGAGGAAGACGCCATCCATGCTGGTTTGGACAGATCATGGAGTTTGCACATGAGGCTCTGGAGGTCAGTTAAACCACCAGCTGCTTAGTGACATGGAAACGCCCAAGGGAGGGGCAGTGGGATGCCCAAGGTCATAAGGATTCAGGGCCCAACTTGCTTTCTGTTTGTCTACCTTGGGGCCTCATCCCCATGTCCTTCAGGGGAAAGGCACCTGGTTATAAAAGAGCACATGGCATGCAATTGGCAATATATTGGTGCTCCGGCAAGGCAGCCTTCTTCTTCCTCAGCAGCCACCTTTTCCTTGAGGAGAAAAAACTATCTTCAAGAAGCACCTGGAAGTCCAAACTGGATGCTTTTTCATGCTAAACTACATTGCAAGCTATTGGAAGCAAGGATTTTCCATAGTTTCTACTGTAAATCCAACGGCCTCGTATGGGATCTGATGCACAGTAGGTACACAATCCAAGCTTGTTGATATGAATGAGTGCCATGAGAAAAATGGTGTGATCCTATCTTCTTAGAGATTGCCTCAGATCATACAGGCTAAGAGATCAGACCCACAACACTCCCTCTTTCCTATTCAGATGCTGGTTACAAACCCACGTTGTCACCTGTGCTTCTGACCAGCTCCCAAGACCTCCTCCTTCAGTGTGATATTTTGCAGAGAATCTCACAGAATATACTAGATTACTGGTTCATTATATATATATATATATATATATATATATAAAGATTTATTTATTTTTACAAGAACCAGGGTACAGGCCAGATGTGTGGGAGGGTGAGAGGATTCACCAGAGACAGAATGGGGAACAGAACAGACAGACTGACTGAAATACACTGCTGAGGGGAGCAGCAGGTGAGACAGGAGAGGTCTGCCGTGCCATGTGGGTTGCTCCATGGCTGGCGGGGATAGAATGGGCACTGAAGAGGCTGCGGACAGCTTCACAGAGCCATGCTCAACTGCCTATGCCACCAGGGAGGCCCCTGGTTCATTATAAAGGATATAATTCAGGAACAGCCAGATGGAAGACATGCATCTGGCAGGTATGTGGGAAGGGGAACTGAGTTTCTATGCCTCTCTGGTGTATCCCAACCTGGAAGCTCTCCCAAGCCTGTGCTTTAGGATTTTGATGGAGGCTTCATCACATGGGCATGTAGACTGGCTCATTGATCAATGCCGATGGACCTCCAATCTTCAGCCCCTCTCTCCTCCCGGTAGGTCAGCGAGTGGGATTTAATGTCTAACCTCCATCACATGGTTGGCTCCACTGGCAACCAACCCTATTCTCAGGTGCTTTCCAAAAGTCACCTCATTAACATCAACTCAGGTGTGGTTGGGTATGAATATGAAGACACATGGGTGACTCTTTTTACTCACGAAATTCCAAGGGTTTCAGGAGATCTGTGCCAGAAGACCAAAAACCACATTTCTTCTTACAAATCACAATATCACAAGTACTGAGCACTTGTGTGCTTCACAGAAAGCTTTGATCTTTCTGATGCACAAGCACTGAAGAGAAAGGAAATGTCAAGGTTGCAAGAACGCAGGGACCAACAACTTGGAGGAAGAGAGGCCTGGCATTGTGGGGTTGCCAGCATGGTGTGGGGAGAGGGCTCTGCTCTGAACTGCCCCTTTCTTGGAGGGCAACTAGGAGAGCTTGCAAACCTGTCCTGGGACCTGTGTGGTTCTGCAAAGGAAAAGAGGCAGACTGTCTCCTGGAACAACACAGGATCAGAGTCCAGCCCATTTTCTGCCAGTGCAAAATTAGAGCAGATATTTATCTGTAAGTACTAACATTCTGAATGCTTACTTTCTAGGACATGGGAAGAGGGCAATAAAAAATTCTGACCCAGTTGTTCCTGTTTCGGAAGATAACATGCTCATTTTGTATGCTATGATTTATTATTATTTAAATTTATTTCAAGAGGCTGGTTTTTAGCTTCAGATCAGTGCATTTTGCATTGGAGAAGTGCTTTACATATTTTAAAATACCCGTGTATTTCCTGCTATTGAATTGCTGGCCCCAGTTTCTCATGTAGGAGTTGTGGGAAGTTAACAAGAACTGAGCGACGCAGGAGACATCGCTGTGCATGCAGGCTCAGGTGGACCAGCAAGCCTGGGTTAAGAAGGAGCTGCAGGAAGGCGCTTCCTCATGGATAGGTCAGGTCTGCTATGAATATAGGAGAAAGGATTTTGAACCTCAAGATGCTTATCTTCTTCAATAATAAGACTCCATGACTCTGGGTCAAGGGCCAGCAAGATACAGCCTTTAGACCTCTTCCAGCCCAACACCAGTTTTTATTTAAAGTTATGATGAAACCCAGCCCCCAGCCACACTCTTGTTTACATGTTATCTGTGGAAACTGTTTTGAGTCAAACAGAGGCCATCTTATCTTTAACTGCCATGTTGAGATTTGTAGGCAAAAATTAAACAGCCTGACTCAGACACTTGGTGACTACAAAAAAACAAGCTCAGATGTGGATCATGACAACAGACTCTCCTTCTGCAGCCTTCTGTCTGGAGACTGGCCCACCAGCCAGAGGCAGATAAGTGGACTTAAGAACCAACCCATAAGTTTCCCCCAACTGACCTAGCCCCAGACCATCTCCCTGCTAACTCTTTTAGACTCTCCTGTGCCCTGACTCTGATGGAACACACCTGGCGACTGCCCCGGGGTCCTGGACCTGAATCATGACTCTTATTATCCAATAAAGGCCTTTGATTATGTCACAATCTGATTGTTTTTTGGTTTACATTTCTGTGGCTGCGTCTGTGATACATGGCATTTGGGTGGTTCTGACAGGGACCCTAAGGTTCTGCAATATTAATTGTTGGACTCAACAGAGAATAAGTTTGCCAACTTTGTTTAGGGCATATTAGGATACACGCTTAAAATATATACACATCTACAGCCCTCCCCCCATTTTTAATATATTTACATTCATCATTTCTATGAAGAAGGTAAGAATGATTTATTAGTTTCATTTTACAAAGAAGAAAGTCAGGCACCATGAAGAAAGAGCAAGGTGCTTTGCTCAAACTGTAGAACTGGAATGGTTGCCTGGGGCCCTGGTTCATCTGCAATTGGTGTCTGCAGAATAGTGGAGAACATCCTAGCTTGGTGCAGAATTTCTTTAATTGGCTCCAGGATAAGAATTTTATACCAAGCGTGCAAATACAAACTGGGAGATCAATAAATTTTTTTTCATGTGTGTGGAAAGGAGTGAGAAAGGCCCAGTTAATAGAGGAGTTCAGGAGCATCAATTGCTTAACAGTTTGTGTTGTCCAAGAATCAGAAGCTGGGGCCTCCTGGTGGTGCAAGGGATTAAGGCTCAGTACTATGAAGCTATCTGCAGCCACTGCAGAGCGACTTCAATCCCTGGCCAGGGAGATACCCACATGGTGCAGCAGACCTCTCCTGTCTCGCCCACTGCTCCCCTCAGCAGTCTATTTCAGTCAGTCTGCCTGTTCTGTTCCCCACTCTGTCTCTGGTGAATCCTCTCACCTCCCACACCTCTGGCCTATATCCCAGTTCTTTTATGCATAAGTAAATAAATCTTTAAAAAAAATCAGAAACTAAGAGAAGAGTAGGCAGGAAAGAGACTGACTGGAAAGAATACTTGGGAAGGAGAAAGGGGCTGGAGCAGAAGCTGGCAGGCTGTGATGGTGAGAGGGTCTGAGCTCTGGGGCAGGAGAGAGGTAAGGAAGGATTGGGTAGGAAGAGCCTGGGACCACAGTGCAGTTCTGAGCTTTGCTGGGCTGGTGGAGGATACTGACAGGGCAGGAGTGTCCCCACTGTGCTCAACCAATGACCAGCAGCAGCCCGGGTAAGTGTGACCTAGGCAGGAATATGTGGTCAGTGCAAAGGAGCAGTATCTAGAGGCTGTTGGGCAACTCTGCTCTGCAGCTGGTCCTTCGAAGGGGGAGCTGAGCAGTCCCCTCTGGCGGGATTGTTTCCATCCCCCAGGAGCTCATTGTCTTCTTGGGAAGAACAACCATGCACATTTGATCAGGTGAGTATGCACTGACTGGCAAAGGCTATTATAAAAGGAGGCAGGTGGAGCTGGCTGAGATTGTGGGGAACAATGTGAGCTGGCGGTTCAAAGTGGGGTTCCAGGAGGAAAGCTTGGGATGTTCCCATTAAGCACAATGGTGGGCATCTGAGCTCGGTGTTCTGCATTGTTTCAGTCTTCCCCACACCTACGTGTTGCCTCCACCGCATCGGCATCACTGAGTACTTGCCAAGAATCCGCCTCTTGCCAGGGACATGATTGCGTGGGTCCCTGGTCATAAACAAGCTTATTGACAGCCTGTGGAGTCACTCATGAGTCATTAAAAAAATACATCTATGGAAGTATGTGTGGATTTGTGTGGGACTCCTAATGTTTGGAAACTTGCAATATTCACAATAGATACAATGGGCAGAGTCATGTATTTAGCTACCATCTCTGTATTAAATCCTGTAACGCATGATACTAAGTAGGAAGGAAGTCCTTGCTTGTCACTCATGAAAAACTAGAAGAAGTATATTTAGAAAAAAATGGAATAAGGAATCTATAATGGGGGCCTCCCCTGGTGGCGCAGCGGTTGAGAGCTGGGCTGCAAAGCTGCCCGCAGCCTCTGCAGTGCTGGTTCGATCCCCGGCCACCGGCGAGGGTCCCACATGGCGCATAGACCTCTCCTGCCGCCCACTGCTCCCCTCAGCAGTGTACTTCGTCAGTCTGCCTGTTCTGTTCCCCACTCTGGCTCTGGTGAATTCTCTCACCCTCCCACACTTCTGACTGTACCCAGTGCTTTTATGAATAAATAAATTTAAAAAAATCTTAAAAAAAAAAACAACACAGGAATCTATAATGGGCTATGAATGCACTTACTGCCCTGCCCTAACAGTTATCACTTCATGGCAAATTCTTTCATCCTTAGCTTCCCCTCCCCCAACCCCACTGCTTTTGCTATTTATTTTGGAACAAATCCCTGACATGTAATTTCACTGGTGAATGTTTTAGTACATAGCTCTGAAGGATAAGGATGTTGCTTTTCTTTGAAAACATTTCCATGATGCTATCACCCATTTCAGCTTCCTGAGTCTCCATTTTCTTATCCAAAAAATGGATTTGAGAATATCTACTCTGCAGGGTTATCAGCTACATTTGACATAAAGTGGTTAGCCCAGCAGCTAACACAGTTCACACTCTGATGGACATGATTTCTGCCAAGCAAGACGAAGCTATGTATGATTTCTGCTACCGAAGAAAAGGTTTAGTCATGCGTGTTTTCTGCTTTCAGGGGACACTGCTTGGGAAGTGATCTTTGGTGAACTTGGTTTCCTGCCATGAAATGTGGTGTCATTTTCCTCTGTTCAGGATCTGCCTCAAAGTAGAAATGCTTATTTAAGTCATTGTCGTAGGTACCAAAGAGTTAAATAGGATTCCTATACTTGAATTGCCCAATTCTACTTTGTTTGAATAGACATAAATTAATATAGTTTGAAATTAACACTCACACATATATTCTTTCTTAAATGCAGTTACGTATCACCCAAAACCTCTCTTACACAGATAAGTCTTGCATCCTTTTTATGTATGTTTCCCTTGGAGATGGTTGTTCCTTTTTGTATTTTTAAATGATTAGTTCTTGGAATTAAATTTTATCAGTCTCATCTGTTCATATTATTGCTAATGATTTTGTGTCTCAAGATCTCTGTTGATTCCCTCAGAACATTCATTTCCTCCTCTAGAATTCCCGGGACACCTTTCATCATCAGGGAATGTTTTTATTCTTGGTGGAAAAAATACTATTTCATGTCACCACCCTGGTCTCTCATGGTCTATACAAAGAAGAAAAGTCACTTGAATTCAATGGCTTGGCTTTTCCTTTCATCATTTGGCTGCAGTTGTATGAAATAGGTTTGTTTTCCCTCTAACCCATTTGGAAAATGAGCAATTTTTATTTTCTGAATATTACCAGGTTTCAACTACTGGAAATCATTGGTGTCAATGCTTAAGAATCATGATTAAAACTCAACAACAAAAAAACAAATGACCCAATTTAAAATTGGGCAAAGAACTTGAATAGACATTTCTCCACAGAAGCTATACAAATGGCTACCGAGCACAGGAACAAACACCACCTGTAATCATTAGGGACATGCAAATCAAAGCCACAATGATATATTTTCTCTCTTCCGTTAGGATGACTACTATCAAAAAGTCAGAAAATAAGTTGTATCATTGAGAACAAGGAGAAATGCGAACCCCTGTGCCCTTCTGTATCCATCTCTTATTGAGGCTGAAAAAGGGAGACGATATATAGAGTGTTTCGTTCCCCAAGCCAGACCTCCTGCTAGGTGCTTGCCTCATTCTGCATCCTGATGCCCAGTACCCTCCTTTGCTCTGAAGTGAGAGTAGCTCTAAAGATATCTTTTACTCTTCTTGAAACGGATCTTGTAGCGAGCTCAAAGATCTGTCAGGCCTGGAAGTGGCTTGGCTGCTTCCCACCCACTGGGAGCTTTTCTACCTGCCTGATGTGAACTGAATTCTGCAAATAATGGGCCCAAGGAAACCAAATGAAGTTGGCCTGTACTTGGTGCAACGAGTCAGGATCCAGGAGCCAAGTGATGCTCACCTAGTTCCAAGCCTCTGGGGTCACCACAGCCCTACTGTCCATTCTGTCATCCCAAAGTCCAGGTTTGCCCTGGAATGTCCACATCAGAAGGGAGCTGTGGCAGCGCCCCTAGTCGGCTAGGCATTGTCTCTCCCATGGAAGCTTCTCCCCTTGCTTCTGGAGGGTCCCTCTCAAAGTGTTCTCCACCAGGGCTGTGCTCTTGGTGGCTGGGCTGGTGATGAGAAATGGAGTGGACCCTCTAGCTCTGTGGCTGTCATGGCTGACTATTTCCCCACACCATTCCACCTGGAATATCTATGTGTATTGCTTCCCAAATGGCTTCAAGGGTTTGAATGACACATCCTCCACCCCAGAATGCATTGGGAACTTGGCCAGCATTCAATAGAACTTTCCCCATGTTCTCTGATTCTCTCCTGCAATTTTGCTCTTTACAGTGGTCCTTTCACTGCATTTTCACACCTTCATGTTCTCTGACACGCCCTTCCCATCTCCCTCCCATGCATGCTGCCTTTCTCAGTGCCCCACCACCACCTAAAATCACCCATCCCCCCAGCTTCGCTACCTTCAGTGAGATTGTTAGGAGGAAAAAGTCTGATTTAATCTATGTAGGGAAAATCACGTATCCACCTTTTTTTTTTTTTTTTTCCTTTTATGGAGGCATGTTTTATTTATTTATTTGTTTGTTCGTTTATACATGCACTGGGTACAGTCAGAAGTGCGGGAGGGTGAGAGAATTCACCAGAGCCAGAGCGGGGAGCAGAGCAGGCAGAAGGACCGAAGTACACTGCTGAGGGGAGCAGCGGGCGGCAGGAGAGGTCTGCGCGCCATGTGGGACCCTCCTCTGGTGGCCGGGGAGCAGCCGGGAATCGAACCAGCGCTGCAGAGGCTGCGGGCAGCTTCGCAACCCAGCGCTCAACCGCTGCGCCACCAGGGAGGCCCAGGTATCCACCTTTTGATCCCTAATGGCTGGTTACTAGAACCTTTAGGTAAAATAATTACTACTTCTGAGGCTTATGTACAAAATTTAAAATACAGACAGGGCCTCCCTGGTGGCACAAGGGGTTAAGCACCGCACTCTGAAGCAATCCACAGCAGAGGCAGCACAAGTTTGATCCCGCCAGCCAGGGAGCTACTCATATGGTGCAGCAGACCTCTCCTGTCTCGCTCGCTGCTCCCCTCAGCAGTGTATTTCGTCAGTCTGCCTGTTCTGTTCCCCACTCTGTCTCTGGTGGATCCTCTCACCCCCCGCATCTCTGGCCTGTACCCCAGCTCTTGTATCATAAATAAATAAATCTTTAAAAAAAAATACAGACAGAATAACTATTTGTTGCTCTAATTGCCATTTTCTCCACAAATTATGATGAAATTTTTCTTTCTTTTCTCTTTTCCCCCTTTAGCTACACATGCTGGAAGCCAAGACTGAATGTCAGAGAAGAATAAAGATCTGTTTTGTGTGTGAAGAGCTCAAGTAGAAAGGACATAGGACTTAATTCTGTCTTCATTCTTGGCCAAGGGACTTTTGGCAAGTTACTCAAACTTGTTTTATCCTTCATAATCTCATCTTTAAAATAGCAATAAAAGTAATCCCTTCCTCGCGCTGTGGGATGGTTACTCAAGAGGACATGTGTGACAGAGCTTTATGCGTTGTGAAAATCTGTACAAGTGTCGCACTCAGCCACAGTTTTGAGTCTCATTTCTGGCTGGAGAGAAGCCCTTCAGAGCCTGTATCTTTCACCTGCTCTTTTTCTTTCTTATTTCCCTGTCATGGGGAAGTCAATAAAAAGGAGTGGAGACTTCACACAAATGACCATTGCAGAATTATTCGTCACAAGCAGCAAGTGTAAACAATCCAAGTGTCCATCAATAGATGTATGGATACTGGGCCTCCTTGGTGGCGCAGGCAGTTGAGTGCAGCTCTGTGAAGCTGTCCACAGCCTCTGCAGTGTGGGTTCGATACTGCTGGCTGCGGAGATACCGACATGGCACAGCAGACCTCTCCTGACTCACCAGCTGCTCCCCTCAAGAGTGTATTTTAGTCAGTTCGCCTGTTCTGTTTCCCATTCTGTCTCTGGTGAATCCTCTCATCCTCTTGCACATCTGGCCTGTTGCCCAGTTCTAATATGCATGAATAAATAAATCTTTAAAAAAATAGATGGATGGATAAACAAACTGCGAAATGTCAAACAATAAAATGTTTTTCAACAATGAAAAGCCATGGAATGAAGCTTAAGCACGTTATACCAAGTGAAAGAAGCCTGATCCAAAGTGACATGGCATAGGATTCTGTAATGAAATGTCTTGAACAGGCAAATCCTTGGGTGACATAAAGTAGGTTGGTCGTCTTCCCTACAGGTAGTGGAAGTGGTGCTGGGGATGACATGGGAGGAAGGTTTTCTGGGGGGAGGTAATGAAATGTTCTCAAACTGATTCTACTAACAGCTGCACAACTGTATGGCTGGACTAGAACTCGCTGAATCCTATACTTTAAGTGGGTAAATTTATTTTAGGGTGTTGTTTTATACACACACACACACATAATGGGAGTGGAGATGTAACGTTACTTCTTCTCGTATCTCCATCAACTTCCTTGAGGAGTTTTGACAGCATGTGGGCCACTGACTTGAACCCACTTCCTCTCCACCAGTGCTGACTATCCCCTTATTCCCTTTGGACAAACCTTCTGTGATAAGCCCCCTTCACTGGTCCCTGCCATTAGCTCCACTGAACTGAGAACCTCTTTATTTATTTATTTATTTAAAAATTTATTTATTTATGCATACAAGAGCTGGGATACAGGCCAGAGATGTGGGGGGTGAGAGGATCCACAAGAGACAGAGTGGGGAACAGAACAGGCAGACTGACTGAAATACACTGCTGAGGGGAGCAGCGGGCGAGATAGGAGAGGTCTGCCTCGCCATGTGGGTTTCTCCCTGGCCGGCCAGGGATCGAACTCATGCTGCAGAGACTGTGGATTGCTTCATAATGCGGTGCTCAAACCCTTGTGCCACCAGGGAGGCCCAAGAACTGAGAGCCTTTTTAATAAACTCCTGCCTCCTGAGGACAGGGAGTTTGCCAGTGATGAACAGTGTCTAACACAGTAGATGCAAAATAAATATTTGTTGAATGAATAGTTGATAGGAAAGGTAGAGAGAGAGAGAGAGAGAGTGTGTGCACGATGGTGGTGGGAAGAATAGGGAATGACTCTAAATGACGAGGTTTCTTTTGGAGGTGCTCAAATGGTCTAAAATTAATTCTGCAGATGACGAGGAGTTATTTACACAACAAAAGAGCTTCCCCTAATTTCTTTAATTATTGGCTCTAATACATCAACACATATAAGAGCTTTTTTTTTCTATCTCTTCTGGATACAGAAGACCTTACCTGGACCTATCAGAGTAATCCTATTTAGTGTTTGCAGCAATTTGGCAAGGATGGAGCTAAGTGCCATGTTCAAAGTTGTGTTAGAAAGAGGTAGGGTCAACATTTACCCTCAGGCCTGTTTAGCTCCCAGAAACCACCCTCTTACGTGTCTGTGGCCTAACAGAGCACTGATAGCACTGGAAGAGGAGGGCAGCCAGAGGGGTTGAGGAGAAAAGAGAAGCTCAAGGTCACTGCCAGTTAAGGACCCATAGAAACTGCGAGCAAAGCATCTCCAACATGTGAGAGGAAGCACCAATGTTTCCGTGACCTCTGCAGGGTCACAGTCAGTGAGGAGCATGGACAGCATCAAATCTGCTCATGCCTGTGCCCCCAGCCCCGCTCAGCCCCACTGCTCAGCCCCACTGCTCAGCCCCACTGAAGCTTGGTTCTCCGCAGCAGGGAGAACTCTCTTGCAAGGGGAAGCAGCCAGCTATGTTGCTCCACAGGACCTCTCAGGATGCTCAGCTGCATCCCTGGGCCAGGTGCCTCCACCGAGAGTGAGCTCTCTGAGCTGGAGCTCCATCCCCAGTTAGATAATCCCCACCAGGCACAGCCAAGTGGACACCACCCAGAGCATCATTAAATTATAACAAGCCCTGAAACTCGCTCCAGAAGCCTGGGTCTGTTTGTCCTTGCAGCTTGTCGGAAGGAAGCCTGTGATTGGCTGGCCGAGCTCGGCCTAGCGGCCTTATCTCCAGCTGGTTATTATTTGATTAAAAAGGCTTCCTCCTCCTCTGGTGTTTCAAAACTGTGCTGAGAGTTTGCTGCTGCCTGGGGACTTTTTCTGAGGTTACTGCGGAGCACCCAAAGTCCTTCAGCCTCTGGCCATACAAACAGCCTCTCAGAGGAAACAGAACTCACTTTTTATTCCACCGCTCACAGGCTGGGGCTCCTTCTCCAGAATCTCCATCAATTTTGCTTATCAACGGGTCGGAAATAATTCCTCAAACACCACCGAGGCAAGGATACAGGTATTTAAAATACTGGGGTGGGGTTCCTAATTTCTTAGGATGTCATGACATTTGAAATGGGGTTTTAGCGGAGGGGTCGGGAGGCAGAGACACAGGGGATGGGAGTCAAAGACAAGAGAACTCAGATTCTTGGAATTCCACAGAAAGGCAGAGCTTCTTGATGCTGTGGAGGGGCGAGCCCAGGGTGGAAATGTGACAGTCACTTCCACATGATTTGGTTGCCCTCTATCCTTCCTCCTGGCCCAGAACCCCAAAATCTTGAGAGGGTTTTGGCTTATGAGAAATGTCCAAATGCTTTCGTTTGAAATGTCATCAAATCTGATTTGCAAAAGGAACTCAGCCTTCAAGGTCTCAGCTTGGAGGCACTGCTCCTGGGGCGTTGGGTACAGAGGGGGGCACAGGGGAGCTCGGGGCCTCCCTCAGAGATCTTGTCTCCCTGAGTCTGGGATCTGGGCGTGATGTGCAGTGTCACTTCCCATCCCCATCATATTCCCTGCTCAGGGGCTTTTCCACACTTGGGGACATGGACAGATGTGTGTTTATGTCAGAGCACCTCCTCACTGCGGATGAAAGCGGGGCTGCTGGCGGAGCTGGCAGGGATTTAACCACCAGGAATGAAGATGAAAGACACAGATGAAAGGGTAGACTCCCTTCCATCCTCACGTCTAATTGTTAGGTTTGGCTGGAGGTGGCCGAGGAGGGGCGGATATATTGCAAAGCAATAATTTTATTTTGGTTTGTCTCGGAAAAGAATGCTTTTATGGTAAATTGGCATTAAAATGGATTTTCCCCACTCCATTTTGGATTAAGAAAGAAACTCGGCACCTGTATTTCCTGGCTCTGGTCTTGGTGGTCTCATTTCCCACTGGTGTTGTCTTCATTCTCAAGCATTCATATCTGGGTGTCGCTGCTTTATTAGTGGTGGCGGGAGGTTAGCGTGGCTGAGGCCCATCAAGCCTCTGATCACTGTTTCCCCAGGGAATTTTCTCTGCGGAGACCTCATTGGATTTCCTGAGACTAGTTCAAGGAACTGGTATGAGAAGTTCTTTAGATTCGATGTTGCTTCCCCTGCATGATTTTAAGGGCAGTGCCAAGGGCTAGAGTTTTAAGGGCAAACGCCAACCCTGGTGCAGAAGTCATACCCCAAGCCAGGTTCTTCTCTGCGTTTTCAGGGGCGCTTCCTCCCTTGACTGTCCTCTGGAAGTCTGGGTGTGCTTGCCTTCTTGTTTGCTCCCTCACCATGTAGCATCTGGTCCCACCACATGGACCCTCATTCTTTATACTGTGCAGGGTTGAACTTATCACATCATCCTTTCTGCTTGGGGCACCTGCATTGCCCCCTGGTTTGGTCAAATCAACAGGTTGATCATGTCTCTGAGAAAGGACATCCCCTCAGGTCCTGGGCTAGAGTCCCCAGAAGCCACCTCACTGGCCCACTGATGAGCATGTCCTCTAATTGCTTGTTCCTTGGCCCATTGCTCTGCTGTGCTGGCAGCTCTATCAAGTCAGGAACCAGCTCCCCTTCTTTCATGCCTTGTAGCTCCTTGTGAGCCTGATGGCTAACATCAACGGAGCATTCCTACCTGTCTGGCACTGTTCCAAGTGTCTTACACTTACTCAACCCCTCCAAGCCTTGAGGTGAGTGTCTGTCTGCCCATTGAACAGCTGAGGAAGTAAAAGGACAAGCTAGCAGAGTAAGTGGCAGGCTTCAGACCCTTCGTCTTTACTCCTGTGCCATGGAGTTGCCCTGGTGCCCTTGTGTCTATAAAAAACAGATGACTGGTGTTGGGTTAATGGTCAGAACCTGGCAACCCTCCTGCCTACCTTGTCGATCTCACTCGCTCAGCTGGGCATCCTGCATGCTGACCACGGCACAGGGTGTGAGCATGGCTTTGAGGATGTGGTGGCGAGTGGACATGGACCAGCAGCCAAGATGTCATCTCCCAGCTCCCCCTCTCTGTCAGGATCTCCTGTCCTCTATCAGCCTCTCACATCTTTGTAGCTAGGTTTTCCCGCATATGGATTCAGTCTTAAGACTGAGGAGGGCTCCAAATCAGGAAATGGTCCAGACTTGGGTAGGCGCTAGACGGATGAGTATTGACTGGATGCTTGCGGTAGGCAAGCTGTGCGAAGTGTGGCCTATTTCACGTATGCTTCTCCCGAGGGAGGGGGCAAGCTTCATCCTGTGTTTTAGGTGAACAAACTGAGGCTAAAACTACATGTTCAACTTGCCCAAGTTGGTCAAGTGTGAGAGTCATCAATTTCAGATGCATCCATCCTCAAAGTCTGTGCCCTTCCCACCTGCCAGGGGCTGTGATACAAAGTTTTAGGCTCATTACATCCTGGGGATTGCCCCCCTTTTAATATCCTCATAAGGTGGATATTCCTGTTTCATCGTCTGCTGAGAGGGGCTCTGCTCATGGCTGTGTGGGCTTCAGGGTCATCTCTTCTGCCTGCCCCCACCTAAGCAAGACTGAGAGCCTGCCTGGGGACCCCAGCTCTGAGCTGCCTTCAATCTAGAGTGACCCTTCTTCCTTCTTCCTCTCTCAGGGAAAGGTCTTAGAGCACCTGATTCTGGAACAGGGCAGTGTGGCAAACCCAAACCAAGGTCACTGGTTTCAAGGCTGCCCCCAAGTCTGATCATCTTTGTTAGCAAAGCAGTGTAACCGGGGGGAGAGTGTCTTCAGATCTGCTGCAAATTTTGCTTTGTCCACTTATTTAAATTGTCTAAGCCTCATTTCTTCATCTGGAAGATGGGTGTAATACTTCTCTCTGAGGACAGAGATTCTGTGTGAAATAACTGCTAGCATAAGCCCGCCATGTTGGAGGCACTGGAATGTAATGAAGAATGAGGCAAAGAGAACTCTCTGCTCTACTGGAAGTTACAGTTGAATAGGCAGTGGTAGGCACTTAAAAAAATCACACAAATAAATTCATCATTCCCTTTGGGTCTGAGAAGGAGAACAAGGACCTAATTTAGATGAAGGTGGAGAGTTAGGCAGGAAAGGCCGCTTTGATGAAGCAATAGCATGTGAGCACCTAACAAGCCCCTTGCCAGGCACACAGTAGGTGCTCAGTATATGCCACCCTGGCCAAGACCTGGAACGCTGAAGTCTCTTGAGTGTGCTGAGAGTTGTCCAGCTCCAGCATTGATAAGCCAGGAGGAGTGAGGACCTCTGCCTCCCTGTCCAGTGCTCGTCTGCACCAGCTGTCTGTGCTGCTGGGGAGAGACTGGGTCCAGACCCAAGGAAGACAGAAGGAAGGATGGAAAATTCTGTCCCTCCAAGTCCCCATTCTCTCAGTACCTCCTTCCCCTCACCCAGCTGGAGCCCAGCATCCTTGCTCCCCTGAGTGACTCCTATCAGAAGCAACTCCCTGAGACCTTTTCCAGAAACTGGGAAGAGAAAACAAGCTCTCTGTGTCCTTTTCCCAGTTCTCACATGTCCAGGATGATTAACCCACTTGAAGTGGTCATCTCTGGGGGTGAAATTCCAAACACAGGCAGGTTGGGAGGGGAGCAAGGAGTTGAGGATTTGGGGATGGGCCCATTGTCTTCCTTGGCTGCCCATCAGTGCTCCCAAGGTCACCCCTTCCCACCCACTCAACCTCCCCCTGGAGCACCATGTTCCCTTTGCACTGCATGCTGCATCTCTTAGCTCTCTGGCTGCGGCATCAGTGACAGCTCTTGTAAAGAACTGGTTAGCATTTTTTCCAGACAAAGCCAGAGACTCTGGGAGTTGATGGGAAGGCTAAGCTCACAGTGGACAGTGAAAGAAAGCCATCAATCCCCTCTGATATCTATCACTTTAATTCTCTCCCACCTTCCCCATGGGGGACTCTGTCCCCCTGACCTCTTGAAGGCTATCAATTCTCTGTCTCTTCTTCTCTACTTGGGGCTCACTCTTGCCACCAGCTGTGTGTTAGTCGATCTCCATCTATTGCCTCCGGGCCATGGGGCCTAAGGGGACCACCCAAGGTCATGAGTGTCTTAGCCAATGATGCCTGATGGGGTTATAGGCAGGAGGATGGATTCTCGAAGGTACACAACATACACTCAGGATTTGAAACCTATTGGATGGGGCAGTCATGGAAGATTGGATATCAAGAAAGGAACACAGATGCACTCAATAAATAAAACACTGGAGCTAAAGCATTTCCAAAGAGACTTTGAATAGCAGGTTGTACCCCAAGGCAAATCACCCCTCCAATAGGTCATAGGAAGAAAATGGCAGGATATTTGCTTTGGGAAGACCACCCTCACCATTCAGTTCCAGAAACCATAGTCTTGGACTCTGGTTCTGAAGCCAAGTGCAAGCAGCATTTCAGATACCTAACAGGCTCCACTGGCATGCAGAGCCAGCGCTAATGAAAACACTCCATCACCACTGCGGAGCTTCTGTGCCCGGGACCCCTGCTCAGGGAGCTTTGCCTTTGGCCTCCACCCAGTGGCCTGTGGGGCTGGCAGGAAGTTTAGCTAAGGCTGGCTCTGGGTGTTGGGCTTCAACATCTTGCCAGAAATCAGGTTGTTAAAAAAAACAAAAAAAAAGAAACACCTAAAAATGAGTCTTAGAAGAAGGCAACATGCATTTCCCTGTGGACTGGGTTTCCCCTGCAGAGGAGGGGCTGTTGCTGTGGAACTTCACACCAAGAGCTGCTGGTAAACAGTGTGGGTGATGTTTTCTTGGAGTCAATTCCAGAAAGTGACTATGAGGGACCGGGGCCTGGGAAAATGGAAAAGCTTGGAACTAAGCTCTTCTTGCACTTGGCAATGGGAACACACCGGAGCTCAAGCAGCAGGCAGGCAGGAGGTTGGCTGCTCCTCACCCACAGTTGTACACCCTCAGGGACTGTGGGGGAGGAGCGGAGCCTTCCCTCTGCCGTCCACAGGGCACCTCCCCAGGGCAGCAGCAGCCCTGACCCCCATCACACTCCCCTAGGGGTACATTTTAATTACCTTGTTGGATGACGCTCTTTGTGAGCCTGCCAGGTAGGATAGAATGGAGGTGGGGCGCCCTCCAGACACCAGCCAGAAAAGGCAAGTGCGATTAGATAACAGCAAACATACCCTCTAACTCTGGTTCAATGGGTACATCAAGCATATGTGTACCCCTGGAGCTTGGCCCTCTCCTTTCGAATGCCCCTAGCTGTACCACCATCTCTGCCTCACGTCTAATGAGCTCTGTGACTCTGGGCAACTGCTCTCAAGGAACTCAAAGCCGAGTGGGTAATTAAGTAAGCAATTTAGGGCAGAGTTACAGCATGGAAAGTGTGCCCTAGAGCAGAGCGACTTATTCTTAGAACTATTCCTGTCCTCCCAGTTCCGCGCTGCCCTTGTCCTGGAATACTTACTTGCTCCATTCCAGGTCTCTCACCTCAATCTTCTCTAGACAACTTCACTGGATACTCACAGTTTCCAAATTACAGACTGCAAATGGTTACCCATCTCTGGAGTTTTTTTCCAGCCTAGGGTGATGCAAGAACTCAGGGCCAAGTAGCAAGTCTTAGGTACAGCTAGTTGTATTCAAATTGAGGGAACTTCTTTGATTATGAGAGTCTGTCCTTTGTGTTTGTTGAGCTGTTAAAACATTCCTTTAGCAACTGATATTGTTTGTAGATGATCCATCTATGCTGAGTTTAATTTTAATGTTATACCTGGGCAGAATAAAAAAGGTAGATTTCCTTTGTATATTGCATTGGGATATCTCAAAGTTGGGACAACATTTTCCAACAAACTATTTGTCACCAAAGTTAACACCCCTGTCCAGACCCAAGCAGCACCCCCTGGGGTGTTTTTCTTAGTGTGATCTCCCACTTGTGTGGGAGAGCTGATCTATTCAAATTCAACTCACTTTCCCAAGACACTTAGCTGGTGATGCAGCCAATCCTTAAATAGATGCTACTGCTTTCTTGGCATCCCAGGCTCCTGTATGTTTAATGCCTTGAGTGTCTGATTTCTGGGCCAAACTCATGAAAATCTAAAGGGGAATTATCCATCTCGAAAAGCAGTTGCAATGGAAACAAAAGCCATCAGTACTCAGTGTTCTCAGGATGTTTAATTTTTCATTGAAATTTCAAGATAAAAGTCGATCTTCAGAGTTGTGGTAACCCAGATCTCCAGTCTCCACTAAGATGTAGCTTGGAGGTTGCTGGAAATGCCAGTTCCCTGGCATTGGGCACTCATTCAGGGACTCTCTCCACAAGCTTAGGTTAGGGATAATGTTGGGGTCAGAATCTGTTCTGATTAAATGAAACCCCATATTACACCTGGGTCGGGTATCCTGCCATTTTCAATATGTTCCAGGGAATTGCAAGTCCCCACAAAACACATCTACCAAGTAAGCCAACCCCAACCATGTAAGTGGCAAGGTCCAAGTGAGGGGTTGTGATTAAATGTCTCTGTTAAACTTTGTTTAATAAAACAGTCCTATTGGGCTTAGACATCAGCTAGAAGGAGGGTTTTGTTTTGTTTTATCCATGTTTGCAATGCTCTGTCATAACAATTAAAGGAAATTCTCATGCTGGGACTAAGTGATTCTTAAGGTCAATGATATGCCTGTGAATGACATTGGCAATCACCCTCTTCTCCTTCTGTCCATCTCCTTCTATCTCTCCCCTGGCACAGGGGAGGTAAACCATGTATTAGTGACAGTGGTAATATAAACAACTAATAGATTTTAGAAAGAATCAGTTTCTGGCAGTTTCAACCTCAATCTAATATGACCCCTGAATCATTAATATCCTTAACTTACCTATTTAACATTCTATTAAAGGAAAATATTTTTGACATGACAATGATGTTTTAGTTTGTGAGCCTAAGAAAAGGAGGGAGGAGTGGGCCTCCCTGGTGGCTCAGGGGTTAAAGACAGCACTATCAAGCTATCTGCAGCCACTGCAGCATGAGTTCAATTCCCTTCCGGCCAAGGAGCTGACCCACATGGCGCAGCAGACCTCTCCTGTCTTGTCCGCTGCTCCCCTCAGCAGTGTATTTCAGTCAATCTGCTTGTTCTGCTCCCCATTCTGTCTGGTGACTCCTCTCATCCCCCTACCCCTGGCTTAAACCCCAGCTCTTGTATGGGTAAATAAACAAATCTTTAAAAAAAAAAAGGAAGAGATGAGGACTGTGGAGGTGGTGGTGAGAACTTTTTGATCCAAGTCTTCGTCTCCTAGTTCTCTGGAATCTCTCCTGGCGGCTTACTCAGAGAATGATACAGACTGAGGAGCAAGACTTGGTCCACTTGAATTTATGTAATGATGTTTGGTTTGCCTGCATTAACTCAACACAATCTTTCTGTTAGGGGGAAAAGGATGTCCCAAAGCAAATTTCGTATAGGCTTTGTGGACTCCACCCCCACCCCATCGGGTTTGCCCTATAACATTTCCACTGCACCCATCCCCTGGTAGGAGGCAGCCCCCTGGCTGGCCAGCAGGTGCAGGTCTGGCAAGAAGACAGAAGACTTCAGGGGATGTTTCTCATCATGGTTTTGCCATCCATCAGGTGTATGACCCTGGGAAAGTCTCTTTATCTTGTTGATTCATATTTCCTCATCTGTACAAAATACTTATTGGATTAGCGGAGAAGTTCTTAACCTTGACACTATTAGCATCAGGGGTCAGTTAATTTTTGTTGTGGGGCCGTCCTGTGCATTCAGTAGCATCCTGGCCTTCATCTACTATGCCAGTAAGGTACCCACCCTCCTCTTTTGTGGCAATCAAATGTATCTCTAGTATGCCTCCTGAGGGTAAAAATCTCTCCCACTTGAGAACTGTTGGGTCAGATGATGTTTACTTTGGTCTGAGAAACCACATTAAAGCCTTGTTCATTTGTCCTATCCTACTGAGGTCCTGCTATTTGCCAGGCTCTGGAGTAGGTTTGCAGCCTCAATATTTTACAGTTATTCTAATGAGACAGTACCATTGATGTCAGGAAATTCTGACTGAGAGCTACCAAGATATCTACACAGGCATTAAGGTGGAATAAGAAAGAGAAAGAGATAGAAGGCCTGTTTGAATTCTTACTAGCTTCCTCTGTAAAACATCAACGTGGCACATTGTCGGCAGGACCTAGTGCTCCATCTCTAGAGAAGCGCCTAGATCATAGTGGACATTCAATAACTAAACTCCTCCTTTTCTCTCCCTGATTCCTGAAAGAATCAGATCTGTGAAAACCATGAACTTTTCCAGCTTGGCTCTGCTTTTTCTAGAATCTCCACCATGAGTCCCCCACATTCCCCCTCCATCAGGCCATTGTCCACGTTTTCTTAGAAACCCACACTGTTTCTTCCAAGGAGAGCCCCACAATCTTTTGCATACCAGAGTTTTGATTTGGTCTATCCTTGAAGGGGTTGCCTTTTTCTACAAAAGAAAAAGATTCTCGAGTAAGTAGAGATTTGCAGACACCATTGTTTTATAGTTTTTTGTTTGTTTTGGTGCATGTCAACAGCAATAAGGAATCAAGGCAGAGGGGACCTTCGCTCCCTGCCTCATTACCAGTGGTCTGCCTACGGCTTGGATTGGGCCATAGGTTTTATCACCTCCCTTGGGTTCTAAGTGTCTCGAGGGCAAAGACTGTGCCCGAGACAGCATGCATTGTCCACATACAGGCAGCTCCTACACCCTCTGCTCCAGAAAAAACATCCTGATGTTTGGTAATCTGATTTGATGACATGCATCATGGCATAGTAATAAGGAGTTCATGATAATGGAGCTTGAATCTGCATTTTCCTCTTGGATAAAAGCCTAACCAGGGGTCATAGGGAATACGAAGAGAGCACAGTTCTTGGGAAAAAAAAAAAAGGCTGAGGTTCAAATCCGAGCTCTGCTACTTACTCTCTGTTTGCTCATGGAAATATATGTCACCTTGCTCAACTTCAGCTGTCAATCTGAGAGAAGGCTGAGATCACAAGGGCCCCTCCTCATAAGGAGGTTGTGAGAATTAAATAACAGAATAATTGAAAGCACATGGCACAACCCAGGTAAATACTAAATAAACAATAGAGATTTATTTTTATTAATGTTATGTATCATCTTCAGTAGTCACTCTAAGCAATAATAAATACAACAGACATTCAGTGGACAACAAAAATGGATGTTTGAATAGACAGAAAGGTATGAGATGGACTCACTCTGTTACTGAGAGGAAATCAGGCCCAGAAAGAGGAGCTCTTGAGAGAAGGGGAGCCCAGAATCTCATTCCTAGTGAAAGACGGGGCTGGGGTAGTTTTGCTTTGCTAGATCCCCCTTCCGAGCCTGGTTCTACCAGGCAGGGCTGCTTTCCTGTGCTAAAGACAAAAATGTCCAATGGCACTTGTGAAGTATGGTAAGGCAGACTTCCCTCATCCCCACCCCCACCAGGATAGAGAGCACCACAATGGGATTTTGCAGCAAGGGAGAGAGATCAGCCTCAACTCTGAATAGCACCCACACAAGCTAGAATTTGTAGCCATGAAGTAGGTGAGGGTCCAGGGGATGGAAATTTACTAAGCGGAGACTTGGCAGGAGTTTTTCCTGAAGACAGGCCAGGTGATCAGATATCGCCTGGGGGTTGGCAGAGCATGAGGAACCTGATCAGAAAGCAAAGGTGGGGGTTCCACTTTAATTGACTTAGCAGGGCTCTTGCTAAACTGGAGGTGGTGGACAAAGCTCCTCTGGGCATCTTGCTTTTCTCTTGGGCTTTTCTCTAGGTCATTGGAAAGACATTACACAAAATATTCCTCAGGCAGATGGGACTAGAATGTTCAAGAGCATGACTAAAGTTTGCCTCTTTGTCACCTGCTCAAATATTTAAAGGCCAAGTTTTGAAATTTGTATACAATTTGAGGGCAATGCAGGTATTGGTGTCGGTATCTTGTATTGGTTACAGAGAGACAGTTTCTTCAGAGTAAGAGAAAGGAATATTTTGTGCAATATCTTTCCAATGACCTAGGATGGCCCAAGAGAAAAGCAAGGTGCCCAGAGGAGCTTTGTCCATGCCCCCTACCACCCCAACATCCTCTGGGCCCCAGCCCACACAGCCCATCGCTTACACATCGCCGAGCACTGTGGAAACCCCTGCCTTTGTCCCTGTCTTCCTGATTCTCAGAGCTCGGCCTTAGCCTTCCAGGCCAGCTCCCAGGGGCTGGTGAGTTGATCTTTAGCTTTAATACGATAATTAGACTCAAGCGCCACTCTGAATCACTAAGAGCACAAATCCTGTTCACCTTCCCAATGAGGTGGCCAGAGATTTCTCTGAGTTGGCTCAGACCCATGATCCTTAGCTCCTCTTTCTCCTCTTGCAAATATCAACAAGTGCATGTGCTTGAGAAGGAAGACTGAAATTATGTATAATTACTATATGAATGGAATAACTCATTTGAATGAGCCAGTCATTCAACATGATGGCTACAGTTCAGCTGGAGGTTGAATCAGTGATCATAATTCCTACCAGAACTTTCCTATTTTGCCTTTTTAACTTCATTTATCCCTCTGCTATTTTTCCTATGGGAAGCAGACTTTGCATAAACAAAGCACATATTTTAATGCTTGACTACTAACCCCCCCACCTTATTTTAGCCCCTCTGTCTAGCACAGTATGCACAGAGTGATTTCTTAAAGGAGAGATCCAAAATGATGACTCCAGGCCATGCCCTGCCCACTTTCTGTTTTGTCAGTAAGTCTTATTAGCACATGGTCGAGTCCATTTATTTGTCCTCTATGGCTGCTTTCATTCCACAATACACCTGAGTAGTTGTAGCAGAGGCCGTAGGAACCACAAAATCTTGAATATTATCAGGCCCTTTGAAACAAGGGTACCATCCCCTGATTTAGAACATGAGTGTTGGTGTCACACATGCCTAGGTGCAAATCAGGTCCTGGCACCTGCTGGCCTACAACAGGCTAGCTTTGACATTGGAAAAGCTGTCTAAGATCTCTGCAGCCTCATCCAGAGCATGGAGATCACAGAGGAGCGCCTATCTTGTAGGACTGTGCAGAGAATCTAGTGAGCTGTAACATTCTACAGCCCAAGACTGGCAGAGAGTATATCTTCAATAAATCGTCACTGCTATCATCACTCATTCCACCTTCCAACAAATGCATGTCTAGTGCTTTCTTTGTGTTGAGATTGGTGTGAGGGGAGCCTACAGGAGGGATTGCAGCAGAGATGGCCCCTGCCCTCATGGAGCTCACATTCTAAAGGAGAAAATAGACACTGTGATGGAAACAAATCCACAAATTATTTTCAGATGATGATAAGTGCTATAAATAAAATAGGATGATAGGAAAGAAAGTGACAAGGCAAAGGACAGAAAGTTGCTAAGACCTAAATGTAAGAATGAGTCAGCCATGCAAGTATCTAGAAAAAGAATGTTCCTGGCAGAGGAGGCAATAAAACAGAGGCTCTGAGCCAGGGCTGAGCTGGCCTTGGGACTAGGGTAGAGTGAGGGAAGGAAGGATGGTAGAGGATGAGGGAGCAGAGGTCCTTGCAGACCCTGAGAAGGCTTTTAAAGGCAACCTGAGATCATAATGGGACAGAAATGTAACTGGGTCCTTGTCCTCATTCTGTGACCTCTGTTGAAATTAAATTATTATTCCTCTTTGGTCCCTGGCCTTGGTGCCTGGTGGAAGCAGGGCTGGAGCAGGGACCCAAGTCCAAGTGGCAGCTTTTGGGGGTGGCAAGCCTATCCTGCCACCCCAGTTGAGGATTTTCTCCTTACAGTACCCCTGACTCACCCCAAAGATCTCCTGGCCCATGAAATTACCTCTTTGAATTCATTTCTTATCAGGAGCCTTTAAAACCTCTCTAGGTGGAGCATTTAAGGTGAACATCAGTTAAGGTAATTTTAAAACACTCTTAAGAAATTTCTAGCAACCTAAGACCACTAGATAACCACTTTGTTTCTCAGGGTCACTGAGAATTCACAGCTCAGTTCCCATAATTAGCATTTCTTTTGTGCCTGAATCACTCAACATGCGTGAAGAGCCCCAGGGCTAATATTTTAGTTGCTCCAGTTTTAAAAGAAAGTTTCAGAAAAAAAAAAAGTTAAAAAAAGCTGTAGATAAAATCAATTCCTCAAACTGCCTGCAGAGTTGTTAATAACAACCCTTGTGCTGTGCAGCCGAGCCCAAAGCACCAGGCAGAATTGCCTCACTTCAAGGTAGAAGTATACTTATAGCTTGCTTAACTCTATCCATTTGGGGTGATGACTCCCCGTCTTGTTCTTATCTTCATTCTTCTCCATCATCTTCATCAGCATCAGAACACTGTTGGAAAGGCCTTACCCACTACATCATGATTCGTGGTTCCTTTACAATGCATTAAGTATGTGCTTCTGTCTTGTTTGAGTTCGCCACCATGAAAAGAACAGGCTCCAAATGTGACTGTCTTCTAGGCCCTGCTTTCAAACACTGATTCTTAATCTTGGGTCCACAATGACCTTGGTGGGGGTTGATGAACTCCCTGAAACTGAATGCAAACTTTTCCAATGTCCTGTTTTTCTCATGAGATTTTCAGTGTTCCCTGACTTTAAAAAAAGCTGGGCACTAGTTAGTGATCTCAAGACCATCCTTGTTCTGTTGGTGATATAGTTACCAAGGAAAAGCTCTATGTAAATCTGTAACTGGAAGAGGAATGCCTATTGGAGAAGAAGCCAGAGAAGACTATGATTCTAAAATACCACATTTATCAATCATGACACATGAAAGCAAATGACTGATAACTGGATCAAATGAAGATTTCCTTTGTAGGGGACTAGAGATTTTGCTAGGAACTCTTATGATAGGTGCAAACATTACGCAATACCTACTGTGTGCCAGGCACTGTCCTAGTGCCTTGCATGTTTTAATGCAATCCTTACAATAGTAGGTCCTATTAATAGTCTTGTTTTACACATGAGAAAATGAGCAACAGGGAAACTGAAACCATATATTGAGTTAGCAGTCAGCATTCCAAGACCTTTCACAGTTGTGGATAATAGAGTTTGTCAAGCTCTAATGAATGGTTCAGAATAATTATCATTTTGGATGTGTCTGAAATGGTGGCCATGGTGTAATCTTGAAGCATGAACCTAATTAATAACAGGATTCTGGCATGTGCCACTTCTGGTTTCGTGAATAAGAACAGATTGCAGGTCACATGCAGAGGAGAACCAGCTGACTGATCTGATTAATTAGGATTTGGCTAAGAGTCGCTGTGGTTTCTAAAATGGGCTTACTCACCAGCAGATAATTTTATTATTATAACTATTATCCCCACTCAAAAATTCATGCTGTGCAGAATAAGGTATGCCATAACCCTTAAAGTCAACCAAACCTTATCTCTGGGAGGTGAAAATTTCATTCATTCCAGAATTCAATCAATTGATGGCACTTTAGCTATAATTCACCCTTTACCTAGATTATATTTATTCAGCAGTTACTGAGCAGGTGACTTAGAAATTTAGACAAACTATCCTCTAGGATAGTTAATAATAAATAATCTAGAGAAAAAACAACATTGTGGATATTAACATTTGTTTAATTCCAAACCTTAATAAAGGTTTAAGGTTTGTTAATCCGTCAATTATGCTAAATTTACATATGTATTCCAATGACTTATAGAGGTGAGGTAGGAGCCTTGCACTGAGCCTCTGGGAAAAGTTACTATAAAATTATTTGATAACATAACTATGTAATAATTTAATCTCCTAAACAGAATTATACATGTGGCAGTAATGGACAAGTTACAACTCACCCAAATTGAATGAAGGGCCCGATTCAATGAGCCATCCATCAACAGTATCATAGTGTTAAAATTAATTCTTTAAAAAACTCTTTTAAAATGAAACTTTAGTTAAATTGAATTTGATCTTCCCTATAAGACTTGGTGAGGTTTTAGCTTAGTCTCAGCTCCTTTGAGAAGGATTCATTTAAATGCACAGTAGCTCTATTTTATTTTCATCTTCTTCATAAGCTTTTATTTTTTTTCCTTTTTGGTAAAGATTGATTTGTAGAGGGGGAAAATAAAAGTAAGTCTGTCTCAGTCATGTGTGCTTTTTTTTTTTTTAAAGATTTATTTTCATTTATACAAGAATCAGGGTACAGGCCAGATGTGCCGGAGGGTGAGAGTTTTCACCAGAGACAGAGCAGGGAACACAACAGGCAGACTGACGAAATTCACTGCTGAGGGGAGCAGCAGGCGAGACAGGAGAGGTCTGCTCACCATGTGGGTTGCTCCGAGGCTGGCGGGGATCGAAACGGCACTGCAGAGGTTGCGGACAGCTTCAGAATGCTGTGCTCAACCGCATGCACCACCACGGAGGCCCTGCTTTCCTTTTCAGTTATTTCCAATTCCTTCAGACCTACTGTGTGTCTGCTTCTCTGCCTCTGCTTTGCCTTGTTCTTAGTTGGGGTGTACTGTTTCCTGGTGGACCCCCACACAATGTTGCTAGTTACCACTGGAGAGCTGGGCTCTGTGGTCCCTTCTAGTATGTTGCCCCCTCTAATCCCTTTCATCTAGCTCAAGGAGTAGGAGTGGTGATGGATATGAATGGGAATTCTGCTTCCCCTCTATTAAGCTTGGATATATACCTTTCCACCATGCCTGTAAGTCCTGAGTCCCCCAAACTGTACAGCTCACACATCCCCCCTTGAACACATCTATTTCTAGAGGTATCCTTGTCCAGGACCATCACATTCTCCTTGATTAATATGTCAATTAACCATGTCTTGCATTTAGACATTCAACAGAGTATTGAGCATCTGTTTTGGTGGGGACACTGTTAGGTGCATGCAATACAGAGGAAGGTAGTAGGAGAAGTCAAGAATGACATTGAAGGGGGAGAGGCACATAGTCAATAACCACTTCTACAAGTAGGTATTAAATTATAACAGTGATGAGTCCTGCAGGAGAAAAGCATGTGACCAGGGGCCTTAGTCTCAGGGTCAGTTAAGTTTTCAAGAGGAGACAGAATTTGAGGCATGCTATGAAGTACGGATTAGAGAGGAAAGGGTTGCTGAGGGGGGAGACTACTGCCTGCACAGGAAGCAATGTGTGCAAGAGCAGGGCAGGGTCTATCTTTCTTGAGGGAGTGAGAGAAAGCCATGGTGGCCCAAACCGGGGATAGAACGGGCCAGAGGGAGGAGACGAGGTGGTGATGCTGGCAAAGTCAGGCAGAGCTGGGCAGTAGAGGCCACGTTGAAGGCTTTAGTTTTTGTCCTAAAAACTCTAAAGAATAATTGAAAAGATTTCTATCAGTTGGGGTGGAAATTTAGCAGAGAAATGAGGTTGTTTGACATGGTGGAATTTTCTGATGTTCATTCTGGCTGATGTGTGGCATGTTTGGGAGGGTGGTAGGTGGGGAGCAGATGTGGAATCCAGGCAGTAACTTGTTACACCTCCCAGGGAAGATGGTGGTGGCCTGGATTGGGACAGTGCAGGTAGAGAGGGAAGTAAATGGGTGCTGGATTCAAAGATATATTTGGAAGGTAAAATTGCAGAAGTTCGTGTTGGATTGGATGTGGGAGAAGTTAACAATACCTAGATTTCTGTTCTACAAAGGAGTAAGAACAAAACAGAGCCTTGAGCCAGCCAAAGATGAATAAAACCCAGGTAAATAGAATGAAGTCAGGGAGAACACTGGGTTGTGCAAGGCCAGGAAGGCCTTGTTGCTTATACCAGAACTTGTTCAACAAGCATCAATACCCAACAGCAAGGTTCTGGCTAGGTCCAGGTGTGCAAGTGCTAGTCTGTGTAAGATGTCCTTTCTAGAGGTCGAGACACTTTGTTTCCAGCCACCATCTCATCTTCAACAATGTCTTCCAAGAGCCAACAGTGATGTTCAAAGAAAGTTTCTTAATATTTAGGAACAAAAAATTGCCTAAGAGACATGTTGTCTTTAGGGATGCAATTCTGGGTACAACAAAGACAGACTTTGAAGATGTCATGCATTGTAGTCTGGCTTGTTAGAAGGTTGTTAGAGACATAAGTCTCTTCATCCCCAAATGGAAAGTTTGCTTTATCCAGACCAAGCTGTATTTACTGTATTTCTGACAGACATTGGGGTAGGTCGTAACTGTGGGTTATCTTACTTTTTTAAAAAGGTGTTTTTTTAAAAAAAGATTTATTTATTTATGCATACAAGAACTGGGGTACAGGCCAGAGGTGTAGCAGGTAAGAGGATCCACCAGAGACAGAGTAGGGAACAGAACAGGCAGACTGACCGAAACACATGGCTGAGGAGAGCAGCAGGCAAGTCAGGAGAGGTCTGCTGTGCCATGTGGGTAGCTCCCTGGCTGGGTATTGAACTCACATTGCAGAGGCTGCAGACAGCTTCACAGCGCTGCGCTCAACCCCTTGCACTACCAGGGAGGCCCACTGTGGGTTATCTTATTTTGGACATGTGGTAGGATTACACTTCTTGATCTGTGATGCTGTAGCTAACAAAATGGCATCAGAGTTAGATGTGGATTGAGAGTCCATGAGTGGCTTTCTACTTTCTCTGTCCCCAGTCTCAGCCTTGAAGGAAGCACATGAAAGAAGGAGCCCCTCACCGTGATCTTTACAAGCAGAGCCCCTATAAAAACCTGCTGTTTACAAATAGCATAAGAAATAAACTTTGTCTCAAGACTCTGAGACCTTTGTTACTGTATCAGAACCTAGCCCATCTTGACTGATACAGAGACAGTCTTCCAAGAATAAAGTAACCTTAAGGGTTCATATGAGTTACAAAAATTTTAGATCATAATCTTTGCCAGGATTCAAGCTCAAAAGAATAGAATCTCTATTTGCCTCTAGAGTCTGCAAGAGAAGATTAACAATAATTGTGGTAATAATAGTTACTATTTAGTGAATCTTACCTCTGTATTATTTGTCTCCCATACATTATTTCATTTTACCTCAAAATAATCCAACAAGTAAGTGGACATTAGGGAATCCACTTTAAAAATGAGAAAACTGGGGTTCAGAGAGGTTAAGTAACTTGTCCAGCATCACACAGCTAGTAGTGGCACCACCAAGATTTGAACCAAGGTCATCTGGCTCTAAGCTTTTGCAGCCTCAGTCTGAGTTTGGACCACCAGCTTAGTTCTTAAGCCAACCCCTCCACCTCTTCTGTTAATATCTTCTGTTCTGTCATGGAATCATGTTTAACATTAAGACTTTTGCTTTTCAGACTGGCGAACCCGTCCTAATGCTCAGGCTCTCACTAAACTGGCTGAATAACATATCAGGGATTGGGGTCAAAATAAGGGGGTTGCAATTGTATGGGGAATATAAAAATAAAATTAAAAAAATTAAAAAGAAAACATATCAGTTATGTGTTTGGGCTCTATCATCAGATAGATTTAAACTCACACTGGGGTTCCACCATACACCAGAGTCAACTAACCCCTCCCTGTGCCTCAGTTTACCAATATGAAAAATGGGGGGGTAATAATAGTTCCAAGTTCACGAGGGTGTTGGGAGGATAGGTACCTCGTTTGCCTGGCTGTCCACGATGCACTCTCCAGTCTTCCCCATTCTTCTCTGTGTTCGGGGTGGGAGGTGTCCCCTGCAAACACATTCTTTCAGCTCCCTGCAGGTTGCTACAGCCAAGAAGCAGATAACGGGAAGGCAGAAAAGGGAACAGCCAGGAGGGCATCCCTCTTCTTCAGGTGGTGTCTCCAGCAGTGGCAGCTCTGGTGTCAGTTCTCCCAGGCAGCCCTTCTGTCCTTGGTCCCACTGTCACCTCAGTGGCTCTACCTCCCGGCTGCTGGCTCTGACACCTCACTTTATCACCCCAGCTCTAGGGGGCAATGATTTTCTATGGCTGCCAGTCTTTAGGCTGCCTCGTGGTTCCATTTTGTCCTGTCAGCTCTTTCAAGAGCTTTTTTCATAGCGTTCCGTAGTAAAGCCGCAATACCAGCTGTCTAGCATGAGTTCTGTTTTCTAGATTGTGCCATGACTAATTCTGAGGATTGTTTGAGATCGTGAAGTACTTAGAACAGTGTTTGGCGCACAGTAAGTGCTCAGTAAATGGTGGCTTACACAATGTCCTTATTTTCCTCTTACCTAGATTCCCTGCTGCTGATTTGTCCTAGGCAGGCCCCTACCTACATCATAACTCCTGAATCACTGCCTGTTTCTCCCCCTTCCAGCTTGCCTAAAACCATACACCTGGACTTCTGTTTTGATTCATCCTACTCTAATCTTTACATTAAGGATATGTAAATTTTTCCATGACATTCATGCCTCATGTCTCAAAATTATTTTTAATTTTCCACTTTCTTACTATGACCCAAAAGGTCCTGCTTTATCTGGCCCTTAGCTTCCCAGCCCCTCCCTCTGCCATGTGTCCTCTTATTCTAGTCCAGCCCCCACTGGCCTTTCTTCAGTTCTCTCTGCCAAGCTCTGACATCTCTTGGGGCTCTCCCTGTACTTGGAAAGGTCTTTTCTGGGCTGCTTTCATGGCCAGGTCTTCTCACACCCCTGTAGTCATCTTTGGCATCCTTGGTGACAGATGCCACTAGGCTCTGCATTGCATGTTCTGCAATTTGCTGCGATCTTGTTTGCTTGTGTATTACCTTCTCCCTACCTTCCTCCTTCCAACACAGCACAGGATGTTACTACACTTGGGGTCATCAGTGTGGGATCTGTGTGTGACATCTCTGTAGCTTCAGCACCTAAAACTACACTTGGGCACTTAGTCAGTGTATTGTGAATGAATGAACATTGTATTATCTGTCTTTAAATGACTCACGTCAAGGGGCTATGGAGGTTCACATTTGCGATTCCCCTCCCCACGGCTTCCCCAGGCCCCTGTGCAGAAAGTGAAAGCAGAGGCGCTGGCTGGCTTCTGGCTGGTCTCCTTCATTGCTCCTTGCCTGGGCTCTGCTGGGAACATGAGGCTCCATCCCATGACAACATGCTCGGCCATTGGCCAAGACCCTGTTGAGGCTCCCAAGACCATAGGCTCTAACTCTTCACGGTCTTCCCCTCCTTCTGAAGACGCACCACCTGTCGGCCTGCAATGGGGCGATCTCAAATCTGAACCACATTCAACCTTCAATCTTCAGCCCCTGGGCAGTGTCTCTGGGCAGTGCTGGCCTACAGCCCTCCTCATAAAACTTCTCCTCCCACAATGCAGTTTGGCTGCACAGGAAAAAGAAGACCCACTTGGGTTTTTTCTTCTTGGTGACCAACCCCAGCTTGACTGTTTTTGGTTTTCAATAACAAAAGGCTATTAACAATGCAACTTCTCCTAACAACTTGGGAAACTTCAGACCTAAACCTCAGAGCCAGCCTATACTTCTGGGACAAGGGGAATAAATACCTTTCATTTCTTAAGGATGAGCTAATAGTTGTAAAAAAAAAAAAAAAAAAAAAAAAAAAGACTTACAGGCTCATTTCCTAATGACCTTGCTCTACTAGTTATCCCACCCAGTGCCCCAGATCCCCTCCAGATCTGGTGCCCTGCCCTGGGCACAGCCAGTAGCTGGGAGCCTGGAACCCTCCCTTGTTCCTGCCAGCCTTCCTTCCTAGGGTGGGGGGACTTGAGCTTGTCCTGTAGCTCACTGGGTAGGAGATGCCAAGACAGATCTTCCAGAAGTCTGACTGCCTCTTGCTTGCTTTATTTAAAGTTTTGGGCTTGATCTACTAATGAAGCATTTTTCAGTCAAATTGACATCTTCATCTGCTACAGATGGGCTAAAAGTGAGTCAGAAGGGGTCTGATTTCTCCAGGTCCATGGTCACTTCCAGTTCATCTCTTTCTTCTTTTCTCACATAGTTGTTTCACTGGTATAAATTTCTCACTAAGTACTGCTCACCTACATCTCTCACATCATGAAGTGCTGTGTTTGCATTACCATTCAATTCCAAGTACTTTCTAATTTCCATTTTTATTTCTCCTTAAAACCATTTTTATGAAAGTGTGCAGGTTTTCAAATATTTGGGGATTTTTCAGATACCTCTAAGTTACTGATTTCAGATTTCCAGCATGGCAGGAGGATATATATTATATGATTTGAATTCCTTACAAATCTATTGAGAATTTGTTTTATGGCCAGAATCTGGTTTGTCTTGGTAAATGTTCTGTATGTACTCAAAGAATGATGTTCTCTTATTGGATGTAATGTTCTGTAGAGGTCAGTCATGCCAAGCTGGTGTGTAGTATTGTACAAGTCTTGTGTGTCTTGACCGATTTTCTGCTTACTTGCTCTGCCAGGTATTGAAAGAGAGGAGTGGAAATTGCTGTTTTTAATCATGGGTTTTCTCTATTTCTCTTTGCAATTTTGTAAGTCTTGGAGTCATTATTTAGAAGCTCTGTATTACAGAAATGTTTAAAGTTGTTTTTTCCTCTTGATTGATTTCTTTAACAGCATGAAGTGACCGTCTTTATTTCTGGTAATATTCTTTGCATTGAAATCCTTTTTGTCTCATACTAATGTAATCAACTATATTTCTTTTGATTAGCATTAGCATGGTAAATTGTTTTTCGACCTCTTGTTTTCTAACTTATGTGTCTATTTAAAGTGATGTTCTTATAGGTGGTATATAGTTGATTCTTGATTTATTTTTAGTCTAACAAGTTTTGACTTTTAATTGGGGCGATTGCTTATGTGTTTAGATTTAAATCTACCAAATTGCTGTGACCTTTCTCTTTGTCCCATCTATTCTTCATTCCTCTCTTTCCAACAATCTTCTTTTGGATTCATTGAGATTTTTAAAAAATGATTCTTCTTTATTAGTATATTAGCAGCAATTCTTTGTTTTGATTTAATCAGTAGTCACCTTAGGAGTTGTGTTGAAATGTTTTCAAGTTCTCTAATCTTTTTCTCAGTAATGTTTAATCTGCTGTTAGTCTCACACCAGTGGAGTTTGTATGTGTTGTAATGTTTTGACAGTGATTTTAGAGTTTCTTGATGCTTGGTTTGGGTCTTTTTAAAGTTTTTCCACATCTTTACTTCATATGGTTAATCTTTCCTCTACTTTTGTGGACATATAGAATACAGCCAAAATTGCTTTTTTATATCCTTGGTTACCAATTCTATCGTTTTTGTGACTTTTTGAAATGAATTATTTTTCTCAGTATGGGTCATTCCTTCCTGATTATTTTATGCATACCTGATAATTTTTGATTGGATGCCAGACATTGTGAATTTCACGTTGTTGGGTGGTGGATGTTTTTGATTTCTTATAAGTACTCTTGTGCTTTGATTTAGGACACTTTGTTCTTGAAAACTGTTTGATCCTTTTGGGGCGAGCTTTTAAATTTGTTCTGTAGGACCAAAGCAGCATTTCCTCTAGGGTAGATTTTATTCCTCTACTGAGCCAAGACCTTTTGAATCATAAATTATGTGGTTTTCCAGTTTGAGTGCCAGGATCAGGCCTTATTCCTGGTCCTGTATGATCACTGGGTACCTTCCACTCTGGCTTGTGAGAACAGGAATGATTCCCTGCCCCATGCAAGTTTTGGTGCTTGTTTTCTCTCTCTGTCTAAATTCTTTCCTGGCCTTGGGTAGCTTCCTCACGCGCATGTATAAACCTGTTGAAGACCAGAGCAAAACTTTCTGCTGGTCTCCAGGGCTCCCTCTCTCTAGCTCTCCTCTTAGATTCTACTTCCTGCTTTGGCTTTCTTGGTCTTCCAGTTCTAGCTCCTCAACTCAGGATATCTGCAGAGCTCTTTCTGAGTTCCCTCTCTCCTTACTACTGCTTGGTGACACTCATTGTGAGGCAATCACTGTGTTCACCTGTATGTGTCTTCCCGCCCTCCTGGACCACTGGCCTGTTGTCTTGTACTGCTGCTGTCTGCTTTATTTGTTTGTTATTTTTCTTTTTAAGTTGACTTAGCTGGAGAGCTAATTCAGTCTTTGTTGCTCCATATTGGCTAGGTGGATTACCATAAATTATTGTGGTTCTGTTGATAAAACAGATTGCGAAGGCTGTCACTTGTTTCCAAAACAGTTCTTATTAAGTAACCAGAAACACCTTGCATTGCAATCTACTTGTATAAGTCCAGTAAAAATCGCTTGTGCAATGGGTGTTGCTGAGGAGTTTCCTACAAGTGAATTTTATGTTAGACAAGGTCATTTTTTATCTGTATTACATTTTAGTTCTGTCCCTACTTCATTTTTCATTACTTTCTCTTTAGTGATGTCTTCAAATCCTGAGACCTCACTTTGTTTTCTCTACTTTTTCTTTCTTTATTTTTTTGCTAGATACCACTAATCTGTATCAAAAATTTATGGGCCTCCTGTGGTGACGCAGTGGTTGAGTGCTGGGCTGCGAAGCAGCCCGCAGCCTCTGCAGCACCATTTCTATCCCCGGCTGCCAGCAAGGGTCTCACATGGTATGCAGACCTCTCCTGCCGTGCCCACTGCTCCCCTCAGCAGTGTATTTCATCAGTCTGCCTGTTCCGTTCCCTGCTCAGGCTCTGGTGAATTCTCTCACCCTCCCGTGCTTTCTATTGTACCCAGTGCTTATATAGATAAATTAATAAATAAATAAAAAATCTCTATCAGTCAGGATAGAATTAAAAAAAAATTATGAAGCTTTGGAATTAGAATTCACCTTATTGTCAAAATAGGCCTTGAGTACTTAGCTGGGTGATTGCAGGTAAGGGGTGTATGTAGTAAAGACAGAATTTTTGATTTCAAAAAGCTCAAAATTTATTCTTATATGAATAGCCATTTCTACTATTTTGGATTGTTTCAAAAGAGGGACAGGCCTACAATTTGGGATGGATTTATATAAACAGAAGTGGAAAGTTTGAGAGAGGACATTTTTGGTTTTCTTCTTGTCCCTGAGTTTCAGTGAGTTATCTATTGTCTTACGCTAACAAAGCATCATAGAGTCACTTAGGAGACTGAGGCAAAGCAGTGGCATTGATAAGTTTATAATCTTGTGGAAGGTTAATACAAGTTGATAAAAACCCAAGTGTGGTGCCAAAGTAAATTTATCAGATTTCACAGGAGGGCGTGATTGTTGAGCAGTGGTGAGATTAGGGAAGGTTTGGGGACCTAGTTTAGGAAGCAACTATAGAATTTAGAGAAGAATGTGAGCACTGCTAGGAGTATGAGTGCCTCTGGCTTCACCAGGGACAAATGGATAATTGAAAGTAAGGGGCTTCTGCTGGAGGATAGTGGGAAAAGTAGGGGTCTATCTGTGGAGGACACATGCTCCAGGCTGAGATATTTGGACCATGGGGTGCTCTGGATGGTTTCTGATGGTGAACATGGACAAAGATTTTTTGAAGAGAGGGCTGGGGTTGGTGTGTACAGAAGAAACGAAGCTGGTAGCAGAGGCATAAGGGTAGGGATTATATTTCAAGCATCACTGTATTCTCAGCTGTTCATACTTAATGCCTGTGGCTTAAGCTCCTTTAAAAGGTTATCTTTTTCCTTAATTCCTAATGCTCTTGATAACCACTGGCCTTGTCACTGGCTTGACCAACATTGTGAAAGAATCTGTCGTTTTATCTCAAGGGTTACACCTGGGCAAGTTTGGACCAGGGCTCTTTCAAACCTAGTTTCTCTTTTAATACTTCATTTTCTTCCTTTAAGGGAAAGGAACTCACTCATTGTTAGGGAAATTACACAAGGCCATGCCGATCTCCCCCTCCCAACCCTAATAAATTCTGCAGAGTCTTACAAATATAAAAGACAGAGCACACATAAACCCAGACAGCCCACGCACACATTCCTGAGGAGACACGAACTGCCAGATGAGCACAGATCACACAGAGAACACTTAGGCGACCCCCCACACACACACACACGCACACATGCACACTCTCGTGACTCTGCTCAGGCCGAATAACCAGTCTTAGCCACTTGAAGGCTACACTTAGTCACACAGACACGTGGTAAGCACACTTTCGCCTGTCGGCTCTGCAGGACCTGGCCCCGCCCACGCCCCGCCCATGCCCCGCCCCTCCATGCCCACTCCACGCCCCCGGTCGGCCCCGCCCATGCCTCGCCCCCACCGGCCCCTCCCACGCCCAGAGCCAGCAGCTGGCGCCACTCGTCACTCCTGGGCGCCGGTGGCGTCACCGTTGCGCGACACTGCAGCAGGCTCCAGCGGAGACTTAGGTGCAGGCAGCTGCAGCAGCTGGAGCGTGGAGCTGCAGGCGCGCGCCGCCGGCCCGGAGTGTGCTGCAGCCGCTGGAGGCTGCTCGTGCTGCGCAGGGAGCCCGGGACAGGTGCGTCGTCGCTCTCCCCGCCCCATCCAGCGTGACACCTGCAAGTTGTCCGGGTGGTCTGTCCCCCCTGTTCCCGCCTCCGAGCCTTGGGGATCCCCCTAGGAGGCACTGCCCATGCGGGCTGTGGGGTCGGGTGGTTCCTTCCCGGGGAGACCAGGCTTCGGCAGGGCAGGCCCTGGGGAGGAGGGAGATCCCTGGGGACTCCGTACCCTGCGCTTGTAGAGGGAACGGGGACATTGACGTTGGCCTGTAGGCAGCCGGGATGCTCGGAAGCCCCTGCGTGGAGTTCAGTCCCATGGTCGGGTGGTTGGACTGAGCGCTCATGGTGTGCCAGACACTGCGCCCTACATGCAGTGGCCAGTCCTCCAGCAACTCAAGTAAGGGTATGCCCTTACTCGACACAGTATGCCCATTTTCCAGAGGGGGAAACCAAGGCATGGAAGTTCACCACTTGCCCAAAGTCACGCAGGTGTAAGGAGTGGGGATTTGAACTCGGGATGTTTGGCTTCAGACTTGGCCCTCCCGCGCCTGTCCCTTCCATAACCCATGGCTGCCTCGCTTCGGCCCGTAGTCCAGCGCCTCTGGGATTTTTTTTTTTTTCTTCTACTGACCTTGAGTAAACGCGGAGGGGAGGGAGAATTGAGCGTGGACTTCCTATTGGCACAAGACTTTTCTTTCGCCCCTCCTCCCTGCATTATTGGGGCTGGCGCCTCTTTCTTTTCTCAGGCGGCAAAGGGCTCCCCCTGTTGTAGCCACATTCTGCACCTGAGTGTAGCTGGGTTTTAGCATACAAAAGAGCTTTCATGCCAGGTGCATTGCTTTACTATTTTCTTCCCTCGCCCATTATGTTAGATCGTTACATTAAAATAAAGGCAGAGATAGTTATGTGAGAATAACAGTTATGGCAGTGAACTCATGTGGGGATTGTAAAACAAATGAGAATATGCCCTCTAAGGAATACTGCTAACCTGGACTTGACCTGCCAATGTTTTAAAGGAATTTAAGGCCAGGTGAGAAATAGCCAAATACTAAAATGATTTGAGGATATGTTGTAAAGTTTTTCTATTTTAGGTTAACATCTTTATTTTCATAAGCTGTTCACTGTTAAGGAACATTTTCTCTGAGGGTAGGAAAATGCTTATTGAGAAGGGTGAAAACTTACAAATCAAAAAATTTAAAACAGTGTGCTTTTGTTTTAGTTGTGTAGATATGCAGAATGTAGAAGTGCAGATATTTCACTTAAAGGATCACAAGAAAAGTAGAGCTTAATTCACTTTAAGTGGGAACTAGGAGAAACACTCATTGTCTTTACCCATTTTACACTGCATAATGTGACCAGAAATTCTTAGCATATAACTCTTAAAAATTATCTACTTGTTTGTTTTCATGTAACATATTTAATTCAATCAATATGACTTTGTACTTCCAGGGACTGTTCTTATTAATACAAATGAAATCATTTTGTTGTCATGTACTTGAAAGAAACTATTGTTTACTCTTGAAAATTCATAACTTTTATTCAGGAAGTCTGAAGATACAAATGTTGATTAGAAAAATCAAGACAGCTTAACCAAGTTCATATAAATACATCAAAGTTCATTTTTACACTTTGACTAAACATGATGGAAGTGCTTCTGTAGTTTATCTGATATCCTATTTTAGAACAAAATAATGTAGCGGTCAGAAATTTGGGTTCCTTGTTAACTTATGTGGTGTATATCTCTTATAGCACATGATTTGGGAGTTAAAACTTGTGACATGGATGAATCTACACTGACCCTTGGCACAATAGATGTTTCTTATCTGCCAAATTCATCAGAATACAGTGTTGGTCGATGTAAGCATGCGAGCGAGGAATGGGTAAGTTTAAGATATGGGTTAATAGCACTCAACCTAAAGATGTTCATTTCAATGTCGTTGATGAAGGTGGAAATTCTGGAAGCAACATACTATCAAATAGAGATTAATAGCTACAGAAACTGCCTCTAGCTAATAGATTGTAAGTCTAATATTTAAACATTGTTATATTATATTAATTGGGAAGAAAAAAATGGGATAAGAAATTTAAGCACAGTGCTTATGTTAAAAAAAGAACACTCTGTATAGAAAAAAGAACTAGCAGTTGTTTTGGGCAGTGTAATTATAAAAAGATTTATTTTTCTTTTGTAATTTTTTATAATTATATTTAATAAGTTTGAATTTTTTAAAATGGAAATCAGATTTAAAAATTAAAAATAGGGCCTCCCCGGTGGCACAGTGGTTGAGCGCTGGGTTGCAAAGCTGCCTGCAGCCTCTGCGGCACCGGTTCGATCCCCGGCTGCTCCCCGGCCACTGGAGGAGGGTCCCACATGGTGCGCAGACCTCTCCTGCCTCCTGCTGCTCCCCTCAGCAGTGTACTTCGGTCCTTCTGCCTGCTCTGCTCCCCGCTCTGGCTCTGGTGAATTCTCTCACCCTCCCGCGCTTCTGACTGTACCCAGTGCATGTATAAACAAAACAAACAAACAAACAAATAAATAAATAAAACATGCCTCTAAAAAAAAAAAATTAAAAATAGAAAACAAATTTTAGTGTGAACATCAACCCAAGGGGCATATATTTTCTTGTGTTATTTTTTCTATATAGTGTGGCATGTTTTAAATTTTTCTGAATACTATTTGCTTTATAAAAAATGATGTTGGGCCAAAAAAGTTTGTGGGGGGCCTCCCCTGGTGGCGCAGGTGGTTGAGCACCTGCGCTATGAAGCTGTCCGCAGCCTCTGAAGCGGTTCAATCCCGGTCAACCAGCGAGGGTCCCACATGGCACAGCAGACCTCTCCCGTCTTGCCCGCTGCTCTCCTCAGCAGTGTATTTCGGTCAGTGTACCTGTTCTGTTCCCTGTTCTGTCTCTGGTGAATCCTCTCACCCTCCTGGCGCATCTGGCCTGTTCCCCGATTCTTGTATAAATAAGCAAATAAATAAATAAATCTTTAAAAAAAAGTTTGTGGGGTTTTTTTGGGAGATAATTTTGGGGAATGTTATGTCAGTGGGATTTGAACAACTGCTGAACTTAAAATTAAAACAAAAATGTTAAGAACAGAAGACCAGAGATTGACCATAATTGGAGAGTATAGCTAAAATTTAATTCCCGCCTTTAAACTTTCTTTTTAGAAGAAGAAATATTATATAAATTTACCTTGTTTTTCATTTAAAGTAAAATATTTCACGTTACATTGCTTACTAGATATAAGATCTTTGTTGTTATTGTTGGAGGGTGTGATTCAAGGTGGACTAACTGTTAACATAGGGATCCAGAAGTTGGATCTTATTCATTCTGCTACTGTCAGAAGGTGATTTGACCTTTTACAATTTTGTTTTTAAACCTTTGAATGATCCTTTGAGTTTTCAACAATTGTTGCCAGCTATTACTATTCTTAGGTGCTCAACATTTGCCTGTGTTCTAAGCTTTGTTCCAAGTGTTGATCATGGAGGGAGTATCTTGAATGAAAATACCTTTGAGAAACATACAACCTGAGGAAAAATATGTCATAGTTTCTCTTCTACTTGAAATATCTTAGTTTTAGATATCAAGTGGACAAATATAATTGTCTTGCTATTTAGACACTATTTTTTCCTTAATATTTTAGGGTGAGTGTGGTTTCAGACCAACTGTTTTCAGGTCTGCAACCCTAAAATGGAAAGAAGGCCTAATGAGCCGGAAGAGACCTTTTGTTGGAAGATGTTGTTATTCCTGTACTCCTCAGAGCTGGGTAAGATTGATATTGCTTATTGACCTTTATAAAAGTGAAATGTGTGACACAGATTTCCAACTTCATATGAATTTGTTTTTGTGTAATTTTGTGTAATTTTGTGTGGCCTTAATTTATTTTTAGAATTTAGGCTCATGTTTATAAACTAAATATTCCAAGTAAAGATGTCAACTGAGATTTTCTTCTATTATTTATTTAGTAAGTATTGGCCCAATGATTGCTACCAGATGATACTTGGGATCCTTTTTAGTTTTAGTATGGTTTAGGCAGATAATAGATCTTACTTTCCATTTAGTCTTTCAAAGTTAGTGGGAATCTTCATGTAACATTTAGATAGTGAACTTTAGCACTTAATGTTAATATCCTTACAAAATGAGCCAGAGATAATGGGAGAGAGTAAGAAGTTAAAGCAGTGGTGTTACCCTACTCTCCTTTGCCAAGGTTGTTGGGTCTCTGTGATAGTGAAAGATGGCCGATAAAATGTTAGGGTGAAGATTTAATAAAAATGTTCCAGTGAAGATTTAAGAAAAAGTATATGTGAGTATGTTGTATGTATTGGTGAAAAAACAAAACACAAGTCATGCAGAATCTTCCACATTACAGTGTAGTTTTGAGGAGAGTTGTTTGGAGGAAAGGCGTGCTCTCATGGCAGCTTGCCAGAGGAATGAGGTGGAACAGGCATGTAGCATCTGATGTGCTTGCGCTCTAAGGCAGTAGTGTTACTTCTTAAGAGTTATGCCTGGATATTTAGCTTTGGTTGGACTGGACCAATTATCAGGACATAGAAACTCTGCCGTTTAATTGCCTGTCATTGAAAAAGGCTTTTTGTAACCTGTGTGAATAGCTAACTGTGCTGTTCTATTCAGGGTTGGCTTGGCAGGAAGTAGATTTCTGAATCTGGTATTAAGGGATTTACTAACAGGGGAGAGACTTGTGTGGCACCCAAGCAGTGTATGTTAAATATTCGGGTCTTCTCAAGAATGTTTTGATACAAATATTATTCCTTTTAATCACAAGTGCCTTGTTGTAAGAATTTGGAAGGATTGAAGGATCATGGAAATTTCTAGACTAGGAGTATGGCCAATTCAGATTAACATGTCAGTAGAAATAAAGATCTAAATAGACTGTCATGTGGCTTTTCTTTTTAGACCTGGCAGCTCATCTAATTCTAATTTTGAATGCTTCAAAGATCAAAACAATACCTTAAATCTAATGTGTTTATAAGTCAGGAGAGGGTTCTTGAGAAATTATTTGGTGGTGATGATGATATGGAGTGGAGATAGGTGAATAGTATAATAAAAGAAATTGATTTTTGCCTAAGAATGGCGATAGACTAAACTTGATCTTTGATAGACTGAACTTGATCTTCAAATCTTCAAAATCTTTTAGATTTTTAAAAATAATTTTTATTTGACAATTTTTATAGTAATAAATATTTATTACCCTGTTTCTGAAATCCTATAATACTTTTCTCTAAAGAGATTCACTTAAGAATTTTGTATCTGTTGTTGGGTATACATAATGTTTCTTAGCATTTATTTGTGGTAAGTTTACCTTTTGTCCACATTGGTAAAAGTATAGACTCTTTTCAGATTTCTTGATTATCTTTCAAGATAAATGTCAAGAGGTGACTTCCAACCATACATTTTTTTTCATTAGGTAGGTAATTCTCTTAGGGGAATAAATGACTGAACTCTGGTACAAGATCAAGGATTGAATCCTAAACTTCTGCTGGCTTAGTTTTCCTATCTATAAAATGGGTATAACGTGGTTTTTTTTTTTTTTTTTTGGCATTAGGATTTTTGGGATAATAAACTTAACAGCAGCTACATGGTACTTAGCACAGTATTTTTGTTTGGGAAACTATGCAATATCCAGCGCTCCTGTCAGTGATCTAACCTATTAGTAGCTTCAACCCTTTTGAGTTGGAGGAAATTTGGTAGTAAAGGGAGAGGGGATATCTCCTCTGTTAGGTGTTAAGGAATTAATTTTGAGTTTGTGACCTTCTTTAAAGGCTAAAAAGTAATTTTTAATAAAACAGAATTTTTCATCACCACTTGGGTTTTTGAAGCAATGCCTAACTTTATGCTTGAATTAGAAAAGTCATTGAGGACTAGTAATCCAGTTGTATATTTATGTCAATGTTTATTTTGTTTTATGCAGGATAAGTTTTTCAACCCCAGTATCCCATCTTTGGGTTTGCGGAATGTTATTTATATCAATGAAACTCACACAAGGTAAAAATAAATTTTTTATACTTAAGATAAATCTTGAAAATAAAAAACTCCATAATAATTAATTAACATACTTCTAGAATCTTTGTTTTTGAGAGTTAATAGTATAATGAACTTCTGACATAAGAGGCTTTATCTAAAAATTTAAAGCAGTATAATCACTTGAGAGTCCTATTACTATATCCCTGTTGTAATTATATAATACATATTTTCATACTTACCACTTACAGCTTTTTCTAACTTAACTATTGATTTTGCATGTGAACTGTGCCAAAATGAAAAAGCTTTGGTTGAGGGGAGATATAGATTTGAATGTCTTATGATATATTATGATTATTTTACACTTATAAAGAAGAATAGCCAATTGAAATCTATAGTTTTAGAAGATATTTTCCTCTTTTGGACAAATCTTTCTTGATTTATTATTTGCTCAAGACTTAGAATTCTTACTTCCAAAGTCTAGGCATATGAGTGTGGGCTATCACACACCAGAGTGAGAGAAAAGAGGCTTTGTTTTATGTGAATCTAGGCTAGGGGATAAGGGAAGGGGGAAGGACAGTTGTGTGTGAGTCTTGAGGTAAGAGAGAAATGGCAGCCCAAAATGCTACCAGCTTTGTAATTGTGAGAGTAAATGTCTAGAGATGGTGAGCAGTAGGCTCAAGTCATGAGAAATACTTGGATTAGTTAAGATTTTTTTTAAATCAAATTATAAAGTTAGTGGACATAGTTATTCCTCATTCCACTGCTACCCTTCTCTTTCTTATGCCCTCCTATATTTAAATGAGAAAGGAAACATTCTGATTCACTGAATTCCTCTCCATCTTTGTTGACATGATCTTAAAAGAAGGAATCTGATAATTTTTTCTTCTTTATGTAGTAGACATTTTACATATAAACCCAAAGGGTTGCTTGCTTTCAACTGAATGTAGTTAAGGGGAAAAAGCATATGCTATGTTTGACTAGGCAGTGTGAAAGTTTTTAATGGAATAAGCTGCCTGTGTAATTGACTTGGCTATTTAGCTCTTCTGTATGTTATATAAAGCAAAGCCTTAGAATTTTTACACACACACACACAAACACACACAGCTTTCAGTCAATTTGCAAAGAGATTTCATAGAGATCTTGGACTTTGTACATTACATGGTAATCCTGAAAATGTTCACTAAAGAGTTTAAACACTTAGCAAATTGAGCCAAGTTTTCAGAGAATTGAGACAGAGGAAAGGAGGGAGAAAAAGAGGATGTCAGGAAGGAGAGAGAAAGGAACAAGTGATTCATAAATAGTTCCCCCTCACATTACTTTTCCTCAACAAAGGACTTTTTGCATCTTTTCAGAATTAATTTTTATTTGAAATCTTCTGTTGTCTATATGAACGTCATCATGGAGGAAGTGATACTGAGGCATTATATAACCATTGCAAATGATTTTTATTTCAAATCATTGCATAATGAAGGTTTGTAGCATTCTTATTCTGAGATCCCTGTCCTCCATCCCCCATCCAAACAGCACAGTCATTGACACTGATTGAAATATATACTATTCCTTTGGTATGTTAAATGTTTAAAAAGGATAAGTCGTAACTGATGGCTTCATGAGCCCAGCTTACAAATATTCAGACCATTGTCCCCTTATCCTTGACTTCTGAATTGATTATTCTTGTCTATTGAATTTGTAAGTCAGAAGTATTAGTACTAATTAGGTTTAGTTTTCTAGTATATATACTGGAAGTATTAGTATAATTTTAAAAAATAACCCTTCATGGTAGGAAAAGATTTCCAAATTATCTTTCAATAGCCTGTAGCTATAGTGATATACTATATAGTAATCAACATACTTGCTTTTATATGATAGTAATAAGGATGTTTTTATTTCTTTGTTTTTATATTTGTGTTAATTTCTGGCAGGTTAATACACAGTTCTCAAGTTTAAATTTTAACTGAGAGTACATGAAAGATATTAGGAATAAAATTGTCTCATCCTGAACTATTTAAGAAGAATTTTCTGTAGTAGAAACTCAGACCAGGATTAGATGAAATGAGACTGCTTTATACCTCCATAGAATTGAAGTAGCTTACTTTCGGTGTTCCCAGAGTAGTTCTCCACTAAATTATTTTCACATTGCAGGCACCGAGGATGGCTTGCAAGGTGCCTTTCTTACGTGCTTTTTGTTCAAGAGAGAGATGCCCATAAAGGCATGTTTGCCACTAATGTGACTGAAAATGTCCTGAACAGCAGTAGGTAAGGGTGGGGGTGCTGTTGTGAAGGGGAGGGGCAGCAATGGGATGTGGGAGTGGGAAAGTATTGTCCTTTTTAACCTTCATTTTCTCTGGAACTCTTTCTCAAGAGGTGTTTGTGTTTCTAAAAATTTAATGATAAATTCTAAAGGAAGCCAAGGAAAGGCAGGAGAACAGATGGTTTTGGTGAACAGCACCACGTGGGAATAGCAGTCATGTTTTATAGATTAACTGCTGGTTCAATTTCTAATACATGAAAGGTAAATTGGAGTTCAGAAATGCACATATGTCCAGAGTTCTGTTAAATTTTCTGTAATCTGAATGGGGACATTAAATTTTCTATTTTATAGCCAAGAGAGAAGTAAATTTGATATTTCTGTAAAAAAATTATTGGATATACAGGCACAATTTCTTATACTGGAAAGTCATCGTTAGATATTTCAGGAGAATAAGATAATCTCCTTAAGGGCTCCCAGCGGAGCATGCTTACAAATGGAAGAGACTGTGTTGAACACAGATGGAGTGGGAAAGAAGTCATTCTGATGTTTTTGCTTTAAAATGGGCGTTGGGGTGAAGGTTGGTCTCTGTTATTTGGAGCTTCCTGGCATTGTTATATTTTCAACATTCCTATGTAAAAACTGTCAGGTATGTTTCATTTCATCCAGATATGGTGATTAGTAACTGGTAACTAGGATGTTAAGTGATTTAGGACATTTGACCTCATGTTCTTCCATAAATCATGTGGAAGGTTTATTATAAAACTGGATTAACTTTTGCTTTGATAGCACTGCTTATGCTGTGTGTGTGTGTGTGTGTTGAATTACTGGTTTGATTTTGAAAACTCTTCTAAATATTATATCCTCTGAATCCTCCTACAGAATTTTACCTACAATTCTATGAATAGTATCACAATATAGATGTAATAAATTAGGTCTTCAGGGAAAAAAAAAACCTCCTCATTGTTTTGGCAGTGGTTTTTGGATACCTCTGAATTATATACCTAATGGTATATAACAGGTGCAACTTTGTATCTCTCTTAGCATAGCTGAAACATTCAAATACACATAGTTTTCACTGGGTGCATCTGAATTCAGTTCTGTAATCAACCTCTGATTCTTCAATGGTTCATTAGTTTAGGAATATAACATCCTTAGTAGTTAATAGAGAACCAAAGAAAACTCTTCTAATTTCAGTTTATTTTCTCATGTTAAAAGAAGATACATTTTATTTTGTGATTTTTTTTTTTTAGTATGGGTTAGAAATACTGAAAATAGAATGTAGCCTAGAACCAGTTACATTGTCTGTCTTTCCACTTTCAAATCAGTGTGCAAGAGGCAATTGTAGAAGTAGCTGCTGAATTAAACCCTGATAGTTCTACTCAGCAGCAGACAAAAGCCATCAACAAAGTGAAGAAGAAAGCCAAAAAGATCCTTCAAGAAATGGTTGCCACTGTCTCACCGGGAATGCTCAGGTATTAAAAGATAAGGTAAAAAGCTTCCAGTAAGAGCCAGCTTGTTTTGAGCAAACAGGATTCAGCCATTGGACTTTGTGCTCCTAGCTCAAGCCTCTTGGTCCAAAAGATGTTTGAAGACCCTTTTATCTTAAAACCAACATTTTATACGCAAGTTCACCTTCCATGGGAAGTAGCACCGTGGAAGGCTCTAAGGGTGCCTTAGTGTCTGTTAGTTGACACACACCCCCACTCACTCACTCACTCACAGAGTTATTTATAGCACTCTTAGGTTGTAGATTTAGAAACTTAAGTAGAGAAAAGTCTATGTATTTACATACGTGTATATATATATTTTTTTAACTTTCAGACTAACTGGATGGGTGCTGCTAAAGCTGTTCAACAGCTTCTTTTGGAACATTCAGATTCACAAGGGTCAACTTGAGATGGTTAAAGCTGCAACCGAGGCAAGAATTCCATGAATCTGTCATTCTGTTTTCTCCACGTATACAGAGGATTTTAGAGTTCTTTTGGAGATGTTCTCTTGTGCACTGTTGTGCTTTCTGCACCAATTGAAGATTCCCCCATTTGCGATAACTACAGAGACAAGTATTTGAGAGGAGCAGGTGGGGGAAGGGAGCAATATACAGGATACTTTTTCTAAGAAACGTGTTAGCTACTTTGAAAATCAGGTAGAATAATCTCATTTTATAAATGAGGAAGTGAAGGCACAGATTATGAAATTGTCCCTAGTCACAGTTAACAAATGACTTGCTTAGAATTTCCGACCAAATCAAGCTTGACTCCAAACCTGTGCTCTTTTTATATGATTAAGGCTGCCTCTCAGCCTATAGAGAATCATCTTTTCTCCTCAGTGCTCTTCTCTTTTCGCTGATTCTTTGTTGTTTTTAGCTATTAGCATTAACTGGAAAGAAGTTCATATTACTGAAAAATGTTTTTAAAGAATGAATCACTGATTAACCAGTGTTTGAGTGACTGTAGTCAAATAAGAAGTGCAAATTGTGATTGAACTTTGCATTCCAATTTTGAATTTGGCATTTTTCTCTTTACTAGGCAAATTTGCCACTTATATTTCTACCAGTTCATAGATCTCATATTGACTATCTGCTGCTCACTTTCATCCTCTTCTGCCATAACATCAAAGCACCATACATTGCTTCAGGCAATAATCTCAACATCCCCATCTTAAGGTAAGATAAGCCTATTTTGAAATTTAAGGTATGAAAAAGATTTTATTTTGAGTTTTATTATATATTTTGGTACATGTTATTGTAAAGAGGATAGCTCTTATATTATGTGTGTTTAGTGTGGAAAATCTGGCAAGTACAAGAAAACATTAAGACTGTTTCCATTATTTCTGTGTTTTATGTGTGATTCTTGGAAAGCTATGACTAACTAAACCTTAATGGGTGATATTTAAGTGGATAAAAGTGCTTTGAAAGACAAGATAGCAAATTATTCTATCCTGCCTGGCAGCAGGAAGGTGGGGTCAGGGTAGAGGTGGGGAAATAGAGCAATCAAAATGATATGTAAGGGTAAGTAAGAAGAACCACACCTGTTACTTCAACCTCATGATTTAGTAGAGTTAGAAACAAGTGATAATTACAATATTTGAAAGGTTTTCAGATTGCAATGCATTCCACCTAGAGGAAACAGTATGTGAAAGCCAGAGAGACTCAAAAGCTTGGTATGATCTGGAAATGGTGGATGATTACATAGATTAGAATGTAGGATGTGTTGGAGGGGTCAGAGGCTAGAGGAGGTGACTACATAGGTAGTGAGAGCGGGATCAAAACAATTTGCAAGCCAAGAGTTTGGAGTATATCCCATACTTGAGAAATGACCATTTAAATTAGAAGGAGTACATCAATTTAGACTCTATTGCGATAGTTCAGGCAAGGGAAAATGAAGGCTCAAATTGAAAGTGCCATAGTGTTCTTGGAGAAAAAGCCAAAGATTTGAAAAATACTTAGTAAGCTGAATTTACAAACCCAAGTGCTAGTTCATATGTGGTTCAACAGAAGGGGAGAGAAGGGAAGGTGGTTAGCACCAGGGAAGTGGATAGTAGTGTGGCTGATCACCATGGAAATTGGTGAGTAGTTCAGTGGGTTTCAAACATCAAAGCACAAACTAAGCTGAGCTCCCGCAGTAGTGAGGAGTAAGAGGAGGGTGAATCTGGAAAGTGGCTAGCAGGTTGTGTAGGTAGGGCCTCACGAGATGGCTGTTGTCAGTACCTTGCACGCTGTGACATCTGATCCTTGGCCTCACAGTCCAATGAGTGCCTGTTCCCTTGGCTCAGAGTTCTGTAGCTAACCAGACTCTTGCGAGCAATGGAAGAGAATCTTTTCTTTCATTCCATCAGCCCCTACTTACCCAGCTGTGCTTTAGACAAGAGCGAACATGATACATACATGCTTACCAAGAAATAACTGTAATACAGTGTACTAGGACTCTACTGGACAGATGTACTGTATTTTCCAGGTATTAGAGTATTTATGCTTAATCTCCTGGGCACCTCTTCCCTGTATCAAAGAGCCTGGAAAGCAGAATTAAAAGGTCATGAGAAAGTTGGTGGTGGGCATAGATTTAGAGCTGAAAGGACTCTGCCATTTGGGCTTAGGAGAAGCCTTGCCCCATAGTAGTTTTCCGTAACCCAGAATAAGTCATGTACTCATTCTCTCCAGGTTTGGTTCTTAGCTGGAATATCTTGAAAGTGTTTAATACACACCTATACCTTCTCATAATCCTTTCTTTTTTATGAACTCTTTGGCAGTCATTGCTTAGCTCATCATCCCTTCAGACATGACTGACTGCAGGTGACCTGGCCTGTTGGCAGTTTTCTTTTGTCACATGCCATTCTACACATTCACAGGCCACTTCTCAGGGGGTGTTATTTTTGTGGATGGTTTATCTCATTTGCTGTGAATTTATCCTGCAGGATTTTACTCTTAAGGAGTGATAGTGTAAGCTCTGGGGACCTCTTACTGTGGTTCTTACTTTGACAATAGAAGATAGTAAAAATATGTTTATGTTACTCTCACTATTTAAAAGAGTAGAAGGAGGCACTGAATTTGGAACGGTTGACTTAAATTTCATCTATTTTGTAGAAAGAGGCATGACATGATGAGAAGAATTGTTTTGTTCCTATGTGTGTATATATGAAGAAATTTTTGTTTCTTGTTTTAGAAAGAGGGCTATGCTTGGTTTCAGTGTGACAAAATTATCCTTGTTTCACAGAAACACTCTCTAAGTAGTACTTATTTGTGAACATATCCCCAAAGGAGCATCACATTCATTTTTGTAGTAAATATGCCAGAGGCAAATTTTAGAATGACTAACAGTGTCTTGAGATCCAGAGCAGGGTTTTAAAATTTAGCAATATTTTATCATCTTAAAATATGTAACATTACTTTTGCAGGGGATACATAAACTCCTTTTGGCTTGGAACACATGTAACTGTGCTTCATTATACACAGTGATGTTCTAAAACTGATGAATAATCTAAATGACTAAAATGTGTCAATGTGTCAATAGTGTAGATAATGAGAAAATGTTCATAATTTCATTCTCAGCAACTTAGACAATACACGTGGTTTAGATCCAAACAGATTTTTTTGAAGTAACTTGGAATTTGAATATTTTAAAATTAATTAATTAATGCATTCTTGAATTGATAGTACCTTGATCCATAACCTTGGGGGCTTTTTCATACGACGGAGGTTAGATGAAACGCCAGATGGACGGAAAGATATTCTCTACAGAGCTTTGCTCCATGGGGTATGTGTAACAGCAATAATCCTTAAGGCCGATGTGGTAGTTGTCACTGTGGGAGGAGAAAGAGACTTAACTGAGATTTTTTAAAAAACTGTTGTATGATTAATTATTTGAGTGATTATTGTTTGGCCATGGTTCAATTAATTTTTGTTATCATCATAACATCACATTGAAAGAATTGTCTTGCTGTTATTTATGTGAGTAAAATATTTTGTCAGTAGTGAAGTTAGAGGGCTGTTTTTTTTTTTTTTTTAATTTAATTTTCTGAGCTTATACTAGGTTGAGTGCTCATGAGTTCATGTCTTAATCTCTCCTTATATCCCAGCATATAGTAGAACTACTTCGGCAGCAGCAGTTCTTGGAGATTTTCCTAGAAGGTACACGCTCTAGAAGTGGAAAGATCTCCTGTGCTCGGGCAGGACTTTTGTCAGTGGTGGTGGATACTCTGTCTACCAATACCATCCCAGACATCTTGATAATACCTGTTGGAATCTCTTATGATCGCATCATTGAAGGTCACTACAATGGTGAACAGCTGGTAAGAAGACCATATGGAAAAGTCTTCTTTGGTTTTTAAGTCTTTTGTTTTGAGATAAATGCCTTTACAATGAACTAATAATGTTTTGGTGCTCCTTATTTTTAAAGCTCAGTAGGAAACTTGATAGGGTGGCCCTCTGAGTAGCTCTCAGCTCCTATGTCAGCCTGAGTGGTACTGCTGATGTGGCCTTCCTGCACCGGACAGGATTAGATTTATCAGTGTCAGCCTTGGACAGGGAATTGGAAAACTGCTGATCAATTTTCTAGGCTGTTATTGTCATTCTTGTCCTCTACTAGTTTGTACTTGATTCTTGTGGAGAACAGTAGTATACTAACTAAATCAATTAATGCTAAATGTTTTCTTTTGCATTGACCAAATTACCTCTCCTCATGACACCATTACTTTTTTAGCATCTTCGAATACTAAACCTATCTTGACAGGTCTCAGTCAGTGATACCTATTTTCCTTCTTCATTCTTTGTCGCCTTTTCCAGGAAGAACTTCTAGTTTCCATTTAAAAAACTAACAGATTTTATTCTTTGGATAAAAGAATGTTTGCAGATGTATTAGCTTTATTTCTTATCATGTTGTTCTTTCAAATTGGAATTTAGGGAAAACCCAAGAAGAATGAGAGTCTCTGGAGCATAGCCAGAGGTGTTGTCAGAATGTTACGAAAAAACTATGGGTGTGTCAGAGTGGATTTTGCGCAACCTTTTTCTTTAAAGGTGAGTGTCTGTTAAGGCGTGGGCACAGCTCAATGTAGGGGTCTGGGCTTCAGCGCTGATTCTTATGCCTGTTCTCCATGTCACTTGGGGCTTCTGTTTTCCTCTGTCACAAAATGAAGAGTATGACAAGTATGGTGTTTCCTAAGTTTTTTTTACCTAAGTATGTTTTTTGACAAAGGACAGCAAATGTCTGTCTTTGTATCAACATTTGTTACTTTTTTTTTTAATTCCTGAAAATTTTGCATGTTGCTTTTATATTGGTATACTATGTTTTAAAATTTTAGGAAATTTTTAAAGACATGGTCCCTAAAAGTTGGGTAAAATTGGCAGTCTTGGATGATGTTCTATCCTGCTGAGTAGAATGTGATACCTGTATATCCACAGGGAGTGTGCCATTCTCTCAGAGAAGCCTGGGACTCTGTGTCCCTGAGGTCCTGGTAATTTTAATTTCCTAAGATTTTTGAGGTGGTTAAGGAGAAAAAGAAAGGGGTAAAAAGTTGGGATTCTGGGGTAAATGAGCAGAATTTCTATGTCTCCTGTTCTGCTTCTTGGTTTTACTTTAAAAGTTTCTAGCAGCTCTGCTAAATGCTTTTTGGCCTTAAATGCTTTCCACTTTTAGAATCTCATCATTTCTTAATGTGCCCCCATCTCTTTAAAAAAATGTTTAAAACTGTTGCAAAGTTTCTTTGTCTTGTCATGGTTTAACTTTTAGATTGAGGTTCTTTTGAATAGTATATATTTTTGAAAAGTATGATTGTGTTAACTAGCACTGTTAAGAACATTGGCAATGTCAGATAATTTCATGAAGATGGGAGAAAAGTTATTTTTTTCTCTAATTTTTAAATGATTTGCATAAGCATCATCCTGTTCTTTGTATATTCACTTCTTAGATTTCATGCTGAACAATATTCTTTGAGTGATTCTGGACTTCTGCAGATAGCTTGGGATCCAGAAAGTATTTTTCATCTACTGAACACTGCACATTTTATTAACAACTCCGTTTCACTTTTGTTAGATCAAATTATATATGTCTTATGTATGTTTTAATTATGTTTTATCAAATTATATATTATTTTATATATGTCTATCAAAGTGGGACATTTAGAGTAAATGATTGTGGGTTTTTTGTTTATTTTTTTAGGAATATTTAGAAAGCCAAAGTCAGAAACCTGTGTCTGCTCCACTTTCTCTGGAGCAAGCGTTGTTACCTGCGATACTTCCTTCGAGGTCAGGTTTGCAATATCAGTTATTTCTCCTAATATTTGGAAAAGCAGATTAACTCAACACACGTGTTCTTGTTTTCACTTTCTCACTTGAATAGCCTTTCTTGATCTGGTAAAGATAGTAATATGACATATTGTCATGTTAGTGTGGAGGTTTTTGATTATTTGCATAGTACAATCTTACTGATTTTTGTAAATCATGTAGAGGAATTAAAATTGAATAGAATTTTAATTAGAAAATTTTAATTAAAAAAACAAAATATCGAACACTTCCTTTAACATGTTCAAGTGTTAAATTTTGGGAAATTGTTTAAAATGAGGCATTTGCTTTATGCACTCCTCTATAGTAGATATTGAAAGTGGTGCACCAACAGTCAAGTGTTCTGGCCCTAAGAATGTATTAAACATAATAAAAATATTATGGAGGAAATAGAAATAATTATGAGGAAACCCATAGAGATAATCTATTTGTGGTTTAAATTTAGATTATGTAATAATTTGAAGGCTCTTATTAATTTACTCCTTAGTCCCATATGGTTTACTTTGTACAAAGCTGGGGTTGTAGAAAGCTAATTAAAAAACAACTTTTCAGACCCAACGATGCTGCTGCTGAAGGTACAGATACTTCAATTAATGAGTCCAGAAATGCAGTAGAAGAGTCCTTCCGGAGAAGACTGATTGCAAATCTGGCTGAGCACATTCTCTTCAGTAAGTGAAAAACCAAACTGTACTGCAGCTTTGGCATGGTGCAGTGCAACCCACACTGGTTTTAGAATCTGCTGAATTTGGATTTAGTGTTTAGTACACAGGTGGAGGTAGGTGAGTTACTAGAAAGGATTTGAGAGTGTGGGGACCTGAGGGAATTGAATAAAATAGCTCGCACAGTACCTTATAAGTTCTAAGTGCTCATCTGGTAGTTCTTGTGCTTCTTAAAAAATAATATTGTCAAAATGACTTGTTGCTTCTTTTGCTATTGAATTTATTTCTTTGAACTAACTTATGATGCAGTGTTTAGCTTTAAAATTTTATGTCCCTTTCCCTCTGACCCCATGATTATTTTTGTCCAGCAAGTATTGAGTAGCTGTTATGTGTATATCTTTAACACTTGGAAATATAAATTGACTAATGAATTTTTCTGCACTCAAAGAGCTTATACTCTTCATATGGGATAGTTGTATGCAAATAATTCAGGCGTGAGTGACCCAGAACGGAGTGAGGTGAATGTAGAATTACATTCCAGATTGCAGTGTTGTGTCATGTTTTAAAGACTGCTTTAAAATCCGCTGGCAGGGGCCTCCCTGGTGGCACAGGCTGTTGAGCATAGCACGGTGAAGCTGGCCGCAGCCAGTGTGGGTTCAATCCCGGCTGGCTGGCGAGATACCCACATGGTGCAGCAGACCTCTCCTGTCTCACCCGCTGCTTCCCTCAGCAGTGTATTTCTTCAGTCTGCCTGTTCTGTTCCCCACTCTGTCTCTGGTGAATCCTCTTACCCTTCCAAACATCTGGCGTGTACCCTGGTTCTTGTATAAATAAATAAATCTTAAAAAAAATAAAATAAAATCCACTGGCAGTGGGGCTTTCGGCCACAGTGGGCTCCCCTTGATGGTCCATGTGCCTCGATATTGTCAGACTCTTAGCACTTCCAGCCTAGGGGTTTCCTCATCTCGTCTTACTCCTACTAGTTGCTACTGTTCCTGCTCCTTTTAGGCCAGAGTATTCTTTCTTGAGCACATCTGACTGTGTCTCTTCCCTGCTAAAAATCTGGATGTTAAAAATAACACAGCCTTAATGTGGAAAAGTTGGGGAAAAAAAAAAAAAAACACTACCCAAATAACCAGGGTATTGCTGTTTAGTAACTTTCTTTATATTGTGCTATTTCCATTTATAACAGGTATTTATTTATGTTTTAAAATTTATCAGGTAGGAAGGGGGTACATTTTTTGTACACTGGAGACAAAATCAGTTATGAGGAAAATATTCATTAATTTATTGCCGTCTCAAAACACTCATAAATTGTATCCTTGTTTTGGGTTATTTAATGGACAGTCTTGTATTTGGTTTATGTAGTTATAATATTCTATAAATTCTACGTGTGGGGTTATGGGCTCTAGTCATTTTCAAATGTACTTCTGCCTCCTCTGCCCTGTCTCTAGGCCGGTTGAAAGTCATTTTTACACAGCGCAGTGAATTAGGTGGTATTTTCATTTCACCAGTGAGGAAGCTAATGCTTAGGAGTTTTAAGTAGTTTTCCCCAAGTCATGAAATTAGTCAGTGTAGAAGTTAGGATTTAAGCCCAGATTTGCTGACTTCAAATTCACCCCCAACCCTGTATTTTTGTTTTAATGTGATGAGCACCGCACGAAGAGTGAAGTAGAGCCAGGAACAAGTCAAGAAACTGAGAAGTGGGATATCTCACAGAATTCCCAAAACAGACTCATACTTTGCATCTTGGTAGTTCCAAAAAGGTGTCTCTTGGTCATTCAGTAGCTAAACCCGCTGAATTAAATAGAAGGCGGACCTGTCTTTAATTGAATTCTGTTATATGATGAATAGTGATCTTTAATGCGGGTCCATTGGAACACAGTAGAACATTACCGCTTCCTTTTGGCAAATCAAAGTTACAGAAAATGTGGTAGAGCACTCTTTACAGTTTTAAATAGTTAAGACTTGACTGCTTTTAAAGTGTTTGGGCTATATTAAAAAGAGAGAGCAACTAAAGCTTTGTGTTTGCCTTCCAGCTGCTAGCAAATCCTGTGCCATCATGTCGACACACATCGTGGCCTGCCTGCTCCTCTACAGACACAGGCAGGTATGTCTGCAGTGACACCTGGAGTTACACAGAAAGCATGCGATTACTTTGACTGCTGTTCAATTACTTATTCATTGGTAGATTTGACCTAGTCTTGACTTGTGCTGTGAGACAAATAGTAAAATAAACTAAGGACCTTTTCCCCACAAGCTTACAAAGCTGATGCACGAAACTCAGAGACTGCTTATTACATATAGTAATTAGCCTGTAGACATGTATATATAATATAAGACTGCTTATTATATGTAGTAATAAGATATTCTTTTGAGTAATACCGTAATGGAAATAAGGCATATTTCAGTGACATGTGCTATATATTCTGCATAGTTTCCAAGTGATTTGATTTGAGTGTAGGGTCCTTGCTTCATATTCCTACAATCTATAAGTGCTGAGATGGGAGAGACCATGTCTGACTCACTCATAGTCATGTTCGCAGTACCAGGCATTGTGCCTAGACACATATACGACATATGTGTATCAAATAAATATTTATCACATAAATATTTTAAATGAGAGCAGTTCTTGCTAAAAAATAGCACTTCCTACTTTCAGCTGGCTGCTGCTTCCCTTTGTGATCTTCCATGCTCATATCTGTGTGTTGTGACTAGAATGTTCTCTGGCATGTGGACGATGTCCCTCTTCCTGGGGTCCAGCTCATTAGTCAGTTTGGTGACTTTGCTCTATGTTGGCGTGCTCACCCTGCTTCTGTGTGCTGAACTCAAGCTGCAGGAAGCCAGACAGGAGGAAAATCCTTGGGATGGCCTTGCAGCCTTTTGGGGAGTAGGTTTTCCGTCGTCATGAGACTATTTCTGTCTGCTTCTCTAGGGAATTGATCTCTCCACACTGGTAGAGGACTTCTTTGTGATGAAGGAGGAAGTCCTGGCTCGTGACTTTGACCTGGGCTTCTCGGGAAATTCAGAGGACGTGGTCATGCATGCCATCCAGCTGCTGGGAAATTGTGTCACCATCACCCACACCAGCAGGAATGATGAATTCTTCATCACTCCCAGCACAACTGTCCCATCAGTATTTGAACTCAACTTCTACAGCAATGGGGTACTCCATGTTTTTATCATGGAGGCCATCATAGGTATGTCAGGCCTTAAAGTGTTTTTGTGGAAAACAGAGGATCTAAACCACCTAGCGGTGCCTCCTTCAGTTTGGATGATTACCCCTTGTTTGAGGCAATGTGTTGCTATATTTTTAGTTTTCAATTGAAAATGTAATCTGCTATAGCTTGCTTTTACATTTATTACATAGGTAGCTCCTGAGTTTCTCTATGATAATATTATCCTTATGTTAAGGTGAAGAGGGAAATTGTCTTGCTGTCCGGGAGTTGAAAATCTCAGTGAAATGAGACATTTATATGGCAGTGAAACTAGTGGAAGGGACTCATTGTGATGAAGAGAAACCATAGCAGGAGAGCAGAGGGGCCTGAAGTTCTTGAGAAAGGCATGAACGGAGTTGGGATCACAGGGAATCACAAAAAGTGAATCCTGAGGAGATTTGCTTAAATTTTTGCAGTAAATGTATGTTACTGTTTTTGCCATTTTGGTGTACTAACAGGCTTTTGAGGTCATTCAGGTTATTTGAGCTAGCTGAAGTCTTTCTTGGAGCTCCTGGCTTCAATACTACTTTTGTTTCCTCAGCCTGCAGCCTCTATGCAGTTCAGAACAAGAGGGGTTCAGGAGGGCCTGCTGCTGTGTGCCCCAACTTGGTCAGCCAGGAGCAGCTGGTGCGGAAGGCAGCCAGCCTGTGCTATCTGCTCTCTAATGAAGGCACCATATCTCTCGTAAGTGTGACTCCTAGGATGACCTAGCTGCCTTTTCTGGAGCTTTTTTTTTTTTTTTTTTTTTTTTTTTTTTTTTGTGAAAACACAATCCACCTTTGTTTTTCTCCTAGAGAATTTGGGTCCATTATTGAAGCTAACATTCTATCTTGAATCTCCATGACCCCCAAAATGATGTCATTCACTGTTTTGGTTTGCTGTTGGGACCACCGCCCTGGGGAAGCCTTCTTGCAGCTGTGAGGGGTGGTAGGACATATGGCTCAATGTTCTCAGCAGTTAGATCCAAAGAAACCGAGCCCTTGCCTGAGCCTGAGGCACAGGGTCAGAGGTTTTTGTGTGATTAACATGCCCACTTGCAGGTGATAGAGCCAAGGAAGATGGAGTCAGAAGCAGTCTTAAAAGTTGTCTGCTTAACCTTTTGTCACTTTCTAAGTGGGGAAACTAAGGTTTAGCAGTACTAACGAGCACTTATATTATTGCTAACCACTTTCAGACATTTATGATGATATACATCTATACATTGAGCAGCAGAAAGGTTTATCCCCCTCAAAATCATCAACATATAGACTCACATTTTATTTGAAGTCTAATTTTTTCTTCCTGAGACGTTTATGAGCAGATGTGTTAGGAAAACAGTCCTCTTCCACCATGTTTTTGGATATGACATGGTGGTGGCCCTATCGGGGATCTGTTTTGCGTGAATCTTGGGGGCAGGGTAGGTGGGATAGGGTAGATAAGGCTCCCTAGATTAACCTTTGTCTTTTTCCTGGGCCTTTTTTGAGTTATTTGAATATCCCTGTTTCCTCATCTACCACCTTTGCATACGACATTTGATGTAAGAGAGCTTTTGCAGAGAAGCAGCTCCTTTGAGGGTGAGCTCCATTCTGGCGAGGGAACTGAGCTCAGGAGCACCGTTGAGTCAGGTGGTACCTTGAGTTCTCTTGGCAGGCTTTGCTCTCCACTGGGAAGCCTCACAAGGGGGGCCTGGAAATCTCAGGTTTTTCCCAGGGGGGGGCCACGGTGGAAGTTTTGGCAGTTACCTCGTGCTGTGTTTTCTGCCTCACATCTAGTTGCGTTTTCTTCTCAGCCCTGCCAGACATTTTACCAAGTTTGCCATGAAGCCGTAGGAAGGTTTATCCAGTACGGCATTCTCACAGTGGCCGAGGTAAGAGAAATAGCTTTCCTTTATTTAAATCTTGTTTGTCATTTCCTTCTCTGTTCTACCAGTAATTTTAAACAATATTACAGCTGATTATTTTAACAAGTAATTGCATTTGGTAGTTAAGTCAAGATGAAGAAAAGAGAAAAGGGGAGAATAAATGTCTTTTGGGATTGTTTAATATTTTGGTTACTTTTCTGTAACTGAGGTTGTCTGAAACAAATCTTGACTTGATTCCATGGCATCTGGAGGTTTGCATTCTAAAATGAGATGTTTGCTAATCAGGGTGCTTACAGATTGCACATATGTACTTTTCTTTTTTGAGATTTTAATTTTGGTATATTTGGTGTAGAGAATATGGCCTGGGAAAGTAGACATCAAGTCAGAAGCACCGATGGTATTTTATTTGCTCTCTCCCCCTGTCTTCCCAGAGTCTGTGGCAAGGGGAGTGGGTCGACTGTGGAAGGGCCAAACAGGAGACTAGGGAAAGGAGAGAGCGAGCCGCTTGGTCTGGGCTCCACCTGGGCTGTGCATATTTATTGACCGTTGGTCATCTCCTTGTCATAGCAAGATGAGCAGGAAGATATTAGTCCTGGTGTTGCTGAACAGCAGTGGGACAAGAAGCTTCCACAACATTTATCTTGGAGAAGTGATGAAGAAGATGAAGACAGTGATTTTGGTGAGGAGCAGCGAGATTGCTACCTGAAGGTACTTTGGTGACGAATTCTGGTGGGCATTACGGTGATGGGGTGAGGTTTGTGTCGCCTCTAATTGATGAGATTCTTACACACTGAGACTGGTGACTTTTATCAGAAGTACCTACAAATTGGCTGTGGTACTTTCTACCTAGAAAGATGCTCCAGCTGTTGGAATTGAAAATCCCACAGGGGAATGTCACAGACGATGCCTTCGTGACTCTCATCAGAACGCACAGGTGCAGCCTGCTGGGCTGCCCTTGCATGCACTCCTGAAGAAGAGCACATTTTTTTTGTTCCGCCACCCCCAGGCGTGGTCGGGAAGGGAATGAGTCCTCCCTGGCCTGGTTGCTCTTGAGTCCCTTCTCAGTCTTGCTCTCCCTCCCCAAATTTTACACATCAAGCTCTTTGCCTTCAATTAAATCCTATCACAGGAGAAAATTGGGGTTTTTAAAAGATAAGTTGTCCTTGATTTAGAAAATCAATTTTGTCTAATTTGTAATTTTAGACATTAGTGATAATTATTCATCTTTTGTTGAATCCCCTAAGTGGATTACCATCTTTGGAGTGGGATGAGACTCTTAGTTTACACACACACACACACACACACACATGCACGCACGCATGCACACACGCACGCACATAGACTCAGGAGCACTATAGCTTCTGGAGATCCTAAGTGACATTTAGAAGTTTCTCCATCCTGGGTATCCCTAGTTTCACATGGGACAATGGTGTACACTTCGCAGGGCTAAATTGAATGTGTGTGTTTTAGGGGGGCAGTGAGGGCCCCCCCGCCACTAAGCACCCCCCGGCTGCTGCCATCCTTCCCCCTGTGCCAGACTGCACTGCGGGCTGAGTCGGGGAGGGATAGCGGGGACTGAGGTGCTCTCGGGTGGTTGTCCCATTTTGCACACTTGCGTAACTGTGCAGCCTGGGCTTCAAATCCTGAAGTCTAGCCTCAGGCTCAGCCATTTTCAGAAATGACACGACATCATTGCATCATTCAGGCATGACCATATCTAGGCAGCTGTTCATGAATGCAAATCTTGGGTTTGTGAAAGTCTGTGGTAACAATAGAGTTCACATCTCGTACGTAGCGGTGGTTTCCATGGGGTGCCCCATGCAGGGAGCAGGGTCACTTCTCCATAGTGATGATGTGAGCGGCCATCTTCTTGTTCCTGGCTCTTGGGGGGCGATCCTCCAGTGGCTGCCTTTCTTCTGTCCCTTTGCCGAGCCTTCATCTCCCACTCTTCATCCCAGGTGAGCCAGTCCAAGGAACACCAGCAGTTCATCACCTTCCTGCAGAGGCTCCTTGGGCCTTTGCTGGAGGCCTATAGCTCTGCCGCCATCTTCATTCACAACTTCAGTGGTCCTGTTCCAGAGCCTGAATATCTGCAAAAGCTGCACAAGTACCTGATAACCAGAACGGAAAGGAATGTTGCGGTGTATGGTACGTATGTCACTCACTGTTTTGGCTTCTTTGAAAGTAATGTCCTTTTTGATCATAGGGATCTGCTAATTGTAGATCCCTACAAGTGGGGGAAAAGGAAGAAAGTATCCTGACTTCTAATTCCATAGGATTCTGCTGTTACTATTTTGGTATGTTACGTACGTTGAGTGATATAGTTACCTCTCCTGCTCTTCCTTTTTTCCTTAGATGACAAAGAAACAGCAAATCATTAGTGCCCTCATAGTCCACCAGCAGCAGAAATGGAGCTTGGCCCCAGCATGTTGACTCAGCCAGCCCCTCTTTCTAGCTTCCCACACTTTATGACTGTGGGTCCTGGGGTTTTTCTGGACCTAAAAACATTTGACAGGGTCTTACCCTTTCTTTGCAGCTGAGAGTGCCACATATTGTCTTGTGAAAAATGCTATGAAAATGTTTAAGGACATTGGGGTAAGTTTCCATTATTTATAGTGTAAAAGTTTGTTTTAGCTTTTCTGTCCCTCTGTTTAGATCCAGACTCTGAACCATGTTTGTGTTGGGGTCCACACTGTGAGAAGCTGTTTCTGCTGGGTTAATCATGAAGGCATTTCTGGGGGAGGGGCCAGGGGGAGTAGGTTGAAGGTGAGGCCCATCAGTACAGATATATTTGAATGTTCCAGAATTTTCTTCATTTCAAAATTGTTTATATAGAACAGGTGCCTGTGTGTTTCCAATATAAAGCACTTTTGACGAGGAGGTTAATTATGTCATAAGATTCAGTTATTTCCTTGTGTTTTCACCTATTGCTAGAAAGCTCTCAGGTATCTTTTACCTTCACATATGTTCCTTGGAGGTGCCAGTGGCCTTTGTAATGAACTATTGGTGACTTTATTCTAACATCAAGTTTAAAGTGTAGCACACTGCTTGAGTTCTACCCCAAAAAGTGCCCCGCTTAGCCTTCCCACCTCACAGGCCTCTCCACCCCCTCCCTGCACACATCCATAGGTGCCTTTACAGAGGCCAGGATGTGGTCTTTGTACTTCATTGCCTAGGCCTCAGGGCACAGGTTGGGGGTTGGTAACAAAAATGTCTTGTTTCTGTCTATAATTTAATCTAACCTGTCTCTGTAGGTTTTCAAAGAGACCAAACAAAAGAGAGTGTCTATTTTAGAGCTCAGCAGCACTTTTCTACCTCAGTGCAACCGGCAAAAACTCTTGGAGTATATTCTGAGTTTTGTGGTGCTGTAGGGCACTCCAGCACCACAGGCAAGCGAAGGGTGGGCCAAGTCCCTGGTAGGCGCCAGCCTCTGGCTCAAGAGTTGAAGGTGCCGTCGTGTGGTCAGACTTGACCTGACCTGAAGTGACCTCCTGGAAGACAAGTGCCTTCACCCCTCAGTGGATCTGTGATCATCCCAACTCTCCGATGACACGGTAGCCTACAGATAACACTTCGGGGGCCCCCCGGCTGCCATTTGCAATCATAGTCAGTAGATTACAGAATGAAATCTCAAAAAAAAATATTTTGGAGTTTATTAAAGACTCACATTTTAATTGCAACTCTAAAGGACTAATTACTGTGATTGAAAGAAAGATGTAGCTGTATTCTAGATCTGAATCTTGTGTAGTGTACTAAATGCTGTCAGTAATTCATCAGTATATTTCCTGATTAATGTTTAATACTTCCTTTAAAAAGAATCAAGTCATCATACACTGTTCTCCCTCCCCCCCCTCCCCCCCAGTTTTATCTTGTCCATTGTAGCTAATTTTGAAATGGGAATGTCTTTCATCCCAAAGTGCTTTACAAATGTTTGGGCTGAGCAGCATCATCCCCAGGTATCACTGTGCTGTCCTTTGCTGTCAGATTAAGAAAGTGTTTTAACAAGTGCAGGGAAACAGACAATATTGGCTTAGGTCAGAAGTAGAGATAATGTGATCAGCTAACATCAGGAAGTACATTGGGCTAGCAGGATTCAAGGTCAACTTGGCCAGAAAACTGACTTTGAAATTCTGGCTCATATAAAAAAGTGCCATTGAGTTTTAAATGACCAGCAAGTATTTAGGAACAACTCCTATTTTATGTCTGCACCCCTTCCGCCCCCCAGGTGCCTGCCACTCATAGGTCAAAGCTGTTCTTGGAGATCCTCCAACCGAATAGCAATTGACCTGAGTGGATCAGTTTGTCCTGATAGAATGTGTTGGTATGAGTGCTCTGGCTCCAGATCCTGGCCGGGGGCACTCATGCCCTACTGCCAGGTCATGTGCTGTGCCTGGTCCGGGTAGCTGGCAAACCCTCAAGTTGTGCAGTCTCCAGCCTGTGGCTGTGTGGTAGCCCCACTGACTGGTGACTGGGTAGAGGCACTTATGAATTTTTAGCTTTGAGGAAAAACCATGGTTCTATAAAAATTTTAATGGGTTATATGTCTAAACCCCGATGCCACGTAGTGGCAAATAATTATGAAAAATTGTTCCTAATGGATAGGTGCCTTTTTGTGAACAGGGGGCATAATTGTTAGCTAATTGTAGTCATGATGGTGATTTCTTAAAGATCATGGGATATTTAAACATTTTCTAACTGTTTATTATTCCTTCTCTCCACGGTATTATGAAATAAGGATTTTTTTCCCTGATAAATATTGCACATAGTCTTTAATATAAAGTACTGAGAATTATGTTTGTATGTTCATAAGCTTGGGTTTTTAACACTACTGGGATCTCATGAATATTCTGTGTCTTGGGAGAGGAAGGTCTGACTAGTGTTTGACACTGTCTGAATGTCCCGTTTGCAGCACCTGGCAGCAGCACGCGCTGCGTGGTCTTCCGCTCTGCTCCAGCTGCCTGCCTCTGGGACGCGTGCCCTGCTCAGCCACCGGCAGTGTTGCTGTGGCTCCTGTGGAGGGTGGGCTTCGCCTGCCTCGCAGGTTCTTCTTCCAATGGAGCTCTGTCCTGGGTGGGATAACCCGGGGGCTTTTGTATCCCCTTGGGTGCTTCTTATTGGGCAAGCATTTTATGAGTCTCTTTTATTCATCCTCTAAATTATAGGTCAAAGATTACTCAAACTGTCTCTTAGTCCGCTGGAAAGTCAAGTTGGCACTGACTTCCCAGTAGATCTGCTGCCCCGCCTGTGACTTCTGCTGAGAGTTGCTGCTGCCCGCCTGGCTGGGGCACAATGGCTTCTCTGGCTTTATTTTCTCTTTCAGTTGGTTTGTTTTCTAGAAATCTAATCAGATGCTTTGGGGGGATGCAATGTATGATCGCTAGCTCTCTTGCCACTTAACTCACTGTGAGAATAAATATGCATGCTTTTTTGTAATTAACTGGTGCTTTGAAAACCTTTTTTAAGGAAGAAAAATCTCAACCAAAGTTATGCTCATCCAGACAAGCTGACCCTTGAATTCATTTTAGCACAACTCATTCTTCAGTGCCTCGTTACTGAAAAACATGCATCATCGCAATAAGGCTTCCAGCTAGCACTATTTGCTAAAAGATTTATTCTCATTGTTTTCCAAAAGTGAATGGCTTCCCTGTAAGATTAAACAAACTAGGTGCTTGTAAATAATTTATTACAGTTTACTCTATTGCATTTCTATAAAACTGAAATGCATGCTCTCCAGGGGAAGACTGTGAGTCAAGTAAAAAAAAAAAAAATTAAAAAACCCCAAGAATAAGCAATATGAAACTGCACTCTTTCAAAAGGAGAATGTCCTAAGTAATTCTGAAGAGGGGAAGGAATTTTTGCTTTCTTAAAATTTTGAGAAAAATAAAGGGAAAGAATTACTGTCCAGTCTGTAAGCCTTTAACAGAGAAAGTACTAGCTGAGTCTTCCTACTCAGATCTACCTGTTAAGTCTCACAAAGGTGAGTGGAGAAAATAGAAAATAGAGTGGGGAGTGCAGTGAATGTGAGCTCATGCTCTGGAACGCTTGGTCTCCTGAAGGGGAGAAGCGTTTCCCACAGTTCTCTGCGTGTATGAGTACATTGTGAGATGTTCGTGGTGTTCAGTAGAACAAGTATCACTAGTAAAATACATTTACACATGGAGCTTCTTTCCTAGAAACTCAGAATGCACTTGAGTGCAGCAAGGGCTCAGGGTCCATTGAACCCAGCATTTCCCAATCGATGGGACCCCAGGACCTTTCCAGGACACAGGGGCATCTATGAACCTCTCACCAGTATCTCATGCAAAGCATTTTGGGAAGCACTATGGAAGGTAGTTCTTATAGAAGACAAAACAATAGCTCGTGGAGGGTACTGAGGTGGGACTGGCATGCGTTTTGTACTGAGGAGGAATCTGCATGCATTTTATATAATCAGATGTTGCATTTAATGGATGTATATTTCTTCTTCTAGAAACAATAAGCACAGGAGGTGGTCAGAACTCTCCTTTGGAGAGATTAGCCATCACTAATCCTGGTCTTTTTTTACTGAAAGCAGTAAAATTAACAAAAGGATTAATTGAAGTTAATCACTGAGATTTAAATTCAGATTTAGAAGAAAATATTGCACAATTGAATGCAGATTTTTATCCGCAAATAGTTCTAGTATTTAGAACTGATAGGACCTATCACTGAAGTTTATAAGACTTAATTTGGATGTAAATCTATTTTTTAAAACACTCTTTTTAGAAACTTGAGACTTGACACCTGGCATTTTAGTTTAATACAAACTAATGATTGCATTGGAAAGACACTTTTTATTTCTAAATGACTACAGTTCTGAAATGCCGCAACGGAAGGTGTCAGACTGTTTGCCCATTGTACAAAGAAACCTTAGATTGTTGTAAAGGGAATGACCACAAGGTACTGTAAAATAACTGTGATTTCGCGAGCGACACTTACTGGGAAATGTTGATTGATTTTTATGCCTGTTAATGTATTGTAAGAAGCACAGAAGTATAATTTTGTTTCAATAAACCAAAAAAAAAAAAAAAGAATATATTCTGGATGTCTTACATTTGAAGTTGAAAATTTCCTACATAACCACTACACAAACATTTCTTCCTTTTTGACTATGTAGAACTATATTAAACTATACTCAACTATGTTAAAATGCTTCTAAGAAATCTAACAGAAATCATGAACTTGTAGTGCCTGCTTTTATGAAACACAGAGAACTCTTCAAATCTCATGAAGCCTGTGGAAATACAGATGTCCCCACTTTAGCTGTTGCTCTCCTTAGTAAATACATCACAGAGATGCTCAGTGGATTTCTGTAAAAGATTCCTTTAAACCAGATTCCGCTGTCATATTTTTTCTATTTAAGTGTATGACAGCATGCCCTGGAGTGTTAGGCATTTCCCTCTAGTTCATGACAGTTGCTCAAAAAATATGATTTTACTTTTTGAACCAGTAGGATGAGTTTTCTATCAGATCACTGTTTTCCGTGACTCCTCTGAAATGCTCAAGTGCGGCTTGCTCTTGAGTGTGCTCTGGAAAAGATGGTAAATACTTGCCTGGCATCTATCCATGCCCTTTGGGTGCTCAGCATGGCTGTGAACCCACTGACACCTATGGCCCCCCAGCTCTCTCCAGCCCCTGTCTCTGAAACTTATACTTCAACCTTCGGAGTTCATCTGGGACGTTGTTGCCACGACTGATATTCGCCTCGCCCCTGGGTGCATTTAGTCTTTCCTTCGCACTAGCGGCTCTCTTGCTGCAGAGAAACAAGACCTTCTGTTTACATAGCAAAGCTCTAACTCCGAGGACCACTCACTCACTCTAAGTCCATATTAATTTTGCAGTCAAATTAATTTGTAGCCACTAATCTATGTCCTCAAGTAGACACTGATTTTGAAGGCTAATCTCTGAGTGGCCTCTATTCATGGCTTTTAGACACATTCCCTTTTGAATACCTTGCATACAACCTAGTGAAGTTTTTTTTTTTTTTAAAGATGTATTTATGCATATAAAAAAAGAGCTGGGGTACAGGCCAGAGATGCGGGGGGTGGGTGAGTGGATTCACCAGCGACAGAGTGAGGGGCAGAACAGGCAGACCGACTGAAATACACTGCTGAGGGCAGCAGCAGGTAAGACGGTGAGGTCTGCTGCGCCATGTGGATCAGCTCCCTGGCCAGGGATCGTACTCGTGCTGCAGTGGCTGCAGATACCTTCACAGTGCTGTGTCTCAACCCCTTGCGCCACCAGGGAGGCCCCAACCTAGTGAAGTTCTAATGTGCTTCCTTGACAAACCAGAGGTGTTTCCTTAATTGTCCAGAGCACTTGTGGTGTCCACAGCAGGGCATGGTCACCTGTAGAGATGCTGTTTTCAATTCTTTCATGCCCACAGCATCTCGTCTGCTGTTAGTGTCTTCAAGACTCCACCCTTCCCAGCTCTTTTTGCCTCCCACCCTTTACCCGACAGTCATGGGGGGAGCTGGATTCTCTGATTTAAAATAAAAATTCAATTTTGAGTGAAATTGGTATTTTTTAAAAGCACCTGTTTTGACCTGTCGGTACAGCTATGTGGGCCAAGTAATCTGTGCCTGTGTGCCATTTCTGTCTTGACAGCTGCAAGTTCCTGTCTCTGGCCTGGAAGAAGGTATGCCAGGGCCTGGTACCCCTCTCAGCTGACAGGAGGCAATCCATCACTGGCAGAAGGTTGACCTTGCTCATCTGAGTTAAGCAGGGAGGCAGGAAGTCTTGAAGCAAGTCTTTGATGTGGACACTGGTGATATTTAACCAGTAGTGAGCATCTGGGTCAGCCTTAGGTGTTGGCTCATTGCCAAGTCCATATCAAGGAAAGTATGTGTCAAACAAACAGACTTGGCCACTGTTGGCTCGGTGCTAGTACTTATGACATGGAGTGATTAGAATAAATAAGTGAATCTGGTCAACTCCTGGGGAAATATCTCGCCACCTTCATAGTGCAGGTCAGTTGAAAATTAGCAGGAAAATAACAGACACATCCTCAGACACCTACTGAAAATCCCTAAGAGCAGATGAGATAAACTGTTCCCTGGGTCCTGGAATGTTGATGGGCTGATCCAATATCTAGATCTCCATTTGCCTTCATTTACGAACAGTCCCTTCATAATTATTAATAGTGCCTCCTTGACTCAGAAGAGGCATATGGCCACGGATTATAAGATCAGTTGCTGGTGATGTGATAGGGAGGGTCCTGTTGCACTTGAGAAAGAAACTCCTTTATAATAACACACACACACGCACACACACATTCAGTATCTATCTTCTGGGAACTTTAACCATCTTCAAATGCATTTATAAGGAAATGTTTATATACATCTAACTGCTACTTTTTGAACCTACCTCTGCACTTATGGGGAGACTTCAGAGAAACCACTCAGATGTTCCCCAAGTAATCTCAGCTTCTCAGAATCCCACAAAGCCCATCTCCTCCAGGACTCTTGATGGGCTTGAGGCCAGCTCCTTTGCTGAGATCATTGCGAGGTTGTCCCTGAACTCTAGGAGGACAACTCTGCTCCTGAGCTGATGAGCTTTGGTTGGACTGGCTCTGAAGTCTTCCATGGTGTCCATTGGGTTGGCAAATTTGCTATTACAGGGAAGGAGGGGGTGGCAGTTCACCCCAGTGTCCCACCCTGCAGGGTCTTGATCCTCTGTTTGGTGTTAAGAGGTACCACCTCCCCTCTAAGGCATGGAATGAGTCCTTTCCAGCTCTGCAATTCAGACTCTAAACTGCAAGTTATTTTTCACACGACTTCTGTTTCCCCCTCTGGATGGGGAATTTTTACAGAATGTGTATTGCAGCTTTCCAGCCTCATTAGCTTTTCCCCACAGAAGTCCCCTCTCACTGCAGGCACGAAGCAGGCAAACTAATTTGGAAAGTATGTCTAACATGGAACACAGCCGTTGTCTTTGATCAGGATGAAACAAATTTTATTGGCAACAACTTGCATTGAAGTCATTCTTGATGAAAATTCATTGTGCTGCTCTAATCTGTTGAACCAGGGGAGGGCAGCTTCAACGGTATGTCCACGGTTGCTCTTGTAATTCAGTTTTATGAACAATAAAATCTTGTCAGTGCACAGAAATAGTTTTACACAAATAGAGGTGAAATGTTGAGACTGAAAGAGCAATTGTCAGAAAGGGCATTTGGGTCTCACGACACCGAGGAGTCAGAACGTGGTGGACACCAAATATGGTGTTGCTGGAGCAGAGCGGGCCAACGAGCACACAGCGCCAGGAACCAACACCCAGTGGATTCCTGAGAGGCTGAATTGAAACCCACCTTGAAAATCACAAATTAAAAGATGAAAGGCTTTGCTAGTGATCGGAACCCCTCCAAGGTCTTTACTGACAGGAAGCTCATCAAATCTACAAATTAGAGCTAGTCACAGGTTATGCCACTTTGGGCAAATCCTGGATGTCTCCCATTTGTAAATTAAGACAAATAATAAGCCAAGTGCTCCCTCCTCCCCCAATCTATCACAGGAGTATTGTGAATCCCAACGGAGTCACTAAGGGGTGCTTTGAAAGTATAACTTAGTATAAATGTAAAGACCGGCTTCTGTAACATTACTGGGTTATCTTGAGTCACAGTTCTGGCTGTAGATTATTAGCACCTACCTATATCCCCTGGAACACCTTGGGGCCACCTGTATGTTGGAACTATCAGGGAGCTATCACCCCAGAGAGACCTTCCATCAGTGGGGGGCAGTGCTAGAAACTAGGAAATAAACAGCCTGGCTTCTTTGCTCCTCAGTGGAAAATTCTGAAGAGTCCCCCGTGGGATTCAGTCCTGGGTGGCCATAACAGTGGCTTCTCGTTCACACCCTCCCCTTGGCCTGCCCCTGTCCATATCTTCCTTTGCTGGTCCCTTCCCGGGGCTTGTCAGCATCCACGCTCACAAAAATGACTCGAATCCAAATTTTTGTCTCCTGAGCAGTTAGGGGAATCCAAACTAAGATAGTCCTCATAACTGTTCACGAACTAGATGCAAAGTCACGTCAAGTGCTAGTGCTTCCAAAGACGAATTTGGAAGACTTACCCACACGTCGTGGTGCCTGGCTGCGGAACAACTGGAGAGAACCCGGCGTTTCTAATTCCTGGGTCAACGATGGTGATGGGGACCCCTCTGTAAACATTACTCTTTCCCTTTTGCTGATTGCCAGGGAGAAAGATCAACAGCGGTCGCCAGGGAGATTAGAATTCAGGGTGGTAAATATTCAGGTAGTGTAATTGTTACCAATCACCAACATGGACAGAGTCCAGAGGGAGGCAGGGGAGAGGGTCCGAGCATTGAGCATGGCACCCCCTGGAGCACTGTCTCCTGGGTCACGGGCCCTTCTCCAAGGACAGGGACCTGGTGACACTGTGTAGCTGGTCTTGGCCACTATGGAAACCACTGTGGGAGATCTGGGTGGCCACTGAGGGGAGCTCATGAAGGTGTCCATCTTTAGGTGGGCCTGGTGGGCAGGGCGAAACCCAGATTGTGGGAACAGGAGTCATTAGAAATGATGTTTAAGAAGTCAGAAGATTTTCTAAAATCGAAAATTCTAGTGAATTTTTTTTTTTTAAATTGAATTGAATTTTGAATTGAAATTCTAGTGAATTCTAGGTTTTGTGAAAAGTCTTGGAAGACCTGTCAGCACTGGACCTGTCTTCTACTCAGGGCAACGGGCTTAATGATGAGAGGTCATTTAGATGGCAACCCCCCTCCACCGTCCCTGGGTTCAGAGGTCAAGGGTCGGGGTCATTGAATCATTGGGTCTGCAGTTTTGGTGTTATCCAAAAAAGAGAGCAATGACTACACGCACATTTTTATTTAAAAATGGAAAAGAGAAAGCCATCCGAGTCTGCAGCTGAACAATTTATTTAGGGGGAGAATACAGGAATTCTTACGGAGGCTGAACTCCTTGCCAGCGCTGAGGAACAGCTTCACAGGCACAGCTCGCTGAGCCCCATTTGACAGCGGGGACACGGGGGCTGGAAGACTGGGGAAGGCTTCAACCTGGGGCTCAAAGACCTGCTCTCGGCTCTTCTTAGCAAACGGAACTGGGTTTCCTCCTCCTTGAGTTTCTTCCCCAGGGTAATTTGGGTACGGTAAGTCCCCGTGGTCTCCACATTTGGGGTGGGATACTGATGAGGGAAGAGGGAGGAAGGAGAGAGATGGGGCTCTGTGGTTACCCCCAAAGACCAAGTCGGCTTCCCAGGACCACTCTTGATCTTAGGAGTTAAAATGGCCCAACTGGGAGGAAGTGCCTCAGGCGCGGCTGGAGGGCTGCCCCAGTGCTGCAGGTGGGCCCATCACAGGCCTGGGCCTCGGACTGATGGAAATAGGGCGTGACACCCTTAATCACAGGTGAGTCCACTCCCTGGCTGTCCTGGGTACTGGGTGCTCAGCTGCCAGCCAGCTGGTATTGAACGCTTTGGGGGAATTGTGAGAGTCTGGGGCCTCTGGGTTAGCTGTTTTTGTGACTCAACTACCTCAAGGTGCTTAGAGCCTTGTGATTCAGCGCTCAGAAGCTGGCAGAGGGTCCCTGGGTTCAAATCCCAGCTCCTTGCTGACTAGCCAGCCTCCTGTCTCCTGATTAATCACCCACACTAAAAGGGAGCCTCGATGTAGCCACGACCATTCACTCAGCGTTTACCGAGCCTGGCACACAGTAAACACTTTGTGAGCGTTAGTTCAGCTGAGGCGCTGCCCCTTTCCAGGTGACTCAGAAACCTTTCAGCAGGATGCTCTGCCCTGGCTGCGTCTGCTGCCCACACACTCCCTGGCCCAGCCTTTCCAGGTGCTCCCTCTCTGCAAACTACGCAAGCTACAAGCGTAGACTAGCCGCCCCTGCAGCAGTCCTGTCTAGGTCAGAGCCTGACGCTTGCCGGGTCCCCTCAGCCTCCCAGTGGTCAGAAACTTTCCCAGTTGCCTTTGCCTGAACCACCTCCCTCCTCTGCCAGGGCAGGGTGTGGCCACCCCGCGCTGTCCAGCTCCGGCCACGAGGTGGCGCTGGAACTTCACCAAGGGCTCTTCCAGCTCAGGCTGGAAACAAGTCAGGGCCACAGCCCAGCCCAGGGGACATGTGTGTTTGTAGCTTCTTAGCAAGGCGATTTCTCCTTGTCTTCCACAAAGGAGCCCTCAGGAGAGAACCTCCAAGTGGCGGAAAGGGAGGGAGGGAGGGAGGGAGGGTCAGATAGGCCTGGGGAGGGATGGGCTCTAAGGGGCTCCAGGCTGCTATCTCCCTCTTCTCCATGTCCTGCTGGAACAAAGAAGCCAACAGGAGGTGCCTGCAGCAGCCATCCTGGACCATGCAGGCCCTGCCACCTCTGCCTCAGTCTCAGTCAGCGCCTCATCCCTGCTGTCCTCAGGGCTGGCTCTTCTCCCTCGCCCTCTGCAGTCCATCTTCCAGGAACCTTTCTGCCCCTCTGTTTACAACCTCCCTGCCTCACCCAGTCCTTCAGCGCCGCCTCCCCTCCTTGGCCTCACTGTTGGCCTCAGTCCTGCCCTCTTGGGTCTTCCATCCCTGACCCTTGCATCATCTGGGAGGGAGGGCGGCTCCGTCTGTACCTCAGGCATCTACCCTGGGCCTGGGGCCTCCTGTCCTGTCTTTCCAGCCTTCAGTCAGCACCTACCACAGCAGTGGTGCTGGCATAGACACGCCGACAGTCCTCACGGAGCTTCCCTCCGAGCTGGTGAATAGGCCAGACAGGAGCAAAGGGGTGTAAGTAAACACGGATTGAGCGTACAGCAGACGGAACATTGGGGTGCTGAGGGAGAGCCTCACCGGGGTGTGGCTGGGGGTGTCTTCTCCCGGCAAGATGCAGTTTAAGGCCGAGAAGCAGGCAGCTGTGCTGGGGAGGCTCGGTGTGGGTTCTGGCCAAGGCAAGGGTGGGAGCAGGGCCCCCTGGACCTCTGTGTGGACACAAGAAGGGCAGCGTGTCCTGGGAACTTGGCTTGACATTTAGGTACGGACCAGAACTTGCAGGCAGGGACTGGGCTTGATTCATTACTGTGTCCCTAAGAAGGTCTTTCTCGGGGTGGCCGGGGGAAAAACAAGAATGAAGATGTGACGGTGTTGGAGATGGGATGGGACTGAGGCAGGACCCCTTGCTGCTGACACCTGCTGTAGGGAGGACACAGAACTTTGTGTCTGGGAACCGTGGGAAGAGGGACTTGCCAAGCAGGCACAGGGGTAGGAACCTGGGCTGGAAGGCAAGTCGGGCACCTTGGGTTTGCCCTGGACTAGCTCTGGGTGGGCAGGTTGCTCCAGCCCATCTGTTTGGGGCACCTTAAGACCAGTGACCCTTCCATCCACTAGAGGGCGCCAGCACCCTTCGGTGGCGCCTGGAGTTGCTGGTGCTGGCTTCAAAGGCAGCTGTTAGTGGGAGAGGTTTTGGGGTGTATCCCAGCGATCTCAGAAATACCACAGTGCCTGAAACTGCTGCCTCACAACCCATTTCCCTCTCTTCCCCTTTGCACCTCAAACGTGGTGCTGTTTCCTTGTGTATCCCCAGACAACTTTGGCTCTACCATTGTGAGCAAGAGCCTTGGGAGTGGAAACTTCTGGCTGGTTCCCTGGGGCTCTGGGCTGCTGTGATGAACATCAGAGGTGCCCCCTGAGCTGGCCCCGTGTAGGTTCTGCCTGCCCAGGAGCCTGCGGGACCAGGGGCCTCCTCCCTACAGGGCGAGTTCCCAGGAAGGAGACCCTGTATATGGCGCGTCTGTCCTGGTTGCTCTGCCCTTCGGAACCTTGCTGGATGCTGCACTCAGAGGAGCTCATCAGACCTCTGTGCTTACTGGGCGTTGGCTTCCTGCCAACTGCTGGGTTGGGTGGTGGTGGCACCCGTAGGGACAATGAGCTGGTGAGAAGGTGGTATAGACGGGGCTCAGTGGGTCCTGTAGGATGATGTTCAGAAGCAGCTGAAAGACTGGAGATACTGAGGGTGGGAGGGGTCAGCACGGGGAGGAGGGAGCGCAGTAGGTGAGGACCCAGCAGAGGAGGAGGAGGTGGGTACATTGGAGGAGGATTTGGAGGATCAGCATCCAGGCCAGGGGCCCTGCATGCACCTGGACCTGCCACTATTCTAGAACCAGGAAACTAACCCACCAGGCCACTCTGCTCCCAGCTCCCAAGTCCTCTCCTCTGGGCTGCTCTAGGCCAGAAAGCCTTGCGGTCTTTACCCCATGGAGCCAAGCTGTCTGAAGGAGCCAGGGAGACAGACCATTCTGGGCTTGGGACCCAGAGTTTCTGGGACCTGGGCGCCCCAACGGCTGCAAGGACACGGTCTGCAGAGGGTTGGACTGGCGCTATTCCCACCACTGACGCTGCTAACCTGGGTGTGGGCTGAGCCACGTTCCGCGCAGTTTTCCTGACTTTACAGCATGGGTTATAGACACATGGGCTGGCTGCGTTTTCCTCTCCCAGTGGAACAGCTTCTGTTCTGGCAGCTGGAGGGCTCTGGTATTTGCTGGTCTCGAGCAGCCATTTCTCCTGTCTGCACATAATCCCTCATTGGGTTAGTTGTGTAATGTGCCTGTCTGAAATGTTAATATACTTGGTTTTAAATGCTATTGGCAGGCGATTTCCATCATCTTGAGAGCCTGGTGACAGAGATTGCCCGGAGTCTGAGGCTCATGCAGAGCCTGTGCAGAACTCAGGGTGCCGGGGGGAGGGGCGTCTCAGAAAGGGGGAGACTGGCAGGTGGATGTGGTGATGCCTTGAAAGTGACAGCTGCAGGGGAGCCCTGTGGGCTGGGTGTCTGTGCCACTCTTGACCCCAGCCGATGAGGATGGTTACCAATGCGGGGTTACCAGAAACCAGGAGTGGTGGGCAAAGGCCAGGCTCCCATCCCTCTGCGTAGCATTGTGACTTTATAGAGGAGGGGACTCCCAGAGGTTGCTCATCTTGGCTAGGCCACACAGCAAAGCCCACAGAGCAAAGCTCAGAGGGTGGATCACTGCATCCTGACCTTCAGAGTTCTTTCTCCACAGTGGGCACTGAAGGCTGGGACTTAGACTTCATTTAGTCAGTTGGTTAAACACCAACAGCTTACTGCAAGCTGGCTCAATGGCAGCTCAGACTCTAGAAGAGAATGGGCAAGTCAATGGCCATTGCAACATAAAGCTGGTCAATGCTCCAAGATGGCCCCGGCAGGGTAACCCCGAGAGGGGACTCACCTGGGCTGATTGGGGTGGCTAGTCTTTTTCGAGAAAACCAAGGTGTGGAGACCTGGTGGAGGATAAAGCCGTGACCTGATGCTCCCTGGAGAATGTCCCAAAGGAAGCAGCGTGCACACTAGCCAACAACACGCAGGGAACAGAAGTGACTGTGCCCCAGCTCTCGCTGGAGCCCGCCAGGACTCCTTACCCGCAGGAACCCGGAGCTCCCGGAGAGGCGGGAGCCACCGGGCCCCAGCTGGGCAGTGGCTGAGCTGGATTCTACTGGAGAAGGGTTCTCTTTGAAAAAGTATCTCCTGCCCATCACAGAAAATGTCAAATACGTGCAAAAGTGAGCACCGGCCTAACAAAGCCACTGCCAGCCTAGGACGCTCTGTTTCTTCTCTCCCTTCTCCACTCACCCGCCTCTGGATGGTTTCAAAGCAAATCCCTGCCATTCTATCATTTCATCCATAAATATTTCAGGAGGCAGCTCTGAAGGATAATGACTCTTTTTAAAAAAACATAATCACAGTAGCATTGTCACACCTAGAAACAGCAGTGGTGGTGCCCGGCGGTGCACAGCGGCCTCGTTTTTTAAAAAAAAAAAACAATTGGTTTGTTCAAGTCAGGGCCCAGGTGAGAGCCGGGCGTTGCAAGTCTTGCAATTTGCAAATTCCTCCTGAGCTGTAGTTTGTCTCTCCCTTGCTCGCCTCCTGGCAAGAAATCTGGTTGGTCATCCTGTGGTTTCCTGCTCTGCCTCGGAGCAGCTTCAGGGCTTATCAACACGCTCCCCGCCCCTGGTGTTTTTCGTGGTCAGGGATGTGGATCTGGAGTCTCGATCAAATTTAGCTTTGAGTTTTGTAGGGACGGCATCTTAAAATGAGCACCGTGTGTGCATTCTGGCCGCGGGTCTGCGTGCACCTCTGTGTGCAACACACCTGCGTGTGTCTCTCGGCCAGTCTCTCCGCTGTGGCCACTTCCCAAGGCCGCTGCTCCCTAGCGATCACCGGCTTCTCTCAAGATTATTAAACTACTTCAGGGCTACTAGTCAAAGAGCAGTCAGGGAGCAAATAGTAAGTGTCTCCATTCTCAAGCCAGTCCCCTGGGCATGCCACCTCAAAGAAGGCTTCAGCATGGACAGGATCCTCGTGATGTCTGCACTGCAGATTCCCCCTGCTTTCTCCTTCTGTCACCCCATATTTTGATATGAGGTCATCCCTTGAGGCCTCTGAGGACCCAGCATTCTCTCCCAGCTCCCTGCCATCATCCAGTGCCCTTTTACTGACGACATGTGCCAGTTCCCTGCCAGGAGAGGAGCCTCTGCTTCTACCCTGAAGTCCTGTGTGTGGAGGGGGCAGATTGACACAGAAGTTGCAGGGCAATGATTCCCCAATGCCCAGCCAGAGGGCCCTGGCAGGGGAGGTTGCCCTGGAGACAGATAAGGACTGGGAGAGGCTTGGGGAGCCTCTCACTTGGCCCTCTTCACAGCTTGTAATATTAGATAGCCCTGATATTTCCTTAGCAAGTTGTGGCTCCTGGCGGGCAACATGTCTGTCTCGTCTGTCCTGGACCCCAGTTCATCATCCTGTGTCTGGCACATGATAGGTGCTTTGTAAATACCTGGTGGCCAAATGACCCAATAGGTGCAGGTGAGAATGTCTCATGGGACCAGCCCATGCAAAAGGTCAAGTGCAGGGTCAGAGGGTGTGGAGAGGAAGAGATGTCTGTGAATTTGGGGACAGATCAGAAATGACCCCTCCCACGGTCTCTGGGGTAAGAGGTGGCGCAGCAGGTTGAGCACAGCACTGTGAAGCTGTCTTCAGCCTCTGCAGTGCAGGTTCAATTCCCGGCCAACCAGGGAGATTCACACATGGCGTGGCAGACCCCTCCTGTCTTGCCCACCGCTCCCCTCAGCTGTCTATTTCGGTCCTTCTGCCTGTTTTGCTCCCTGCTCTGTCTCGGGTGAATTCTCTCACTGTCCCGCACCTCTGGGCTGTACCCAGTGCTTGTATAAATAATCAATAAATCTTAAAAAAAAAAAAAGATGTGTTGATGGAGGAGGGTCAGTGCCAGCTCTATTTCACTGTAACTCGGGGTGGTGACCCCCCACCAAGAGGACAGAATGAGGCTCTGTCTGCTGAAGACTTCATGCAGGAATGGCCTTTCAGCCTCTGTGCTGTGATTTATGGGTCCCCCAGAGGGCAGTGATCGGAATTGACACAAGACACTGACCCTCTGGGTCAGTGAATGACATCATCCAACAGAGAGGATTTGCAGTCCCAGCAAGACCAGGCCCCAGGGAGCTTCTGTCCAAGTCCAAGTTACAGAGGAGGCCGGGGTGGCCAGGTGACTTTCCCAGGCTTAGGGCAGGTTGGAGTCCAGGGCTGTGTGGTTCCTGCCTTCCCGAGGCCTCTCCTCTTAGAAAACCAGTGAACTCCAAGCAGAGACACACCCTTCCACCCCACGCTTGCTGGCAGGCTGGCATTTAACTCACTCGATTTGGCCCGGCTTTTACATAACATTAGTAAAAGTGACAGTTCTGTTTTATTTGAACATCAAACTTTTTAAAAACTGCCCAGCCAACCTAGCCAATGCTGGCAGGTCACGTCCATCTGTCTGCGGCCTTTGCTTGTGCTGCATTATCCTTTGGATTCTTTGATCTGGACTCCGTGGGGGGCTCTGCCTCCAGAGCACAGAGACGCCTGCGGCCAGGACCTTGCTCACCTGTCCTCACCTCTCATTAGGCCGCCTGCCCGTCCAGACAGGGCCTCAGAACGCGACTTTGTGCTGGCACAGAGTAGATGCTGTGTTAAGCTGGAGGATGCTATGGACAGCCAGTGGCTTCAGCAACTTTGTGACCTATCTCATCGCCGGGCCCTCTTGTCTCCCTCCCTTGTTTATAGAAATGGAGCATCTCAGAGCTAAGCAGTCCTCGGAGCCCGTGCTCCCGCCACTGCCCAGCTCAGAAAGCTGCCAGCATCTTGGAACCTTTCCACCCCCAAATGCCCAACCCGCCTACAATCGCCGTAGGCTTTATCTCCGCCTTGTGTCCTGATGCCTGTTGCCTCTGCCTCCCGGGCTCCCCACCACAGGCTCCTGAGAGAAGCCTTCCCATCGGCCTCTCTGCTTCCCATACAGCCCGCATTTCCAAAGCAGCTTAAAAGGGGTGATGCTTTCAAGATGAAAGTCGCTCCAATGATGTCAGTGCTCTGCTTGGAACCCTCTCTGGCCTATAGACGCCTGCAGCTCACAGGCCCGCCGGGCCATGCCCCTGCAGCCTCCCGCCAGCCTCCACCTGCTGCATTGCTGCTAATCAAGTAGGTAGGGTCAGGTTAGCGTTGTTTGTGGGTTGTCTTTAGCCTACTTGCCCCAAACTCTTGTGTGCACCCCTGGGGGACAGCTGGATGCTGATTGGGTTTCCACGCCTCCTGCTTTTGGGCATCACTCTTTCCCAACCCTGATGGCCTCCTGGGTAAGTTTTGGGAATGAACAGCTCTAGCTGGGAAGAAAGGGTGACACTTTCCCTTCCCCGGAGCGGACAGGGCGGAGGGTAGACAGTAGGAGGCTTCTGGAAGAAGGAACCCTGAGCCAGCACCACGGTAGAGCCCTGATGCATGGATTTGTTCTGAGAAGCCTCAGTTTCTTGGGAATAGGGAGATTATAAGTTATAACTAACCAGGACAGCCTGTTCCCTGTGGGCCTCTGTGTCTTCATCTGCAAAACGGTTTCCAAAGAGTACAGCTTGACCATCTAATAATTGTCCGGGACTTTGGTTAAAGCCAGAGACCCCTTGTGAGATCAGATGATTGAGTCACAGCGGGACTCACTGGTTAAAAGCCATGTCTGCGTTTCCTCCCATGCTCGCATCCTTCGTGCTAATTTCTGCCTCAAGCATTTGCTCTATGTCCTTCGGGGAGATCCCACAGCTTCGGAGCCTATTTTCCCCCCATGGTAGGATCAGAGTTAAAAAAAATATCAATTGATCATGGCTATTGGTTTTCTTCTTGGCCTGTCCGCCCTTGCCAGCGCTGTCTTTCTAGGATCCCTCCCTCTGCTTCCAGGAAAGGTAGCCGGAGACTCTCCTCCTGGCTTTTTTTTTTTTTTTTAATTTTTTTTAAATAAGTGTGTTATTTTATTTTTTTATTATTTTTTAAGATTTATTTATTTATACATTATTTATTTATACATAATACATAATTTATACAAGCACTGGGTGCAGTCAGAAGCGTGGGAGGGTGAGAGAATTCACCAGAGCCAGAGCGGGGAGCAGAGCAGGCAGAAGGACCGAAGTACACTGCTGAGGGGAGCAGCGGGCGGCAGGAGAGGTCTGCGCGCTACGTGGGACCAGGGAGCAGCCGGGGATCGAACCGCTGCTGCAGAGGCTGCTGGCAGCTTCGCAACCCAGTGCTCAACCGCTGCACCACCGGGGAGGCCCTCCTCCTGGCTTTTCAGTGTCAATGGTCTGGCCCCTGCCAGGAACAGAAAGAGCTCATCTCACAGGGAAACCATTACAGAAGCTGGAACATTTTCCTATTCCTCTTCCTGACCAGGAGAGAATCCCAGGCTGCAGGCAGGGAGCGAGTTGGAGGGGAGGCAGGGGACCTGTGGCTGGGGAGAGCAACGTGGCTCCCTGTTCCCCAGCGGAGCCCGGCGGGGGTGGAGGGTGTGGGGGGGTGTGGGGGGGCAGCGACACTCCTTGCTTGTGGGAGCTGAGGGCAGAGGCCATGTGCGTCTGTTTTCCAAAGAGGCAGCAAGATCTTAGGGAAGAAGTGGCTTTCTGAGAAGTCCTAATGAGCAAGATCCTGGGCAGCCTCAGTCTATCCTCAGCCCCAATGGGAAAAAGGAACAGCAGGTGGTTCTAGGGGGTCATTACGCCAAAAGGGGACTCCAGAGCAGGAAAGGGGTGACTCGGCACTTACTGGCATGGACAAAAGACATCAACATCCAGATGGCCATTCCCCCCTCCTCCTCCTCCCAAACCTCAGCACTGAACAGGCCTTCTGGAATCTTCTGTGTAGCCTCAGGTAAAAGGAGGGCAGACCTGAATTAGCTGATGGTATCCTACCATCCTGATCAGACCAAAGAGTATGTTTTACTCGTGGCTGATGAAAATTGAAGGTTGGGCTTGAAAATGGAAACAAAACGCGGGTAAAATGGGGTATGGGGCTTGGCACAGATGAGGAAGATGGCTTGGAATAACAACGCAGAGATGAGAAAGAAGAGAGAGAGAGATTGATAAGTCAATGCCCTAGCGACCAACAGTCCAGCTGGTGGGCACCAGATGGAAAAAGCCTGGACAGATCAGGTCCTGTTAACAAGGCTGATGGAAACCATGAGAAACCTCCTGCAGCTGGCTTTGCAGAACGTCTGGCACCCAGACGCGGGGCTTCCAGCAACCCATCTCGGGAAACTGAGCTGTGAACTTGTTAAATGGTATCCGCTGGAGACCTGCTCAGCTCATGCTTAGCTGCAAATGATGGTGCAGTCTCTGGGCCTGGAAGGCCAGATGGCACACATGGTGGGTGGCCCTCGGCCCAGTGCAGTGAACACGCCCACAGCAGATGCCAGTTGGCAGTTCCCGGTCAGCTGAAGGCACGTTGCTGGCATCCCCAGCGGTGAGAGGCACATGTTTTCACTCCTGTGTGTGCCATTGTCTTCCTTCCAGCGTCCACTTTCCTCTGATGGGCATCTGCCCCTTCTGTTCCTGGAGAGCCTGGTGCATGTGCTAATCTCCACTTGCAAGGATCAGGCTGGGCCCAGACAGAGCTGAGGCTGCAGTAACCGGAAGGGATAAGTAGTGTAGCAGAGAGGACCCGAGCACTCTGGGCTCACAAGCATTTGCACCCCCATCCTGATGCCTCTGTCTGTGGGACTAAGAGCAGGTGACTCAACCCACCAGAAGCCTCCGTTTCCTTCTCTGTCAGAGAGGCATATCTAGCTCCTAGAATGGATGCAAGGATTAAGGGGGTAAGGTTAATGGACCATTCAGCTCAGTTCCTACACGTGGTTTTAAGACCGCTGCAGCCACAGCCAGGTAGATCCCACATAACCAGATCCCCAGCCTGAGCCCCCAGGGCCCAGGAGCCGGCGCTCAGCCTGCCTGGTGGGACCATAACTCTCCCAGCCCTGTAATCTTGTCTTTTCAGCCTGCTTTTCCCACTCCTTTCCTTCTCCCCAGGGCAGGCCTTGCAAGAACTCCAGCTGTACGTGAGGGCGGAGGCTGAGACTTCCCAGGCACAATTGTATTAGAGGTTTCCATTTCCTGAAGACCCGCTCATCGGAGATAGCCTGTTTCCAATTACTGTACCTACCCATAATTAGATGAGAACAAACTGAAGAAATGACCTTCACTGGAGCCACGGGCACCAGATTGGCTTTGAAGCTTTTAAAGTCGTTATTAATAATGAACATTTTGGTGATGAACTTTTGACCAGGTGCTCATTTGAACATAAGTCCTCATCAGCACCCTTCACCCAAGAGGCTGGCGTGGTGGAAAGCGACTGCCTGGGAAATTGGCAGCTTGGAGTACAGGTGCTTGGATATGCTTGGAAACCCAATTCTCTTGGTGCCTCAGTTTCCTCATCTGTAAAGGCAGGTGTGCAGACCCTGTGGCCTCTGGGATTCCTTTTACTGCTATATTCAGCTTGAACCTAGCTGGGAAAAATTAAACCACCCAGAGGCAGAGTAAGTAGCTCCACATGACAGTTAAAAACACATTGATTGGTTTTGAATCTCTGGTCCAGAAACAGACCTTTACAAAATAATGCTGCTCCTTGAGCCTTTAGGAGGGCGATGCTGGGACTTGACTTCCTGCATGGACACAGTTTTCATATGAATATTTTCTTCACACAGGGAATGGAGGTCATTGTGTCTCTCTGTAGTTTTTGAACTTGGCTTTTCATTAGAGTTATCTTTGGAGCTTTGCAACCCAGGCCACCCCCGGGAGCAAGGGGAACAGACTCTGGGCGTGGGAGGAGGCATCCGTAATGTTTAAAAACTGCGCATGTGGTTACAGTGTGGGGGTGACATTTGTTTTCTCTGTGCTAGAAAGTATGCCTCAAACCTTCATGCATTCGTGAGTCACTTGGGTTTTGCTGGAGTGCAAATTCAGACTCAGCAGGGCTGTACTGGGAGCTGAGAATCACGTGTCTAGGTGTCCTTTTTGGCACCTCAAAAAGAAACCCTGTGTTCATTAGCAGTCATTTCCTATTTTCCCTTCTCTGTGGACCAGGAAACCACTCATCTACTTTCTGCCTCAATAGATTTGGCTGTTCCGGATACTTCCCCAAAATGGAGTCATACAATATGTGGCCTTCTTTTTGTAACTGGCTTCCTTCACAAGGCAAATATTTTCAATTTCATACAAACAGCGCCATGTTTCAGTACATCATTCTTTTTTACAACATGATTTGCAAAATTTTCTCCCATTGAGTAGGTTGTCCTTTGAAGAACAAAAATTTAATAATTTTGGGCCTCCTCGGTGGCACAGCGGTTGAGCGCTGGGTTGCGAAGCTGCCCGCAGCCTCCGCAGCACCGGTTCGATCCCCCACCGCTGGGCGAGGGTCCCACATGGCACGCAGACCTCTCCTGCCACCCGTTGCTCCCCTCAGCAGTGTATTTCGTCAGTCTGCTTGCTCTGCTCCCAGCTCTGGCTCTGGTGAATTCTCTCACCCTCCCGCATTTCTGACTGTACCCAGTGCTTGAATAAATAAATAAATAAATCTAAAAAATATAAATAAATAAAAATAAAAATGTTTAAAAAAATTTAATAATTTTAATGAAGTTAAATTAAAAACTATTTTCTTTGTGGCTTACGATTTTGGGATCATTTCTAAGACTCCATTACTTAATTCAAGGTCACAAAGACTTACGCCTGTGTTTTCTTCTAGGAGTTTTATAGATTTAGCTTTTATACTTAGGTTTCTGATTCACTGTGTACTAATTTTTTATTTTACATCTGAGCTTCATTCCTTTGTATGTGGTTATCCAGTTGACCCAGTACCATTGAATAGTTTTGGCTCTCTTTTTGGAAATCAATTTACCATTGCATCAAATCTTTTTTGTTTAAAAAGATTTATTTATTTGTTTGTTTGTTTGTTTGTTTGTTTATTTATTTATACAAGAACTGGGGTACAGGCCAGATGCGCGGGAGGGTGAGAGGATTCACCAGAGACAGAGCAGGGAACAGAACAGGCAGACTGACAAAATACACTGCTGAGGGGAGCAGCGGGCGAGACAGGAGAGGTCTGCCGCACCATGCGGGACCCTCGCTGGCCGGCCGGGATCAAACTGGTGCCACAGATGCTGCAGACAGCATCACAGCGCTGCACTCAACTGCCTGCGCACCAGGGGAGGCCCCATTGAATCAAATCTTGCTTTAGAAATGTGGACAACTTAAGGAATTCTGGGTTAACTCACAGGTGGCCAGTAGCAAGTCAACTTTATTGCCAATTCTCCAGATATTGTTGAGGTTAATTTGAATCTGCATATCACAGAGTGAGAAGCTGAGATTCCGTGTCAGCCAGAAAGAGCTCTAACGCCATGCCCCAGGACATTATTTTTGACCTCATTCTGTCTAGCATTTTATTGATGATTTGAATGGGGATGCGGGTCTAGCAAGCTTCCAGAGGACTCAAAGTTTAAGAGTTATTCAATACTGCATGTAAGACAATTAAAATTCATAGGTTATACAACTAGATGGAAATTAATAAGATGTAGTCAACCCAAGATAAATAGGAACACTTAGCTTTAAAAATTTTAATTACATAATCACTGGCTATTGGAGACTTGCCTGGAGGTTTTACTTAACAGAAGTATAGTTCCCAGATTTGGGGGGTGATGGGCTCATCCTACTCTGCAATAGTTCCCCCATATGTTCTGGGAACATTTAGTTTATTTGACAGTGGCCACAACCACAGTTATGGTGACAACTGGTTAGTTGTCCCAGAAGCTTCCAATTGAAAGGCTGAGTACAGCTTCCCCACTTTTGGCTTTATAACCATGGACTCTATTTTCATAATAGTCCAATCTTCAGTCTACTGTGCAAGCCCTTCCAAGATTCCAAGCCAGATCTTCCCCAAGAGCAATTAAAAAAGACCACATGTTGCTCTGCCCACATTCCCTTTCCTCATATTGGGTATGGCTTATTCCTTATGAGGTCATTCACCGAAGAACGTGACTGGAGCAGATGGGGTGGTGCCTGCTTGATGCAGACTCAGCCAGACCCTCCCTGCTTGGTGGAACCTTGATGAGACTATGGATTACCTTCTCTCTGGATGCCCAGGGACATAAACATTGTTCACCCATGACTTATCTTGACTGCAACTTCTGGTGTCTCCCTTGAAATCACTGGTGGTACCTCAGGTTCTATTGATATTGTAGGGATCTTACAGCTCCTATGACTTTATGTGACTTTTAAGTTCTCAGAAGACAGATTTTCATTTTAAACTCAGTGAAAGTATCAAAGCCAGCGATACACTTTAAATGGGCGAGTGTATGATTTGTGAACTATATCTCAATAAAATGTTTCTATCTACATTTATACCTGTAGCTACATTATATCTACATATTGATTGATCTGTTTGTCCATCCATGTATGTGTATGTATGTATGTATGTATGTATGTATTATCTAGCATGGCAACTGGATGAATCTCAGAGTAAGGATGTTCTATGGGTAGAATCTTAGGGCGAGAGCAGAAATTAGGTGAAGGAAAATTCAATGCTAAAGTTATTTCATGAATAATAATGGAAGACTGTCCTCTTCCCTCCCAACTTAATCACTTCTGATTAGGTCTCTAATTCTTTATACTAATTCATGACAATTCTTATTATTATTGAGAAGGAAGATTTAAAATTCCAAATTTCAAGGATAAATATGCAAACTTTCATTTTGAATGTGTCATCCCATGAGGCTACGCTTCCTGTGGGCATGGACACGACCTTCCGATCGCGACGTCCTGGGGGAGTATCTCAGAGTTTAAAATGGAAGAGGACAAACGACATTCTTTAAGGAAGGATATTTTCTTGCTCACTTCGGAATCAAAAATGTTATTTTATAAGAGCAATTAAAGTGATCATTAATCTTGGGCCTCACCTCGTGTGATGACTTTCAGGAGCTCCCTTCCTGTGCTCTCCTTGGTCGCAGTGTTAGGGCCAGGCCAGAGGGGCACTTCTGAGGCTGGTGCAAGGAGACCGGGGAAGGTTCCTTTCACCAGAGAATCAACACCCTCAGCCAAGAGGACAAGTTGGAGCCACAGGCGGTTATAAGCAACTCAACCTCAGGCACTGGTCCCAGCCAGTTGGGTAGCCTCAGGTCCCAGCACTGCATTTGACACATAGGAAGCATTTAATGTGATTTTTTAAATGCCAAATGTTAACTAGGGTACAGTGGGTAACACAGACAGACATCCTTAGCAGAAATAGTAAAGGAGAGGTTTTTAAATAATTGCACACAGATGAAACTATAAACTGTAAAATACCTTGGGGGAGGGAAACATACACATAGGGCAGGAGGAATTCTACATCACTGAATGGACTGCACGGACAGCAGACACCTGAGCCCTCATAAACTTTACTTCCGCCACGCTAAGGGGCTGTGTTTAGACGGCGGAAGTGAGTTCATCTCAGCTCTCCCCAGGATTCATTTACTGAGAGGGAAAGTGCCTTAGCCCACCTTGCTCCTTGTTGGAGGAAGGAGTGCTGAATAAAGGAGCTCCTTGGGAACCTTCTTGCAGGTAGAACTTTGGCATCCTGTGTCACTGCTTAGGGAGAGAAGGCAACTCGGTGCAGAGGAGCTGTGGGTCCCCAGTGAGGAGGGGCTCTGTGCTGCCTCCAGGTGCAGAAGGTGAAACATGCTCCCTCCCCCACCTTTGGGCTCAGGTTTTGAGATAAATACACCACACTGGCCCATCACAGAAGCTGGGGGTCCTTCGCTCTTGCTTATTACCCTTATTCTGCTTCGAGCTCCTTGTAAGGTGCTCTGTCCTCATCACCCTTCTGGATGCCTCTGCTTTGAAGCCCCAGTAGGAACTTGGCACTTCATATAGTGAAAATAAGCTCATTTCCTGGCCCCACCACCTCCTCAGCTGTGGCTCCTTCTATTCACCCTGACCTAGTAAACGACATCATTGAGTCCCCTGGGCTGGGAGCCTGGCTTGCTGCCATCCCAGCTCCCGCTCCCTCTCCTCCCAGAGCTAATCAATCACATTCCCATCACCACCACTCTGTGTATTTCCTCTCCCATCCCCAGTGCTGCACCGTGAGTGATTTTATCCAATATTAATGCAATTACTAACTACGTGATCTTCTTGCCTTCCTTCTGGTGTCCTCCAATCCAGCTTCCATGGTGCACTGGGTCTTTTAAAGGGCTAATATGACCACTTTCATGCATGGCTTAAAACCCTCCCCTATCTTCTATGGATCAAGTTCAAATTCTTTAGCATAGATTTAATCTCTAGAGATTTGCCTCCTCTTCTATCTTAGTATGTGTGCTGCTGAAGCAAACACACCTCCTCTTCTATCTTGAAGAAGCTTTGAACTTGAACCTTCAATCCTGAAGTTTCCGGGAGGGGTTGCGTGCTCCCACCTCTGTCCAGTGCACGCTGCTCTCTCCTGAATTGCCTACCGGGGTACACCCTCACCTTTTAGACTTTGCTCAAAAGCCACCTCCTCTGTGAAGCCTGCCCTGTTTCTCTCCCAGTCCCCATTCAAAATGAAACTCACCACTCCCACTAGTAGGACTATGTTGTAGTCCCAGAAAAGCCACACCTTGGTGGTGCAGCTTATTCACTGTGTGACCCAAGATGGTTACTGAACCCCCTCTTTAAATTGTGGGGATCTCAATGCCTACTCACAAAGTTCTTTTCAGGATGAAGTGGAATCATCCCTGTGAAGTACTGGCCCATGGGAAGCACTCAGCACACGTCCGCTATGATTCAAACTCCCGAGAGATGCTGATCGAGTTCCACCCTAGGAAGGTAATGTCCTGGTGTGTCTGCCTTTGTGGTCACCTTTCACAACTACATCCAATCTCATCCATTTCCTTAGATCCGAGAACAGTGGGGATACAGACTCTCCCTGTCGCTGATGAAGGAGTGACAAGAATTAAAGTTGTAAAGGAATCATTTCATAGCTTCCTGCTGTGTCTCAATGGGTCTCAGGAAATCAATTCGCTACAGTTCATTGATGGTATGATTGAGAGTGGATTTTCCCAGTGGGGGTATCTGGGCCCCGTATAAAGATGAGGAAGAAAGCACCGACAGTCCTGTGTACTCCCTGGTCCCTACCCAGCTAGTAGGGCTGACATGTTGGCCATAATCTTGTTCTTTCTCACTTGTGGGAACATACCTCAAATAAGAAAAATACATAGCTAACACCTTAAACCTTTAAAAAATTAAATTGGTAGTTCAAGAAACTCAGGCAGGATATACAGATTTATTGTCATAGCAAAAGGTTATTATTTGATTTGCTCTTTGTTAAGGTAATTGCTCTTGTCCATAGTCAAAACTTTCCTAAAATTGATCTGTTTGGTTGGAAATGGGCCCCCTTCTGGACGTTACCAGTTATCTGCTTCATTGGGCTGTAAATAAAATGTGAACAAAATAACCCTGTATTCATTTTCTGCTGCAGCTCTAAATTTAATCAGAAAAAGACAAAATACTGTATTGTCCAGAAATTATAGAAATTTACCTCCTGTGAATGTCATCGACATCTACCTTTGAGTTTAGAGAACTATGTACTAAAGGTAAAGCAGATAGTTGTAGATAAATTTAGTTAAATGCACATCTTGCAGAAATCCATAATTAAATAGCTTTCCTAATTACTGCCTTAAGTCACACTATGTCCTATAAATCCAAAATGCTTTGTGTGGCTTACATTGCTATTCAGTTGATTGTCTTGGGAAAATAATATTAATGAAGTAATTCTTATGAAATATTTACAAGTTTTTTCCTTACTAGAGAAAATTTTATTATTTTGTTTGTGATGGCATAATCTATTATCTTAATTGTGAATTAACCCCTTTTAATTCTCAAGTCTGACATTTGAAAGGAGAAGATTATTATGGGCAGTGAAATTTATGTCACTTGAAAGTTTGGCTAATGAATGAATATAGATCACTGAATTTCTAAAGGGTTCATACTATTTTAATTTTATAAAGAATTGGAATAAAACATAAGAATCAGTCTCTTCTTCGGTGAAAATATTTCAAATTTCTTAGTACTTTCATCGCCTGGTTAGTATCCATTGTTCTAGTTGTTTCTCCTAATCTTAGATATCTGGTGTTATAAAGTCATGGAATGTTAGCTCAACATAGTACTTTGAGATTATCCCCAAATGGAAGCTTCTGGAAAGAGTCTCAATCTACTTTTGGTCTTCTGTGAGCAATGTTGGTAGTACTTGGGTCTAACTTTGGTCCAAGAAGCTAAATGCATCTTTTCCCTTTGCCCTTCCCCACTTAACTTACATTGGCAATACCAGAGGGATTACTGGTCACTTCTAATTCATTTTTCTAGTGACCTTGACTGGCAACCTCTGTCATGAATTTTACTGAGTAAGTGATATTTCCCGGGTGTCTCCAATAAACAGGGCTCTGAATGTGTGGTGAACTGAAGCAAATGAATTATCTACTAGTATAAAGCTGACAACAGGGAACTAGTTCTGTTTTATTGAGTTATCCATATTGTTTGACATAATGAGCTGTGTTGCAATACTTCCCATATTTCTGCCAGTTGTAATTAGTTTAAAATTTGGGTCTTTTTTATTGTTGTTGGTACTTAGAATGGCTTCATGATTCTATGCAGTTACCTCTCCCCACAATCATTTGCTTTCATTACTTACTTTGTACCATGTTGGGGCAAGTCAGGAGAAAACCATGTCCTTTGTTTGAGAACACTATGGTAGGTACTGCACACACTTCATACATTATTTGTAATTCCAGGCCACATTGAAACTATAAACTTCATAAACCAATTCCATCATTATTCCCTTGGAAATTACTTAAAAAGAACACCTTTCCTCTTGCAGAGGAGTCTGCTGATGCATTCAAATTTCCTTTTTCCATCATTCACTGTTGCTTTGCTGCTTTGTATAAATCTGATTTCTGTCCTGGACTTTCCAACTTCTAAATACAGTAGAATCCTTGATATTTGCAGATTTCTGAACTTACAGAATTGACTATATTCTGGGGGCCCCTTCGTTGTTTGTAGTTTTGCAAAGATAAAAATTATAACAGTGTCTGTTGTAGGCTGGTTTGTTGGGGAAAGCCCAAGAGGCCCTCTGCTAATAAAGGACAGCTGCTGAAATGGTGGGGGGGCCCCTTGGTAATGCTATGACTCCCTATTTTAAAGAGAGACCGACAATCACACCCTGGCTGCAGGGCTATCCTTGGCCAACTAACCCAATTTGCAGCAGTGAGTAGCTAGGGATTTGGAGTTGATGCCTGCAGAGACAGCGGGTTTGGGGGGGGGGTAGGGGGGGTAGTGGGTGAGCAGCATTGGGTAAAAAAGGCAAGAGGAGAACAGATGGAGGTGGGGGGGTGCTGGAACTAGGTTTGCCCAAAGTAGGGAAGGAATGAAGATAATATTTAGATCAGGGAAAATGCCTCTAGCACCAAGAACTCAAATTCTTTATTACCCAAATCCCTTTGAATTTCTGATACCCAAGAGGGGTTCTACATCATCCATCCTCTCTCTCTCCCCTCCTCTCCCTCTTGCTCCTCCCCCTCCCCCCTTGCTTTCTCTCTCATTGAAATAAAACTTCCAATCTTTCCTTTCTTGGCATTTTCATTTGAGGGAAGACATGGGGAAGGTGACCTGGGCGTTTTGTTACAGGCAAAGTTTCTCCTTTGAAAAGTTTACAAAGTCCAGGAGACCCACCGAAGAGCGTTCCACTGGCATCTGGACCACTTGGGGGCCATGACTGATGGTGGGTGCAGGGATGGGAAGGTGCTATGGTGTTTCCCACTTCGCCAGATTTAACATAGTCCAAACAAGCCAGAGGGCAGAGTGGGAACCAGGCCTCCTTCTCGGTGAGTTTCTGCAGAAAAGATTTCTTCTCACATCCCAAGTAGCACTTACAGACAGTGTAACAAGTTCAGTTTGTAAGAATCTGTTTAAAAGATGTCACCACACACATTAAAATAAAATTCTCTCAGGGAAGGAGTTAGTCATGTTTCTTATTGCAGACAATTTGGAGGAATGAGGTTTGGATGGCAGGACCTGAGTGCAATACAAATGTAATTGTTTGGAGGTAATTTGCAGAAAAATGAAGTGTGCTTGTACTGGGAGTTCAAGGACATCAAAAAGTCTTTATATGATGGGTGAAAGCTCTCTTGGAAATTGCAGTCTAAGTCCAGAGCTGTCAGTCCAGGGATGGGGACCTTCATTTTGGGTGAACTCTTAGTCCTCCAAAGGGAAAGCAGCTATGATAAAAACACACTTCACCACTCAAGGATTTCTTCCTGTGGTTCTATGTAAATGGGCACTTTATATCTTAGCACTTTATCTTACACAGCTCATAGCACTGTCAACTTGATGATACCATTGCTGCTTGAAGTTTCATTGGTAGAACTGAGATTGACTTTAAAAAGATTTAGATAGTTCCCCCCTTCCGTTAGCACTAGTTTTGGGAAAGATTAAGGTGTCAATAATTGCCTATTGATGTGACCTTGGGCATACATTTGCATAATACCTAGGAAATTGAACTTGGAAGGAAAATACTTGGGGAGGTCAAGCCAGAGCCATAGTCTGGATATCTGGGAGTGTGAGAGGCTGCTTGAACTTACAGTTCAGCACCGGATCCTCAGTGCCTGGGGTCCTTCTATCACTTTCTAGCTGTGGTAAATCAAAAGCTTCCTCAAATCTGTTCCCTTGGCAATATGCCTTAGCTCTTCTTACTAATAAGTAGAGTCCACTTACCTTCCCCATGACCTGCTCCAGTCAGCAGAATGCAAGGAAAGTGATACTGTGTTGAGAGCACACTGTAATATGTTCTGGGAACCAGACTTTTTGCTCTAGCAGAGGAGAGAGCAAGATCATATGTGTAGACTTGAAGTTGAAAACAGTTGTGCAAAATCTGCTGCTGGTGAGTAAAACCTGTCTTTTCAACTCTCATTAAAGATCAACGAGTCATGTAAGAAGATTTAAATAATGGACACCCAGTCTTTCCAGCTCCACAGTGCATTCTCTAGAAAGGAAAAGAGAAATCTCAGCATTGCCCTCCTCTGTGCTTAAATGGCATTAACACTTCTTTTGGTCAAAACAATGTAGAATCAGACCCATCTCCACATCCCAAGACTAATTACATTTAATGTCAATGCCTCACTGTTCCTACCTATATAAATTAAATTCACACTTGCATTGGAACAGTTCTTACAGGGTGAAATCTGTCAGACTACATCCCTGGATTGAATCCTCACTTTGATTATCTAATAAACTTTTTGCCTAACTATCATTGAGACTATTTCCAGTTAGCAGTGTCAGTTCTAAGATTCAATTCCTCAAGAGTTCTTACATACTTCCACTTTCACATGGGACATGCTTCTGCCCTGTGAAAAGGCCAGAGCTAGCCAGAGTACAAGAGGTCACATGGGGCTAATGGGCACAACTGGCAACCATCTAGAAACATCCAGAAATATCCAGCGCCAACAACCTGCCGTTGATGGCAAGGCAGCAAGAACTAAGAGGAGAAAAAAAAAAAAAGTATGTATACCTGAGCCTACTTCACATATTCAGAAAGATTTGGGGATTTTTATAACTGCAATAACTAAAGTGGTACATTAGTGATGTGATCATGAACATTGCTTAATTTTTCTCATGTTTTCTCATTTTTCCTTAATGTTTCTCATGTTTCCGCTATACAATGTGTCTAATAATGTTAACTCAGAGCAAAGCTTGTGAAACTCTCAGCCCAGTGTCTTGAGCACAGGGAGTGGTAATAGCCATTGTTCTTAGAGACAGATTTGCAGTCAGGCTGCCTGAGCTTGTTCTGGGATGTTCCATAAATGCTAAGCAGTGTAGACACCTTCACCTGTAGCCATGTCTCTGTGAGGGAGAAGCGTGGGAGGCGAATGGAAGTTAGGGCTTTTCTTCCAAGTTGTAGGAAATAGGAAGAGGGAAGAGGAAACTGATGGTTGGAAGGAAGGCTGTATCAGTTCCTAGAAGTGGGGGTTGCTGGAGGCAGTGGGGTATTGGCAAAGGGGTGACCCCTCCAGGGCCTCTGCATTTGGACTTTACCTTGTTGGACAGAATCTGAATTTGCAGCAATCATCTATTTATAGAATTGGATGTTTCCAGATAAAGGAATACCAGTCTGGTGCTTATTCTGTGTTAGATAGTGGTGATGTTGGCGAATCTCTCTGTCTTAGGCTTCAGAAGATGCAGACATAGAGAAGGATCCACCCAAATCTGACTGCGGGAGTCCCCCAGGTCTGAAAGGTATGCGGGGTAGAGTGCAGAAGGCACGGAGCGGTGAAAGGGGTGCCAGGTGGTGAAGGGGTGCCTTGGGATTCCAAAGACATGCACATCCAGCCCAGAGCTGCTTGGGACCTCCCTCCTCACACCTCTGCTCCGAGTCATAACCAATTTTCCAAGATGCAGCTCAGTTTTCCTACAGGGAGAACTGCATCTCCAGAGAGACGAGTCCATGCTATCTGCTTCATAGATTATTGTTTGATAATGATGGCGGTGGCCATTTGCACACTGTGTTTTATGTTTTGTGCTTATAGGAACAGCAACTATCAGGAAGATGTATCCTCAGGAAGCTTGAACTCCTGCAGTAGTCCAGTAGTCTGTCACTCAGTATACATTAGAGTACCCAGGAATTAAAAAAAAAAAAAAAACAAGATGGAGGATGTTTTGGCTCCATTGTAGTCTAATGGGAGTAAAACCAGGATATCGTTATTTTCCAGATGTTCTCCTAGGGGTTAAGAATTAAAAACTTGGAGGGCAGCTATTTTTCCCATCTCAAATAATACAAAATGCAGGGTGTTTCCATAGTTGGTTAATTTATGACCCGATGGCTTCAGAAATCCTTGCTGTTTCCATATTTTTGTTGCCTTCTATTTTGGCTTTTGTCTCAACCTCATGGTTGTATGATGGCTGCAGTGGTGCCAAGCATCAGTTCCACATCAGTTGTATCTTAAGACATAAATGGGAAGACTTCTCCACACGCATTTTATTTCAAAAAGTTAATAAAGCCTTTCCTCAAAGTTCCCCAGATTTCCCTTATCACTCCTTGTCCAGAAGAATATCACATGCCCAGATAAACCAGTCTCTCAAAAGGCAAAACCAAACCAAAAGATTGTGATCAGCTGAGATCAGTTCTTGATTCACCTATAGCGCAAGAGAGGCTGTCACTTCCTCTGAGCATATGGCCGAGCAGAGAGAGAACCACAAAAACATCACAACTTTACCAGTAAGGACTGGGGTGCGGGTGACTGTTGCATAGTATCTGGCAAGATAGGATAGACTGGGTGGTGGTGACAAGTAAACCTCAGCATAACAAAAGTTTACTCCACAGTCATGAAAGCTAGTGTTGGTTAGACAGCTTGAATCCATGTTCCCGGATTCCTTCATCCTGTGAGGTTTCCTTCCCACCACATGGCCTCCTACGTTGCTCTGACAAGGGAGAGAGTGATGGCAGAGGCATTGATTTTAATTAATTCATTTTAACCTCCTCAACCCCTGGTAAAATACTTTATTTTTGCTCACTCTCCATTGACCAGAAAGAGTCAGTTGGGCCTGATCCATCTCTAAGGGAGTCTGGGAAGTGTTGGGGGACAGATGGAGAATTTCATGAGCACTAACTGCCTTTGCCATGACAAACACTAAGTCAGAAGTAGAGTTTGAAAATGTTAATTGAGTTCAGAGCCAGAAGTGTGTACTGGGTCACAGCACACGCTTTGGTTGAGTGTCCAACTTTGGCCTCCCATATTGTTGTACTCCCGTGGTCTCTACCACAGAGACGGAAATGCCAATCACCACCGAGATAGATACACTGGGGAGATTTTTGTTGATAGCTTTCAGACAATTTGCAGAGAGCCTCTGTGCACCTCAGGGGCCAGCAATCCTTGCTGTCAGCACTACACTACTCGATGGGCCGGAAGCTGCAGTCATTACTCAGCCATGTGTCTGCATACTGACGTGGCAAAAAGTGGTAATGCTGACATCGGGAGGAAAATGAGGCCCTACAGTCTTGCTCAGCTTCCTTACACCATGGTGCAGTATCCCAAAGGACCCCGTTCTCAACAGTCATGTTCCCCTAAGTCCTTAAATTTTATACTGACTCATCCTTCCAGAAAAAGTTGGTTAATGTTTATTAATGAAAGAAAGCCTATTTTTTACATCTTTGGGACAGTGAATTGAATTGTTGGGGTCCAGAACTTTTGATATCAACATCTTGTATTAATAGAGACTATATACTCTCCCAGAGCAACCAGAGCTAGGTACTTTCTGTGATACCTAACAAGGTTCTGTAAATCCAACTTCATAGAAAATATGTGGATTGCTTTGTCTCCAGGGCTGGAATATGTTCAGTTCCTAGAGAACTTTTAGTAAAGTACAAAAAAGTCAATATTACTTTGTCAGTGTGCGTGTTTTCTATAGTTTATGGTTTCTTCTAGGTAAAGTGTTTGTCTCAAGAAGGCATCTTCCCCCAAGACTGACATCACTAGATAACAGTTCACTGATGCTTCGAGTTATTTGAAAACAACGATGCATCACTTAGCTGGAGGTCATGAATCTGGCAATGTCGACCTTCAGAAAGCAGCTTAAACACAGGAAATGGGCAACAAAAGATATTTTGAGAAGATGGAAGTCAAAAGAAATCTCTTGCTTTAAATTTCCTGTATCACAGACTTAGATTCTTACTCACAGCCCATTGAGGCCCATAGTACCCAGAGCTCTAAAAGAAATGATCCTCTGGTCTCACAGAATGTTCTGACAGCAATCAATACAGGTGTGGTTAAGGAAACCATGATTTCTATGGAAAGCAGTCACTGTCTATCACTGAAGAATAAGGCTGTGGTAGGGCAGCCAGTAGCATTGTCCCTCGGTTAGAATGAGAGTGGATGTACTCTGGGCACTTACTACAGCCTTGAATTAGAGTGAACTGCCTCTTCATGGAGCTTACAGTTTGGTGGGAGAAAGAAGAACAAGTAATAATCGCCTGGTGACAGGATGGATAGTCAATTGACTGGTGCTATGAGTGTATAAGAGAAGACCAACTACTCTAGCCTTGGGCTGTTAGGGAGGGCTTCCTGGAGAAGATATCCAATCATTATTATATTAAACTGCAGTGTACTTTAATGTATCTTATTGTATTATCTCACATAATATATGGCATCATTAATGACATTAATAATAATAATAATAACGCCTGAGCTAGGACTAGAAAGGAGGTTGAAGGCAGGGATTGGAGGGAAGAGAAATCCTTTTAGACAAAGGGATCTGCTTGTGGAAAGGCTTGAGAGACCTGGTTGCAGAAAGTGAATGAAGAAACTTAATCTGGATTGTTGTATTTGAAAACAAGATATCCTAGTACATTTGGGAGTTAAAATTTTGAGTTTACTTACTTTCTTATTTATGCATATCTACACTTTTGGAATATGTATAATGAGCACATTTTGTTTTCCATTGGGGAAAGCCCTTGTAAGGTAAATGGTTTTTCAGGCTTTTCTGCCTTCCCACCATTAGGGTTGCCCTGCCTGATGAGGTACCTGCAGTTGTTACATTGTTGCAAACTATCTTATTTACTTCTGTGGGCCATGGGGAGAAGTATTGAGACAGACACCAAGAGAGAAGCAAGAGAAGCAGGGAAAGAGGCAGGAGAGAGAAGGAGATAAAGAGGCCAGAGAAGCCCACAGTGAAGTCTTGCAGGGGGCTTGGAGGCCTAAGGCCTCCTGGCCCCCAGGAGCTCCTGCCTGCCGTGTACCTGTTTGCCACACTGCATGGAAAGATCAATAAAAGCCTGTTAAAGCCACTGAGGGCTCCAGAAGGCCTCCTTTACCCTGTCTGCCGGATCGTAGACATCCTGCTCCGTGCCCATCCTGCCCCTACAGTCCTTTAAATTTATTTATTTATTTATTTATTTATACATTTTAAAGATTTATTTATTTATACAAGAACATGGGCACAGGTCAGATGAGCAGGAGGGTGAGAGGATTCACCAGAGACAGAGTGGGGAGCAGAACTGGCAGAAGGACCGAAAACACTGCTGAGGGGAGCAGCAGGTGAGACAGGAGAGGTCTGCTGCGCCATGTGGGATTCTCACCTGCCGGCATCGAACCCACACTGCAGAGGCTGCGGACAGCTTCACAGTGAGGCACTCAACCGCCTGTGCCACAAGGGAAGCCCCAATTTATTTTTTTTGAAAGTAGAAAGAGTTAGGTTTATTGTCTGGAGCTTTTAGTCAGGTTGCTTAGAGCTTGTGTCCTCGAAGTGGCATGTAAATCATACCAAAGCATCATAAATTGAATGTAATGAGGAAATTATGAAATTATCAAAGGCTTTATTTAGTTTGCCAAGGGAAGATGATTCTCTGCATCCTGTGTTATTTTGAACTGTCCATAGGAATGCTGTGTTTCAACATCAAGAAGGACCAAGCACATAGGTTCATTTTGTTTTTTCCTTTTTAGGAAAATATGATATCTAATTTGCTCCTTAAGGATTTTTCACTCTCTCTTGGTGGGAGCAGATGGGACCTGGGAATTCATAGGATGCTTCTGGGTTCCCAGCCCTTAAAGGAGAAATATAACTGAACATTCCTATAATTTGTCCCTTACAGTGAGGTCAGCTCCATTCCCCTAGGACTGAAGACTGGCTAGGCCGGTCATTTCCTCCCCAAATGCTGGTGAGTGTAGGGAGTGGGGTGAGCCAAGGAAATGGGTGGAGCATGCCTTTGTGTGTCCTATAGCCCTAACTATTGTTCTAGATGCATCCAAAAGAACCAGCATGATGGAGAATGTTATTTGGGGGCCATAGTCTCTATACCTCCTGTGTGAGTTCAGCTCATTTGAATCAATTTTTCCTGTCTTTGTGCTCTGTAATAGAAGGATCCATCAAAATTGAGCAACTACGATGAGGTGTGGTGGGGTGTAACTGAGTCATAGGCCAAGCGGAGAGCTTCTAGGGTCAGAACAGAAAAGGAAAATCCTCAGAGGAATAGGAAGTCTCCAGAAATAAGGGCACCAAATTCCACAGGGGACAAATCAAACATCCCAGGACTAGGGGCAACAGAACATTCCAGAACAAGGATGATAAGGAAAAAGGACTCTAAGATAAGGGTTTGGACACAAGAGTTAGTTATGGGCACAGAGACATTAAGGCAGAGGGAGTGAGACCACCAAGAACTAACCAATCACAATAGACTGATGGAGTTTTAGAATAATTAGGGAAAGAAGGTCTATGTTCCCTGAGGCACGACTCCACTTTGGCTTCCTTGCCCTCACTGACCTGGTTCCATTGGCCTGAGACTCCCTTTATTTCTGTTCCTTTTCTCCTTAATAAATTTTTCTTATTTCTATTTCTCTAGATGAACTAACCCCTTTCCTTTGCTTGCCTGAGCATCAGCCTCGTACCTGCTGCAGCTGCCTGACACACCAACCCGTGTTGCTCTAGTGGCTGGGACTTAGTGCTGCCACCGCAGCTGGAGGTTGACTGCTGCCTGGGGAACTAGACCCGAAAACCTGAAATCATGGCGTCACAGGGAATGGGGAGTCACAGGTGCTATGGACATATCCCAAAGGGAATTCTAATCTGGACCCCTGATGGTCAGGGAAGGTCCCTTCCCGGGGAAGCAGAAGCAGAAGAGAAGGCATGAAAATGAGCAAGCGTTTAACCAGGTGAAGGAGGGTGGGGAAAGGCTGCTGGTGATAAATTCATGAAACTAGAACTATTGGGCCTCCCCGGTGGCGCAGTGGTTGAGCGCTGGGGTGCGAAGCTGCCCGCAGCCTCTGCAGCGCCGTCTGCGGAGCCGGTTCAATCCCCGGCTGCTCCTCGGCCACCAGAGGAGGGTCCCATATGGCGCGCAGACCTCTCCTGCCGCCCGCTGCTCCCCTCAGCATAAATGAGCTCTAACCCTGAAACCTGGGAAAGAAACTTACAGCTGGCACCCCAAAGCAGGAGCAAGGGTGATGGGCGCTCAGCAGCTGCTTTGTTTTCTGTACTTGAGTTTCAACCCCCCTCCACCCACCCAGGCCCAGCGCTAGAGCTACTCAGCCATCACCAGCGTGTCCTGCGGTGTCTAGGTCCTTCTGCCTGCTCTGCTCCCCGCTCTGGCTCTGGTGAATTCTCTCACCTTCCTGCGCTTCTGACTGTACGCAGTGCTTGTATAAATAAATAAAAAATAAATAAATCTTAAAAAAAAAAACTGCTAAAAAAAAAGAAAGAAACTAGAACTATTTAGGTAGGACCAGCATGTGCCATGAGACAGGTGAGATGTCAAGGGGCCGGATCATGAGGCTGCTTTGATACATGTTCACACTTGGAAGGGCACAGAATGGCATATTAGGATGTCCATTCTGATGGCAGGAGGACAAGAGACCAGGAGGCAGGGAGCCCTCCCAGGTAACTTTGCCTGGGAGAATGATGCTGTGGCTAACCATGGAGATGGAGGTTTAAGTCATTCCAGAAAGGAAAGAGCCAGCCTGAGAAATTGTAATGCATTCAAGTAAACGTGATTTAGATTTTCAGAGACAGTGGTCTGGACACTGCAGGACACGCTGGTGATGGCTGAGTAGCTCTAGCGCTGGGCCTGGGTGGGTGGAGGGGGGTTGAAACTCAAGTACAGAAAACAAAGCAGCTGCTGAGGGCCCATCACCCTTGCTCCTGCTTTGGGGTGCCAGCTGTAAGTTTCCTTCCCAGGTTTCAGGGTTAGAGCTCATTTATGCCTTGAGCGTTGCCTCTAGACTGATTAAACAGATGTTCAGTACATGGGTGTTGATTTTCAAATGCACGAGGTAAATACAATATATATTCATTTGCAAGTGCAATAAATGCAGAGTAGTGTACTGTGGATTTTTTTTTTTTTTTTTTTGTGGGACCCACGCTGGTGGCCGGGGAATGAACTGGCGCTGCAGAGGCTGCGGGTAACCTCGCAGCCCAGCGCTAACCGCTGCGCCACCAGGGAAGGCCCTACTCTGGATTTTTTTCAAACCAACAAAGCTGGAAGCATAATCACCAATTGGTGTGGCTCTGAGGAGTACTTTATCATTGAAAATATTCTTATGTTTGGGGGCCTCGTTGGTGGTGCAGGGGTTAAAGTCTCAGGGCTATCAAGTCTCAGCCACTACAGCACAAGTTCGATCCCCAGCCAGGGAGCTACCCACGTGGCACAGCAGACCTCTCCTGTCTCACACACTGCTCCCCTCAGCAGTGTATTTCAGTAGATCTGCCTGTTCTGCTCCCCATTCTGTCTCTGGTGAATCCTCTCACCCCCTGCACCACTGGCCTGCACCCAGTTCTTGTATGCATAAATAAATAAACCTTTAAAAAAAAGAAAATATTCTTATGTTTGGAAGGATAGATTTGAACTCTTAGTGGTTCAATGTTTTATATATATATATGTAATATATATACACACACATATACATGTGTGTATATATATGCATCCTATATATATATCACTGTATCTATCTATCCTAAATATATCTTTTCATATCTATATATATTTACACATGTTGACAATGATGAATTCCTGAAACTTAGGTAATGTTAATATTTCCATGTTACTTTAATAAATAAATCAAAAATAAAAGGTCGAGAAGCAATATGTGGGAGGCAGGCATGATGTGGCATCCTGATGACATGACATTGCCTGATGGATTACTAGCTATACATTTGGATCCAATCCGAACAGATAGTTTTGTCTGTTCCTCGAAGAACAGGAATACGGTGGGGGTATTCACCAAGGCCTGGGTGTCTTATTCCTTTGATTTTCCTTGCTTCTCCTTCATGCTCCATACTGTCATTTCTTCTCCTTGCAAACTGTGGTCCCTGTCCCTGCCGAGAGCAGCTGTGACTGCCTCACTAAGACTTGGGCTGGAGCAGTGGACATCTGGATACGATTTCACAGCAAGCCTGTAACGTCTCCTTATTTGATTTGATGATGATTTTAACGACTGTTCCAAGCACAAAACACTGTGAATAACAAGAATCTTGACATTTATGGGGCCTTTGAAAATGAGCCTTTGCCAAGCCTGCCCCATCTGTCCTGCAGGGACTGGCCATGCTGATTAAGTGCAGATGGAGAAGCCACCCATGGGCAGGGGAGCAGGACGGGTGGGGAGGAGACGGTGAATACAGCTCTACCTCCGAGCAAAACTGCGGGGCTTGCAGCCCAGCAACAGCACATCTCCACAGTTAGAATCACACACTGAGAATTTCTTAACTATAGATGCCCCGTCACCACGTAGGGCAGAACAAATCAAAATCTCCGCAGTAGAGAGGGAGGGAGCATCTGGATATTTTGAAGCTCCTGGTGTAATGACTTTAATGACACTCATGACCCTGGAGGGCCTGCGAAACACAGATTGAGGGTCTCCCAGAGTGGCTGGCTCAGTAGGCCTAGAGGTGCCCGAAAAAAAGCCTTTCTGGACAGTTACTAGGTGATGCTTTGCTGCCTCTGTTCCGGGGCCCACACTTTAAGATCTTCCATCCTAAACTCTTAGGATGTGGGTGCCGGCTATAAATTCCCCTTAGTTCCAGAAATAATTTCATGAAGTCACAAATTATTTGATCTACAGTCTTTCATCGCTTATGTTAGGTGATATAACAGGATTGTCGGAATTATTTCTGACATGAGCTTGACTGCATAAATTTATGTGCTTATGTGGGAAAGTAGAGACAGAGCTGGTATCTGGCAGCTGTCATTTGACCTGAGTATTTTCACCCTTTCGGGCCTCACCTGTGTGGCTTGAGGCATGGGGTGGTGGGATTGTGGGCTCCACGGCTGTGGTGCGAGCTGTTTCATATAGCTGGGCAAGTCATTCCGGGCCCAGGCAAACCCAGTGCCCTGAGGGGGACAGACCTAAGGCCTGGCCTGTAACAAATATCAGTAGGGGGGGCGCCTCTCTGAGGGTGGCACCAGGGAAGGCCATTCGAGAGTGCTGGGGTATAGCAGGGAGGTCAGGAATTCAGCAAGAGGTGCTGTTAGGAGGCCTCAGCAGAGGCCCCAGGGAAGATACGAGTTTCTCTGTCGCTGGACTAAGAACATCTGTCAGGAGTTTCGGGAGAGATGAGACTCAGATTGAGCTTTAGTCCTCTGGAAATGGAGGCCCAAGGCAGGAATTGAGGCAACGAGAATGAGGCAAAGTTCTGTGAGGAAGGAACTGGGTTTTAGGACCCAGACAGAGGCCTTGTAACTCAACTGAGCTCAATTGAGGACCCAGGAGTGGGGAACAGGATGCCAGAGCTGCGCAGGTGTCTCCTGCTTGCGAGGAGGCATGTTCAAGAGCCAGGCAAGGCCTCTTAGGATGGAGGCCAGCTGGCCTGCACTCTTCACAGGTTTGTCATGGGCGAGGTCTGATCCATCGAGGATCAACTTTGCACTAATATGCATTTCACTTACCAAATCCAAGACGGGGGAGCTGCATTAAAACGTGGGCAGGACATAGCACGTCGCTGCCTGAGTGCACTTTCGAGGCTGGTCCTGGGCTGTGTGTGCACAGGTGGTCGGGACGTCTCTGACCTCACGTTGTGCAACGAGGGAGATAGACTGCCTTGCGTGGAGGGAGCGGTGACAGCACAGCATGAGGATCTTCAAAGAGAGACAGGTTTACTCAATGAGAGCAGCAGTTCCCCGTGCGTCTTTATAGTCCATGATGAGTGAGAGAGTCCTCCTGGAAGCACAGCCTGGCTGGCGTGAGCTCTCCTGAGAATGCTGACATTTTGCTCTTTAGCCTTGTGCAGGTCACTAACATTTTCGAAACACATCAAACCTTGGAAAGTACAGTGTGTTGAGAGCAGGTGGTTCAATTAGTCTTTATAGGGTCATAAATTACATTCTGGTGACACATGGTTTATCTTGGGGGGGCATCTGGGTGAGGGTGTAGAGTAGGTGTGGGGAATTCAGGGAGCTCAGGGAAAGGTTCAAAATGCTTTCACATTGTGTCTCTTCTTCCATCTTCCAAATGCTGACAACAATTTTATTTGCCTTAAAATTAAGTCACAGGATTGCTGAAACCAGAAGCTTGATTTCCTTAAAAGTGGTGGGATGGGCATCTGTGTTTTGGGGGCTTGCAAGAGGCCTGGAGGCTGTGCTGTGGGCTTTCTGTCTGGACCACCCACTCCCCCAATTATTTCAGACCCCTACACTTTGAGGTTGGCATTTTGAGCACGTCCTGTCACTGAAAAACGAACATCAGGGGAAAGAGATTTCCCATCTAGTGCATGCATCTTCATTACGGAGGTGAAAGCTAGTGCCCAAGTGAGAGAGCCCACAGGCCTGCCTCGCATCTGTCACCCTGGTCGCCCTCCACGAAGCCTGCCCTGTATCCAAATCAAGCCCCTACTCCTCAGGGAAATTAATTTGCAGCGTAGAGGGAATTCTGTTTTTTGCTTTCCACGTGGGGGCTTGGGAAGGTTGTTCACTTTGGAAAGTGAAGTAGAGGCAGGAGGGAGATGCGCAGTGAGATGAATGGCTTTGTCTGGAGGTCAGTGAACCCAAAGTTGGGAGAGGGAATGAAGAAGTAGGCAGCTGCCAGGACACAGGCGAGAAGCTCTCGGCTTAGGAAGACAAATCAGGTTATTTCTAAAGTTGGAAAGCCAACGCTGAGCGCTTCGAGATGCAGTGATTTCTGTTTTCCATCATCAAACAATATGCCACAGAGAAATTTCCATTTCAAATAAAATTATCCAGGGCATGAACCTAGTTTTGTTCTTCAAATGCTCCCTACTTAGTGACAGTCAAGGAAATTCCACAAGTTCCCTTTGAGGATGGAGAATTGAATGAGATGGAAAAGGAAGTTTTTTGATTTCTTTTTTTCAAACTTTTAATTACAGTCTCTTAATTATTCCAGGTCTGCTTCACAAAACACCTTACCAACCTGCTTTCTTTCTTTTCTTAAAGATTTATTTATTTATGCATACAAGAACCTGGGTACAGGCCAGAGGTGTGGGGATGAGAGGATTCACCAGAGACAGAGTGTGGAATAGAAGAGGTGGACTGTCTGAAACACACTGCTAAGGGGAGCAGTGGGTGAGACAGGAGAGGTCTGCTGTGCCATGTGGGTAGCTCCCGCGCCGGGATCAGAGATTGAACTCATGCTGCAGCGGCTATGGTTAGCTTCACAGTGCTGTGTCTTAACCCCTTGCGCCACCAGGGAGGCCCAACCTGCTTTATTTCTTTGTGTGACACAAAGTTACTCCAAACTCCCACTTGAACAGAATCTCTGAGAATCAAAGGTTGTGATTGATTACATAGAGCTCAGTGAACCCGCCCATAAGAGTGGGGTGATATCTGTTCAAAGAAGGAAAGGAGTTAGTTGATTTCTGATTCCACTACAATGAAAAAAAAAAAAAAACCCAGCAAGGCTTTTGACTAAGATCATGAAAGAGCAGGCCAACCACGTATAGCTGAGGTGAAATGCTTAAATTTCTTTCAGACCCCAGAGCACAAAAGAAAAAAATAAAACTCCTCTGACTTTCTTGTTTGAGCTTTGCTTTCACAGACAGCAGAACTGGACCTTATCTATATCATTTAGCCTGAGCAAGCAGAAGTGACTAACCTTGAACTGAGCTCCCAAGCCAGCTGGGGCCAGGTGACCTCAAGCACAGAGGAGGGTGTGACCCAGGTATGAGCAAAATTCAAAACTCCAGTTATCTGGAAAAAAAAAAAAAAGCCTCTTTATACTTCTCCATCTACGAACTGCTTGTAACTAGCCAGTGAACTTCTACCAAATCCATGTTTCTTGGTCTTTATCCCTCTCCTCAACCCCAAATTCTTAACTCCTTTGTTCGCTATCCTGATTTCCAAAACTGATATAACCTCATTCCCTTTATGAAACAGGGAGACAGATCTGAGATTATCTCTCCTGTCTCCTTGCCAAGTGATTCACAATAAGGCTTTTTTTTTTTCTCTTTTCTGAAACTTTGGTGTTGAGATAACCTGGCTTCTATGCAGTTTCCGTAGGGAACCCATTGCTCAATAACACACAAGTGGGGAAAAAGGAAAAAGATCATAGAGGGGGGCCTCCCTGGTGGCGCAGTGGGTTGAGCGCAGCGCTGTGAAGCTGTCCGCAGCCTCTGCAGTGCGGGTTCGATCCTGGCCGACCAGGGAGACATTCACATGGTGCGGCAGACCTCTCCTGCCATGCCTGCTGCTCCCCTCAGCAGTGTCTTTGGTCTGTCTGCCTGTTCTGCTCCCTGCTCTGTCTCTGGTGAATCCTCTCATCCCCTGAACCTCTGGCCTGTACCCCAGCTCTTGTATGCATAAATAAATAATAAATCTTTTAAAAAAAGATCATAGCGGGTTAGTCAAGATCTAGGAGATGAAGATTCTGGGCATCATCACAGTGGGATAAAATGTCTGAAAAGGGAAGGGAGAAATAAAGGAGAGTAAATGGCCTGGAAGGACCTAAGAATTGGGTGTGGCCTGGTTTTAAAATCATTACTCTCTGCTAACAAAACCTTGCAGCTTAGTTCCTATTGGATGTGCACCATTAAATACCAGCAGTGATTAGAGCTCTGTGATGGTAACGGAGACCTCTGTAAACATAGCTAAAGAGCAACAACCCCTGCTAAATATTCATGAGTGTAAATACTGGCCAAGTCTTTCTAATCCCCAGCTCATTAGCATTTTCACCCGTGATGCTTGTATGTAAGCCAGGAGACTGACATGATCCGGGACGAGTGCTTTACTTACAGCAGGTGCACAGTAAGTGTGTGTTGATGGGATTTCCTAAGTCAGCACTGGAGGAGGAAGTATTTGAGTGCCTATGATGCAGACAAAGCTACAATGAGTACCTCCCTCTGGCATAAGTGAAGATGTGGGTTATCTGGGCCTTGGCCTTGGAAAACTCAATCCCTCACAGAGGGAGCGTGTGCACTGAAACAATTAGATGGCCCTTTAAGAAGTCAGGTTATCTGGTGCTAAATCATATCACAGCTACCGCTGCTGTGAGAGTTCAGAGAAGAAAGAGAGTGATGAGGGGAAATGGAGTATGGGCATCCATCATTTTATTGTGTTTTGCAGGTTGTGTGATTTGACAGATTGAAGTTTAGTGGCGGCCCTGCCTCAGGCAAGTCTACTAGTGCCCCCTTCCCAGCAGCATGCACTCCCTTTACTTCTCTGTGTTACATTTTGGTAATTCTTGCAGTCTTTCAAACTTTTCCATTATTATTATAGCTGTTGTGGTGGCTGTGTTCAGACATCATTGATGAAACTACAGTAATTGTTATGGGCCATTGTGAACAGGGCCCATCTAAGGTGGTGAACTTAATAGATTATTGTTGCTTTTGTCCTGACTGCTGTTTCCTCATCTTTATCCCTCTCCTCAGACCACCCCACCCTCTGAGACACAACAATACTGAAATTAGGTCATTTAATAATCTGACAATGGCTTTTCGGTACTCAAATGACAGGAAGGTGCCCAAGTGTTACTTTAAATCAGAGGTTAGTAAGGATGAAGTTTAGTGAGAAAGACAGGTTGAGAAGCTGGTATAGGCTGAAAGCTGGACTTCCTGTGCCAAACAGTTGGCCATGTTGTGAATGCACCAGAAAAATTCCTGGAAGAAATGAACTTCAGGGAACACACAATTCACAAGTGAACAGCCTCATTGCTGACATGGGAAAAGATTTTGTGGTTAAAAAAGAAGACACAGGCACAAAGCCAAAACCTCATCTAGAGCAAGGCCCTAACTGTCTTTAACTCTATGAAGGTTGAGAGAAATGAGAAAGTGCAGAAGAAAAGTTGGAAGTCAGCAGAGGCTGAGAGGAAACGAACTGGTTTAAGGAAACAAACTGTCTTCACAACATAAAATTCAAGGGAAAGCAACAAGTGCTGATGTAGAAACTGCAGCAAATTATCCAGAAGATCTAGCTAATGAATGGTGAAGGTAGATACACTAAACAACAGATTTCGAAGGTGGATAAAAAACACTCTTATATTGAAGATGATGCCTGCTAGGACTTTCATAGCTAGAAAGGAAAAGTCAATGCCTGTCTTCAAGCTTAAAGGGCAGACTGACCTTTTAGGTGTTAATGCAGCTGGTGATTTAAAGTTGAGCCAATTTTCAATTACTATGCAGAAAATCCTAGTCCCTTTTAGAATTACACTAAAGCTACTCTGGGTTGCTCTATAAATGGAGGAACAAGTCTGAATGAATGACAGCACATCTGTTCACAAGATGTTCTACTGACTATTTTAAGATCATGGTTGAAACCTTGCTCAGGGGGAAAAAAAGAGGTTGCTGTCAAATATGACCACTTGGTGCCTCCCTGATGGTGCAGGGTTTAAAGACAGTGCTATCAAACTACTGCCAGCCTCTACAGCATGAGTTTGATCCCTGACCAGCCAGGGGCAACACACATGCCACAGTGGACCTCTCCTGCCTCGCCTGCTATTCCCCTCAGCAGTGTATTTCAGTTCATCTGCCTGTTCTGCTCCCCACACTCTCTCTGGTGCATCCTCTCACCTCCTGCACTTATGGCCTATACCCCAGTACTTGCATAAATAAATGAATCTTAAAAAAAATATGACCACTTAGAGGCAATGTACCTGATCACCCAAGAGCTCCCTTGAAGATGTACAAGGAAATCAATTTCATCTTATGCCTGCTAACATACATCCATTCTACATCCAATGTATCAAGAGTAAAATTGACTTTCAAGTCTTACTATTTAGGAAATAAATTTCATAAGAGCTATAACTGCCACATATTGGGATTCTGATGATGGGTCTAGGCAAAGTAAATTGAAAATCTGGTTATGTAAGCCCTGGTAGTATCTAAATGGGATGCTGTAGGAAAAGAAACAATTAAAATAAAAGAAAATCTTCTGAAAACGGTTCACCATTAGATGACATTAAGAACATTCGTAATTCATAGGATGTCAAAATATCAACATTTACAGATGTTTTGAAGTTTATTCCAGCCCTTATAAATAACCTCAGGGATTCAAGACTTCAGTGCAAATGTGGTAGAATTAAAAAGAGGCCTAGAATTAAAAGTGGGGCATGAAGATATGACTGAATTGCAATCTTATGATGAGACTTGAATGAAGGAGGAATTGTTTCTTATTAATCTGCAAAGAATGTGGTTTCATAAAAGAGACCCTACTTCTGGTGAAAATGCTATGAACATTGTTGAAAAGACAACAAAGGATTTAGAATATTACATAAACTTAGCTGATAAAAAAGTGGTGGAGTTTGAGAAGACTGACTCCAATTTTGAAAATAGTTCTACTGTGGGTAAAATGCTATTAAACAGTGTCAAGTGCTACAGAGAAATGTTTCATGAGAGGAAGAATCAATCAATGAAACAAACTTCATTGTTGTCTTATTTTGAGAAATTGTCACAGCTCAAATCTTCAGCCATTACCACCCTGATGAGTCAGCAGCCATCAATACTGAGGCAATACCCTCTAGCAAAAAGAACATAACTCACTGAAGGCTCAGATGATTGTGAACATTTGTTAGCAGTAAAGTATTTTAATTAAGACTTTTTAAACATAATACAACTGCACACTTAATAGACTATAGTAGATATAAATATAGCTTTATATGCACGGGCGAACCAAACACTTTGCATTCCTAGCTTTCTTGCTATAATCATTTTATGTTGGTGACCTGAAACTGAACCCACATCTCCAAGGTATGCTTGTGATGGGGGTTAACTATAGAGTCAAGTTATCTTCTGGCTGGGTCTTGATAATTGGTAGGAAATAGAGTTGGAAAGGAAAGTGAATTCAAGGCAGGGGCAGCTATGGAAGTAAAGCCATAGAGGCAAGAAGAGGCTGAGCAGAAGAGCAAGAGAGGAGGCATTTGAGTCGTTGGAGAACATACTGGGAATGGGATCATGGGCAATGATATTGAGGGTCAGTTGAGGAAATGGGAACAGGGTGTTCCCATAAAGCAGGACACGCTTAGAAAATTCAAAGGAACAAGGGATCAGAGCTCTAGTGACTGGCTCCAGTTCCTGTGATTATTCCTGTGAGGTAGAACCAGAGTATATGAAGCCAGAGAGGGAAATTGTTGCTTGAGCTTGTGGACAACAGGGAATCATTAAGGCTCCTTCAAGAGGGAGTTAGATTTTGGAAAGATTATTCTTCCAGTCTGCTTTTGGAAGACTGAAGAACATCTGCGTCCCTTTGCACTCGAGTCTGCCAATGTTTCCATGCTCCCAGTGATGACCCAAATTGGGCTTGGTTTTGTAAAATTTTTGATAATTGTCCATAGTTACTTTCAGTTCCAAATAAACTGTAAATGTTAATCAATCCAAATGCACTTTTGATTAATAAATTTGGTAAACGGAGTTAATGAAGTGCTAAAAAAGACATATGAAGATGCCTCACTTAGGTGAACTATTTGATAATGTAATGTCCCTCTAACGAGACCCCTGCATTTATGTTTTTGCACAGACAATACATTCAATAGATCAGATTGTTATGTCAGACAAGTACCGAGCCTGACCTTTTGTAATGATGATGTCATTTGTGTATCTACTCCTATGAATCAAGAGCTGAAGTATTGCCTCCTTTAAATTTACTTTGTGACCTACAGACTGGGTCTCCACAATTCAGAGGAAGATAAATCTGGGTTCCTCAGATCAAAGTGCAAAGAGGGAATAAAAATTAGAATGGGATGTGGTGTCTTACAGTCAGTCCATCACTGGGTTTAGATGATGATGATATACCATTTATCATATACCTGGCATTTAATAATTGAAAAAAATTTACTTTCTTCATCTCAGTAAATCTGCAGAACACTCCATTTTGTATATACTTTCATTACCTCTTTTTTTCCAGATGAGGCAACTATGGCTTGGAAATTAAGCAATTCATTGGCACATAGCTGGGGGATGGTGGAACCAGGGATACAAATCTCCATCTTTCTTTCCAGATTCCATTCTTTTAACCACCTCATGATCCTGCTTCTCCATGATGATGATGATGAATTTGGAAATATAATTTCCTCAGAAAATATAATTTCAGAAGCAGACACTTTTAGTTGCCTACCCAATAGCTAATCTTGATCCCTATTACCCGTCAATTTTATTTGAGCAGGTAATTTATCCAGCTAAAAGATTTACTTAGACTGTCTTACACCTAAGGGCGGCCATGTGATATCATCCTGGCCAATGAGACATAAGTGGTAGGTTCTAACTGATTTTCCAGTATAGGCACAGAGCCTTCCAGAAGTTCCCTTACTCCTATTCCTGCCTTGAGTTTGGAAGCAATGACTTGAGATGTGACCTCCTGGGGTAGGGGGGGTGGTGGTTTACAGTATCCAGGGGAGCACTGTTGCCATACGTCATATTCTCAATGACTTTGGAGCCAGAAAGAAATGTTTAGCTGATTTAAAAGATAAGGAAGCTGAACTCTCAGACATTCGTGAAGTGACCCGCCAAGAGTCACAGCCTCAGTAAATGGCCAGAAACCTGGGACTTTCATCTCCAGGCCTGGTGTGTTTCTACTGAAGGGCTGGGGTTACTTGTTTGGGAGAAGGTCACTAGTCTAATGAGTTGAATGGCCCTCTGCATTTGTTTTTTTGTTTGTTTTGGTTTTGTTTTGTTTTGTGTAGAAGAACTGGGAGGTAAGCCAGAGGTGCTGGATGAGAGGATTCACCAGAGAGAGTGGGGAGCAGAATAGACAGATTTACTGAAATACATTGCTGAGGGGAGCAGCGTGCAAGATAGGTGAGGTCTGCTGCGCTATATATGGATTAACTCCCTGGCTGGGAATAGAATTGAGGCTGTCTTGGTGGATCATTGTAGTGGTAGCGCTGAGACTTAACCCCAGCCCCGAGGCTACCAGGGAGGCCCCCTCTGCTACCTGAGTATTCTAAAGAGGTCTGGGGGGGCGAGGCAGTGTTTCAGGACTAGTAGATAATAAGGGTGATGATCCCATCTCTTTGCTCCCTGGAACAATGTGTGCTCAGTATTTCAAAAGGTGGTTCATGGCTGGGGCTTCCTGAGCTTCCTTGCCATTGTCCTGGCTGCCACTGGATGGATTGCTTTCTCTTTATTTTCCAGAAAAATATGGGCATCAATTCCCAAAATTTCCCCAGCTTTTCCTATGCTCTAGTAGCTTGTCTTCAGTCAACCATCAGGAAGTTAAAAAAAGATTGGAAACTTTTTATTTCATTTCATTCTTTTTGCCCTCTCCTTCATTTACAGTGAAAGCAATCTGTGCAAATACCAGCCCCATCCACACCCTCTCCGGTCTCCCTCCCAGTCAAAGCCTCATCTGGCTTCTCAGGTGTTTCTGGATTTCTCACCAGGGATTGTCTTTGGGGGTGGGAGATAAGCAGCAGCATCATGAATTCCAATTCAGGGCCTGTGAACAAAAGAATGGAGGCTCTCGCGGCCTATTAATAACTGCCCAGAGATCAGATCTTCACAGGAAATACAGAGCAGGTGCACCTCCCGAGCACTAAGGGGCATCTCCCAGGGCTCACCGCTGCATTGACCCACTGCAGTCTTGACCTTTGGCTTCTCCTCATTCTTTTAAATACTTTGAGACAAAAGCTCAATTTATTTTTAAGTCCATCTCTGTCTGGTGTCTTGGGAGGATCCCTGCACAGTCTGCTAGATTTGCTAATAGACACCCAGGCTGAATCATGCCACCTTACTCCCAGGCTCTGTCAACATTGTCTGCGCTTTTTTTGGGGGAAATGATTGGTGGTTTATGAAAAGAATGGGAAATGTTCTCATTGAAAATTTGTGATTCCATGGCAGACAGATCAGCGCTCCCAAAGAGAAACTTCTAAGAAAAGTAAAAATGTATTGATGGTTTTGTCTCATTTTTCTTACTTATTTTTAATAATTTTTATTTCCCTAAGTTGTATGGTCTCTTAAATTCTTTTTTCTTTTTTGAATAAGAGTATAATTAAGTGAATAATAAATGTATGAACACAATTTTGTGAAACAGGAGCCTATTACATTGATAAGGAATTATATAAAATGGTGTAAAGAAATAGTTATACATCTAGTTCAACTAGTTAGCAGACAGGTGAACAGAGAAGATTAAAAGAATGTAAAATGATGCACTGATATGAATCTGCTCTCTAATGGGAAGGCTATTCCACAGAGTTTTGGTGTTTACATGCCAGTTGAACATTGATTTGTTTGTCTAACAAATATTTAATTCATGCTTCCTATGCAAGAGACATGGGTATTTCAATTTAATTTTTTGGAAAGATTTATTTATTTATGCATACAAGAGCTGGGGTACAGGCCAGAGATGCGGGGGGTGAGAGGATCCACCAGAGACAGAGTAGGGAACACAACAGGCAGACTGACTGAAATACACTGCTGAGGGGAGCAGCGGGTGAGACAGAAGAGGTCTGCCTCGCCATGTGGTTTTCTCCCTGGCCGGCCAGGGATCGAACTCGTGCTGCAGAGGTTGTGGATTGCTTCATAGTGCGGTGCTTAACCCCTGGTGCCACCAGGGAGGCTCTCAATTTAAATTTACCGGGGAGGCCCACCACTACCTTTTATAGAGTTGATTAGTTTGTTTGTTTTGGTTTGTTTTTATTGCTGATTAATTTTTAATAAAAACCCAAGGCTATATTTTTATGAAAACTCTTTTTATAGAGAAGTATAAGACAACCAGTTCTCATACTAGAAATTTATAAAACTCAACACAACAAAAACCTGATGACATTGTACATACATCATATGGATAGGAATTGCAGCCATCAAAGTTGAAAATTGAATTTTAAAAGCTATGTCAACATTACAAACTGACTTATAACATATTGACATTTATGGCCTAAAAATTTCTTACATCAACAGTAATGAAATTCCTGGAATTTTATTGTAATCATTTGAAGTATACACTTAAAAATTAAATATCTCCTGGTGCTGAATAATAATGCTACCTTCTCCTTACTACCCAAGACAAACATTCATAATTATCATTTTTAATATTTTTAAACATTTTAAGTGAAATTATGGTAGTTGTGTAACTATTAGCTCACTAATATTTGTAAATTTTTAATATAAAAGCTATACTTAAAAATGATGTCTTTATTGTGTATTTTATTGTTACTGATGTGAAGTCTACTAATATTAATCCACAAAATAAAAATTTCCATTATTTGCCAAAAAAAAAAATGATTCTTTTTCTGTGAAGGAATTTAGTCTTACAGGAGGGTCAGCTACAAAAATAACTAGTAACAATATGATATGAAAGTGTCTTGAGGGCAATAGTAACAGGAATAAAAAGTATTAGGAATGTGACAACTTACACGTTTGTATGACAGTTTTCATTTTATAATGTCTTTATTGTGAGGAACTCCAATTCTTCTCTCCTTGTGATTTTCCTGGAGGGTCTCTGCTTTCCTCCAAGTGACAGGGAAATGCTGGAGGGGACATTGTTTTCCACTTCATCCTCATTTTCCAGAAGGAGAATGAATGTTCAGTTAATTTAGAGACTTGATTTCCATGGGGTCACTTTGTTGTCGAAGGATGAAGAGACAGGTAACAAAGGCCCATTTCTAGTTTTCTCTGACGCTCAGCCTGCTGGGGTCTGGACTGTAGAGGCAGGCTGATCTAGCTTTTGACTTTAGACTTTATTTGCAGAATTTACTTTACTACAGGCCTCTACTTAGCCCCAGCTGGCCTTGGGTTCAAACACCATTCTGCAATACCACTTTGGTAGGTATCAGGGGATGGTAACAAAGCTGAACCACTGACCCCCATTTGGCTTTGGGTATTTATCTCTATTATCTGGAATTCAGAAGACAGGAGAGATGAAATATTATGTTCAACAGTCTCACTGGATCATTGTAATAACCTTATAGAAGATTTCAGTGGGATTTTTTCCCCTTACTTTGCGTGAGAAGAAGCAGGCAGAGATTGAGCTTGGAAGGAATAACAGAATGCCAGCCTCACAGACAGGGGTTCAGCCCTGGTGCTGTCACCCATGCGTACATTGATCTGGGGATGCATTCCTTTATTTGCTGAGCCTCAGTTTCTTTCTCCATCAAATAGAAATAACATCATTACCCTGTAATTTGTTGTCGAGACTGGACATAGTGTATGTATCAGTAGAACACTAAGCACATTGCTTGATGCACAAAAGGAACTCAGTAAATATTTGACCTGAGTTGAAGTTAAGTTATCAAGTCAAAACAGAGAATTGAGGCGTCCAGCAAAGCTGAGACCAAGAACTGCCTGTATGCGCAAGTGGGATGTCATCACAAGGAATTCCAGAATAGAGATCAATCATCTACTCCCTGGGAGCAGAGAGTGCCAGCAGTACCTAATTCTGTGTTGATTTTTCTTACACAAGCTACTATAAAATGGGCTGTGCTATGTTAATCTTGTTGAGCAGCATTTTATTTCTCAGAAGAGAAAAAAATTTAGGTGGGGGGGGGACCATTAGTTGGATGGTGAGCTGTGATTTACATGTTCCAGGAGAGGAGGGCCCAGCCTGTGTTTTTCTCCATAGTGTGGCTAGTGCTTACACAGAACTGTGTGTATCTCACTGCTCAGTAAGTCCTTGGTGAATCAGTAAATAAATGAATGTGAGCTAGGAGAGGAACTTGAGTCAATGGAGAAGACCTCATATGAAAGGCGGGACTTGAGAAAGACCTTGACGAATGAGTCGATTTTGTAGGAAAAGAGGACACTTTGGAATGGTTAACAAGTTTAAGAAATACTTTATTATGCAAACTGAGCTGGGAAATAGTGGGTCATTCACATGGATTGCTATGGACAGCAAGGTGATATAATTACTTATGGTGTCTGTCTCTATTAGGAAGATGCTGGAGATACTGGATTGGCTTTGCTTTTTGTTGGTAGACCAAATAAAATCATGTTTTACATTTGGGATTTTTTATGTTGCTGGTGACAACAATATTTCTTTAAAACAATATTCCTTTGAAAGACTATCCTTCCTGGGGAGGTTGGTGGGTGCAAGCAGGAGGAAAAATGGCAAAATAAAGCATAAGCTTTGATGCATACACCCCCCTCTTTAAATGCACTCAAGTCATAACTGAGCAGTCCTGACACTCTCCATTAATTTACTGAAATTAATTTTTTTCATCCACCACTTTTAATGTTACAAAGTACTTTACAGTGAGAAGCAAAATGAGCTAATGAGATAATGTTTTATAGAACCATGTAGCAGCAAGTTTCCTATCATTAGCAAGAAAGAAGAATATATTAAACATGGCATGAATAGACAAAAACTCTGAAATAGCAACAAGAGAAGAAAGGGCAGAAGCAGGATGTAACTCTAAGTCCTTTATCCTTAACTGTAAAAATAGCTCAATTCATTGGCTGGATTCAGAGTGAACTGAAGACAAGGGAGCCGGCGGGCTGAGCACTTGCCCTTTCTAGAAGAGAGAGTGCAAAATTCTTCACTTCCAATGGCTTGTCCTGCAGAACCTGGTATAGATTATAATATGTGGAGTCCATCAAATCTGAGTTCAAGTTAAATGGTGCGATGCATCAGCTGCCTACATTGACCCCTGTATGATTAACTTTGTCATCCATAAAATGGGTGTGAAAAACCCATCTCATGGGGTTACCATGAAAATTAGATTTATAAATAGCTCTAAAAAACCAGTTAGCATGCAAGGGATGCTCTACAAATACTGATTTCATTCCTGCTCTTGTGAGTAACAGTAACACCAGGCCAGTCCATTATATGATCTGAGTCTTTCTGGCTGCTGCTGTATGTGTTTGTGTGATGGGGAGGGCAGGTGTGGCCCAAGAGGGCCAGAGCCTAAGTTGTCAGGGCAAAGGGAGGAGAGGGAGGTGCAGAGAAAACTAGGACTTGGCAGGAAAAGCAGGGCCCTGGGGCATGGGGCTGCAGAGAAGATCTCTCCTGAATGAGAGTGTTTGGGGCCTTGGGACAAACTGCCTCGGTTGAGAGTCAGCACCTGGTGTTTCAGGGCAGAGTGGGGCAGGGGTCTGCTTTATCCTGACCCTCCAGAAAGCATTTGGTGTCTATACAGCTTCGTGTCTCTGTTAGTGGAAAACTTCTGAAGGAGACCACTGTTTTTCTTTTTCTTTTTTTTAAAGATTTATTTATGTATGCCTGTGAGAGCTGGGGTGCACGCCAGAGATGCGGGGAGTGAGAGGAATCACCAGAGACAGAGTGGGGAGCAGAACAGGCAGATCCACTGAAATGCACTGCTGAGGGGAGCAGCGGGAGAGGCAGGAGAGGTCTGCTGCGCCATGTGGGTTGCTCCCTGGCAGGGCCAGGAATCAACTGGGGCTGCAGTGACTGGCCATAGCTAGATAGCACTGTCTTTAACCCCTGCACCACCAGGGAGGCCCATTGTTTTTCTTCTTTCAATGCAAATGCAAACGTGATTTGGTGATGATTGGAGTCCTTGGCGGCCTCTCCGCAGGTAGCCCATGGGGTGGGGGGTGGGGGGTGGGGGGGGGCGGGTAAGGCAGAGAAATGAGCAGCACTGTGCTGGTGAATGTTTAACAACTGATGGGGACAGAAGTCTTGATTAGTTGCATTTGCTACTTTTCTTTGCAAAAACTCCCACCATCTCTGATTTCAAGCTACGAATTTTGTGCTAATAAATTCTCAACATTCCAAAAATTTGAACAGTAGGCTCTTAGGAACCAGTGTGAAGTGACTGCAGCACACCCAGCTCTAGCACAGTCTAGAAAAGAGGCATCCTGGTCCACCATGAAACTTTCAGTTCACTAACATACCTGAGAGGGAGAGCATGGAGGCATCTCACACTCCAGGTGACAGGACTACAGTCAGCAAGACGCTTTGCGCTAACCCTTGCATTCACTGTCTCTGCCTTTGATTTCTGGCCATTTCTTCTTTCCCTACCTTCCCCAGTTCCTTTTCCCCCACCTACCCCCAATCTTTGATTTAAAAAATATACTTAAGAAAGAGCTAGAACAAAAATCTTGCTTTCTGCTTAGATAAAAGTTTTTTTTTTTTTTCAGGTTTCTTGATTTTTCTGTTATTACCACAATGCATCAAGTGAGAAAGAAGTTGACTTGATTCTTTCTTCCTGGAAGGAAAAACAAAACCTCTATGGGATTTTCCTAATAGGGCAAGTTCATACCTTCTAAAAGTGCATTCAGGAGTGAAATGTCGAACACCAGAACAGTGTGGCTGTCTGAGGATGCTCTATTTCCAACAGACTCCAATTTTTCAAAGCTGCTTCTATCCTCAACATGATTTAGAATTTTATTTGTTCAGTCTGTAAAGTAGAGCTGAGAATATTATGGGCTGGAGATATGAATCCTATTAATGAAACAGCATTTAGAAACGAGAGCAACGCCTTCATGGCTATTACATTGCCGGTGGATTAGTCATAATGTTCTGTGGCCCCTGTCCGAGCAGAAGCTTATTTTAAATAGCAAATTTCATGACTAAAGAGTGCAATTATTAGTTGCTATCTTCAGAGGACAGTTACAGGGCAGATAAAAAAAAAATGAACATTTTTTGAAAGCAATTAAATGGGCGGGAGACAAATTCCAAAGATAGGAGGAGGCAAGGAAAAAAAATATAATGAACTGAAATAGAATGGGATTTGAAAATTAAAAAGCAAGTTAATTTGCCATCATTGGGTAGAATAGCCCCCAGTGGGGAGGTGATTACCTGGTTTGACTTTGGGGGTTCAAGGTCACGCACTATAGATGGATGTCTCTTCTTTGTCTTGTCTTTGATGGATGGGAAACATTTATTGAAGATCAGAGCAGAGAGGGCTGAGAAGTTGCCTCTTCCCTGGTGTAAGAAGTCTTTGCTAATAGTCACACTCTACTAAAAGATGTCGGGGAAGGCAAAGAGTTTGGATGAGAGGAGAGGACAAGTGGGGGCACACTCAGCTCCAGAAAGAGGTTTTCATGCGTGTAAGTCAGACACACCTGGATGTGAAGCTGACCCTGAGCCTTGATGGCGAGATGGTGGATGAATTTCCTAACCTTTATCAACTTCAATTTCCTCATCGTGTAACAGGGTGGTCCCCAGGAAAGGGGGAGGTTCCCTGCCCCACCCAAGGGAGGGTGGAGCTGAGCAGGAAGAAGAGAAGCTGCAGAAGAGACTAAGGAAGGAAGCAGGATGGAGCCAGGAGACCTGGAGGAGGCGCATGGAGCCTAGAGACACATGAAGAAACTGTGCTTGTCTTTGGGTCGTAGACTGGGTGACACAGATGTGGGTGAGACCCGTGGGGAGGTGACCATGGCAACTTTTATTTTGATGTTGATTTTGCTCTTTTCCTTCCAGACTCGTCCGGTTGTTTGTGACCCTTTTCTGTGGGTCCCCACTGGAAGATGCTTTAGACTTGTGGCAGGCCTTGGGGCCTTGCTCTGGGCCAATCCCATTTGGATGGACTTTTACCCACGAGGGGACGGGTAACTTTGGGTGCTTGATTTAGAAACTAGATTATTTGCCTTTCCTGTATTGTTTCCTAGTTGTATTAAAGTTCCTTCCCATTAAAGTCTCATATGTTTTGTGTTGATGCGGCGGATGGCAGAACCCATTTAGAATAGGCAGGTTTGCGGGGTTTGGGCTGCCCCTCTCCCTGTCCTATAACAATCGGAATCATGGGATGGGCCACCAGGGTTGTTGTAAGAAAAAAGTGGAAAGCTTTTGGAAGACAGAGTATACAGTCAATAAGTGTTTTCCCTTCTCACAGGCTTGGCCAATCTCTCTGAGCCCAAATAGAGTGAAATGATGAAATTTGTGGGGACCAGGCAGTTTTAATTGTAATTCCTTACACAGTGTAATGGGGCTCTATGGACCAAGCCTGATGGCATGTGAGTGGACAAGAGGGCTTGGAGGCTGCCCAGTCCTGCCAGCAACCTGGAGCATGTGCTGGGACAACACAGGCACCAGAACTCCTGTCCCAGACAGCGCTGGGCGACAGGAGCCAGGATCAGCTTCTCCAGGAATCCTAAGCTGTGACTGTCTGCAACATAAGATAGTCCCCACCTAGTTGCAGGTGGGGAGGGACAAGAAGGACCTTTCATTTTACTGTTTGATAGAGATCTTGTTTCATTATTTTCTCTACAAATATGGTACTCACTTATTTCAGAAAAAAATTGCAAACACAAAGGAGTCAAGAGAAGAAACCAAAAAATACACAAAATTTCCCCTCCCTGCCATGTGAAGACTGTATGGTCCTTCCCAAACTTTTCATTTTTTTGTAAACAGATCTGTTCTGTAAGGAATGAGTTGTACTCATTATCAATTTACACCTGTCTCATTATAAACACCCTGCTTTCAGTTTAGTGACACCCCCTCAGGGTGGGTGACACATGGCTTATCCTCTGCCAGCAGATGTCCCAGCCTGTGCCCTAGTTTGGGATCCTTTTCTCCAAACCTCATACTTGTTGCCTGTGTTAATATGCAGTATTTGCAGCTCTTTGATTTGGTTAGTTAAAATCATGGGTGCTTACAAATTTAATATTTTGCTTACTTTTTGTAATGAGCATGTATTGTTTTTAAAACAAGCACTTTGCTTTTATTTAAAATTTTAGGGAATACATTTTGTATTAGCTTGCAAATTGGGTACCATCTATACTTTGAAATATAGTTAAGACACTAAATATGTGGAGAGAGACACACACACACAAATACACATATACCCACATACCTATATATATGGGGCTACAGGAAGATTATATAGCTATAAATTTAGCTGTATAAATGTATGTTTTTAAATCCCCATATAGTGTTAAATATGTATGCATAAAAGGATTTTATGTATTATATCATGAATATAGTTTCATATCAAATACACTGTCATATCATATTGGTTGACTAGTAATCAATAGCTGACCATTGATTGATATAACCTATATAATAACAACATGTAATATACACAGATAAAATAACTATACATCGGTGTAACTAGAACACAACCAATTTGTCTTTTTCCTAATTCCCAATTTTTTTTTTTTACTATTACTCTGTTAACTATCAATCTATACACTCTTAATTATTTTAGATGTTGCATTCTAAAGTCAGGTAATGAGTTTACACTTGGCAAATGTGATTAAAAATTCCATGTTATAAACAGTGGTTAGATTCCCTCTCAGGCTAGCCCAGAATAGTTCATTTAATATACAATGAACCCAAACTAGAGTTTTGGTACTACTGTATGGTATTGTATTGGGCTAAATTATGTCCCTCCTTTCACTACAAAAACCCTGGTCCCTGTGAATGTAACCTTATTTGGAAAAGGTCTTGCTGACATAATCAAGGTAAGATGAGGTCATACTGAGGTACAACGGCCCTGGCTCCGCTGATGTCTTTATAAGAGAATGGAAAGGGAGATTTGGACATAGAAACAGAGGGAAGAAAGGCAGGTGAAAATTGAGGCAGACTTTAGCATTATGCTACCACACACCAAGGAATGCCAGGACCCACCAGAAACCGAGCAGGCAAGAAAGGCTTCTGCCCTCAAGCCTTAGAGGAACAACAGGGATGTCCAGCCCGTGCTGGCCTGGGAGCTCCGCCTTCCCTGGGTTCTTTTCTGCCATGAGGTGGCACTTTTCAGAAGGGGCCTTTACAGTGTGTGTTTTTGTGTGTGTGTGTGTGTGTGTGTGTAGGGGGTGTCATACAATAACTCTCCCAATATTGTTTTAGCTGTGGGATACAGTGATAAATCCAGCAGAGTCTAGTCCAGTACAGGGTTTACAGTTCAGTGTTGGAAGGGAGCATATGCGCCTTGGGAAGACATTAAAGGGAAACTGTTATGGAATCTGTTGACACTGGTGAGGTGGGCAGGGCTTTGGCATCAGAGGGGAGATGGTCAGGTGGGGGAAGTTTGCTGGGATCAGCCATGTGGATGCTCCCTTGAAGGTGGGGATACTGGAGTGGGGTAAAAAGAGCAGTGTCTGTTGGATGGAGAAGATCTAGGAAGTTATGTTGTAGTTTGAAGGATTGTGTGCAGAGGAGAGAGAAATCCTCCTAGAAAGGAAGTCAGTTTGTCTCTTTCAGATTCATCTGAGATTCTAGCCACTTCAGTGTCATTTTCAGTGCTTGCTCCACCTTATTTCTTATTTGTTCCAGGCCAAGAAAGCCAATCTGTGACTTAAATTTGATTACCACAGATTTGTAGGCTCACTAAGACTGTGTCCTCGAAGCCAGTTAATTGGCCTAATCCATTCAAGCAATAGTAACTGAGCACCCACAAAAATGAGTCCTGAGCTAATGGCGCTGGCTCGCTTTCTGGTAGGAAGATTGATTTAATGTGGTGAATAGATGTTTTAGAGCCATCAGTTAATTTCCTTTTATGCCCCACATGTTAATTACCAGAGGAAACAATTTCATACCTAACTGAAGAAGATGAAGCAAAATGTTGATTCTCGTGTCAAATTACTTGGAACGAGGAAATCTGGGCAAGCCACAGATGGGCACTGCCCACGTGCAACCCACAGCGTGACTCGAACGATTCCACTTGACAATGAGGCAGATGTGGATGGATCTTACATCTCCTCTGGTAGGGGACTGATGCAAAGCTAAGGTTAGGCCAAATGACATAGGCATTCCCAGGGCAACAATGAGAATGGGCTTAAACCTCTTGTAGACATAGACCACAGCTGCTGCATTAGCTGGCTTAATTAAGATATCAGTTTTATCAAACTTGAGGACCTTTGATGCTAACTTAATTATTTTTATTATAAATATATGCAACATAAAACTTAGTATAAACCCTTTAAGGATTCCTAAACAACATAAAGCCCATCACATTTGCACTTTAGATGATTACATTCTATTTTATTTGTATTTTATTGAGATTGCAGTTTTATTTGTATTTAAACTGTAGGGAGATGTTGGTTAGACATACTAAATCATCACTCTCAACATGGATTTAGTACCTCTGGAGTCTCTGTGTCATTTCTGAGGGTTCTGTGCTCCTCACATAATGTCACAGGCCTTTTAGCCTTCATTTAGGTCTTTGGTTCTTAATTTTTAACACTTGAGTAATATTCTGTAGTGCATAATATTTTTGGAGGCTTTATATTGCTTGAATATTAATGAGAAGCAATGTTTAAACTCAAAATGAAAACCTGTAAATTTCCACGAAGTTATCTGTGAAATGTCTCTCAGTTTGAGACATGTCAGCTTCTTGAAGAAAGGTTTTGGTGTAATGGTTAAAATCAAGCCTCTATCTAGACTCTAACTAGATAAAGGTTGGCACAGGGAACTGACCCTTCCTAGCTCAGCAGATAAGAACAGGGCATGAAAGCAAAAGGGGTGGGGGAAGGAAGGAGTGTGGTTGGACTAGAAAGATGCTACGTCATGTAGTCTGTGCCCCTCCCCCCAGGCAGAGATGACCGTGTGATGCCATGGCTATGGTCACAGCTGACCTTCTAGGGTGATGTGGATGGTAGGGACAAAAAGTTGTCTAGATCAATGTAAAAAGGAGCCAGCCCAGATCTGTATATTAGATTCCGTGCTCACAGCTGAGTGACCTGGGCATGGTTTTGAAGATTCAGCCTAATTTTATGGGACTAGAGGCCCAAAACACAGCAGCTGAAACAAGTGTGTGTTAGTTACAATCACACATGACATACAGTCTGGGCGGGAGTCCAGAGCTTGACCTTATTGGAGAAAGTGCTCCGTCCACCTTGTTCCTCTGTCAGCCCTGCCCTCGTCCTCGGCGTGGTAAGACCACTGGCCACCATGTTCATGTGTCAGTCTCAGGTGGGGGTACGGAGGAGGAGATGGGCATGCTCCCTTTACTTTATGACTGGGAGTCACGCCTGTCACCTCTGCTCACCTCACACATCATCTTCTGGAATCTAGTCACGTGGCTGCAGGAAGGTCACATGTGCAGATGAAGCAGAAAAAGAAGAGAAAAAAGGTGTTTGGATGTGTGTGTTGGGTGGTGGGCAGGGGAGGACAACAGGCAATCTCTGCCTCAGTTCCTGAATCCTCATCTCCCTGTCTTCCCAGTCGGGGTGATGCTGGTCGACTTCTCAGGAGGAGGTTGTGTGCGCTCCACTGGTGTTTCCACAGAGACTCTTACAGCACCTGACTTGTAGAAAGTGCTACATGTGGGCCTCCCCGGTGGCGCAGCGGTTGAGCGCTGGGTTGCGAAGCTGCCCGCGGCCTCTGTGGCAACCGGTTCGATCCCCGGCTGCTCCCCGGCCACCAGAGGCGGGTCCTACATGGCGCCCAGACCTCTCCTGCTGCCCACTGCTCCCCTCAGCAGTGTACTTCGGTCCTTCTGCCTGCTCTGCTCCCCGCTCTGGCTCTGGTGAATTCTCTCACCCTCCCGCGCTTCTGACTGTACCCAGTGCTTGTATAAACAAAACAAACAAACAAATAAAACAAATAAATAAATAAAACATGCCTCTATAAGATAAAAAAAAAAGAAAGTGCTACGTGAGATGAGCTTTTGGCCACACACGTGGGCAACATCAGCCCAGCAGCGATTTCCCACCACATCAAATCGTATAGGCCTCTACACTAGAAATGACGGTGCTGGTCAATAGCAGCGGTGAACAGAGACCTTTCCAGCCAGTTCTCTCCAGGCAGCTCTGCAGAGTGGCTAGAGCACGGCTTCTAGAGTGAGGCCCCCTGGGTTACAGGCCTGATCCTGATTCATAGAGCTGTGCCATTGGGTGAAGTTACTTCACCTCTCTGGACCTCAGTTTCCTCACTTTTAAACCAAAGGTAACAACAACAGCTGCCTGGGGTTATGATAATTAAATGGACTACCATTTGTGACATGCTTACAATGGCATAGAAATGCTATACAGTTAGTGTGCCTTCCGTGCAGCAGGCTGTCACAACTATGCTGCTTTTTCCTCAGGCCAGAAACCTATCCCACTAATAGGTCCATCAAAAAAAGAGGTTGATTCCTCATTTGTCCCCTAGGATGCAAGTTCAATTGAGAGCGGGCATTTGTTGTTTTCTCTGCTGCTTATCCAGGGTCTTGATGGATAACTGGCTCCTGGAGGCTCGGTGTTCCTAGGGGAAACAGCCCATGTCAGAACTGACCTTGGCATCCTCATTTCTTATGGTGTTGTCTGGTACTAAGGCAACAATATGTCAACACAAGAAGACAGTCGTGATCTTCAGGGAAAGTCCTGGGTGCCGCACCTCTTAGGCTGGAGCTTGGTAAGAATACTGATGCTGGGGGCAGGGAAGTAAGGCCCCCAACCGCCTGTAAGACTTTGTAGGGGAGCAGGGTTATCAATGCTTTAGTTTCTTCACCTGTAAAATGGGAATAGTATTTACCTTATTGGGCACTTTGAGAAATGTGGCAACTCATTAAATATATAGGGTGTGTTTATATGCCTGACAGTGAATATAGACTCCATTATTTGTGAGGGGGCCTTGCTAAATGTGGAGGAGAGTGCAAGGGAGGAAATAGGACCCACAGTAGAGAGAAATTGGGGCCGGAGGAAGCTGCCCTTGAAAGTATAGCCAGGCCTTTGGCTGGGCAATTTGTACCAGGACAGCTAATAACCTGTAGCTTCTTTCCTCCAGGAGAAGGGTTGCCTTTTGTGATGTGAAATCATTTTGATCTTTAGGTACAGCATTTGCTTCCAATTGAAATGGTTCTTTTCCAACACAGGAAGATTCTGTGCACTATTCTGAGAAGCCTAGCAGTAGCAGACTCTTTGAAGTGATTGTAATGTGATTTGAGGCATACATCAGAGCGAGAGGGAGCTGTGTCCTTGTTGTGTGGCAGGCCGATTTGATTTCAAACTCTGGAAGCAAATAAAGAAACTCTGGGAAACAAATATGAAATCCAAGCAAATGTGGAAATGAAAAAAAGGGGGATGGGAAACGGACAAAGGCTGGAACCCTGGGGCACAGGCAGGCTTGCATTTGCCTCCTTGTTTTTTAATTTTAACCAGCTCGGCTGGGACTTCGCTGATTGCTTTGGTGAAGTTTGCCTCACTGTGGGATGACAAAGCCAGAAGTTTTCCTTGATGACACACAGAATAAAGAAATCACACTCATTACCAGTGGCAGGAAGAACAGGAAACTTGGAGGTTTTAAAATGAATTCAGCAGAGATTGTTCCAGGTGGGGTTTATGAGCAAAGATATAGCACGACTGTTTCTGCAGGTGGGGAGCCGGAGGCACAGAGAACTGCTTTGCATAACATAATCTGAGGCCTGGGACCTGACAAAATGCTTGGGGCCAAGGTCACCTCCAAGGGGATGCTGTCCCTGATGCTGTTCCCCACAAAATGCTCTTTGGGTTTACCGCTTATGCTCATGGACTTATGAAAACCAGACCCTGGACTAGTGGGATTTTTTAGGCATCATTTTATTTCATGTTCACGGAGTCAGTGGGGATGCCATGCCCTGGTTTACAGATGAGAACAAGGAGGAATGTAAGTTTGCTCCACTTTGCCCAGGGTGGTGAGCCAGATGCTCTTTGTATTCTTAAAGAGAGGGGCTGATGCCTGAAACCTGATCTGTAAACACTCATTCCTTGATTGGTGAAGTCTCTCCCTCTGGCCATGTTTCCCTACTTACTCCCCAGCTGCTGGTTCTCGGGCTTCTCTTCTCTCTCGACCACATTCAATGTGGAACATTTTACAAGTACTCATGACGGGTCTGCAAAATATCACCTTGGCTCGGCTGATCTCTAAAATTCTCAAAATTCTGTTTTGTGTATGGTTTTGGTGGGGGTGGGTCATGAGGGAGAGTCTTGGGAGTTCTGGAGGTTGAAGGAAAGAAGCAGCCCCTAGCCCCCGTACATTATCACCTACTCATCTCATTGGCGAGAAGCTGCACCTGGTCCAGCACTCTTCTCTTGGCTCCTTGTAGGGTAAAGAAAATGTCAGGCTTTTCTGCCCTTCCGCCATCAGGATAGATGATGGATCCTTGTCCTGAATGCATGCCTGATGGCGGGCACCTGGAATAGGGTGTGGGCATAGGTAGATGGGATTCAGCTGAGCTAAGACTGTGCTTTTTAAGGGCGGCGTCACGGGGGGGGGGGGGGGGGGGGACGCCAGCAGCCCCAGCCAGCAGCAGCAGCAGCAGCAGCAGCAGCAGCAGCAGCAGCAGCAGCAGCAGCAGCAGCAGCAGCAGCAGCAGCAGCAGCAGCTGAAGCCGAAAGAGAAGCCGAGAAGCAGCAGAACGAACGCTAGAGAGCCTAGATAGAGTGAAGACTTGCTGGGGGCTGGGAGGCCTGCCAGCCTCCCAGCCCCCCAGCCAGCACCCCTGCCTGCCATATGCCTGGTGAACCCCAAATAAAAAACCTGCAAAACTACTGAGGACTCTGACTCCTCCTTTACCCGGTCTGCATGGGATCAGAAAACCTGCACAGTGCCCGGTCCTGCCCTTACACTCCTCCTTCCATCTCTTTAGCTCCTAGCTGAGGTGTGTGTTTTCTTCCCCAACAAAAGTCTGCCGCTCCTGCGGGTGTCCCGCTCCATCAAGGTGAGAATAACCAGAAGTGACAGGTTTTAGTCCCTCCCTCTGAGTTGGGTTCTATCTTTTGCTTGTAGGATTTCCACGTCTGCCTTCCCTTACCCACGGCCTGCCTGGCACTTTAAGCTCCAGTATCAGATACAGGGAGGTAAATTTTCATATCTCCAAGTGCCACAGGTCCTGACCCAAAATAGTGGGTCCTTTGGCCTCTGGGAAAGCATTCATGAGACAGCATTGGGGGTGGCTAAACCAGACAAGGCTTTATTAGAGCTCGTGCATGAGAGAACCAGTGCTGAAAGGAGACTTTAGCCTGACTCCATGATGAGATTTGGAGGAGATCTTAAAAGGTAGGTCCTCAAGGTGGGGTGGGGGAGAACAGTGTTACACCTTGTCCTGGGTTGGGCTACACCCAGCATGAGCAGATAGGTTACCTTCCAGCTGTGCCTAAGGGCTCTCAGCCTTCTCCTTCCAGGAAACTGTGAGATTGTCATTGTTGGGCCTTATGGTTGGTGTGGTAAGCCAAATTCTTTGGATAAGATGTTGGGATAAGGCTTGCCAGTCCACAATTGAGTCTATCTGTTCAAAGAAGACCTATGACAACTCTTGTTGTTTGTGATCTCTTTTACTTCACAAGTGGTTCTGCTTGAATCATGAGGGCTTGGTTGAATTCTGACTGCTGTAATAAGAGAAAGAGAGAATGGGAAAAAATAGCAGGAAGAGCATGGGTAGAATCTCAGCTACCCAATGAGCATACCCCAAGTGGGCACGGGTGTGAGGCAGGGATCTGTGGTTCCTGATAATCTCAGTTCTTATGTGCCTCTCGTGGAAGAGGCATGTTGTTTAGTTGAGCATAGAAGTTCAAGAATAATTTTGGTATTACTTGTAATTTTCACCTTGTTCCTTGACGTTGTGTCCATAGCTACTGCATAAGAGGTGCCCACTGGACAGATTTGGGAGTTGCAAGTATGAAGGTGGAGAGAATAGGTGACATTCCTCAGGAGAACCTGCACATGAAAAGAACATTCCAGGAGGTACGTCAATGCATTCAAACTGCAAATGGCAACAAGAAAGTTGAGTCATGTAATCTTTACAAAAGATTGCTTTTTATATTTTTATTTATGTTGAAGGCATAAAAGTCTATAGTTAGCAGTTACTTAGAATCTATTGAAAATTGTAAAACATGAATCAGATTGTCCTAGAAGATCAGGGCGCTCGCTAGTTTTTGTGGCTGAATTATTAGGGCACTGATAGAGAATAAAGGTGATTCCTGACGTGGGGTTTGGAATACTTTGCTATGTCCTTGTTTTCATGGAGTCTTGCTATCTATACATTGCTGTAGGGGGGAAAGAACAATTTTAAAATTTGACAGCATTTACTCATTTCCTGTGTGCCCCAGGGTATCTGAGCTCACCATTAAAGTGAGTAACAGCTTAATAGAGAAGCAGGGTCTGGCTCTACAGCATTGCTTTACATTCAAGTTCAAAGACAACGAAGATTTCCCCCTTGTGCTTCCTATAGAGAGAGCCTCAACCACTGGTAGGAAAGAAGGCCTCTGTGTCTTTGCCAGTTCTTTGACCAACAACTTAGATAAGGTTTTGTTTTGAAATATGAAAAGGTTTGTTTTGGTTTCAAGAATGAGGGAATGCTTTGTTTCCTCTCATCCTGGGCCAGCTTCTGTAGAGTAGTCACTGACTGAACATTCTGGTTAGCCTAGATTGGGGGCTACCTTGGAAAGAAAAGCATGGGCCCCTGTTTGAATAGACTCATGATTTCCTGATTTCACCTTTGCCTGTCTTTTCTTCCAAATGCTTTGGATGTGGGGAGGTCAAGTTTCCTGGGAGCTTGGGACATGGTGTCTTGGACAGCTCTCCCATCTCAGGACCTCTCTGGCAGCTCTGTCCAAAGCTCAGTTTTGCCCAGTTCTGCCACTTCCTTTCATGGGAGCAGTTGAGAGCTCTATTGACTCACAGGGCCAGGGATCCCAGAGCACAGAAAGTATCTGTGATAAATCGGGTAGCAAAATTATCTGCAACACTGTCTCCTAGCTGCATTCCTTCTGGACCGGGGAGCACCAGTTGAATCTGGAAGGAGATAGGCATTAAAGGAAGTAATGAGTCTGTCTCCCTACAAAAATAGGCAGTTAAAGGGGAGAGTTTTCTGGGGGCGATGGACTATGCTGCTCTATCTGTGTCTTTGGCAGACTACCCTTACAGAACAGGAACGGTGAGCTCTGCAGGGTCCATGTTTACCCTCCAGGCAGTGCTAGGGGAGAGGGGGCAGGACATGGAGCTCTAGAGTACAGAAGTGGCCCACTGCTCCTTTTCCTTTGGCCACCAAGAAATCGGCAACACTATCGTGGCCTTTGGGTTGATACCTCCCCTGCCGACCACAGGGGAGGGTCTTTCCATATTGATTTCATTCTGTTTATATTCCTCCATTGCCCCCATTTCTGATCATCCTAGCAGCTTTTCCCTGCGTTGCCTTCTCATTTATGCATTGGCTAGAAACCCTCTCTCTTTCCTAAACATAGGGCATGGAATCTGTTAGGGAATGTTACTTTAAGGTCTTCAATAATCCTGTTTTAACAGTCATGGGGCCCCACATGAACAAGACCCTTAATCCCAACAGATTGAGCATTTCATATTTATGATCTCATTTACTCCTTAAAACAATCCTATGAAACAGGGCCTCCCCTGGTGGCTCAGGTGGTTGAGCAAAGTGCTGTGAACCTGTCAGCAGCCTCTGCAGCACCGGTTTGATCCTGGCCGGCCTGCGAGGGTCCCACATGGCGCAGCAGACCTCTCCTGTTGTGCCTGCTGCTCCCCTCAGCAGTGTATTTCTTCAGTCTGCCTGTTCTGTTCCCAGCTCTGTCTCTGGTGAATCCTCTCACCCTCCTGCGCATCTGGCCTATATCCCGGTTCTTGTGTAAATAAATAAATAAATTTAAAAAAAAAAATCCTGTGAAACAGATAATTATGATCCCTATTTAAATATGAGAAAGCTGAAATGAAACAGCATTCCCAAGACAACAGACCTTGTGACTTGTGGGGTCCAAATTCAAGTTCTGCCAGATACCAAATCCATACTCTCAGCCTCCTCGCCACACCTTCTTTGTTTGAGAAGACTTCATTTCCTGGGCCATTAGCAGTGTGTTTGTTTTAAAAAAAAATCCTAGATCTTATTTCAGCTTATCTACCATGACTTCCCTTGAGCAGTTTGTTTTGAGGCTAAAAATTTGAACATGAGCATCTCAATGGAAGTGTCCTTGAAAAGATTTATTAGCAGATTGCTTTCATCTTGACCATAACTAATCACAGAAAAGGGAAAACAAGACAAGTGCCCAGAAGTACCCTTTGAAACACTGCACTTGGTGGAACTGGCACAGGGTAGCTTTTAAGAGTACAGTCAGTTCTCACAGTCTGCCTGGAGTCTATGTGAAACAGAATTTGTAATACAATAAAGATGTCTGTAAAAGAATCATGCTCTGCAAGGAAGTGGGGGGGATGGCCCCATGAAAATCCTTACATTTCTGTAGTCAGGTTTCTAGAAAAGAAGGCAGTCAGTTCACGTTGAACCTGAATTGACAGCAGGGGTATCTCACATGCAAAGATCCCCTTCCTGTTTCCTCCTTTCCTGACTAAAACATTTATTGGGCTCACAATACAAGCCAGTGGAGAAAGAGAGGGCACACGGAGCAGCACTAGGATGAGGGGAGAAGCTTTCTTAGATTTCCACCTAGCTTAGCTGTTGGCCGAATGCAGCTGAATGAGGAGTAGAACTGCCTTTTGGAATCCTGCCAGAATTCGTGTTCCACAGAATTGTGAAAAATAGCTTATCAATCTTTAAGTGATTCAAATTTGGGGTGTTTTATTAAGCAGCAATAGTTATCCAAAGGTGTTAATATCATTACTCATATCATGTAGAGCAGAGGTGGGCATACTAATCATTGGACCAAATACAGCTTGCCATCTTGTTTTGTAAATAAATTTTATTGAAACACAGGGAAGCTTATTTGTTTACATATTGTCTAGGACTGCTTTCATGCTGCAGTAAAGCTGTATAGCATAGGACCTGCATGCCGAGCCTAAAACATTTGTTATCAGGCCCTTTACAGGGCCTGATAGATGATTTGTAGATGATTTCTCACAGGGTAGAGTAACTTTTCCAATATCACCCAGCCCATAGGTTATAGGGGCTGGGATTCAAATCCACTAATTCTCATGTGTTTTGTATTCTACCACACCAAGTCTTAAATCAGCTCTGACTTCAAAGGTATAGTATAGTCCCAGGGAAATAAAAAACAAATAAAATTCAAAGGTCACTGTGTGTTAAGTCATATAAGTCAAGTGACATGATGTCATGCTTTTGTTTTAAGAGGAAGTGGACATTTATTCCCTCTCCTTTTCCTCTTATTTTTGATGTTGGACTATGGGGTTATTTATAAATGACAGGACTGTCTTGAGATGAGAATGACCCAGGGTTTGGAGTTAAAGACCTGGTTTCAGATGCTGACACTTATCTTAAATCTGTGTGGACTCAGGTCAGTTATCCAATTCCTCCCACCAATGCCCCCCCCATCATCTAAATTAGTGTTTATCAATTTTTCGTTATCATCCCACTAAGAAGATTTTTAAACATCTTTTCTACTTTTGTCCCCTCCCCCATAAATTTTTAATAGCAAATTACCCATATATCTGTTTAAGAGACTAAGATTTTCTGTCCCCCTTCAAGAGCCAACTTTTACTCCTTGGAGATATCATACCTTTTGAGGATGTTTGAACTAAGAGATAGATGAAGTAAACCTTGATGTTTGATTCCCAAGGGGTTAGAACTTGCCTGCACTTGCCAGTTGCTTCGCAACTTGGGAAACTTCCCTACCTAGGGCAAGGCATCATTCCAGAAGCCTGACAAGCGTTACTTCACTCTCTCAAAAACTCTGTGGGGTAGATGTCCTGAAGAGAGACCCAGAACGCAGAGACATGACTTAGAACGCAGGTCTAAGGTCACCTGGCCTGTCAGTGGCAGTGACAGTATTTTATTACATGTTATGCTAACCCTTAACCATTAATAAAACACTACTGTGAGAATGCAGATATTTTTAACCTGAGAGTCTCCTTCTGTTTTTCTGCAAGATGGAACTTGTATCGACTCTGTAGACCAGTGGTTCTTAAGGACCAGCATTGAATGGAATTTAAGACACATACCGATTCTCAGGTCCAGTCTCACACTTCCTGAAACAAAAACTCTTAGATTTTGACCAATCCTCAGGTGATCTTGATGCAGGCTAAAGTTTGAGAATTAATGTTGTAGAAGTTTTCTCTTGGAAAAAGCTTTGTATGTGGTAGGTGTTAGCTCCAGCAGAGAGGGAGGAGTTGGGGATGTGTTCATGGCTCTCCAAGGCGTCAGCATCTCCTGTAAGGATTGAACCATCTGTCTTCAACTGTTAGAATGAGCTGATTCCCCTTTATAAATACCTCTCTACTCCCCAAATCTCTCATCAGCCTCCTCAAGCTCCTCATGCTTGGATAGGTCTCTTGCTTCCAAGGGATTGTAGTTCAAAGAATTTTTACCATGTTAACTTTACCCTGATAAGTTATTCATCTTATTTCTCAGGTGTTCCGCCCTAACTGACCTATTGTTACTTTATTAGTTGGTGAAGGCTAGGTATTGCTGCTGTAACAATCCCAATATATATTTTTAAAGATTTATTTATGCATACAAGAACTGGGTTACAGGCCAGAGATGTGGAGGGGTGAGAGGATTCACCAGAGACAGAGTGGGTAACAGAACAGGCAGATTGACCAAAGTACAATGCCAAGGGGAGCAGCAGGCTGGCCAGGAGAGGTCTGCTGTGTCATGGGGGTTGCTCCCTGGCCGGCTAGGGATCAAATTTGTGCTGCAGAGGCTGCGGACTGCCTCCTAGTGCAGTGCTCATCTCTCTGCACCACCAGGGAGGCCCAACAATCCCAATATTTTAATAGCTTATCACAGAAGGCTTGTTCTCAACACAAACACACACATTAAACACACCCAAGACAATTATATGAGGTGATTTGCATGTTAATTAGTTTGATTATATGTTTCACAAGGTATACATACATAAAATCATGTTGTACACCTCCATTATATACACTTTCTTTCTTGGGTCAACTGTACCTCAGTAAAGCTGAAAAAATTTCTCTAATTAAAAACCTTTTGCTATAAAATGAAAAACAAAAAGAGGTAGGCACGCTATAGCTCAGGGTCAGATCTGGCCTGCTGCCTGTGTTTATGGAGATTGAGTTGGAACACAGCCATGCCCATGCATTTACACACCACTGCGGCTGCTTTCACACTACATATGGTACAGTTGAGTAGTTGTGATAGAAATCATATGGCCTGCAAAGCTGAACATATTTACTATTCAGCTCTGCACCAAAAAAAAAAAAAAAAAAATTATTGCTGACTTTCAACAACAAGGGTTTGTCTTTCCCCATCCCAGGAGAATGTTCCATGTCATCCTCATGCAAAGCCCCTGGCTAATGGTGGTACAGTGAGCACTGGAAAATCTCAGTGGGAATTAAATGTTCCACCCAGAATCACACATTTTACTTTCTCATTCATTGACAAAAGAAAAGTGATATGACTGCCCTTGACCTCAAATCCCAGAGAAGTGTCATCTTCCCAGGTGTCCAGAAAGAGAGTGAGCCACACTAATGTGGACACTGTCACTGTCATGAGAAAGGCCAGGGTGGGGAAGGTCTCTAGTAATGGTGAGTGAGGATGGGTTCTGAGCTCTATGACTAATTCCTTTACACACCTCAAAGTTCAGGTCCTAGACTTAGAGTGCTGCAACATGAGAGAAGCTCTACAGCACGAGAAAATGAGTAAAATCATTTTATAGACAACTTGCTGATCTGGGTATACATGATGTTATCAAATTGTCATTAGCATGTTTCAGGGAGTTACTTCTGGGCTAAAGTAAACAAGTTGATGATATGAGTTGCTGGAATATTTTTGCATTTCTAATTGAGCATTTTGATGTAAATGCTAATAAATAAATCAAAATTAAACAAATTCTCAACTTCAAAGAAGTCAAATTACCAGTAATAAATGTGCTTTAACAACATGCATGGTACATTTTCATGTGGATGTGTCCAGGAAGCAGATAATAGCTAAGGAGGAGCAGCTGTGGAGGCTGTTGAGAGCAGCCCTAGATGGAACTGACCATGAATCCTCTCTGGTAATATCTGGAAATATTTCTTTGAAATATTTCTCTTCTGAGTCTCTTATGGAAATGGAAATATAGAACCAGCCCTTCCTTATCTTCATTTACTCCCTCTGATGCTCAGAATCATAAGCAGTAACTCTATCCAAAATTTCTGTTAGGCAAAGCACTTTGCACTGGACCATTTTGTTAATGTTTTATTTATTTTTTAAAGATTTATTTATGCATACAAGGACTGGGGTACAGGTCAGAGGTATGGGGGGGTGAGAGGATTCACCGGAGACAGAGTGGGGAGCAGAACAGGCAGACTGACTAAAATACACTGCTGAGGGGATCAGCGGGCGAGACAGAAGAGGTCTGCTGCGCCATGTGGGTCATCTCCCTAGCTAGGGATTGAACTCATGCTGCAGTGGCTGCGGATAGCTTCATAGTGCTGCATCTTAGCCCCTCGAGCCACCAGGGAGGCTCTGGTTAATGTTTTAAAGCCCTGAATTTGAATGAGGTGATGTCATTGTAGAACTGTGTATTTGACCATTATAATACAGTCACACTCATGTATGTTTGATTATAGTTTCTATTGAGAAATATATTATTCCATACATACATTTAGCCACATGCTATTTAAATGCCATATTATTAAAGATAACTGACCATATACCTGCCCCTTAATTGTTCATGGTTGCACATTATAGATATGAGCGTTTATTTCAATTATTCCTGAGTCATCTTTTGCCTGATTTTGCACTGTTGAAGGTTATATTGTGATGAGGACTTTAGTTTTCACACATATTTTTAATCACTGACTTAGGCAAAGTTCTTACAAGTAGAATGTTTAGGTCAAGGAGTAGGCATTGGGGTACCTGTGTTAACTCCTGCAACTGTGTAGTCCTGTAGCACTGATTTAAGGTTTTTAAATCTACAATTTAATGTCTTCCATAAAGTTAGCACTATCTGATGCTCTCACAGAAGAATATTCTGTTCTCAGTTGGAATAAAATATCACTAATAATAAGAAGGAAGGTATATGCCGATTAAAAAATGATAAAAGATTTAATTGCTTTTATTTTGATTTTCAATCTATTATTGTGAAAATTGTGTCAGTGCATCCTCATGATGTCTCCTCTGACCCAGCTGCCTACACTCAGAGTGCTTATTTTCTAGTGTTCAGTGATACTGTTAATGTCTGATCAGAGCAGATATACAGGTAGAAGGAACAACATAGAGTTGATGTACAATATTGGAAGATTAAATTAGACCATGTTTTACCTACTAGGATATCTTCTTATACCTGCTTTTTTATTTAATCTGTTACAATGTATGATTTTGACTGAAATATATAAAGAAAATTTGGTTATAAGTAGACATGTAGAAGGAAAGGGAAAATTATTTTAGTAGCTTTCAAGATAATCTGTAGCTATTAACTTATGTACCACACCAAAATTTGACAATTGGAATGTGACACTTTATCAGTGAAATTTTTGTATTTTTGATATATTAAAATCTATTGGTCTTCTATCTCGCACGTTGAATGGATTTTTAAAAAATGATGCATGCTTTTGTAACACCATTGGTCACATGGAAAATATTGGTTTTGTGAAATATACACACCTTCCAAATGTTTGCACATTTCATATAATAATTTGTTAAATCACATTTGTAAATATCACTGCTGAGCTCATTAGAAAATCTCTAAGTATTGAGAAGCTGTCATGCTCATGATTACAGATGCCAGTTTTCTAAGATTTGAATTTTTACTGGAAAAATTTAATTCTAAAATTAGCAAAACAAATACTGTCAGCTATTTCCCTTGAAATGACAGATTGACTTCATTCGTTTTTGAGAAAGTGTCTGCCAGATAGCAAAGTCATTAGTCTTTCAGTTATTCATTTAAGTAAAATTTATCCAATGAAAAAAGTGGCTAGTTCAGCTAGCAACACAAAAAAAATCACAAAATTTTTTCCACATGCCTACTATCACCTTTTGGTACACAGCAGAAACGTTTCATGTCTACTTCCCATCTTATCACACAATATTAAAAAATACAAAGTGTGATTTAGTAAAATAAATATTTTTTACTGCCTCATCAAGAAATTTCTAAGTGAAACTGCCATTTGAGAAATTGTATGTATATGACAGTGAAGAATGCAATAGCTAGTCATATAGTTTGGAGCCAATGCTTTGATTTGTGGTCAGACACCAGCAATTTTATCCACCAGCTGCTTTTACATCATCATTGAAAATATCAGCACAGTAACAAAAAAAATAAAGCTTAATTTTTATTATAAGAAATGTTTAAACATTTTGGTTCTATGAAAGAATTTTAGGGCATTGCCAGGAGTTCAAAAATTTCATTTTAGCAGCCTCTACTACAGTATGACCTAGATAAAGTAAATAATAACTTTTACACTATTTCCTCTTATAATTGGGATATTGTGTTCAGTAGCCTATCACTATAGTCATTTGGTTACCATGTGTAATTTTAAATTCAGCAAGGTTAGGGATGTTAGTTTTGAAATTTTCCATTAAAGCCAGAGTATGCAGACAGATATGGAAACAGTGGCTTAATGAGTAAAGAAAAAGGGTGGGTAGAAAAAAGGCTTCAGGGGAAGAGTGTATGTATTAGAGGAATTTCAATATTCTATTTTGGTGGTGAGAAAGCAAAGAACTCTTGGTATATAATGACTCCATCTGCGCTAACAGGCTTCAGCATCCCTAGCTTGCTTCTAGCCACCTAAGGCCACATTCCTGGGAGAATATAGTGTTCTTTTGAGTTTCTTTATAGAAAATCTCAGACTGTCAAAAGAATTTGCTTTGCTCCAGTCAACATCTGACTTCCTTTTCTTAGAGTATTTACTGAGAATGACTGGTGATTATGACTCCTTTGTCCCCTTTGAGATATACATGCCTCTGCTACAAGTCAGAAGTGTCTTTTTTTTTTAAAGATTTATTTATTTATACAAGAACCAGGGTACAGTCCAGATGCGCTGGCAGGTGAGAGGATTCACCAGAGACAGAGTGGGGAACAGAACAGGCAGACTGAAGAAATACACTGCTGATGGGAGCGGTGAGCGAAACAGGAGAAGTCTGCTTCTCCATGTGGGATTCTCGCTGTCTGGCCGGGATTGAACCCGCGCTGCAGAGGCTGCGGACAGCTTCACAGTGCTGTGCTCAACCACCTGTGGGAGGCCCAGAAATGTCTTTCTTAAGGACCTTAAAACCATTGCATTGAAATGTAATCATCAGGAAGGATACACACTTTGTGTTGCCGGCTCTGTGGGAGGATAGAATCCTAAGACAATTGCCAACTAGCTGACCTCGCTGGTCCAATTACACCTACATTGATCAACCCATGTGATTTTTTTTACCTCCCTGACTCCATAAACCTCTTCTTGTTCTCTCCCTTCTGTCCCATTCTCCTTTTTTTTTTTTTAGAAGATTTATTTATTTATGCATACAAGAGATGGGGCACAGGCCAGAGATGTGGGGTGTGAGAGGATCCACCAGAGACAGAGTGGAGAACAGAACAGGCAGACTGACTGAAATACATGGCTAAGGGGAGCAGCGGGAGAGACAGGAGAGGCCTGCTGCACCATGTGTGTTTCTCCCTGGCCCGCCGGGGATCGGGGGGCCGGGGATTGAATTCGTGCTGCAGAGGTTGCAGATTGCTTCACAGTGCCATGCTTAACCCCTTGCGCCACAGGGGAGGCCATTCTCCTTTTAAAATACCAGTCACCTACTCACAAAGCAGAATGGAGCTCAACACTTTCCCCTATTGGCTATAGCTGCTGAATAAGATCTATTTTCATAGCTTTAATGTTTGGCTTTGTTTGACTTTTGTTGTCAAACAAAAGTGAGTTTACAAAGGTGATATCTTCTGTAGCATAAGTAATTGACTCCACAGTCCTGGATGATTCTATAAAACAATGGGTCTGCAAGTGTGGTTCCCAGAATGGCAGTGCTTGTTAGACATGGGAATTTCAGGCACCATTTCTAAGCTCCGGAAAGAAACACTCTAGGCTTTGGACCCTGAAATCTGGTTGAACAGCCTTTCCAGGTGGTTCTGCTGATCTCTGAAGTTTGAGGATAAGCTGAGAGAATGCCGAGAACATCAAAGGCAGTTGTGGAGTTAAGATCCAGTGCCGTGCTTAGGGACTCAGTGATGATCCTGGGTCTAAGCAGCAATGATTCTCCTGTCTTGTTAGTAGCTGCACCATTGTGGGCTAACCAGGATGGGCTTCTGGGCTACCACACACTCAGTGTGGGCAGAGCCACTGCCCTCCAGCCAACAAGTGAATGCATGCCTGCTTTTCAGAGCCCATGGTTCCCAATTTAATTTCTTCCAGACCATGAGCTATCCTGCACTAGACCCACTTCTACTGATGGTGCCAGCACATCCTTGGCTAAATATTTTACCATGAAAAAACCAAAAGCATAGTCATCTTTTATAAAAATAATTGTTATTGTTTTATTGAGGTAACATTATTTTACAGCACTGGATATGATTTAGGGGAACACCTCCATTCACTTATGATCCTTTGTCTTAGACCACTTGAGCCATAGGCTCAATTCTGCAGGCATATTTCTAGAGTTTCCATTGGTTTACTTTTGTCACTTCCTTCATTTCTCTATATTCCAGATGAGTGAAATCATGTAGTATTTGCCTCTCACTGACTTATTTCACTTGGCATAGTCCCCTCCAGTTCCCTCCATGTTGTTGCAAATGGCATCATTTCATCTTTTTTTTTATATAGCTGAGTAGTATTCCATAGTGTATATAAATCATATCTTCTTAATCCACTTCTCTCATTGGATGCTTAGGTTATTTCTATAACTTTGCCATTGTAAATAGTGCTGCAATTAAAAGTAGGAGTGTGCAGGTCACTTCAGGTTAGTGTTTTTGCATTCTTTGGATGGATAACTAGGAGTAAACTTGCTAGGTCTTATGGTATATCTTTAATCTTTTGCAGAAACTCAAAACTGTTCTCTGTAAGATCTGGACCAGGCTACATTCCCACCAGTAGTGTACCAGCTCACTGAGCTGAGTAACATAATTTAATGACATTATGTTGAGAAACGACATTAGGTATAGCAGAATAGGTTGTATTGTAATTCCTTTAACATTCACGATGATGCAAAACTCTCAAAATGATAAAATGGAGACAGTGTCTGGAGGAGATAGGAACTGGCCCCAGGGAGCCTCCTAGAAAGGGCACCGTTGGAAGTTGTATAGGTATATAGGGATGGACAATCTCATCAAATTCTACCTTAAGAATAATTCATGAGATGGACCGCCCTGGTGGTGCATTGGTTGAGTGCTGGGCTGCGAGGCTGCCCGCAGCCTCTGCAGCACTGGTTCGGTCCCCAGCCGTTGGGCGAGGGTCCCACACATGGCACACAGCCCTCTCCTGCCGCCCGCTGCTCCCCTCAGCAGTGTGCTTTGTCAGTCTGCCTGTTCTATTCTCCACTCTGGTTCTGGTGAATTCTCTCACCCTCCCACACTTCTGACTGTACCCAGTGCTTGTATAAATAAATAAATAAATCTTAAAAAAAAAAAGAATAATGCATGAGAATGCAGCTCTACTTCAACAAAAATGACTCTCAAAATGTCTTTAGAAATGCAAAGAGTGAGGGCTTCCCTGGTGGTGCAGGGGTTAATAGCTCTACCAAGCTATTGCCAGCCACTTCAGCATGAGTTTGATCCCCAGCTGGCCAGGGAGCTACCCACATGGCACGGCAGACCTCTCCTGACTCGCCCGCTGCTCCCCTCAGCAGTGTGTTTCAGTCCATCTGCCTGTTTTGCTCCTCACTTTCTCTGGTGAATCCTCTCACCCTCCGCACCTCTGGCTTACACCCCAGTTCTTGTATGCATAAATAAATACATCTTTTTAAAAAATTCTAAAAAGAAATGTAAAAAATGAACACGGATAACAAATGAACTAAATTGGTTTATATCACAATAATACAACCAATCCGGCCTCGGGAATTGTTTCCGACCAGGAAGCTGGAGGATACCTGGTTTTGAAAGAATGAATGTGAACGACTAGATGAGAAAGACCAAGGCCACCTCCGCAGCCCAGGCAGCCTGAGGAAGAGCCCGCATGGGGGCTCTTTCCTTCCTCATCCCCAAGCATGGGCGCAGAGACATTTCTCAACATTAGACCTAAGCACTTTCCAGGGAATAATTTCCAAAGCAATTACTTCCAGCTGTTAATAGCCAATTAGCAAGTAGGAGATAATAACACCTCAGTTGTGTTGTGGGGAGGTAGAGCAATGTAAAGGCAACTAATTAACACCCAACCTTTTAACGTACTAATTAATATAGCCAGGAAGGCACAGTTTATTTAGAATATGCTGAAGGCTCTGAATCTCCCAAATTTCATTTTTCAGTATCCCAATAAATCATTGATGCCCACGCTTTTATTTGTCCTATTCATCCCTCTTCTTTGATGCCACTCGGCTTTGAAGTACCATCCTTAATAGGGACAGCTATTTATCTATTTCTTTAATAGCCTCATGAATATTTCTTCACTGTGATCCCTTGCTAGACTCACTCGTCTCAACATTTTAAGTTTTCTCTCCTGCATCATATTTTCTTTTTCTTTTTCTTTCACTTGGTGAAGGAACGTTGGTCACCATAACCATAAAGCTTACTTAGGGTGTTTTAGGAGTAGCATAGGCTATTCAGTGTAAAACTTCCTAAAATTTACTGTGCCTGAAAATCAAGGGAAACTTGTTATGGAATGCTGGTGCCAAACCCTTCCCCTCTCCCCCACCACACAATGATTTCAGTTAAAAAAATCTGAATTCGACCCAGAATCTGCATTTTAAATATTTTTACCATACCTAATTTCCCACTGATTTGAGATAGATGTGCTTACTTGGAGAAATAACCCCTTGGGTAGACAACTGAAGTCTTGGTAGTTATGCCTAGTTGAGAAGGAAATGTATTCTAGGAAATAATTAACATCTAAGTGAGAACTACTTATTTGGGTCTCTAACCTTCTTCCCAGCCTGAGCTGTGAATAGATTGAGAAATGAAACAGGTAAATAGCAGGTAGGGGCTGAAACATCTTCCTATTACTGCTAGTGGCTAATTGTAAGGGGAAGCTCAAGGTGAGTCTGGGGCTACAAGCTAACCCCCAGATGCTGGCAACCTGCCCTTGGCTGTTGTGAACTGAGGTAGCTTCTCCACTCTGTACAGAGGAAAGCAAAAGAATTCTTGTTTTCTGGGGCAGCTTGTGCCCATGAGGAGAAGCTGAGAGGAGTGTGACTGATTGTATTTCACACGTTTACAAATCTGAGAAGTGACTTTGCCTTCCTAGGAGTGGAGTGAATACAGAGGTGGAAAAAGCCCTGGGGGGTCTCCTTTGCTTCCCAGGAACAAGCAGGTGTGCAGGAAGCAGTGTTCTCTGCATCCCCCTTCTCAGTACTGCCTCTGAATCAACAAGTTTGACATTCCACTGAGTTCACTCAACAGACCCTCTGGAGGAAATGCCAATCGATGCCTCTTTCTTGGAAGGCAACATCAGAAATCATTTGAAAATTACAAAAGCAGGTATTCTTTGCCTCAGCAGTTCCTTTCTAGAATAGCCTACAGATGTACTTAGAGGTATGCAATGGTATAAGGGCAATATTTAAAGCATTGTTTTTGCTTTGTTTTGCTTGTTCATTTGCTTTGCTCCCTTATTTCCACATAGGAGTGAAATCATTCAGTGTTTGTCTTTCTCGAACTTGTTTCACTTAGCATTATCCCTTCAAGGTCCATGCATGCTGTTGCAAATGGCAAGGTTTCATTATTTTCCTTTTTATAACTGAGCAGTATTCCATCTTGTTTATACCACTTCTTTATCCACCAAACTTCCTTACCTTGGCTACTGTGAATAGCCCTGTGAGAAACATAGGGGTGCATATATCTTTCCAAATTAGGTTTGCCTATTCTTCAGATAAATACCCAAAAGTAGAGTAGCTGGATCACATGGCAGTCCCATTTTTAATTTTTTTTAAAGATTTATTTTTATTTATTTATACAAGCACTGGGTACAGTCAGCAGTGCGGGAGGGTGAGAGAATTCACCAGAGCCAGAGTGGGGAGCAGAGCAGGCAGAAGGACCAAAGTACAATGCTGAGGGGAGCAGCGGGCGGCAGGAGAGGTCTGCGCGCCATGTGAGACCCTCCTCCGGTGGCCGGGGAGCAGCCGGGGATCGAACCAGCGCCGCAGAGGCCACGGGCAGCTTCTCAACCCAGCGCTCAACCGCTGCGCCACCGGGGAGGCTCCCATTTTTAATTTTTTGAGGAATCTCCAAATTGTTTTCCATAGTGACTGCATCAATTTGCATTCTCACCAACAGTGTGTGCGAGTTTCCGTCTCTCCACATCTGTAGTTTTGACATTAATAGCAAAAAGACTGGGATTTCCATTAATAGGAATTAAATTTATTTAAATTATTAAATTAATTGATTTATTATTTGTTTAAATTATTAAATTAACCATGAGAGGACCGTATAATTGTATATGATGAATCCAGAGAAAATGTGGGAACTTTTATTACTCTAATATTAAACAATCTTCAAGTTATAGTCTATGTATATCACACATAATATACTGTATTATAAACAAACAAGGATTTGTAAATGAGAACAGACTCATATACATCTGGAAGGATAGATAAGAAAAGGGAGCAGAAAGAAGTGACTGGGAAGAGAGCAGGGAAGTGTCAATTTTTTTTGGGGGGGATTTAAAGTATACACAGCACTGGACATTTTATCAAGCCCTTAATAGTTTATGAGTAACTCCGTGGCCATCATCTCCCTGCTCTTCAGCTCAGCGCAGGGAGGTAATCTTTTCTATCCCTTGCTTGCCAGAGGGAGCTGCGTTTGGGTGAGGTCACTCAAGGTCACCTGCTAATGGTGGGGGCTGATCTTGCTTCAAGGACTGAGTCCTCCCATGGATCCCAACCCCCTAACACCAGTGGGGGAATAAGCACTGAGGGCCAGAGCATCTCAGTTCACATCTGCCTCACCCTGGGCCAGGTTGACCTTGACCCTGAGAAGTCACAGCCAAAGGCAGGCTGGTACTTGAAGGGCTATGCCTACAGGGCTCCCTTTCCTGCTGGCTTTTTTTTTTTTTTTAAAGGTTTTATTTATTTATTTATACAAGAGTATTTGTAAGTATTTTATTTCTCTGAACTGTCTACTATGTTAACACCAATATTTGCTTTATCATTTTGTCTCCTCTATTGGACATTTTACATCCGGCAATTCTATTTTTTTATTTAACGTTTCAATGTATTTTTTGTTCATTAATTTTGTGGCCCATGTCTCAAGGGTGATATATTACCCCAGGGTGATGCTCTGGGTTGATCTCTCCCTCTTTTTTTAAAGATTTATTTATTTATTTATTTATCTATTTATCTATTTATTTATTTATTTATACAAGAACCGGGGTACAGACCAGATGTGCGGTAGGGTGAGAGAGGATTCACCAGAAACAGAGCAGGGAACAGAACAGGCAGACTGACAAAATACACTGCTGAGGGGAGCAGCGGGCGAGACAGGAGAGATCTACTGCACCATGTGGGACCCTCGCCATCCAGCCGGAATTGAACCCACGCTGCAGAGGCTGCGTCAGCTTCACAGCGCGGGGCTCAATGGCCTGCTGCACCAGGGGAGGCCCCTCCTCACTCTTGAGGTCTTGTGAACGTCATCTTTCTTGGGTCTTCAACTTGTCTCTAATTTGGCAGTAGACCCTATACCCACCCCCACTCCGTGGCATCACTGTGTACCTGGCTGCTGGCTCTCAGCTCCTACAATGCAGTGGAAATATTTATACATGCAGATTCATCTAATGTACTTGTATCCAACCCTCAAAAATTATTTCATCCACTTGAAAACAAAGGCTTTTCAAAAATAGAAATTGCAAAGAAAACAGGTTAGGTATCCTGATTTTAAAATGCATTTTGTAAAGTACTTGGCTATTTATAAAATGTTTCATGTAATGTCTTCTGACAACTGTACAACCACCACGGAAGGCCTCTCACCTTTATTGAACCTGATAGGGATCTCTGTTTGGATGCCTTGGCTAATTCTATTTTGAATTTAAGAAGTTTATTTATAAACTTTTCTTTCTCTTTGTAGCTCCTCTGTAAGACACCGGTCTTCAGACTTCCACACTCCCTTCTCTCCCCCTTTCCAATACTGTGGCCAAGAATATGGGGAAGAGGAGTGGTTCATGTGACCTCGTAGGGCTGGAGTGAAAGAAGGTTCTCCAACCATGGATTAGATCTTTTGGGTTTGCTGGTCTTGTGCCATACCTGGTCCTCCTGCTCCCTTCCACTGTTAACTGCTGCAGCTGTTCTTACCGCAAAGGACTCCACATCTAATCTTCCCTAACTCAGCCTCAGTCTGCTCTCCCTTCCCTGCTGCCTTGGGTCTAAGTCCTGGAGAGCCCTCTGACTCTTAATCTGAGCATTTTTTCCTCCATTAACCTAGCCCTGCTATTGGCGGGCACCATCGCTGATCTGTTGGCCCTCAGCTTAGCATTTCATCTGCATTGAAAACCTGGAAGAACAAATCTGGGGAATGAATCTGATCTTGTCTTTGTCCTGCTAAGGGTTCAGGGCCAAGGTAATGTGACTCTAGCTGAGGGATTTTCTGGAGAGGCTGACACCTGAGGAGTGTCTCTCAGCAGAACTCTCAACAGCTGGGAGAGCAGGCCTTTCGGCCCCCTGGGGGCCTGGGGACTACAGGTTGACTTTTCCTTTACCTCTCCTATGTCATGTCTTCCTTCCGCTCTAGGTGGTCATCACAGGCAGACAGTTATATTCCCTGAATTGTGGAAGAATGTCTATGATTTAATATGCCAGCACTAGCCCTTGATATGTTATACAGGAGCTAAAAGAATTTAGGAAATTGTTTCATTCTCAACAATGTCTGGCTTATAACCAATTATCTGGTAAGAAAATTCTATTTTGAATTTAAGAAGCTTAATCATAAACTTTTCTTTCTCTTTGTAGCTCTTCTGTAATAACCCTAATACCCCGAAAGCATCTGGTTCAATAATTTGGGCTAACGTGGGCAAAGGAACTGTATAGAAAAGCCCAAGAGAAAATCACAGAAATATTTTTGAATATATTTATTGTATAGATAGATATTTCATTCTAGCTTGAAGCTTCTGGAGGGCTGAAACCATGTTTTTTGTTTTTATTTCTCGCATGGTATTTTGTACAAGGCTTTGTATAGGTGGTACATGAAGAAATCAATTATATATCTTTATCATTTTTATGAACGTTCATGTACTGGTATACTAGTTATGTGTACAGCAGATTACCCCAAACATATCAGCTTACCAACACACATATCATGTCACTTGGCAGGTCAGTTCAGCTGATTGGTTCTGACTCAGGGTCTCTCGTGAGGCTGTTGTCACACTGTCCAGCTCTACAGTCATGTCAGTGTGGATTAGGGCTGGAGAGTCTGCTTCCAAGTCCATGCAAGCAGTGGTTGGCATCCTCATGGTTGTTGGCCATCAGTTCCTCACTAGTGGACGTCCATAGGGTTGCTTATAACTTGGCAGATTTGCTTCCCAAGAGCAAAAGGAGAAAGATAGAGACAGTGAGAACCCAAGAGACAGAGAGACAGACAAAGGCAAGAATCGCCCTTTTATAAACTAATATCATAAGTGGTGGACCATCGCTTCTGCCATATGTGGCTGCCCCAGAATAAAACCTAGCATGGCATGGGAGGAGGTGATACAAGTATGTGACGACCAGAAAGCTGAGGTCACTGGGCCATCTTAGAATCTGGTTATCACGATGGGCACACATTCTGGATTATTCACCTGAAACTTGGCACATCGGGAAAACCCTGGATTAAGTTTCTCCTGGAATGGGGAAAAGTTCCCTTGCGCCATTCAGTTCCTGGATGAGTTGGGGCAAATCATTTTAACTGAGCTTCAGCTTTCTTATGAGTAAAATGGAGATAGTAGTACCTTCTGCAGAACAGTGTTAGGAATAAAAGAAGAAGTAAAATATGCAGGAGGCCTGGCCTGCAATGTACCCAGGGGAGGGACATGATAAAAGATCACTATTGTTCTTAATGATGAGATCAGCACTCTTGGCCACGCTTGGACATGTCACGTTATCTACCCCAAGAGAGAGGCCATACTTAGGACCCAATGGGTGTCCCAGATATAGATTTGCAGAACTAAGGAGTGGTCTATGCAACTCAGCAGCTACATCTTCAGGCTTCTTGACCCCTCCAGGCTTCTTGCTTGCCCTGGAAGGAAGAGAGTCCTCAACTGAACCAGGGAAAGGTTTACTTGGGTCAGGTAACCCTGGGTACCTTTGCATTCTCCAGTATTCCTTTCTCAATGCCAAGGCAAATTATTGCAATTCAATTTCTTAAGCTGTGCTTTTCTTGGTCCCAAAACAACCCCAGGGGAGGAGAATGAGGATGATTCTAATTTGCTGTAATCACAGTTGATAATATCATTGTTTTGAAGCATTTGTATTTTCCCTGACAAAATGTCAAACACACAAAGCAAATTATATTCTGAATCCTAGATTAAATATTTAAAAACACAAGAGTGGTCTGAAAATAAGCTTTTAAAGCTATCTGGAACTCATATAACTCTTAATAGTACATAGGTGGTTTATAGATGCCATCATTTAAAATGAAGGAGAAAATCAGTCTTAAAATAGTTGTATGTTGAGGGGTCTCCCTGGTGGTGCAGAGGGTTGAATGCAGTGCCATGAGGCTGTCCTCGGCCTCTGCAGCGTGGGTTCAATTCCCGGCCGGCCAGGGAGCTGCCCACATGCTGTGGCAGGCCTCTCCTGTCTCGCCTACTGCTCCCCTCAGCAGTGTTTTTGGTCCATCTCTGTCTCTGGTGAATCCTGCTCCATGCTCTGTCTCTGGTGAATCCTCTCGCCTTCCCGTGCTTCTGGCCTGTACCCCAGTTCTTATATAAAATAAATAAAATCTAAAAAAAAAAGTTGTATGTTGAAAATTCCTAATATGGAAACAGATTTAAGGATTGCTTATCTCTTGGGGGAGGGGGGTTGTGTGTATATTTTGTTTTAAGTCTATTCAGATTGTCCTGACCAGTGAGATATTCTTTGTTCTTAACTTTAGAATTCTAAACTTTAATATAAGAAATAGATTTTGTCAGGGGTTTCTGTGCATATTCCATATTCTCCAAATATGTCCTTTTGGAAGAAAGCACATGTAAAAAACACTTAAGCTTACCAGATGGATTATTTAGTATTTTTTTTCTTTTTCATGTTATCCAAAGATTTTTGGTTTCCCAAGAGATTCACTATAGCAGGAATTCCCAAGTGCATTTCAAATATAATTTGATTAGCATACGTCTTTCCAGGAGCACATTGACTCTGGAAAGTGTCCTGGTTATTTGATTCAGGTTTGCATTATGCCTGAATACATTTTCACAGGTTTTACAGGCATACCCTACATGCATTTTTTGAAACCAACAATGTAATTCTAAATGGAAATGTGCTACGGAAATTAGTTCATTTCAGGCATCTTTTGATGCATATCTAAAGTTTAAAAGGCACTGCAGGAGAGCCAATAAATAATTTATTTTTTTCTTCAACTCTTTATGTGATTTTTTCCCCTTTAGCTAATTCTCCTGAAAAAGCATTAGAACTTGAAAGAATTCTCTTTCTTTTACTCAGCCTCATTAATATTTCCTTTTCTATTATCACTGATAGTTGAACCATGCTTAAATGAATGTTTTCCACAAAGGGTATGCCTTTTTATCTTTGCGGAATGAAATGAAATTAAAATCTGGTGCTCTGAAATTCACGATTTAGGTTCACTTATTAATGTGACTACTGCAAGAGATTTCAGAGAGATCACTTAATATTTTCAAAAATGTGTATTCAAATCTCAGAATGTAAGCAGAATCTCAGAATCTAAATCTTTGTTTTAAAATAATTGTTTTGTATTTAAATATTTTAGAAGGTTTTTTTTCCATTAAAATAGGGCATATTTATTAAAGAAAATTTGGAAAATGCGAAAAAATGAAAAAATGCTCCATGTCCCAATAGTCAAAGATAAACTCTAGGAATATTTTTGTGTATTTCTTTTTTCCCCTACAGTTGTAAAAATATTTAATTAGATTTCTGAGTCCAATGGCAGGACTGCCTGAGGGGAGTCTTTTCCAATATCTCATTTTTGGATGTTGAGGCTTTTCTCATAAAAATATAAGAATTTTTTTCCATCCAGATATCATTATAAGGGAACATACTAACTTTTCCACTTCTTCCCTCCCACCCCCCGATTCATTAAGATGGCCAGTAGCATCAAGTGTGAGTTATTTGGGGGAGAAGTCTGTTTGCTGGGAGTCCCGCTAGCCTGTAGGCCAGGTCATTTATACCCTGACTGGAATCATTATTCTTGACTATTTTAATTAGGAATTAGGATTTAACTCTTGTTTGTCTGGAATACAACTTCAAGTGTGAGCAGGCAGAATGAGGGGCATCTCCTGACCCCCAACATTGCCTGCGCTAAGTGGGTCCTGCCATCTGCTGCATAACATACGCTTAGTGTGCTAGACCTTCAACAGAAAAGAATTTTAATACAATTAGTGTGCAATAGAGAGAAGAGACAGAATGTAGTTACAATAATTTCTCCATGAAACATCCAACATTACCCATTCCCTCGTGGGTAAGTTCCCAGCCAAGCAGGGTTGGCTGAAAGCAGGGCCGATAAGGCCCCAAAGCTTGCCTCAAGTCTAAACACCTTCTGGTGGGGATCCATAGGGAAGGGGCAGAAGAAGCGGGGCAAGTCTGTAAGGATAGATCAAAATCCAAGCCAAGATAAAGGCTGCCTTGTCAGCCTCCCCATCGGTGAGAGACCCTTGTCTCTCATATTCAAAACTTCTAGTTTGGAGTCACATATAACTGGATTCCAGTTCTGGCTCTACCTGCTGTGTGGCTTTATAAGTTATTTCCCCTCTCTCTGAGCATCCATTTCCTCATTGATAAAATGAAGATGATGACAACATCATGGGTATGTTGTCAGGGGGAAATAATTTGGCACAACACTAGCAGGGTGACTGGCATGAAACAAACCCTCAATAAAAATCGGCTATCACTTTCCTGGTAAGGAGCAGTATTTTCCTATTTTTACCCCTAATAAAGGTCACCTTGCTTCAAGTGGTTACCAGGAACACCAGCCATCATCTGACATCCTTGGTCATGAACCTGGACCACACCTTGTTGAGGGGAAGTCTTTTTTTTTATCTTTGATTTGAGAAGAGCTTCTGTGAATGTCAGCTACTAATGCATTGTTCTGAAGGATGAGATGGGAGGAGGGTGGTAAACAAACAATTGCTTCCTGTTCACCATTGTATTCATCAAAAGTTTTCTACACCTACAGTTTTCTGATTCCCCAGTGTTGATATGCAGAGTCCTTAACACTCAGGGCATTCTAGGATTTTTTTTTTTCTTGCCAAAGAGCCTACTGAATAGCTTGTTTTATGTTTTTCTCCTCACAAGAAATAAGTGATTGTATGAGGCTAGGAGAAAGCAGACTCTCAGCTGCCTCTAGAGACAGTTCTGAAATTAAATAGTATTAGTATTGACATTAACTTTGCTTTGGCAATCAAAATTTATGAACTCCAGGAAGAGAAGCCTTGCTTCTTGCAAAGGTCTTTTTTAAAGGTATCTTGCTCAGGTTGGAATTGGAAGGCAAGTATAAAGATTAGACTGAGCACTTTCTACATGACTTAAGAATATGCCAGAAGGTGTAAGAGATGAGCTCTGGCCTGCAGTGAGCTGAAGAGAATTATCTCCCCCAGGGTTACTCAACCTCAGCACTATTCATCTCTTGGACCAGATAGTTCTTTGTTGTAGGGAGTTCAGCTGCATCCCTGGCTTTTGCTTTTTAGATGCCAGTAGCAACATTCAGTTGTGACAACCAAAAATATCTCCAGCCATTGCCAAATATCTCCCAGGGGCAAAGTCAACCCTTGGACAGCAGAAAATTGCTGACTCATGCACGTCTTCTGCTAAGTCTACAATGAACACTTGGTCCTTCTCCTTGTAGGTGCTGATAATCTAGAGCAAAGTTTGTGAATACATCCTGTGTATATATTACGAACTAGCCCACCACCTTCTCCTGTGAGTTAAGAATCAATAAAATGTTCACCAATCGATGAACATTTGAATCAGTTTGATAATAACTTTGAACCCTCATTAAGTGACATGTTATCCTGAAAAAATGTTCCACCATCTCATTTGTAGATCTATATTACCTAAAATTACACTCTCTTATAAATAGCTGATATCATATTTTGAGTTTTATAAAAAATGTGGTAGAAGTTGTGTTTTCTCTTGTTATGTAATTATTATATAATATCCGATTTGTGGGGGCGCTCAATACTGCATGTTTACTATGGAGCTTTTGTAGAAATATCTGCTGACTCCATGCTCTTTTTTATAAAGCCTCAAACTTTTAGCAAGCATCAGAATGACTTCAGGCCTTGCCAAAACCCAGGTGGCTGTGCTCTGCCATGAGCTTCTGATTCCAAGCAACTCCAGGGTGAGGCTGCTGTTGCCGAGATCATGAATAGGTAGAACTGCAGGAAACTGATGCTACTAAGAATGATCAGTGCTTGGGAGTTTGTTCCTGGATGGCGTGATCCACATTTGGCTTAGAAGCTCATCTTCTTTTGCAAAATGAAGGACTGTTTGAAAAACCTGCTCCTTTTTTAAATTTTTTAAATTAATTAATTAATTAATTTTATAGAGGCATGTTTTTTATTTATTTGTTTGTTTGTTTGTTTATACATGCACTGGGTACAGTCAGAAGTGCGGGAGGGTGAGAGGATTCACCAGAGCCAGAGTGGGGAGCAGAGCAGGCAGAAGGACCTAAGTACACTGCTGAGGGGAGCAGCGGGCGGCAGGAGAGGTCTGCGCGCCATGTGAGACCCTCCTCCAGTGGCCAGGGAGCAGCCGGGGATCGAACTGGTGCCGTAGAGGCCGCGGGAAGCTTTGCAACCCAGTGCTCAACCGCTGCGCCACTGGGGAGGCCCATGCCTGCTCCTTTTGACAAAGAAATTTAGCTAGGTGGGTGGAGGGAGGAGAAATTTCAATTGAAGATGCCACGTGTTTTCACCATGCCAGATGCCAGGGGAGGGAAAAACAAAGACAAGGGCAAATAGCATCTACCCTGTGGAATATCCCTAATATCCTGAGCTGAGGAGGAAGGAGGGTGGGGAAGCCTAATATAAATCCCTGATTCAAAACATGTCGCAGGATGGCAAAGCCCTGCACAAACGATGCAACCAGAAAGAGAGAAGGCACGGAAAAGGGCAAGGGCTTTAGCTCAGGCCTAGACAGCCTAGGAGCTGTGCTTGGAGGGTCGTGAGCCCAAGGCTCACTCATCTGAAGATGACTTTCATCATAATTTTTCATGCCAAGTGACATCTTAGGCGAAAGGTGCACCTTAAGCAACGGAGAAATTGCTGGAACAACACCAAATTGTTTTAGATCAGGTGTCAGCACACTTTTTACGTAATTCAGAAAATGACTCTCCTCAGGCTGGGGCCACACAGTTTCTGAGGAGATGACTCAACTCTGCTGTTGCAGCGTAAAGTGCCATAGATATTTCTAAACACAGAAATGCACTGGCTGTGTGCCAATAAAACTTTATTTACAAAAATAGGCTCCAGCCGGATTTGGTCCATGGACACTGTCTGCAACTGCCATTTTGGATAACACAAAGATATTTGACTATCAGGTAACAAAAATGAGGCAAAAATGCGGTTATGTTTAGAGACTGTTAGAAACTAAATATCAGTGGAAGCTTCTCTTTTTCTTTCCCTCTGGTGTCTTCAGTCTTAAGTTTCATCCATTTTCATTGCACAGTAATTTTCTTTCACAGGAGGCTCTCAACAGCCCCTTCTCCCCCCGCTGTTATCCTTGTGGTACAACTTCTGGAGACACTCACGAGAATATTAAAGAAGAAAATTCAGGAAAGGACTCTGGTGAGTGAAGACTCAGTTACAGAGAGGGGACTAGGCTTCTGTAAGAATGTGATATGGGGGCTTCCACCACACCCCTGCAGGGAGGGAGAGACAGTGCTAGAGACAGTGCTGGACAAAGCAGCAAGTCCCCATGACACCTAATACATGCCAAAGGCCATATATCTGAGGAAATAGCAACTTAGAAGACCAGACATCTTAGACTAGAAAATATGCCCAAGAGTATGATGAAGTGGACCTATAACAAGGAGTATAAGAAAGAAAGAATGGAGGAGGGAGGAAGGTGGCCAGCATGCACACGGGGAGCCTAAGATGAACAAAAATCTAAGTAGCAAGATTGTCATCAGCAAGTGCCTCTGAAAGCCCTCTGTAAGGAACAAAGGTAGCATGAAAGAAGAATTGTGTGAAAAATTTAAGACAAAAGGATACATTGAAGACAGCAGATCAAAACAGCAGCTTGAAGGCTTAGCCAAGCTAGTAATAGAGATGGCTAGAGATAGAGAGCTTTTGCTTTTGAGGAAGGGCTGGAGATAGTTATTTTTTCAATTTATTTTTTTAAAATCTTTTTTTTATATATATATTTTCATTTTTTTAAAATTTATTTATCTATACAAGCACTGGCTACAGTCAGAAGCGCGGGAGGGTGAGAGAATTCACCAGAGCCAGAGTGGGGAACAGAACAGGCAGATTGACGAAGTACACTGCTGAGGGGAGCAGCGGGTGGCAGGAGAGGTCTGCGTGCCATGTGGGACCCTCTCCGGTGGCCGGGGATCAAACAGGCACTGCAGAGACTGCGGGCAGCTTCGCAGCCCAGCGCTCAACTGCTGCGCCGCCAGGGGAGGCCCATGGAGATAAAGTTATTAATTGGTACAGAGGCGCGCCTCCAAGCATGGTCTATGCCTGTCAACAGGTGTTGTGATGAGTGGGGATTTTCTGGAAAGTGAGCAAAGGCAGGTTCTTTACTACAGCACTTCCCAGGGCCTCCAGTTAACTGATACACATGTCACTGTGCAAGACAGCATGGATCATCTCTGCATTTATTTGACAGTGAGACAAACATTATGTCATTTAGCAAGAGGTTCAGATGTAGGTGGGCTGCAGCTCCCCTTTCTTGGAGATTCATGTGGTTTCCATTTTTCCTTGGCTCTCTGCACCGGCTGGCTCTGCCCCTGTCTATGGGCAGCTGCTGCATCAACAAACCCTGATCCACTCCCCACTTGGGCTCCTCTGCCCAGAGTGGTGTGGGGCCTGGTCTTATCGCCAGGGGATGGGCGCCCACGACTGTTTCTTACCTGTGTGGTAGGAATGCTAGAACGTCAGCCATATTTACTTCATGTTTTTAGAAGCAAATCCACTGCTCAGCCAGAAACCTGTGATAGGATGCCTTTAAGATTTAAAGATTTGTGGCTTACATGACATGAAAGACGTATGCTGTCACAGATATTCAGTATTGGCAGACATCTTTGCAAAATGCTTATGCCAATAATGCTAAGACAGGTGCCAATCTCCACACCTCGTTAACAATCCTTGTCTTCTGGGCTGATTGCCACTGATTCTGTCTTTTCTCTTGTCTGCTTCTCCTCCTCTGGCTCAACTTCTTCCCCTCTCTCTTTCTCTGATATTACAATCTTCACCACCATTTTAAAAACGATAAATGCTTTTTTATGACTTTTTTTTTTAAAAAGATTTATTTATTTATTTATACAAGCACTGGGTACAGTCAGAAGCGCAGGAGGGTGAGAGAATTCACCAGAGCCAGAGCGGGGAGCAGAACAGGCAGACGGACGAAATACACTGCTGAGGGGAGCAGAGGGCACCGCAGGAGAGGTCTGTGCGCCATGTGGGACCCTTGCCTGGCGGCCGGGGATCGAACCAGCGCTGCAAAGGCGGCAGGCAGCTTTGCAACCCAGAGCTCAAACGCTGTGCCACTGGGGAGGCCCTTGTTTTTTATTTTGGAAGGTTATTTTGTATAGGTTTTCTTTTAGGTCTTAGAGAAACTTTTTATTTTCATAAAAATCCTATGTCACAGTTGTAAAGTCACAGAGCCAAGGGTCCTCAGTCTGGTTGTAAAGCCCAGGTTCTAAAGGTCCATCAGCCCCACCACCAAGTATCCTTGGGTCATCAGCAATAACACACCATTCAGAGGGGGCCCCCTAAAGATGGGGATCACTTTAGGTCTTTATGTACAATTCAATGAGGAATGCCGTTTTTCCTCTATTGCATCATCTAATGCAAATAATTGCATTATTTCTTGCACAATGATTTCCTTGTGCATCTGTTGCCTCTATGTCCAGACTAGAATGTACATTCTGCAAGGAAAAAGATTCTGTCTGTCCTTCCCAGACAATCTGTGTTTGTATATCTATAAATTTTGTTAGTGTTAGATGACTAAATAAATGAAGTCATTCTTCATAGAGTTACTATGATGGTTAATTCTAGCAGTGTTTACAAAGCATCTGTCTATCCAATGGGGAGTAAAGTCTTGAAATATATCCATCCCTAAGGTTTAGCCACTGAGGTACCTACTGTGGGAAAAGCGGGGCTATAGCTCCCAAGAGATTTACAGCATAGCATCCTCCAGAGACAGTTTTGTGAGGGGACTCTGAGGCAGTGCCTCAAACTCAGGTTTCTGAAGTCATTCCCTATATTTCTAAAATTGAATGGAAATTCCACACTTAACCCTCTGAAACAGCATCTGCTCAGAATTGTTTGTTTTGGGCTGTAGCTAAACCAGCACAGTGTGGGGATGTGTAATCCTGGTTATCTCGTGTTGCTCAAGCATGCTGCTAGGTGGTTCTCTGTCTCTGCTTCACTAGAAGTGGAAAGTCAATTAATTGGATACAATTAGTGCAGCTTTTTAAAATAAACAGATCTCATCTTGGTGGGTGTGCAAAGTGAAAAAGAATGAACAGAGAATGGTGAAGAGACTGGGTGCCAGATTTAGCTGGGATCCCAGTGTCCCAAGAGTCACCTGGCCTGGGCGATCTTTGAATTCATTTGAAACTGGTGACCAGAGGTTATTCTTAGTGATTTCAGGAGGAATAATTTAGCTAAGAGAATAAACCTCCCTTTGTCCAGATTTCAAAGACTCGAATGACCCAGTTAATAGTACCTCAAATCTCCACCTCTTGTGAAAATTAGCAGTCTGGTTGGGGGTGTGTTGTTTAGTGGGGGCTGGATGCTGGGGAGGGCGTGAGTGGGGTTGCACTTGGATGCTGGGGAAAGCGTTGGCCTTTTCCTGTTCTCCATCAGAAGCCGGAGACTATTGCTGACTCCTTTCAGAGCAAACAAATAGCAGAAAGAAAAGAAATGTTGTTACCATTACAAGCTTGGTTGGAGCCTCATGACTTGGGTTTGTGCCCACCGGGCTCTTCCCTCTAGGAATTCAGGTAAATTCCTCCTTAGGAACAAAAAGCTTAGAAAATCATAGCTGGAATCATTGCCTCTGCTCTCACAGAGGTGGGGGAGTATGTAAGCCACTGTAAATTGCTTTTTTGGTGCTGGATTTTCCCTTCATTATGAAAAGCACAATTATAATGCCACAGTTATGAAATCCATTGAATAAGGTTAATCCTTAGGTGGGAATCCACATAGGTAATAATAATTCTTGTTTTTGCCATCAAAAACAAACTGTGACACATCAGTAGATTTAAATGCAATTCCAGATGAGGCTTATGTGTGTGCGTGTGCATGTGTGTGTGCGTGCCTGTGTGTGTGTGTGTGTGTGTGTAACACAGTTGGCACTTCCTGACGAGGGCCCAGATATTCTGTAATAATCAAAGACACTTAGGCAGTTTTTCTTCCTGTAAGTAATTTTAGCTAAGAAAGCAACCAGAGTTAAGTACTGCATTTGGGCAGGAAAATAAGGTACTTTAGGATTTATTTGTTATAGCCTCACATCCCAGGGAGAAACACATACTGAGGCAAGGAACAAAGAAACAATAGGTGTTTGAGAAAATGTAACTTCACAGCAGCTTGTGATTCAAAGTTTCAGCTGCTTTTCAATGTTGTATGGAGCAAACTTGAAAACCTCTTTTAAATTTTTTTTGAATGTGTTCTAAAGAGCTTCTTTTAATTTTCAGTTTTACAAGTAAATACTAAGTGATTCCTACCTGTCCCAAGATGAGATAAAAAGAGACAGAGGTGATGAATCCTGCCTTCAGGGATGTTGTCTTACTTGGCCCGTAGAACAGAGATGAGGGAAGAAATTAAAGCAGCCTAAGCTGTCAACCGACATGCAGTTGACAGTGTAACTGCTTCCTGCTCGGAGGGGTAGAGAGTGAAGGAATTGGCTGTAATTTTTCTGATGTGGGTATTGGGTTTTTTCTCCACCATTTCCTGGAATGCTCTTTGATCTTTCCCAACAAACTTTTCAGTTTAAAGTCTGTGATCTGCTAGAAGAAATTTTAATACTTTCACAAAACCTGGGTGGAACTTCCCTTGTAGCTGTCCATATATCTTATAGACTTATCTTTGGTGAAAAGTTTTCAAAAGGACTTTAAAAATCATTTTTGTTTTTCAAATGATTTAGCCACTTGTAATCTAATTTACTATCATTGTGATGCAACAGCAATCTTTGCAAGAATTCTTGAGTCTGTGTATGTGCATATGAGTTATTCATGTTGGACACCTGGGCTCAGAGAAAAATATTTTCTCCACATGGCTGCAGCTAGAAGAAACCCCAGTTCTAATTCTCACTCTGTCATATCACTCCTTGACTTCTCTCAATCTCATTTGTACTAGAAAGCAGTTGCATCCTAAGCAGACTATGCCTAGGAGTAATGGGGTTGATGACAGCTTTCCCCTCTCTTGCCATCTCTCCCATTGACCGGCTTTTGCCTCATCAAGGGACTCCGAGTACATGACAACCACTTGTCACATGCAGAAGACAGTTCAGCCCTCTCTGCAGCCGGAATCACACCACAGACAGGAAGACAATGGATAAGCCAGGACTATTTTATCTACAGGCAAAGGAATGCACTCCAAGTGGCTTAAGCAAAAACAGGCTAGTAGAGCTGTAAGACTAAGGACTAGACTGTCTTCAGGTATGACCAGAGTCAGGTGCTCAAGGGATAATGTCAGGAGTAGACCCTTTTCCCCCCTCCCCCACCTCCTGACTCGGTTCTCCATGTTGGCATCTTGTCCCATGCCGGCTTCAGCTTACATTACACCCTCAGTAGAGAGAGGTCTCTTCCCCAGTGGGTCTCCCCAAAGTCTCGGGGAGGCTCCCAGTCTCTATTTCAGTCAGAGGCCCTACAGGAAATAGTTGACTCAAAGGGAATGACTTGAGAGTTTCATTCAGGAACCTGGCTGAAGCATGCAGGCTGTGTTTGGGGGAAACCACAGGGTACTGAGGCTCTGTAGGAGACGCCATTGCAGCCTACACAGAGTCACTTGGTCTGAAGGTGCTTATGTGAGTGGCCACAGCAGAGTAATGCAAGAGAAGAGGAAGAACAAAGAGAGAAGGAGAGAAGATGGTGGGAGAAACTGCTCAGTGTCATTCTAAGCTTTGCTGAAGTGGCACCTTCAAACTCTAGGCCATAAAGTTCTCCTGAATCTGACCAGCTTAACCCCATCATCCTTTCATTCTCCCACCAAACCCACCTCACTCCAAGAGAGGAATAGATGGGACTTGTGTGCTTGACATGACAAGGGAAAACAGAGACATCTTTTCTTGGGAAGATGCAAACCATCTGTCTTCATTCATAGGAGGCTCGGAAGGTGTGTGTTTAATAGAGTCATAAATAATCTGTCTTGGGCGGGAGTGTGAACACCTGCTGTGCTTATTGCCATGGCAGCAGGCGGCTTTAATAACTGGAAATACCAGGCCATTGGCTTGGTGGGGTCTTCCTCTTTCAGGAACAGCAGCAGCAGTTTCTGTTCTAAGGATTTTTCTTTGCTGTTTGGACTCTCTTGGGCTGCTTCTCTCCAAATTTCCCTAAGACTGTTCTAGACTCTCTTTACTCTCATTTGATAAGCAAGCAGTTGCCACATGCTTCCTAAATTCCTGAGGTTTTGTGTCCTTGGGTAGATAATCTAACTGTGCTTGCCTCAGTGGGCTTGTTTATACTGTGGGGAAAATAATACAGCCTACACCACAGAGCTGTGGTGAAGATGATGTGAAATAATGTAAGTGAAGAGCACTGTGACTGGCTTTAGAAAGTGTTGGTTCTTTCTTTTAAAGAGGAACTTATGAGTGAATCTTATGCTAGGTGGCAGGAGTTCCCACCGGGTAAGCCAAGAAGGTTCTATGAGCTGGACCTGAGAGTCCAGGTGAGCAGTTGATCCTTTGTGTCTCCCTTTTCCTGATCTTGTGACTTGATAAACTTTTGCTTTATTGTACTTTTTCTGTCTTCTCGCTCCAGCTGAGTTCAGTGATCACTGTAGATACCATGAAGATCTGAGTTGAGGTCCTGTATTCTCTCTAGCTCCCTCAAGGCCTCCAGCCCATCATAAGTGCTGCTCAGGAACCATCTGGTGGTTGATACCTAGGGGTCGAGGGCATTCTAAGTAAGAGAAAGGCTAATAAACACCTGGAGGTGGTAATTTTACATGAAATTGTGGCCTTTCAGGGACTGTTTTCCTCAGTTTCTTGGGCTCGCACTTTCTTTTGGTCACAATTAAGATTTCGTCAACTCGTCCCCCCAATGGTCATTCAGGAACCAGATCCCATCCTCCCTGGTGCTGCATTTCATCTACTTCAGGCCTCAGGTAGGGCAGTGACCAGGAAGGAAAAGGATGTGGAGGCAGGAATTTCGAGGATACCCAAGGAGTCCAAGTTTGTGCTTTGTCTTTCCATGTCTTCCCCCTTTTCCTTTTATAAATACATTATTTTTAGTTAAGTAGTGCAATACTTAATGTTGGTTAAGTATATGCATTCATAAAGGAAAATATGTCTTTGTGTCTTGTACATATTTCCTACATATTTTATGTAATAAATTTATTTTCTGGCAGCTTGCTTTTTCTCCTTAGTCATATCTCCTTGAGTCTTTCCATGTCAACAATCTTTTTCTTAGTGTCATTGTCCTGTACTTTATTTAATTAATCTTCTACTAAAGAAGACATAGGTTGTCCTTAATTTTTCTGTATTGCCATGAACATTGTATACAAGTATGCAGATATTTGTTTTTCTCTAAGAGGAATACCTTGCAATAGAACTGCTAAGTCTTTGACAAAGTATTGTTTTGTACTATGAGAAAAGCTTTTGATTTTCTCCATAAAAGTCATAATTTTTTTGTGATTGTCATTCTTAGTTTCATAATTTTATTTCTAATGTGAACAGAATCTATCATTCCATTTTATAATGGATAAGTTGGTGCATAGGAAAGCTACTAATTTTTGAGTCTAACCTTCTTTTGACTACTTTGTTGTAGCTACTTACATGCCCCCTAAAATCCTCTTATATTTTCTAGTTAAATTATGTTATCTGAAAATAATTAGTTTTATCTCTTTCTCATGCATGAATTTCATTTCTTTTTCTTATTGCATTTGTAAAACAGATGCTATGTTTGGCTAATTCATCTGGCTAATTCATCTTTACCCTCAGAGGTGGGTGAGGTATCTTAAAAAATGGTTAGGAGGACATAGATTTACTGATGCTTCCCAGGAGTAATTATTTCTTTCCTGAGATAGGGTTTGGTGATTAGAGGAAAGCACACAGGATCAAGTTCAAGTGAGACCTAATGGAAAGAAAACAATTGGAATATCTTCACATTGAGGAACTATTTAGAGGTTATGTCAACAATATCTACTAACATGTGGATATAGATTTTGTACTGTGGCAAAGGGTTGTTTAGACATGTAGGTTTCTTGACCTGATGTGAGAATTTCAATGACTCACATCCTTATAGTCCCAGATCAACTCCATCATTCATACCAGTGTCCCATAATCCTGATCAGATGTGGTAAGACATATGTCTTTGCAATATTGAGGACTGGCTTCATTAATCCATCTACCCTCTTTTCACCTTCATTTTGATCAGTGTCATATATAGTGAGGTGATGATGTTAACAATGGAACATTTTCCTCTTTAGGACAAATTTGTGAATTATAGATTTAATTGTGTGGCTAATTGTGTGGGTATAAGAGTAGAAGTTGAGCAATCAGAAATTGTTTGAGGCATAATGTAAAAAATGATATAATGACGGTTGGAAATTCTCAAGTATGGACAGACCACCCATAGTGTCTTTTCTTACAAGATCCTCGAGAGACACTGTGCATTCTTGGTGCTTTCTGGTATTTCAGTGGCCATTAACTGCCATCTACCAAATGCTTCAAATCACAGCTCCCCTTGGAAAGAGATTTTAAAGTTGTTCTGTCTCAACAGAAGTTAGATTCTAATTTAATGCTTTAATTTTCATGGCTTGTTTAGAGTCTCTCCCTCCCCTCTTAAAAAAAAAAATATTTCACATGAAGAATTTCACTCTTGGAGTTCAGTGATATAGAGCAGTTGTCAAACTTCAAGTGAAAAATCTTAGACTTTAATAAAGTGGATTTTCTCATCTTCCTTCTTACCTAACTTTGCCACTCAGAGTAGAACTAAAGGGCCTTGGGTAAATATACACAAAGATGAAATGACCAGGTAGGCAGCCTGGCTCTGGAACAGACAATCCTAATGATATTGCTTCAGTGGCTTTCCCCCCTTCTTCCTCATGTTCAGTTCTTTCTGAGTAATGTTTTGGGCCCAGTGGAGAAGTGTATGATGTTTTCTAGAAGCTCAAATGAGGTTAAAGTAATGAAATTCTGCCAACTAAAGTTTAAGAGAAAAATGCTTACTAGTTGCTGGGACATAGCCAGTTCCTGGGAAAGCAGTTGTATAACCAGAAAGGGAGCTCAGTGCCTCGTGCAGCTGTGGGACATTTTTGAGTGTAGATTCCAACAATCTGGTGGACATTGGGAAGCTTTCTGTTTAAAATCTGATCAGAAATTAATTTCCACTGGACTGTAAACTCCATGAAGGCAGAGCTGTGTCCCTGTTTGCTCAGGATGTCCTTAATGCCTAGGCCACAAACCTGTGCTTGGAAAAAAATCAGTTTTCATGAGTCCAAAAGGGGACATTCTGATGTCTGTATCATGGCATCACACCTACCTTGGAGCCAGCTGGCTGCATGCCGGTTCTAGACTCACACAGTGCTGCCCAGTGCATATGGCTGTGATGTGAGTCCTGCATTCTGCCTCTGGTTCTCACTGGGGTCACAGGAGTTTGCAGGTTCATGGGGTGCAGACTATAAGTGGGGAATGTTATCACTCCTAGGGGAGCCCATAGCCCCTCAAATGGGAGCTGGTGATAAAAGCGTAGGTGGGTTAAGCCTGCTGATTTTAGGTGGACAACTGTGGGCAAAGTCCTGTATGCATGGAAGTGATGCCCTGTTGCTCACAGCAGTGACCTTGGTGTCACACCCCGACATTGACTTTTCCTCCTTCCCTGTTCCCTTCTCTCTCCTCTCTCACTCCTGCTTCCTGAGATATCTGCCAAGTAAAACATTTGCACCTGAGTCCTCGGTTCTCACTCAGCTTTGGAGGAACAAAGACAGGTGGGTAGATGTTTCCCAAGCGGGTCCCACCATGATTTCTGGCTTATTCATAATCCATCATGAGCCACATAGCTGCTCTCCTAACTGTTAGGGATTTAAAGCCATGGCTCTGGGTCTGGGTGCTGGTTCTCTCTTTATAAGCTGGGGGACTCTGGTCATTGTCCTTAACAGTTTTTGTGCTTCATTTTCCTTTTCTGCAAAATGAACATGATGAGGCCTGTGCCTACTAGGGTGATTATTACAATTCAATCAGAGCATGTCTGTGAAGCTCTGGGCACCATGCTGGCCACATGCTAAGCACAAGCCATGGTAGCTGCTGTTAGAATAGTCACATCCCATACAACACTAATTTCAGTCTTCTAGGTTTTGTGGCTGTCAGTGGATAGCTATTATCTTGCTAACTAAACTGTAAGCTGCTTAAGACGAGCCTGTGGTTTTTCCATTTTTGTGTGTCCTGCTGTACCCAGCATTGTGGGATTTTCACAGAGCTAGCATTCAGTCATGTTGTATGAATGAAAGAATATCCTTTCTATTGTTGGCTATTTTTTCATTAGTGATCTGAATTGCCATCTGCCATTCTTAGAACACCCTGTTTGGAGTCACTGTCCTTCCAAAGCCCAGACAGGCCTCCCATAGCATGAAGCTCTGAGTTTTCCCCCCAGAAATATCACCATTGTCATGTGTGCATTTATAATGGATTAAGAATCCTTGAGAGTAGAAATTTATTATTTTCCTCTCTACCAGCACTGTCTGATAGAACTGTCTTCCATGTTGAAAATGTTTTTTCTGCTATGTACCTGGACCAAAGTCAGCCTGCTCACAAGCACTTGATGTGTGGTAGTGTGACTGAGGACATTTTACATTTTATTTTATTTCACAACATATCTGATGTGCACAAGTGCCTCATGTCTGGAGGGCTGGACAGTGTAGTGTTCTATAATTCCAGCACCTATAATCCTATAATAATTGCCTGTGGTTGGTGCCAGTAACAGTTTGTTGAACAAAAGAATGAGTGAACATAACTCAACAAAAACAAACAACTCAGTCAAAAAATGAGCAGAAGCACTAAAAAGATACTTTGAAGAAGAAATACAAATGGTCAACAGGTATATGAAATAAGTAAGGTTCAACATCACTTATAATCAGGAAAATGCAAATCAAAACCCCAATGAGATACCACCTCACACAGGTGAGAATGGCCATATTAAAAACAAACAAACCACAAACAAACTGGCAACAACAAATGCTGATGAGGATGTGGAGGAAAAGGAAGCTTGTTACACTGTTGGTGGGAATGCAACTGTTTCAACCAGTATGGAAAGCTGTGTGGAGTTTTCTCAAAACCCTAAAAATGGATCTACCCGGCCTCCCTGGTGTTGCAGCGGTTGAGCGCTGGGTTACGAAGCTGCGCCTAGCCTCTGCAGTGCCGGTTCCATCCCCGGCCACCGGGTGAGGGTCCCACATGGCGCGCAGACCTCTCTTGCCGCACCCGCTGCTCCCCTCAGCAGTGTACTTTGTCAGTCTGCCTGCTCTGCTCCCCACTCTGACTCTGGTGAATTCTCTTGTGCTTCTGACTGTACCCAGTGCTTGTATAAATAAATAAATAAATATTTAAAAAAAAATGGATCTACCATATGATCCAGTGATTCTACTCCTAGGAATCTACCCAAAGAACATAAAAACACTAGTTAGAAAGGTAACTTGCACTCCTATGTTTATTGCAGCACTATAAACTACAATAGCCAAGATATGGAGTCAACACAAGTGATCCAAAACAGATGAGTGGGTCAAAAAGTTGTGGTATATATATACACAATGGAATATTACTCAGCAATCAAAAAAGATAAACTCATGCTGTTTGGAGCAACATGGATGGAGCTGGAAGGGAAATATCAGAGAAAACAGACAAAAGGTCAAGAAGAAGACAAAACTGACCATAGATCTGAGGCAGACAGAAGGGGAGGAGGAGGCAGGGGTGTCAAAACAGGAGAGGGAAGAGCACAAGGGACTATGGTGATGGATCCTGGGGGCTATGGTGGTGGAAGAGCTACTGGGACTACACTTGAGGGGAGAAATCAAATGCTGTACATACATGAGGGCCTCCCCGGTGGCGCAGCAGTTGAGCGCTGGGTTGCAAAGCTGCCCGCGGCCTCTGCGGCGCCGGTTTGATCTCCGGCTGCTCCCCGGCCACCGGAGGAGGGTCCCACATGGCGCGCAGACCTCTCCTGCCGCCCGCTGCTCCCCTCAGCAGTGTACTTCGGTCCTTCTGCCTGCTCTGCTCCCCGCTCTGGCTCTGGTGAATTCTCTCACCCTCCCGCGCTTCTGACTGTACCCAGTGCATGTATAAACAAAACAAACAAACAAATATAATAAATAAATAAATAAATAAATAAATAAAACATGCCTCTATAAAAAAAAATGCGTACATACATGAACAATGATGTAAGAAAATAAAAAAAAAAAAAAGACTGCATCAGGACCCACGTAATAGCCTCATTTTTATTTAATCAACTTTTAGGCCCAATCCCCAAATATAATTACATTTTGAGGGACTGGAAGGTGGGGCTTTAACAGACAGATTTTGGGAGGATATCATCCAGCCCAAAAGAGCCCCAGAGATCACAGTGAGACAAGGACTTGGGTGCAGGTAGTGCATTTGGGGAGCACAGGTGAATTTTTGTTTAAAGGGGCAAGTGAGACAAGAAAAGCCAATAAAGGCTGTATTATTGAGCAGGTCACAGGCCTCCATCCTGCTGGCGAACATCAGGATTGGAACCTGGAACGTGGGGCACAGAACTGATCTCTTGACAAAGGAATATCAAAGTGCCAAGCTGCAGAAGAGCTTGCCAGAGAGGAGCTATTGTTATGTTCACCCATGTACAATGCAACCTGGTTTTATCATATTGTTTTCTTTATCTTATCTTTTGCCCCTTATCTTAATTTCTTAAAAAAAAAACAAAACAGTTCTAGAACCACAAGTGTTTATATAAAATGCTCCCACATTTGTTTTAAATAATGCAACCCCAAATATTGCCCATATAAATATTAGCCTTGTGAGCAAGAGAGAAAACAGAAGCATAATTTACATTTTGTCTGACTCCAGAAGTATGATTTTTTTTTTCTTTCTAAGAACCTATGAGGATTGAGTTAACCATGGGGTAAATAAATAAGCCATTCGCCTGTTGCTGGTAGCATTTATTAATGAAGCCTTAAATGGTTCTCCAGATTGCAGCTGTGATGAAGATATATGCTCAGCTGTCTCTGTGTGAAATACACATCTATCAACCCCTCTCACCGAGTTAATAATACAAGTCAGTAAAGTGTAGACAAGTTGGTTGAGAGCAGTCGTGTGCAGCAGCATCAGGCGCCATGGTAAGGTGAGGCAGGCTGGATGTAGGGTCTGTAGCGGGGACAGAATGAAAGCAGGCAGTGTGGGGTGTCACAGACAGAAGCAGCAACTGGATCAAGTGCTTGTCAAAGCTTTGTTCCGGGTGTGTATGGTGCATAGGAGCACATAGAAAAAATGGGTTTTGCAGGATCTTTAGGAAGGGATTTTATATGGGAAAAATCAAAATAACATGAGGTTGTTTTCTGAAGTCCAGGAGGGCCTCAAAGGAAATGTTGAGATCCCAGATTGGCCCTAGCCTTGTTGTTCACATTCCGAAGCCACCTCTGACATCCAGATGAGCCGGGGCACGCCGGAGAGCAGGCCCCCTGGAGAGGGAGCGCGCACACTGTGCACATGCCATGATTGGCGCTCTGGCTTAGTTAAGGTCCATTTAGATTTGCGCCTAATTCTGATTTTACTTTATGGAATTGTTAGGATCATGATGGTGAAATTGTAACAGGATGCAAAAGTCCTTCTCATTAAAAAACCATCCTCAGTAGCTAACGAACGCCTGCTACATCCCAGGCTCTGGGAGAAATGTTTGAGGCCTGAATCCTGCTTTATAGTCAGCACGCAAGATATGGAGTGGGCACTTTTGTCTTGTTAACTGAATGTGTGTTAAGAGGCGGACCAAGTGTTGCTCACACAGTTGATTTTATTTGGGAGGAGAGTGCCCTTTCTGGAATTGTCAGACAAATATTCCCAGGGGAGGCAGGGTGCCAGATGAACCTGGTGGTGGCCAGGATTCAGAGAGGCCTGGTCTTCGTGGAAGCGTCTTCAGAGGCAGCAGGGAGAGCTGGTGTGGAGGTGGTGCTGTGTGGGGCTGCCCCTGCCAGCCCAGGGAGTCATAGCAACTGAACTCGGAATAGTAGGTGAGGGTCATCTTATAAGAGGGCAGCTTTTTGGCAGGAGGCAGAGGCAGGCACAGCACGTCTTTACTTGCAAGGGAGGCCAGGAAGAGGAAGACGCGCTCAGAGCTTCCGTGAGCAGTGGCAGCCAGAGCTGGGGAAATCACAGCCACCGTCTCGGAGGCTTTGCCTCTGATTTTATGACTCTTAACAAGTGACAGTGCCGATAAGAACACTTGGGCCACCACATGAATTACTCAGATCAAATTAAAGCCATCCATCTCCAGGACAAGCACAACAGAGGCTGGGCCTGCTTCTGAATTCGATCAGAGGCACGCAAGCCTGGTTAATGAAGGCTGCTGGGGTTGCGCTGTGCTCCAGGGACCCAGCGCTCCTCAAAGTTTTTGTGCTTTTGTAGTCCAGAGGGAAGGGAGCAGCGCTGGCCTCTACTTCTCTCACTGCTGACTGACTGGAGTTGGCAGGGGACAGGCAAAGAAGAGGCTCTGATCTTCTTTTAATCTAGTGGAATCCGATGGGGGAGGCTGCCACAATGCTGGGAACAAACATCAGGGAGAATGAGCTTGGGAGAGCGAGAGACTGTGTGGGGTGACATTAGCTGACACTGTGCTTGCCTCTCTCCTTCCTCCCTGCTTACTATGGATGCTCCGGGATGCTTGTTAGCTGATTGGAAAAGCACCAGGGCATTAGTGCATAGTTAGCTCTGTCAGTTCCAAATACCACCAGACTTTTATTCTTTTGAACAAAGAGCACTGAAGTGATGGGGAGTGGAAAGTGTATTTTTAAGTAGCAACTGTATATAAAGTTTCTCCAAAACCCAAAGCAAGGGAAGTTATTATTGATTCCTTCAACAAGGAAATAATCAGGCACTTACTATATGGCAGGCACTGGACTGGGTGTCAGGGATGCAGTGGAGAACAGACAAGGAGTTGTGATTGTGTGGTCCATGTAGAGTGCCATGGAGGAATGAAGCAGGGAGCTCAGGCTGGCTGGTGAAAGGGTGGCAGAAATGGAGGGACTCCAGGAGGACTTTCTGGAAGAGGTGATCTGTAAGCTGAGACATGAGCAGGAGTTCAAGTTAGTCCATCAAGTACAGGAGAAGAACTGTGTGGAGAGAGAGCTACAGGAGCAAGGGCCAGGAAAGGACTCAGTAGTAAGAAACTCAAACAAACAAAGGAATCAGATCCAAAGGGGGCAAAGAGGAAAGCGTTACTTTGCCTCTTTCTGCCTTGTCCTCTCAACCCTGTTTCTCTTATTTGTGTCATCATTAATTAAATGTCAAGATGGAGGAGCAAGTAGACGAAATGGGTAGAGACAAGATCAGGATCCTAGTCCTTTGTTCTCGTCCCTTGTCTCAGGCAACCTGGATTTTGTAATTAGTGCACCTGGGCTTGAATCCTTGTTTACTCTTGAAATCTCCACTTACCGGCAGTGTGACTTTGGGCATGGATCACAATGGTCTTCGCCTCGGTCTCCTCATCTGTAGAATGCGGAACTGATGTTCTCTCAATCACATGTGACTGCTATTTCAGTGGGATGACCTATGTCTGTAAAATGAGGGTGGCCTCCATGCTGACCTGGCCCAGGGCTGCCCAGGGTACTTTGTTCAGCCTCAGAGTTCATGCAAGAGATCTGTCCAGTTGCCTCCCTTCCATCTGTAGCTGTGGTGGAGGGGAGGTGCCTTGTGGGGGCAGCGGATGGTGTGGCTTGGGGACTCATGCCGTGGACTGGTTGTCATGTGACTCCCGGGGGGTGGGGGCTGCGTGTGGAATGCCCATGCATTGGAGGACTAGGCAGTCAGCCAGGAAAGCTGTGCTCCCCACATGCTCCCAAGCACTTACACAGTGCCTGGTGAGCGCCTTCCTCGGCCCTCTCCCTGGGGCTGCTCAAGTAGTAGCACCTCTCTCCAGCCCACTCTCTGCTTATGTCCCTGCCTCTGAGCTGCCCCCTTCACCTCTTTCCTCCACTGCTTCCCATCCTGTCGTTAAAGTACTGGCTTTCATTTACTCTCCCAGTTGGACTCAGTGGCCATTGGGGGAGCGCCTTAGGATCAGCGAGAAGAAAGCCCAGAAGGTAAATAACTGAAAAAACATTTGCATGTTACAACCTGGGAAGGACACAATTTCTACCTCTGTTCTTCCTGGAGCAGCAAAGGAAATGACAGAGTTGTTTTCTCAATAGCAGTTAGAATTCTATCACTTCTCGGCCTTTTGGCTAAGATCAAGTGTAGCAGTTTGAATTCTAGTTTTTGGCCACTTAGCTCCAGGTGTACACGGAGGTCTCTTCCTACTCCATTTCCTCCCGTTTTTCTTCCCTTTGTTAGCTTCTCTTTCCTTTCCAGCCTCTCCCATCAGTCACCATGTTCTTGCTGAGGATTACTCATCGTGGAATGTGGGGCTGATTCCTCCAGTGGTCCCCCAAGCAGCACTTGCAGATCCTAGTAGATGTGACCCCATGACTGCCTCTCATGCTTTCCAAATCCAGGAATTCTATCACCTTCAAGAGCTTTCCCTCAGCAGGTAAAATTCTGTTATTGTCTTTCCTAGAATGTCAATTTCTAAGGTAACTAGAGCACTGAGCAGAGTGCTAGCCCTCCGCATCCTACCAGGATGTCTAAAAGCAACAGGCTCAACAGTTGCTAGTGCTGGCAAGGCATAGATGCCAGCATAGAGCCATCTGCAGGAGTGTAAGACAATAAGGATCATTCCTTGTAACCCTAAAAAGTGTCCTGATAAACTTGATAACAGAATGTCTGAAATACCTTGGAGAAGCAATCTCACTTGCTCCTCACACCACCCTGGGCAGGGGAGAGAGACATTCTGCTTCAGGACAAGCCCCTCCTCCCCGGCCCGGACCAACAGGTGGCTCATGGGAGCCCAGTTCATGGTTTCTGCACTCTTCAGGGTTTGCCCTCCAGAGAGCAGCCCAGCTGCAGACACACAGTCAGCTCCACGTGGCTGTCAGGCCTCATGGGCAAACTGGCAATTACAGCAGAAATAATTCTGCCCTGAACGTCTCTTCCTGAGCTGGCGTCAGACATTTCCTCAGCAGGTTCCCTTCTCTGGAGTCCGGTGTTATGCCCATGTCTCTCCTCCCCCTCCCATGGAAAGAGCAGTGTGGGCAGTTCGCCACCTGCCTCTGGCTCGTCCTCAGCCCACTGAGCAGTGGGAGCTGCCATCGCCCACAATTGTCTGCACAGGACCCTGGTGGTGGGATCTGGGGATCCTCAGAGCAAGCTGGACTGCAGGCCCATCCCCAGATGAAGCAACTCTGTGGGGCTTTTTTAGCAAATAGAAATGTCAGCATGCACATATGGTGCCTGCAAGTGCCGAATAACTGGGTGACATTTTGGGTCTTCTTGCACCCGTTTAAAATGCATTAAAAGGCATTAACAATGATTTCTTTTTGGTTTGCTCGTGTAAACTCCGATTTTTTTTCCACCACAACTTTGTATATTGTTTTTTTTTTATTAAAGATTTATTTATTTATGCATACAAGAGCTAGGGTGCAAGCCAGAGGTAGGGGGCTTGAGAGGATTCACCAGAGACAGCATGGGGAACAGAACAGGCAGATCTACTGAGATACACTGCTGAGGGGAGCAGCGGGCAAGTCAGGAGAGGTCTGCTGTGCCATGTGGGTCACCTTCCTGACCAGGGATCGAACTCATGCTGCAGGTAGCTTCATAGTGCTGAGACTTAACCCCTTGTGCCACCAGGGAGACCCCTGAACTCGGTCTTTTACTGGGGAGTCTTATGGTTCATTTCCCTGTCCTGTTCTGCAGAACTGGCCTTGATACCCACAAACAAATGGAGATCTATCTATCAAAAGTTTAAAATCTATTAAAATCTAGAGAGCTGGACTTTTCAAACTGGAACGGCACGCACATCGTGGAAATAAGCTGAGATGCAGAACTTCACTTAGTAGTTCTGGGAGGGGCCCAAGAGTCTGCATTTCTAAGAAAGTCCCAGGTGATGCTGGTCTTCGGGCCATTATTTAGATAGCCTGGCTACAGAGCAGTGATTTACACTTACCTGTACTTTGGAATCACCTGGCAAGCTTAACCAACTACTAAGAAGTCTGTAACACCCCCTTTCTCTTATGACAATTGGGCTGGGGTCTGGCCTAGACTTTGAAACACTTAAGACTCCTGATGCTCCTTATTTGCATGCCAGTTCAGATCTGTGCTCTTCGGCAACTGAGAAACAGATGGGGTGGGGGCCGGGGTGAGGGAGAGGGCAGCATTCCCTGACGGGATGGCTTGTCAAGTATGTTCACACTGTGTTTCAAAAGCAGACTGGGCATCCAGATTACCTGGGAACTTATTACAAAGTTGAATTCAGAGCATCATCCCAGATTTTCTGAATTGGAAGCTCTGAAATGGGGTCCTAGAAATGTGTCTTTATAATAAACAACTTGGGCTCTTGGGGATAACTGGGCCAGCACAGGTAGTGGGCTTGCTTCAGCTGCATAGCTGTGTCTCAGGGGTCTTGACAGGGGTCACCTCCAGGACACCTGCTGTTGCACTACACTTTAAATGTATTATTTGAAATAAAGGCTGCTCTGAATCTTTGGATCTTATGAAAATTTCCATGTGCTCTCAAATAGTTCTCTCCTATTTGAGCTATTCGTGGTTGGCCGTGGTGCTTAAGACTGATGTGGATATAGAACCCACTGCTTCTTCTGGGGGACCATTAGTGTCACCTTGTCTGACTCAGCCCTTCACAGAAGCGGTCACTGCAGCCTTGGGAGACATAGCTGTGCCCTGAGTGGGGCTCTCATGAACTTGTGTGGGGGCCGAGTACTCGCCCTTCCTTTGTGATACCACCTCAGGCTTCGAGGACTGAAGCCACCAGTCACTTTCTGTACTCAGAAAGGTATTTCTAGTCTCCTTCCTGATCCTTTTCCTTTTGGGCCTTGTCAGAGGCAGTCTAATTGGTAGTTAGAATGACTACCTCTGGGCTATTGAGGATCAAAGGAGTTTAGAGCTGCCAAGGCTTTGTGCGTTATCCAGAGCCTTGTCCCAAGCATTTCTGCTTGTACCTTGAATCTCTTCAGTCACGTGGTTTTTGCCTCTTTAGTTCCTTCAAGTAGAAATTTCTACTTCTGTCTTGCTATTCAAGTATTCTGATCCTTTGACATTACTACAAATTCCTTTTCTTCCATGACACTTGTCTGAGTGAAGGAGGGGTGGGTCTGATATTGGACATTTTGGATAGATCACTAAGTGACTAACTAAAATTTCTGGATGTTTTTCTGCTAAACATGGAGTAGTGATGAGTTGAGATGTGATAGGGACAGATTATGCATGAGGAATATTGAGAATAAAGGCTAAGAAATGGGGAGCAGTTATTGTGGCTGATGTAAAAATCCAAGTGAGAGTTAATGAAAACCTCTCTCAGGGTAGTAGAGATGGATAAAAGGGGAGTAAAATGAATAATGATTAACACCCTGTAATCGATAAGAAATTATTTAAAGAGATTTAGTGGTTGACTTTCCCAACTTCTTAGAAAATAATGCAATAAAAGTGCTTTCATAAGCCAAAAAGTACTATGAAAAAGCAGGGGATTGCTACTAGGAGCTTTTTATTAGGAGCTTTGTATGTTGCTCATCAGCTTACCTAAATCTTGGAAAACTATTCAATTTAATGATTATCAAAAAAGGCAAAAGAAATCAGAAGCCAAGGTATCTATGATATGATGACATGATATTTCATCAAAAGAAAATTGTCCAAATATCGTAGCTACTTTAAAGGCAATCCAAATTTTAAGTTTGAAAATTCTGCTTTGAAATAGCATAAAAGTGGACATTTCTCAAGTGAGTCATTCAACAGGACAGACTGTTCCTTTTGGCTGTTCTATTCGAGTTACTCTCCAATCTCAAAAGTTTAAAAATACACGACTGTGTCCCAGTGGAGTCATCGTCTGTGGCTTGGTACACCAATTTATGGTTTAGGTCCAGGAAACAACTTGACTCACCTATTTTTCCATTGGGTTTTTAATAAAACATTTCTCAACATAAACGTCTTTTAAATTGATGCCATATGCTATTTCCAATGGAGATGAGTACGACAGGCTACCATTAAAATCTAATAGGTTTCTCTCAGAAGCTTGTATTATAAATGTTTAAAGGAGGGAATCATGTCTTAATCCATATAGAAACCTTCAAAGATCCCAGCCCAATAGCTGGCCTGGAGTACGTGATCAATGTGTGTCTGTTAAATTTGATGTAATTGCTAGAGGCACAAAGTTTTTGCCTGTTGTCTAATAAAGGCATGGGAACATTCTGATCAACACATTCATACTTAAAATGTACATAAAATGCCTCTCATGGATTGAGAATTTAGTTGTGGCATTTGATTGAAACCGACCGAAATCCAAATCAAAGTGAACCAAGCTTTTTAAAATTCATTGCTCTTTATAACAGGACGGCTAGGAACATGTTGGGAAAAATGGTTTTCTTTGTCTGTCTTAGCTCTGGTGGCTTCTGTGTTGGCTTTATTCTTTTATTCTTATGCAAGTTGCCTCCTTCTTAGGGAAAGATAACTCTGGCTTTCTATGAGTGTCACTAACTTTGGAGAAAAAAGCCATTTTTTCCAAATGTCACAGCAACAAACTATGATTGACTTTCTTAGGCTCTAATTGTCCAGGCTTGGTTCATGGGCCAAGTCCTGAGTGCATCATTGTCATCAGGGATGCGAAAGTCCCCCTGGTTCTGAGGGGCAGGCCTTGTTACTGCAGAGCCCGTAGGCCTGAGAGTTCAGGAAGGTAGCTCACAATCCAGGTACAGCTATTGAAAAGTTCTAGTAGATTCCATACAGGCCCAAAATAATAGGTTCCTGTGTCGGGAGTTTTGACACATTAATCCAAACAACCTCAATCTTCAAGGAGCTTACAGTCCAGAATGTAAATGATGTACAGACAACACTGCAAAATGAACCCACTTGTATTTCATTCATGCTCATGAGCAAGCAGACTTCTGAGAGGGAAATCTACATTCACAGACTGCTCAAATGCAAAGCATTCAAATGCAAAACTTTGCACCAGGAACTCTTCAATAAAAGTTTGATGGAGTTTAAATATAACAGTTAGACTGTATCTTCCCTAATCTTAATTCCATCCTACCCTCAATTAAATGATTAGACTTTAACTGGAAATTGGTAGAACCTTCCTAAACACCTTATGCAAATACAGACTTTCCTGAGGCATATCCATTTCTGTTCCTGCTGGTGCTTGATCCCTGCTGGTTATGTGAGTGAGATTTGGGCTATGTCTTTATCAACACAAAGACCAGAACTTGGAAGTCCAGGAGGCTGCTGTTCTTTGATGCTCCAACAGCACTGTGGAGCAAAAATAAGACACAGAAGTGGGGCCTGCGGGTGTGGTCCTCTAGTTGTGAGTTCCTGTGCTTGCATTTGCTCCTTCCTTAGTGCCTTAGGCAAGGGTCTTTTGAGCTGAGCCAAAGGCAGGATCCTTGTGTAAGTGAGATCTTGCAGTCTTTAAAATGGAGAAAGAGAGATGTGAAAGAACTGATTAGAACCTAGACAGAGGTGCGGCTCCAAGCTTCAGTGTGATGTTAGAGATCCATGTTATAGCATGGATCGTGGCCCAAAGTTGTTTGGGGTTAGGTGCAGGGATAAAGAAACCAGCCTTCAAGAACCATATTACTCAGCCATTGACTGCAGGCTTCTCCCTTTCTCCCTGGGGGACTGTGCCTTGAGTTACGACCAAGGCTTTTTTGGGGAAAGTGGATTCCCTTGATGAGGGTTATTCTTAGGGAAGGGTGGCTGCTGTCCTTGGCAGTCAGCATTCACACCTGGAGACAGAGGGGGGAGTGCACCAGTGTGAATGGGGATGGGACGAGGCACCATGTACTTCTGAGGTCGTGGTAAATTATGAATATGTGGGTGCTGAGGTCAGTGTGGTAGGCTCCTCATTTGGTTATAGTCACCTTGACAGCGAACAGATTTCGAACACACACACGTCTGTGGTTGGTGATTCTCCCGTGTGGAAGATTGTAGGGTACCAGCTTTCTGTGGCTCATGGTTGGCAGTATTGTACATCAGTGCTATAGAAACACTGGCATCCTTGCCATAATGTACCAAAAGCTCCTTCTTCGTGGGAATGCTAATAAGACCACCCGAAGATTTTTACAATAGATCTGTCTCGTATAGGTGCATTAGGTTGAAATTTATTGTCTTCTGAGCTTTAAGATGAGTATAGGGCTACTGGAACATCAGAGGTTATAACCCACTTAAGGATTCTTCCATAGCTCGTCATTGACATTTTTTAAGCAGAGAGTGTGAGGAAGAAGGGGGTTCAGAATTCTCATCTGAGACTAGCTCAGTCCATGGTGGTAGAGAAGGGGGCTCTTAAGAAGAGCTGATGGGGGGCCTCCCCGGTGGCACAGCAGTTGAGTGCTGGGTTGTGAAGCTGCCTGCAGCCTCTGCAGCGCCGGTTCGATCCCCGGCTGCTCCCCGGCCACCGGAGGAGGGTCCCACATGGCGCGCAGACCTCTCCTGCCGCCCGCTGCTCCCCTCAGCAGTGTACTTCAGTCCTTCTGCCTGCTCTGCTCCCCGCTCTGGCTCTGGTGAATTCTCTCACCCTCCCACGCTTCTGACTGTACACAGTGCTTGTATAAATAAATAAAAATAAATCTTAAAAAAAAAAAAGAGCTGATGGAATTACATTTTACTTACAGGGCAAGATTCAGCTGGGCCACGATGAGGAGATAATGGGAAATAGAAACACAACTCACTTGACAAAGAATTCTAAGCTGACCCATGCTGACTGAGGGGCTGTGGGATTTACAGCCCTTTCTGTCCCTTCCTCGCTGTGCCAGTAGGAACATTCAGACACTTTCCCTAGTAGATTAAACAGGTTTTAAATCCGCATTCAGCAGCAGGCTCCAGTGCCTGCAGTAGAACACTGTGGGCAGGAGGTTAGCGGGTGAGGACCCATGTCTCAGGTTTGGGGCTCGGGGCAGGGGTGGGTTACCTTCAGGGTAAACTTCCTCTCTGTTATAATTACTGTTGAGAAGGGGGAGGCTCTTCTTGTGTTATGAATTAGAAAGAAGTCAGAATGACATAATAAAGGCTGTTGTTTTTCACCCACCCAAATAGTAGTATGTCAAAGAACACTAACTGGATTTTTTACATTATGTGGCAGGAAACTTTTGGAGTAGCTGGGGCATCATTATTTGCCTATGTGCAAAGGATGAAGCTTAAGTAGATGAAAAGTTTGATTTTATAGAGGGAAAATATTCCTGCCATATTGTATTTATACTCATTTGCCTCATAGCCAAGTCTCAAGCCCAACTGGACTTGCCTGCGCACACTCACACCTTTTACATTACTGAGTTTGTTTTTCCCTCCGTAACTGTTGAGCAGAGCAGAGGTGAGAAGGGCACATGAAAGCCAATGTCCCAAAATATGGATGGACTTGGGGAAGGCAGGAACAGAGGCAGGCTAGGGACAGGCTTGGCCAGTGTGGGTGATGGAGTCAAATTCCACATCACCAACCCACCTCAGGGAAAATGACTTGCCTGTCATCTGAGCACAGCTACTGAGCAGGAGGCAGACCCAGAAATCTTGACACACCTCCCACCTTCCAGGGCTTCCTACGATATTTGGAATCAGAAGACCTGACCCACTGCCATCACCAAAGAACAGTCAGAGCCAGACAGGAACTGTTGTGATGGGGTTGTGGGGGGTACTCAGGGGGAACAAGAGCCTCAGGGAAGAACTGGGCTGTGTTCTGAATAGGCCCTGTGGGGATTTATGATGCAGCATGGGAGTCAGTGGCTGGAAAATGACAAGGGGAAGACATCAGGGTTAAAGGGGTATTCTGGCTTACTAGCCTGACAGAATACTTGCTGAAGGCAGGCCAAAGTGGTCAGACAGCACCCTGGGGAGGTAGTGGGGATTGGAGGGGTTGGATTTGACCAGATATCAAGGGTCAGGGATTCTGGCTAAACCACTTGAGAGGAGTCTTATTTATTTATTTATTCTATTGATTTATTTTTATTTATTTATGCATATAAGAACTGGGGTGCCAGAGGTGTGGGAGGTGAGAAGGTTCATCAGAGTCACAATGGGGAGTAGAACAGGCAGATCTACTGAAATACACTGCTGAGGGGAGCAGCAGGCAAGACAGGAGAGGTCTGCCGGGCCATGTGGGTAGCTCCCTGGCCGGCCAGGGATCTGTACTCATGCTGCAGTGGCTGCTGTTAGCTTGATAGCACTGAGACTTAACCCCTGCACCACCAGGGAGGCCTAAGAGGATTCTTATTTTAACTGGACTCTACAAAGGCCAGAGACAGAAACAGAAGCCCACGCTGGGATGCAGTGAAGCAGAGGGCTCCATGGAGCCTAGTTAAGGATGGTCAAGTTCAATGTCCCTAAATCACTTTCAGATCTTCATCTAGAAGGGAGAGCATACCAGCTTTTTCACCCACCTGATGGGCTTGGGGTATACCTAGGAGATAAGGCAAATACTTTGGAAATGTTCAGACATCATTTGCATACAAGAATACTAGTGGGTTGATCACTGCCTCCCAGACTTCAGAGAAATACTCCCCCTGCCAACTCTGTCTCACGGATATCCCTATCTGTGACTGCTCTTTGAGTAGGAGAGCTCATTCTTTCTAATGATTTGGCCTGGCATTGTTTGGAAATCATCTTTGCCCTGCTGAGAAAAGGCATCTCTCTTCAGAAAGGCAGGTGTTTATTTAATGATGCATCAAAGACTCTTTTTGAAGCACATGAAGGCTTTGTATTATCAAGAGACGGTGAGAAACACATTTGCAGCAATTGACTTTCGATTTTACGCCACTGAGTAAGATATTACAAGAAAACCTGAAAACATTGCAATGGGCACCATTTCTCCATAGTTTCCCGCAAGGAACAGCATTGTGCAGCCTGTGTCTGATAAGAAACAGGGTCAGCTTCCTGGGTTATGGTTTCTGTTTCCTTCTTGAGCTGTGAGTTAACCAAAGACTGAAGAGCTCCAGCCTCAACAATCATCACCCCTTTCGGGGAATGACTGCTATCCTCGAACACTGTGTTAGGTACAACCTATAGCCAGTGAGGCACAGAGGAAAGAGTTTTAGAAAGAAGGAGGAGATTGCTCCTTCATTAGCTCACTAGTTATCCCTTTTCCCTTTGGCTGCTAGGGAGCTCAGTGCCAAATATGTGGCTCTGAATTGGCACCACCCACAGAATTTTAAAAGGGTGCTTTTATTATTTGCTTCTTGGGTGCGTTTCTGGTTCTGTGTCCCTTCACTTGCTTTTCTTTCTATTTTTTTCTCTTATAATTACCACACATTGTGTTTTGTAATGTTTCTTGCTAAACTGCCAGTAATCTTTGGAACAAGGTGGGGTATAGGTCACAGCAACTGTGAGTCTGAACTGTCCATTGCTCCTCTGTGGGCTGTTTAGAACTTCAGTGGGATCCCTTGCTCCCCCTAAGGTGCAATGAGGCCATGCATTTATGATCATATTAGGAAGATGATAATGATGAAGCAATTAGCCTGAGACTATCACTCTCAAGGAGTGGAGAGTATGGAGTGGGCTGAGGGCTGAGGAGCAAGACCAGTATAGAGATAAGACTCCATGAATGTAAGTGCTGGAGGGGAATCTGATCATCTGAGAATTGTAACCATTTATTTTACAGATGAGAAAATTGAGGCCCAGAGAGAAATATGTTGACTAAACTTATAAAATTGGCAGTGGCAGGCAGGGTTCTCCCTTTATCCCTTCCGAGCTCAGCCAGGAGGATCAGGGACCTCCTTAGCCTAATAATACATCAATTATGCAATGAAAGGTGATCTAGATTAGCAGAAAGAAGATTTCTTTCTTTATATATACTACACACATGTATGTGATCCTCCTAGACCAACCTGCTTGCCAGGGCTGATTCTTGGAGTGTCAGTGAGAAACAAAACAATTTTCTAAGAATTAAAAAAAAAATAGCTACATGAAAGAGGGAGCCGATGCACCTTCAACCCAGGGGTGAGCTCAGTATGATCCTGGGGAAGACTACTCAGAGAAGGAAGATGAAAAATAAACAGGAGAAAGGTCTTTAGGGCACTCATGTGGGCAGACTCCCCAGCCCTGACCGAAGGATACCCAGAAGAGAATATTTGTTTTCGCCCTCTGTGCTCTAACTTTGTTCTTCCTTGGTATGAGTAAGCCTGGAACTTTCTGCAAGTCTTTATGACCATTATAGGGCATAGTGGCCACCACCCCACTGGCTTGTTGCCCACCCCTCCCTCCCCCCACTTTTCTGTGTATGCATTCCTTGAGTGTACTGGCTTGGATCTTGATGGTCAAATTCTAGGTTTATCCTCCCTGGCACAGTAAATCCCATTAGCTTGGCATCATTTGAAGATCTAATTAGTATACTTTCTATTATATTCCATGAAAACAAAACCCATTGTCTAAGATTTTACGGAGAATATGAGACTTCTGGGGGCCTGTGTGGGACTTGCATAACTGAGAGAGAGAAACATTATTTTTGGCATGAACAATCACCACCAACCACGATTCAGAAGCATCTTCCTGTAATTAATACATTTGGAGACAGATTCCTTGGTTCCACTGACTTTTTAGTAGAAATGTCAATGTTGTCCTCTTCCTTCTGATGTTGCATCTCTAATTACTAAGTATTTTGGAACTGAAAATTACAGCTCTTCTGGAGTGCAGCTTTAATGATTTTGATAAGACTCAATGTTGCTAGCCTTAAATGACAGGCCTCTTCTTGTAGAAGCTTGCTTAAGTTTCCAAGGTGCAGTGGAAATAGACCGGAAGGGATGAAGCAGCTGTGCACACTTAAGGTCTTTACCAAATGCAGGAGCAGTTGATGCTGCTGATGTTGCTGCTCCAGAGAGGAGGCCCCTGGAGAATTTCATCATTGCTCACACATTCTTATGTATTGCATTTTTCATTCTTTAAAAGTATAGGAGGTCTTCCCTGGTGGTGCAAGGGTTAAAGTCTCAGCACTACCAAGCTATCAGCAGCTACTGTAGCATGAGTTCAGATCCCTGGCCAGGGAGTTGACCCCACATGGCACAGCCGACCTCTCCTGTCTTGCCTGCTGCTCCCCTCAGCAGTGTATTTCAGTTGATCTGCCTGTTCTGCTCCCCACTCTGTCTCTGGTGAATCCTCCCACACCCTCCTCCTACAACACCTCTGGCTTATAACCCAGTTCTCGAATGCATAAGTAAATAAAAGAAATCTTAAAAAAAAATAAAAGCATGGGAGAACTTCTTTTTTGTGTCATGGTCAAACATGTAACTGACCAGTACTAAAGTAGATAGCATTTAGCTCCAATGATGCCAGCTAACGTATTTAAAGTCTACAGAGTAAATGAACTCATGAAAACGATCACACAGAAAGTAGAATTTACCCAAGCTCACATTTTTATTCATGTGGGAGATTCCATGTTTTATTTCTGAGTATGAAAACTTAGCAGCATAAATGATATGACCTATTGTGAGGCTGTCCTGGAAATGCAATCCCCATGGCGAGCTGCCTCCAGCAGGAGGGCTGTCTTCCAGCAGTACTGACTGCTGCCCTTTGCAGGAAGCAGGTGACTTCAGGGCCTGGCAGATTCAAGGAGCCCATGGAGTTGCTGCAGGAATGTGGGGTGAATCAGGTCAATGCCCTTGACCAGGCAAGCCTGCACAGGGTTACTTGCAACGCCGTGGTAGAGGCGGGATGCCAACTGCTTAGGGCTCCCTTTTAATCCTGCCTGAAGCACAGAGAGAATGAATGCCATTGGAAATGGTAATGGTGTCATTTGATGCATTCTGAAGTTTTACCTTGTTAGCATTCTGGGTGGACCTTTTAGGTAAAAAGCTCTTACTGGGAAAACAGAAAAGCCGCTATTACAACACTTTTAAACCTTTCTTCCTTTCTATTTCAATTTAGAGATTTGAAAGCCCTCTCGTTTTCACCCCTGGTTTGTTTCACTTTTATTCTTGCTAAAAGGAATGGCTGTTTAGAAGGTAAGAAATAAATCAATGGGCAATTTCTTTTCTTAAACATCTGATAGTTTCCTTACTGCAGGTAAGAAGTGGATTAAAAAAAAAAATGTGTGATTTGCTTTGGGTCTGCATAAAGCTATAGGGTAGCTCTGATCTCAACAATAGAGAAGAACATTCGTTTAAATTTAGACCTGGAGAAGATTTTTAGCAATAATTTAATCAAATAATCATTGTTCTCAATGAGCATCCTTTCCAAGGTCACAAAGCTGGATGGTCAGATGGTGTTGGGTCTCCCTCTGACCACCCACTCAGACTCTGGGTTATCAGCGTCATTCACAAGTATTCCTGGTTGTTGGTGGTAATGTTCCATTTCTTCCCCCTAAGCCATACCCCGCCAACCTCCTTCACCTGTTCTGACCTTCTCACTTCTGTTCCCATCTATCTCCTATTCTGTGTTTGTCCAGCCCTAATCTGACCTCTGGCTTCTGACATTTGGGGCATCTTCCTTGGGTCTTGAAAATCTGGCACTTGCCTTGCCTCTAATTCTTGGTAGCTGTGTTGCCTTACATTGGGATGATCTGTTCCAATTCCTAACTTAGCCCACCAGCTACCACCCTGGCTGCATTGCTCAACTCCAGTTCTTGGTCCCTTCATTACCCCATTTGGTTTGGTTGGAGTAGACTTAATCTTTTTTTTTTTTAAAGATTTATTTATTTTTTATACAAGAACCAGGGTACAGGCCAGATGCGCGGGAAGGTGAGAAGATACCAGAGACAGAGCGGGGAACAGAACAGGCAGACTGATGAAATACACTGCTGAGGGGAGCAGCAGGCGTGACAGGAGAGGTCTGCTTTGCCATGTGGGATTCTTGCTGGCCAGCCGGGATTGAACCTACATTGCAGAGGCCGCGGACAGCTTCACAGCGCTGCGCTCAAACACTTGCACCACCAGGGAGGCCCCAGAGTAGACTTAATCTTAATGGAAAAGTTAGGGCTTTTCAGTGCACAGAAAACATTTCCCTCTCATGTTCTTGCTTTCTCCATGACTTGTCATTTCTTTTTTAGAAATTTGATGAAAATGGACTGTGAGCAGGGTTGTCCTGAGTGAAAAATCACATTAGGAGTTGCTAATGTGTTCATGTGTTAAAATCCTCCCTGCAAATGTACAATTTCAAAGGTCTCCAGAAAGTTCCTTTATCCCAAGGAGTGACGGGGATGAAAATTTCAGGCAGAGTGGAAAGTTAGTAAAGTAAATGTTTCTGTACAATTTGAGCCGTCTGAGACGCCTCAGATCACAACATTTCTTCCCTTACCCTTAGGAGCAATATTTAAAGAGTTTTGATCTTGCAGTGGGAAGACTCAGACATCAGTCTTGCCTCTGCTCCCTGCTCCCTGCATAGCCTAGGCAGGATCTCTAAGCCCCTATGAGTGCTCATTGTCACATTTGTGCCTTTTGTCCTCATGCAAGCGTGCTTGGGAAGACACAATAGAATGAATAATTGAATCCTTTGTCACTTGACTTTCAACACCGTGGGGTCTTGTGTTTTTACCTTCCTGGCACTCTTTCCCAGTCCTTTCTAGTTTTGCTCTCTCTCTTAATTGCTTTTTATTTTATTTTTTTTGTGGGACCCTCACTGGTGGCCGGGGAACGAACCGGCGCTGCAGAGGCTGCGGGCAGCCTTGCAGCACAGTGCTCCACCGCTGCGCCACCAGGGGAGGCCCTCTCTTAATTGCTTTTTACATATAGTGTACTCTAATAATCAATGCTCAAGAAGAAATGACTCATTCTCATTGTCTTTGAGAAATTACTTACAGTGGGTGAGCATCCATACATAGTCCCAGCTCTGAACTATCCCCTGATCTTCATACCTTGATCTTTTGTCTTTGGAAGTATTCTAGGAAAATCTAATCCAACATGTTCACGACTGCAATTACAGAAGGGCCATATCATTTCAATACAATGAGATTCTAAACAACCCCAGAATTGTGAGTAGTAACATTGTCACATGTTTCTTTCAGTGGGAGTTATGAAATTTGTCAGGAATGGTTCATTTGGAAGGAAAAAATACAGAGAAGCAATAATTTATGGACCTGAACATGGTGGTATGGCTAAATCAAGTCTAAGATACTTCTTTTACTTCTGTTCACACCTCCATTCACCTGTATGCATTTTTTTTTAACTCTATTTAAGAGGGAAAGATGGCGTGAGGACCAATTTAGTACCGTGGGACTCTTTAGAATTTTCATTAGCAAATGGGAAATTCTACTTTTGGCCCAAATCTTTTACTTTAAGTTCCAGAAAGTGTAATAACTCTGTGTGTTAAACTGAGGATGGACTTCGTGAGGGAAATGCTGAGTACCCATCCAGTCTCCACTGAGTGTTATTTACTTATTCTCAGCAGATCACACAGAAGTCAGAGTGGAAGGGAAATGAATTAGTTTGGGCTGCAGCAACATTATCAAAAGAAAAATAATCTTTAATTTAAGAAAAAGATAAGTATGAGCAGAAGGCTTTTACTAAAATCAAATATACACAGCATGGCTTTGCTTTTAAATAAAACCAAAAATGGAACATTTGTTATGGTAGAAGTAGAGATGGAGAATGTGAAATCTGTTAGAGTGAAAAGGTACAAGAAGATTAAAACTCATGGGAGACAAAAATAAGGATGTTGGTGCTGATATACATGCACTAACCACACTCAGTGTGGGTTCTGTATTAGATACTGAGGCGCACAAGAAATTGTGGAACAGCAACCGTTCTCCTGGTTGAAGCTGCTACTTTGTCTTGGTTGCAAACATTTGTATATTTTGTTCATATCTTTGCCAATTTTATTTTACATTTGGTTGTTTATAATTCTTATTAATTTGTAAGATCTCTTTTATATTAGGATTATTAAATCCTTAGTAGTTATAAATATGTCTCTCTGCTTGTATATGTGTGTGTATATTTCACATATATATAAAAATAAAAATTCTGCTCTTAAGGTTTTATCATGTCATTTATGGAAAAGATATTTAATTTGTTATGTATGGATAGTGAAATATGACATGTCAATTTTTTGTTTTAGGTCTTTCCATGCTTTGTTATGCTGAGGAGGTATCCACATATTATAAGCTTTTTTTTCCTGTAGTGTCGTCTAGAAATTTTACAGATCTCCTGTATCTAGTTAGATTTTTAATTTTTTTTATTTTAATTATTTTTTAAATTTTTATTTATACAAGAACCAGGGGACAGGCCAGATGCACGGGAGGGTGTGAGGATTCACCAGAGACAGAGCGGGGAACAGAAAAGGCAGACTGACAAAATAACGCTGCTGAGGGGAGCAGCGGGTGAGACAGGAGAGGTCTGCTTGCCATGTGGGTTGCTCTGAGGCCAGCGGAGATCGAACTGGCCCTGCAGAGGCTGCAGACAGCTTCACAGCGCTGCGCTCAACCGTCTGCGCCACCAGGGAGGCCCTATTTAGATTTTTAAAATAAACTTTTTGTTGATATATAACATACATCAGGAATCATAAGGATAAGCACTACCAGTAGTTTCTGGTTAGTTCTTTTCAGAAGTTTAAAGAAAAAACCTTTTAAAAATGTTTAACAAAGGTATAATACACATACCGTAGAATTTACCCATGAAAGTGTACCATTCATTGGTTTTAATTTATTTATAAGATTTATGATCATCAATCACTACAATCAATTTCACTACACTTTTATCATCCCTTAGGGAACTCCCTTAGCAGTCATTCCTCATTTCTTAGCAGTTTTGTTACACAGCAATAGATAACTAACACCCTCTCTGAAAACTACTTAAATAGCGATGTGAGATAAGAAATCAGAAGAATCTCATAGAACCTAATTTCAGGAAATAGTTGGACTCCCCAGAAGTGGAAATTTATCACCCCACAAATTCACTCATGTCTGCTCTGAACTACTTTCCATCTCTCATTCTGTATGTTGACTTTTCTTTGCTCTTGCTTTTCTAGAACATCAGTTTGTGTGTGGTGGGTGACTAGGGAGCTATTGCTGTCCTAACTCCATGGGTTTTGACCACGAGCTCCGTATGACCATGAGCTCAATGACCATGAGCTCCATGAGCATCCTGAGCTCCGTAACACATTCAGGGAGAGACTCTAACCAGCCCCAGCTTGGGTCAGATTGTCTCCTCTGATAATCAGCTCTTCCCAGGGGCCAGGTCACATGACACAGAGGCTTTCCTTTGCCCTGGCTGAGAAATGAACAGTTTATACTAGAGCAGGAAATTACATGACAGGCAAATTGATTACCACTTGCCTAGTACACTGATAATCTTCATTAGCAACAATGAAATACATTAGGACATGGATTTCAATCTTTTATAAAAAAGCAGAATGCTTTTTGAAAAGCAAATGATCACCTTAATTTATCTGATTGCTAAGTTTTTTTAATCATTTCCAGCATTCAAGAAGCAGAAACACACCTGCAATTTTGTGCACCAGTGACAATGTTAGACAGTGCTCTGCCCGAGGGAACTGGTTTCTTGGAGAAAGACCCCTGTTTCTGTGTGGGTGCTTAAGTTAGCAAAGTATGAAGAAGCTGGTTAGTAAAAGTCCGTGCCTAAGAAGGAAAAACAACACAGTCAGCAGAGTAAGGCTATTAGAGGCTGGTGGGCCTGATTTTATATTCTGATTTTATAACCAAATGACTTCAGAGCCATCCGAGTCTCAGTCTCCTCATTAAATGGTTGTAATCAGTGCCTCATTGCTTCTTGTAAGAAATTGATGCATTGGCACATCTTATATTCTAACACAGTACCCCACACTTATCAGGGTCCTCAATAAAAGGCTATTGCAGCATTTGACAGACGTTCAAAAAGACGTGTAGAGATCTATTTAAGAATGTGTTATATACATGATGGAATGGTGAGCAATTTCAGTGTCTGCTATTTTTTTGCCTTGAAGTTTGAGGGCTGGTCTCCAGAAATATCAATGAGTCACATGTTCTACCTCCAGCTGATAAGTTTTGTCACTCTGTGAAACAGCAGGTCTGGCCAGAACACCTCCAGGTGCTGTGATGCCAGGTCAGACACAGGGAGATGGGTTGCGTGAGAAGACTGAAGGCTTGTTGAGGTTCCAGACAGAACTCGAGGCCTTTCCTCCCCTCACCTGGACATGCAATTCTAGCCTTCCTTCTTGGAGACTTTTCTTTTACTTTGTTTGGAATTTTACTTTATTTTATTTACTTTTGACAAAAAATACAGTTCCAGGAGCTCACCATAATAATTGTATAGATTGCTGAGTGACTGCAATGGTAAATCTAGTTAACATCTGTCCTGTGGGAGACTTCTTTTTTATTTTTAATTAAAATTTTGTTTTCATTGAAGTAACATTGGTTTGTAACAATATATTGTTTCATGTTTGCCACTTTATAAATCGATGTCTGTGTATACTATGTTAACTTCTAATGTCTGATTCCATCATTTTTTAAAAAGATTTATTTATGCATACAAGAGCTGGAGTACAGGGCAGAGGTGTGGGGGGTGAGAGGACTCACCACAGACAGAATGGGGAACAGGACAGGCAGATTGACTGAAATACACTGCTGATGGGGGGAGCAGAGGGCGAGATAGGAGAGGTCTGCTGCGCCATGTGGGTTTCTCCCTGGTTTCTCCCTGTGCTGCAGAGGCTGTGGATTGCTTCATAGGTTGCGTCTTAACCCCTTGCGCCACCAGGGAGACCCTGACTCCATCATTTACCATATCATTTTTCCCTTCTCTCCAGTTTGCTCAGCCCACCTTTTCCCTCCCTGCTGGTCATCACTTGTTTGTTCTCAGAGCCTAAGACTTTCTTTTTGTTTGTTTGGTCATTGGTTTTGTTTCTTTAACTTCCAAATAGGAGTGAAACTGTGTGGTATTTGTCTACCTGGCTTATTTCACTAGGTATCATCAGTCCTTTCTAGGACCATCCATGATGCAAATGGCAGGATTTCACCTTCTCGTAGCTGGTTGTGTCTAAGGCTGCATCTTCTTTACCTAATCATTTGGGTTGTTTCCACTCTTGGCTGTTGTGAATAATGCTGCCACCCACATGGGGTGCATCTATCTCTTCCAATGACTGTTTTTGTAGTCTTGAGGTAAAGACCTAAAAGCGGGGTCACTGGATCATATGGAGCATCAGGGGCTGCTTATGTTGATGAAGACTCCCAAGCCTTGCATAGTCTAGTCCTCGGAGGACTGGGGTGACTTTGTTTTGCTTTAAGAATTTTCAGCTCCTTCCAGTGTTAGCCTGTCTGCTGCCTGGGCTTTGCTTCCACCTAACTTCACTTTTAAGGTGAACTTTGTTCTTTTCCTCAGGACTTTGGGTCTCTCTCAGCCCCTCCCTAGAGATCCCCCTCAGAGTGAGCCCTGTGAGTTCTTTGTGTGTCTCTGCTATCCCCCGGGTGAAGCTGCTTGTAGAAGGCTTTCTCAGGGAGTTGGTTTGAGAATCAAATAGTCCTTTTCAGAAGTTTTCGTTTCCTGTCAGCCAACCCAGTTGTCATTCAGGAAATTATTTTTGCTGCTGTCTGTAGCATTCAGGTCTTTCTTATTTGTTTATGATTATAAACAGGAGAGGATTAAGGTAAAGATTTTGTAGAAAAACTTTTAAAATGTAGAAAAGCATTTAATGGAAAAATATGTTAATATTTTAGCTTGTCTTATTTCCATCTTTCTCCTTAGATATTTTTAAAAGAAACTGGCAGCAGACAGAGATGTCCTGCTATTTTGCTATTTCAGACCCTAATCATACATTGAATACTTTGACAAGATAATTTTTAGTGACTGTGTGAAAATTAATTTTGTGATTATGCTGGATTTTTCTAATGATGATACTAAGGCAGCTTCTTTTTTCGTTCCTTCTATAGCAGGTTTCTTAAATCCAGTTCTATTGCCATTTGGGGGTGGCGTACCTCCTTACTGTGGAAGGCATCCTGTGCACAGTGAGGTATTCAGCTAGCAGCCCTAGTCTCTACCCACTGGAGGCCAGTTGCTCCTCTCCCCCTGAGTTGTGACAACTTTAAGTGTTTCCAGATCACCAGACCTCACCTTGGGGTCCAGCTGTATCTGATCTATCTGATTGGGAACTTCTGCTCTAGAAGGAGCTTCTCTTATGAGCCTCTTTTTTCATTCTTGGGTCCTAGACTCCTTACTCCCACTTGCATTAAAAAAGACTCAAAGGGCCTCCCTGGTGTTCCAGGGGGTTCAGCGCAGCGCTGTCAAGCTGTCCGTAGCCTCTGCAGTGCCGGTTCGATCCCCGCCAGCCATGGAGATACCCACATGTCGAACAGACCTCTCCTGTCTCGCCCGCTGCTCCCCTCAACAGTGCATATCAGTCAGTCTGCCTGTTCTGTTCCCCACTCTGTCTTTGGTGACTCCTCTCACCCTCCCACACATCTGGCCTGTACCCCGGTTCTTGTATAAATAAATAAATAAATCTCTAAAAAAAAGACTCAAAAAGTTCTTTGTTGCTTTGTTATGTAGAGCAATTTACTTTCTAACCTAAAATTTATATTAAGCCCCTGCCCTAGCTTTGGGGGACTGAAGAACTTCACCAAGGTGTTTATTTTGACTAAACACAAGAGCCATTTATTGAGCCTCTATTCTTAGTGATACAAAGGAGGCAGGCTTTGACACATTAACCCTTTATTTAACTTAACCTAGATTAAATCACTGATGAGAGGTTCTTATTTGCTCTGCCAATGTCATGGTGTGTGTGTGTGTATCCCTCCTCCTCCTTCTAGCTGCTAGATGGAAGGGTTGACTTAGAGATCTCGAAGGATCTTTCCAGCAATTCCGTACTCTGACATTCAGATTTTGGTTTAGATAGATGCTATTTTCAGGAACATTTCTTAAGCATGTAAAAGTTTCCCATACCTAAAATCCCACCCTTTTATAATCTGGTTATTTCCTCTCCTGTAAATTTCAGCTATATCCCATTGAACTTAACTAGAGGCTTCTGTGGGTCTCCCTTCCACAAGATAGGCAGCGCAGAATGCTGTCATTTGTCTCCTAGTTGCTCTGGATCCTACAGTAGCATCCATTTCTCCTTCCATTTTCTCTATTTGGTTAATGCATTTCTGCTGGTGGGAATGTAAAAAATGTTAAAGCTATGATCTTAAATAGGTACATTTTCAGAGTCAGTTACACGAAAGAGAGAAAAGGCTGGCAGGGTGGTCAAAGCCATAGATGTTTCTTGGCAGTGGGCAGTCTCCCCCTTGTCCTGCCTGAGATTAGAGAACTGGGGTGGGGGCTGGACTTGTAGTCAGTCTCCTTGGAAAGACCTGCAGCCACTGAACACACCTCAGCATCTGGGTGGCATTTTGCAGTTCACTTGTATTTGTGACTCTCCTCAATTTCATTCCATTATTCCTACTTACAAAGCTTTCTCTCACATTGTTATCATTCCATTTCTTACAAAAGTGAATCTGTGCATTATGGATTCAATTCTACCTTCTTTCCCCAGACACTCTTAGAAGCAATAGGTGCTCTGACAGTCTGGGCAATGCTATTCGGGACATGCTACATTTCATGAGTTGTCTGTGCCTAAGAACTCATCCTCATTCCACCCTGGGGTTTCCTTGTGGCCTGAGGTAGAGGCACTTAGCTTTTGTTATTCTTTCTTTTCTATAAAAATACAGACAAATGTACCTTCTTTTTCTTTGCTAGAGAGAGTAGGAGGAAGGCAGTGTTTATAAAGTCAGAGAATCCAGGAAGGTTGAAATAGCTGTGCTTCCTTTATATTACCATTGTACCATCTTCAGATGAATTTGCGTGTACTGGATTCCCACTGCAGTATGAAGTTCATAAAATGCACGATTCCATATATCACTCTTTCAAATTAGTTCTATTATTCCTGTTCCTATTTTATATATAAGGAAACTGAGGCTAAAGAAAATTTATTGTGTATACCTACAGGGGACTACTATTCACCAATGAAAAGGGGCAAGCTCCTGACATTTCCTATGTTATGGAGGATGAATGAGCCTTAGAAACAATTAAGAAATCAGATAAAGCAATTAAGCACTCAGAAATTAGATCTCATAGTCTATGAAACTAACTTCATAGCCTATGATTCCAGTTATGTGAAGTGTCCAGAACAGATCAAGTTTTGCTCTGGCTCTAGCCCAGTCTCCTTCCCTGGACCTGTTGATGTATTTTGACTACCCAGGTTTGTCATGTGGCAATTCTGAGACTTGGAGTACCCTGTTTTTTTGCTTCTCTTTGCCTTTGGCTATTCTGTGCAACCATCTGGCTCCCAGGGCATGGATAGGGGCTCAGCAGTCTTGGCCAGTACCTTTGTGTGACACCCCCCACCCCCAGCTACTGGTGAGAGGGGCTAGGCATTTACTAACTCCAGGGACTTTAAGAGCTCCCATTCTGCCTGCAGTCAGGATTCATCTGGCTTTGAGTGACTGGAGACATGACTTATGGTTAAACATACAAGGAAATTTATTGACTTGCATAGTTGAAAGCCTCTGGAGCATGTCTACTTAAGGAATAGCTGGGTCTAGGGGTTTGAATGATGCTATTGTGCTGGTCTCTATCCTTCTATACCCCATCTTCCCTGGTGTTGCCTCCATTTAATGATAGACATTTCCTTCATGGTAAAAATAAGGCAAAAATGGGTTATACAACTCATGGTTTAAAGGAATTTCAAAATATATATACATCAAATTACTAGTCTTTTGATATACATTTCCTTCTTCTTTTGTGATGTCTAGGAATATAATCTGAAAGTGAAAAGGAGCCTAAGGTATTGTTGTGTCTAATCCTCCTGGAGAAGACCCAGCTTAAGAAAGAATAACTTCTCAATGCAGTAATTCAATTCAGAAGTGGACCCTGGCACTATTTATTTTGTTACACTTGCTTTCGATTGCTAATGTGGAGAACAAATACACTAATATTGGAGAATGGAAAATGTGCAACCTGTTCTGAGAGCATCTTATTTTAGTTCTTTAATCTGAATTAAGACCAAATCAATGTGTGGGAATCAAAAATAGATTTGTGAGTTTTAAAACTGATGCTTGGAACTGAACTCCCGAAAGTGAGACATTCATCACAACAGTCCTCAACACTAGAGCTCCGTCTTGAAAAGACCTCTGATTTTACCAATGCTGTAACTGGTTCTCAAGTAACACTCTCAAAAAAATAAAAAGTGGCTGATAACCTGAGCAGATGGCATATACCATAATGTGACTAATGTTATCCCCTATGTCAGAGAGCAACACATTCAAGATATAGAGAAAGGGGCAGGGTAAGACGGTATTCACTTTTAGCACCTGCAATTAAACTGTATTCAGAGCACTGATTTTTGACAGCTTTTATTATATTTATATCTGAACTATCCATTTCTGAAGGGATTTGTGTCCACCTGCCACATCTTCATTTTTCAAGCTCTTTTCAGGAAATTTGAAGGGATTTTACTTTTTTGATAGTGAAGTGTCCTGATGAACTTTCTACATAGTTCAATAGAGATCCTTAATGTTATAGACTAACTTTAATTTTGTATGGCTTAGAGATAGCATTTATTTTTAATATCACCAGTATTGTGTTTGGCCTTGGTATTGTTTGTCTTTCCTATGGAACCACAAGGTCAAATTGAAGTGAGAGGAGTCTGGTTTTGTTAGCAAATATGTATGGTGTTGACAGTAATTCCCAGATTGGGATAGAGCATTGCTGCAGAAAATTCCGGGTATGTGTTATCAAGCTGATTCTCCCCTTTGAATGCATGCCCCTGGGCTTTGGAGACAGTCCTTTAGACTCCCCTTCACCCTGATCCTGTCCACATTTTACTGGCTGCATACAGACAAGCTCCAGCAAGACTTATTTTTTCTAAGCAGTACGTACAACAATGAAAATCGGTTTGGCAATTGATCATTTTTTTTATGTATATGTCCATTTTAGTCATTACAATTAGGGGCTGTTTATGTGATATGACAATGTTAGATTTTAATACAGCTAAAATTAAGTCATATTCTGGCACCAAATTCCAATATGTTATGCCTCTTAGCCCAGATGATCTGATACGGAATGGTCTTTGCCTCTTGGCTTCTATCCTAGTAGCCAGTGCTTCTGGAAGGTACAGAGTACAGTCTCCAGTGAATGGGACTATAACTGGCTTATTTTGGACCTTGACTGATGGGCTCTTTAATCTACCATGATGGTGTAGTACAAATTATAACAGGAAGATCTCCCGGATGAAGGTGTGAGGGTTCATAAGTTCACTGGTCTTCCAGCAAGGCTGCTGGGCTTGGCTGGTTGCCAAGGGAAGCCAGAAGTGAGGGACACATAGATGCAAGCCTGTTCTTAAAGAGAGATAGAGAGAGAAAGAAAGAGTATGGGTGAGCACACCGCCCATGACTGGCCTTCCAGTGGTTCTTGGAGAATGAAAGCATCCAGCTTGGCTCACTGGGCAGGTAGATTGGTGGATGCCTGGCTCTCTGCAGTGCTGGTGTACACTTAGCTGGGCAGGTTACATGGTCTTGACTGAGCACATGAGATTCTTTTTGAGGTCTTTGAACCAAAGGGAAATTGCCACTGTATAGCCTGTTGGCACGCTAAGCTTAGTACCATTTAATATCCAATGTTAAAGGGGTGTTTTGAAGCAATAACCTTTTGAAATTAATAGTGCTATGCCTAAGCGGCAATCGTTTTCTTAGAAATGCCACACTTCACCTTAATTTAAGTGGTATCCACTTTTAATGATTAAAAAAAATGCTGTTAAAGCAAATAGAAGAAAGATTTTAAAAGAAGACTAAAGCATTTTATTTTTTCCTTAGACAGGAGTGACCATTGTGTATATATACCTTATCTTCTTGATCCATTCATTTTTGGGGGGGCATTTAGGTTTGGGATACTACTCAGTGATCAGAAAAGATAGTCATGACTTTTGCAGCAACATAGATGGAGCTGGAAGGGAGATTATGCTAAGTGAAGTAAGTGAGAAGGAAACAAAAAATATTGGTTGGTTTCACATGTGCAGAATATAGAGAAACCAAATAAAGGGTCAGGAAAGAAAGACAAAACTTGCAAGCTGACCATAGATCTGAGACATACAGCTAGGGAGGTGGAGGGGAGCAGGATGGGTTAAAACAGGGGAGGGAAAAGCACAAGGGACTATGGCGATGAATCACCGGTGCTGTGGTGGTGGTGGGGAATTACGGGACTACCCCTGAGGGGAGAAACCAAATAGTGTCTAAAAATTAACAACGATGTAAGGAAATAAATACATTAATTTAAAAAAAGAGGCCTTTCTCTATTGAGGTGAAGACTTGTCCAGGAATCAGGAGATGTCATTTGAAAGGATGGATTTCCTGCCGAGGGACTCCCATGAGAGAGACTCTTCCTAGGATGCTCAGGGAGCTTGGGGAAGAAGAAGCAGGACCTAGGTTTGCAGGGTGGTTTCCGTGCTGTGTGGATAAGCATCTGTTTGCCTGCAGGGGACTTGGGGGCTCCCTGAAGGGCTGTAATTGACCAAGAAAATCAGGGTCCCTAGGATCAATTTCTTTGAGATGGAAAGAACGCCATTATGCCTAAATTCTTCATGTATGTTTGTCTTATGGGTTTGCATGGTCAAGGATTAGGGGAGACTTCCTCTCTTTGCCAAGTCCTAGATTAATTAATAGATTCTTTTAAAAAGGTAATGAGTAAATGATTAAGAATTGAGAAACAGATGTACATTAGGAGGGCCTTAAAGCTAAGATCTTTGTAATTTTCTTTTTGAAATATCACTCTACAGCTCTTGGCCAATAAAAGGATAACTAAGAGTGCTTAGTTATTTCTGGTATCTGGGTAGAAATGATGACCTGTCCTGTCTTAGGAAGGACAATAAAAAATGATACATCCAAGCTCAAGCTCCCTGGCCCTGACCTGGCGACATTCTCTTACAGCAGATAACAACTGGGACTACATCTGAGGCACCAAGAGGTAGACTTTCTTGCTTTTCTAGTAGAAATATTTCTGAAGGCAATCACATGAATAATTTCTGGATTTAGAGAGACAAAAAGAGGGAAGAACACGTCATACTGTGGTTCCTTGCCTTTGTTGCTCTCCTAAACCATCTCTTGGGAATGGAATGGCCCATTCTTGAGGGACCCTGGGGTTTCTATAAAAACTGTATTTTCTTCAGTTGAGAGCAGGACATTTAAGTGGCAATTGACCAAGATAATCAGGGTCCCTCAGATCAATTTCTCTGAGATGGGAAGAACAGCTTTGAAACCATACCAGACAAACACTTGCTACTTGCACATGATTTATATAGAGTTTTTTTTTTAGCCTCATTTTATGGTTTCACAGCAGCTCCCAAACTGTAAGTTTGCCCCTTAGCAATTACTGCCTGATCGCTCACGTGACACTTTAGTCACCCTCTTTCACAGGCATTTTCCTCTAAGGCTGCCTGAACTTTGCTCTGGTTCAAGTGGGTGGAGGGGTTACCCCTTTTTTCTTTAGCTCTTTCTTACAAATCATCCAAAAGGATGGGCTGTAATGAGTTTGGAGAGACATCAACTGACATCAACTTGGAAACATGGAGGGGAACAAAGTCAACCTCAAAAAGGAAAATAGTGAACTTGCTGGACTGCACTGTCATTGCTGTGGGGGTGTGATCGGTGATCCATCTCCTTCACACATCTGCACCTGGGGTCTACACACATCTACTTACTAGAGTATGGTAGATGCTCTGGGTTTGGTGTATGAACAAAGGAGTTTTCAATAGAGTGGCGGTATCTGATCTAATGTAGTGGTTTGTGTAACTGCCTGACAAAGACCAAGCAACACTGAGTGCATGAGAAATCTGATCTTTACCTGGGAAGGAAATCACTTTTCTGTGACAACAAATAATGCTGTATGTGACCCCAACTGATAATCATTTATTTAGTTAATCATTTGGAGGGTTGAAAACTTAAGTTGGCCTCAGGTGGTTTGGGCTGAGCTGTATCATGTGCTTAGATTCCTCAGTGCAGGTCAGCAGGGTGACTGCTTCTGGAGGTTGACTGGATGTCATCAGAGAGGGGGAGAGACTGGGCCATGTGTCCTCATTCTCTGTCATGCTTATTCACATGGCATAGGGTCCTAAGAGGGACAGTGACGCTATAAACGGAAAGCTTGTATACCCCCTAATTCATAAGTTGCAATCCCAACCCTTGATGGGATGGTATTAGAAGATAGGACCTTTGGTAGGTGATTAGGTCATGAGGACTCCGCCCTGATCATGGAATTAGTACCCCTATAAGAGAGACCCTCACTGCTTTCCCCCATATGAGGACATAGCAAGAAGGCTGTGAACCAGGCAGTGGGGCCTGGTAGTGCAACTCTGCAACTGAGTAAACATATTTGGAGCCTGGAAAGTGACAGGGAGAGAGAAGTCTGGGATGAGTCCTGGCTTCCTCACTCAAATAGATGGGAAAAGTTGGAAAAAGTGAACAGAGGCATATGTGTGCGAGAGTTTATGTGTGTGCAGAAGCTCATGTGATAATTTGCTGCCAGGCCTATCAGTTGTGTGTTCCATAAATGCAGCTCATACTGGCTTAAGAAAGAAGGGAATTTATTGTCTCATAATGGAAATTTCCAGGAATATGCTGGCAACACGCACAACTGAATTTCGTTGTTTAATAATCTGTAAATTGTTGTCCTTCCGTTGACTCTGATTTCCTCTGCATTGGCTTTGTTCTCTCAGAGTATTTGTGTATGTGCATGTGTGGTGGTGGCAAATACAACTTCCATTCTATTCGTTCAATAATCTCAAAGGAAAGAAAGAACCTTTATCAATGTTCCCAGCGGAAGCATAAAAGCTCACTGGATATGGCTCATCTCCACTTCCTTGCCTAGGGAGATAATTGCTCGATCCAGAGTCACGTGACTTCTTCCGACATAGGGGTGGGAGTTCAACTTGAGTGTGATTCATGCCTCCTTCCCTACCCTTCCCAGGAACACTGAAGCGCTACAGCAAGAGTGGGAATGGATGAAGTGGGCATAAACAATTTTTTTCCCCATAATTTGCTTCTAGTTCTAGACCAGCAACTGAGCATTTGCCAAATGCAATTACCTGACTTTAGCCACTCTGGAGGTCCTGTTGCACATCTTTCTCTCTGTCGTAGTGATCTATTTCCTTGTCACTGGGTTTTGTGACTTCTTCAAAGAGGGAAGATTGATTGTGTATATTGTCACCATGCCTCTCCACAGTGAAGCTGGCTTCAATTGATTTTCAAACAGCCAAAGAAATGAATCCATATTCTCAGCCTGTGTTCATAGTGTGAATTCAATGTGACTAATAAAATGCCTCTTGAATAACATGTCATATTGGCAATTACATTTATGTGATGTGCAAGGAAATAACACAACTGCACAGCTTCCCTGGAATGTGGGCAGTTAGAACTGACAGGCAGCTGAAGAATCATCTACCCAGTGTTGCTTACCCTTTTGAATTCTAGGACCATTTTTAACAGTACGTTTTTTTCTGCCTCCATATAGAAGACTTCATTCAGATAATGCCTGATGTTTGCCTGAATGCTTTTCTGACAGTCTGGGAATCTTCCACCAAGTTCATCCACCTTCATTTAAAAAATTGAGGCAATTAAGAAAATGTATAACAAAGAGAAGTGGTTTGTACAAAGTCACTTCAGACTTTGAATGCGAGCAAAGGTTCTGTTCAGACCTAGCACAGAACCAGGCGACTTGAACTCTTCTAATTTTGAGGTTTCCCATTGTTATAGCTGAACCTGTTGTCTGTGCCATTGTTGGAAAAAGACTTGGAGTTCTTTAAGTAATACTGACATTTAGGGAGGAATTGCTAGAGTGATTTCTAGGCAAGCTGGATTTTTTTTTTCCTCCTTTTGTTCATCTTTTGGGAAGAAATCCATCCTTGTCCTCTGTGTTTATAATACTGGAAAGGGATCTATCATTTATTCAGTACTTACTCCAAGGTTCTTTAATCTTCAAAGTCATCCTTTTAGGTAATGGCTATGATTCCCATTTTGTAGATGATGCAAGGAGGTTCAGGGAGATGCAAAAGATTGCCTAAGTTTGCACAGCTAGTATTGGTGTTACTTATCAATCAGCTTACCTGTGCTCTACCTTTTCTTTGATGAACATTCTACACAGGTAAGCAAGGACACTTCAGAGATGCTGAGAATGCCAGTGGCTATTTATTTAATAGACTGTCAAGGCAATATGCCACCAACAACAATGATAAAATAGTCTTTGGTTCTAAATTTTTTTTTTTTTTTAAAGCTGGGCTTTGTCTCAGAGCAGCAATTTTTTTTTAAAGATTTATTTATTTATTTATATAAGCACTGGGTACAGTCAGAAGCGCGGGAGGGTGAGAGAATTCACCAGAGCCAGAGCTGGGAGCAGAACAGGCAGACTGACGAAGTACACTGCTGAGGGGAGCAGCGGGCGCGGCAGGAGAGCTCTACGCACCATGTGGGACCCTCGCCGGCTGCCGGGGATTGAACTCGCACTGCAGAGGCTGCGGGCAGCTTTGCAGCCCAGTGCTCAACCACTGTGCCACCAGGGGAGGCCGTGGTTCTAAATTCTTTATGAAATAGATGAACACTGAAACTTTCAGACCTCTCCAAAGAGTATGTCTGGTTTCTAGCAGTAGCCTGCACGCTCTAAGGGTCCCTTTCCCTTTCAGCTAAAATCAATCTACTGCTTGTTTTTAGAAATAATTTTTGGCTCACAGCCACATCCATTTATTATTGCTCCTGGCTGCTTTTGTACTACACTGGCAAATTTGAGTATTTGTGATGGTGGCTACCTGGTTCACGAAGCCTAAAATATTTATTGTTTTATGCTGTTTTGGCAGAAAAGCTTTGCTGACACCTGGCTTAAAGGGATAGATTGCAAATTATATTCTTCAGAGACCTATTAGTTCATTGAAATGGAACTCAGCGAGTGCTTTTACTAAGGCGTGGGTGTCACTGGACAAGACTCTTGGGGCTCCATTCTCTTCAAACAGAACAGTTCTGCTTTCATCTCTGTTACAGATTGGGTTTTCACAGTTGAATCAGTGTTAGGTCAGGGTGATGGATGGATTGGAGACATTAGGTCAGATTCCTGGAGAGTCCTATAAATGTTTGTCTAACTGCTGACCCTGGCAGAAAAATCCACATGCCTGTGAAAAGAAAATCTGAGCATTTGCCACATTATTTTCATGACTATGAGAAACAGAAATTCTCCTGCCTACTGTAGAATTATATTTACTTGAAGAGTTAGGGAGATGCTTCCAACTAGACTTGTACTGGGTGTTTTACTTAGGAAAAATGTCCTGTAGTGACCACAAAGTTTGGGGGTAAAATAAAATAGGTCTATGAAAGTAACCTATTAGAATTGATATTTTGGCTATGGAAAGTATCAGGTTGTAAGAAGTGCCTGAGTTATATTACTTCCTACAAGGTAGCTCCTACTGACCAAGAAAATACAAAGCACCATTTCCAGATTACTGAAACAAACTGAATTTCCTTGAATAGTTGATTAAAAAAATTATTGTTAATATGTTCAAGAATTTAAAAGAAGGGGTAGTCATATTTATTGGACAGATAGGAACATGAATAAAAATAAAAACAGAAAAAATAGAACCAAAAGAAATTCTAGAACTCAAAATTACAATATTCTAAATGAAACAATCATTAGTTATTTGGCCTTTCCTCCTTATAGCTTCCTCACTGGGCCAAGACAACTCTGGTAAAAAAAAAAATCAATTAATGAGTCTTTACCCTTTATAGAAATACTATATATGTTCCTTAACTTGTGCTTAGAAAACATATCATCCCATATGTAGGAAAAGTTATAAAGACGTACAAGGGAATGGCAAGCAGTAAATTCATCATGGTGGTTACCTCTGGAAGAAGAGAGGGCAACAGGAAGGATTACATTGGGACTTTAGGTGGTAATATTTTACTTCCTTAATTACTTGATTGGATACTGGTATAAGGTCTTTATTATTCCTTGTTTTCATTGTAGATGTTAAGTATTACATAATATACTTCAGGAAAGAAGATCTCTTGAAAATGCAAATGGAGCTCTCTTTAATTCTCATCTTTTAAATAGTAGCAACAATAAAAAATAGGGAATAATTAGGAATTCTGATAGAAATAGGAGTACAGTAGTTTAAAGCATAAAACTGAAAGCTGTCTCTGATGGGGACCCTGGATATAGATATCACGGGTGCTCTAAAGGTCTGGTATGGAGAAAGAGAGCTCACAAGAAAGTGGGAAATAGTTCTAGTATTACTGATTAATTTCATTTTTGTGTTGCTTTGATCCAAGAAGCTGCTTTGATCCAAGAAACAAAGGGTCAACCTGGAGGTGAGACAGCCTATGTGAAAGAAATTAGAGCAGGTAGGATGAGTCACCCCAAGTCCTGTTTGGACAGGGAGACTAAATCATGAATTGGAGACCCCTGTCCAAACAATTGACCCAAAGGTCAATGACAGACAAAAAGTGTTAGATCCTGACTAGTGGTTATCTCAGTCTCCTGAGGGAGGAGACTAAGAACGCTTATGCATAATTGGACTGGAACACATCTGTGCATGCCCAGGCATGGCCATCCCAGAACAAGTTATGCTCCTTCTCTCTTCCTCCCTGCCTCATGGACTTACCCTTTAAATATCTCCTCCTATTTACTTACAAGGAGCCAGGCTGAATCTTCCTTTCCTGCTATTAATCCCTTATTGATGAGTCTCCAATAAAGTCTTGCCTGATTCAACTACACCTGGCATTCTCTGGTGAACTATTTCCTTAGAGGCCAAAAGGCCCACTCTTTTGCGTCGGAGCCTATACCAGGGCCTATACAAGGGCAAGGAGGGTCACCAGAAAGCCAAAAAAATGTGTGGTGCCTCCACACCAGTGGATTGGAAAGAAGCTGTCAATGTCCATTCCCAGAGAGGTTGTCTTCTGAGCTCAAGTTCCAGACTCCAAGTTGTAAACTCAGGAGAAACTAACTTTGCTAATACCTTGATCTTGGGCTTCAAATTCCAGAATTATAATAAAAGAATTTTTCATTTTGTAAGTCACCCTATCTGTGGTACTTTGTTATGGCTCTTCAACGTATCCCCAGCAGATTAGTTAAGTAGGATGCAGCCTCCTGCATAGTCCATCACCATCCCTGAAGGTTGTCGCCAGCACTCAATGATAGTACTTGATTCTCCTCATATTTGTGGAAATCAATTGGGTGGTTCCCAAAGACAGAAATTTTATCCATCACCATTTTATTTTTTTCCTTTTCTTTATTGAGTTTCTGGGAGTTCGTTGCTATCTCCCCCAACCTTGGAACATATCAAATAGGTGTTTAATTTCAGAAATCAACACCTTATCTGTGGCCTGGAAACAAAGAGGAGGTAAAATTTGCTTCTGAAACTGTCCAGTACCTCAAGGCAAAATAAGAACTTTTTTTTGGAGCGGTCTCAAATCTTACGTGGAAATGGTTAAATAATAAATAATTTCCTTGAGACCAGATGGCAATTTGATGCTTTAGAGGCAAACTGCTACCTTTTCATTTTCTTTTTGCTGCATCACAATTCATGTGGATCAGGACAACAGGAGCAGGAGGATGAACATTCTGCATTTTCTCCCCATCTGTTCCTGTGAAGCCAGTGTGATAACAATATGGCATTCACTGCGGGGGGACAACACGAGGCTCTAGATTCAAACCAGTGAATCCTGTTTGATTATAGGGATTTTTGCTGCTAGACCCCAGAGGAAAATGTGGTCAATTCCAGAGCCTGAAGATATGATCATTGCATCCAATTATGTAGCAAAGAGAACATTGTATTTGGCTTCAAAATACTAGGCTTCAAAGCCTGGCTATTAGACTTGCCATCTGTGTGATCTTGAACAAGTGGTGTCTTTCTGGACATGAGCATTTTACCTGGCAAATGCGAGCAATACTTGTCTTAATCATATTTTAGGTAACTGAGGTGGTCAGATCTGGGATGCTAGCTTTCCTTTCCTATTAGCGCTGTGTATATGAAAGTTGTGATGATTATTTTATCATGATTCCAGGATGTAAGAACCAATTGTGGGGCACAGAAGACTGTTTTCTGGTCTCCTTTTCTGAATACATACAAAAGCAACTATCACCCTTCATAGCACCTATGTCACTGGGTAATTTATGGTTGAAAGTTTTGGTTTCATCTCATAGTGGAGACATTGGAAATATTAAGACAACCTAGAATCATGATTTCTCCCATTATGAAAAAATCCACATCCAAAATAATTTTGTTGAATATAGTATTCAAATAACTTTGAATGAATTTTGTTGAATGTAGTATTATTTGTGTAACAGTGTAATTTTTTTGGTCAGGTGTATTGAGAAATGATTTATATATAGTGAATTTCATCGGTCTCAAGAGCACCATTCAATGAGTGATCAAATATATATATTTGTCCAATATCATCAAATATATATATGTATGTATATATATATGTAGTGATTAAACCACCTCCATGATTGACAAAATAATCTTTGCACATAATGATTTATAGTTTTCTCTTTCTTTTTAATGAATGGGTACAAGCCCTGGCTTCCTGACTTAAGGGAGGTTTGTGGTTGTGCAATGGGTAAAACTTGGCCCACAAGACTCATTTCTACTTGGTTCTAGCTTTCAAAATCCTGAGCATGTGGAAGAGCTCATGCTTAGTGTCTTGTAGGGGAAGAAATGTAGTGTCCTTTCTGGTGACAAGAGTGAATCTTGTCTAAGGCAGCCTGACACGTATGTGGCAGAACTAGAGTTTGAACCCATTGTCTGCTCTACAGTCTAGTCCATGAAGAGCAATGATAGGACTTTCTTAAATCCAGAAAGAGAGTTCAGGATCTGGGGAGAGAAAGTATATGTGTGATTTGCAGCATAGCAGGACTGGGGGTGGGGAGTTGGGGTGGGAACTGTGTCCTCTTAAACTTCTTCATTTTTTTCTTCCATGCCTCAGGAACAGGCACTATGTCTGTCCTCTTACTGTCTGGTGATTATCTTTTCTTTTGTGAACTGATAAATTAAATGCAACAAAGCGGCTGCCTCAGATACAGCAAGGGGGCAACTCCTCCATCAGTGTAGTTTAGTAGGAAAAGCATTCTCGTTGCAGGATGAGGAGTCTCATTGCAGGATGCTCAAACTTCAATCAGCACTCTACATCTTTGTGACATAGGTGATCTAATTATACTCTCTTTCAGTCTTGGCTGCCTCAACTATAAGATAGAAGTAGGGTTTTTGTTGGGAAGATTATATGTGATGATAAATCACCAACGCAAGTGCTTAGGTTTAATAAATGCACAGTAAGTACTTATTACCTTCCTTCCTTTCCTCCTGAAGAGCTGAGATCTTCTGTTCTTGCATTCCCACTGGAGAGATATCATGGGTGGGATGAGATACAGTCTATGTTAATTGTCTAATTACTCCAAAATTTGGTGGCTTTAAACAACAAATTATTGTTTAATGGTTTCTGTGAGTCATAAATCTGCATAGTCCAGCCTCAGAGTTTTTTCACAAAACTATAACAAAATATCATCTGGGGCTGCTGTCTCATGTGAGATTTTGACTAGAGAAGAATCTGATTCCAAATTTACTCTCATGATTTTAGCAAGACTGAGTTTCTTGTAGATTGTTGGACTGAGGACCTGGGTTCTTTGCTGGTAGTTGTCCTGCAACCACCCTAAGTTTCTTGCCACATGGACCTCTCCAAAGGACTGTTCACATATTGTCCACAATATGCTTTATGAGAGTAAGCAAGCGAAAGTCATTTTTTGTAACCTAACTTATAACCCAAACTTATCCCTTTTGTTGTACTTCATTCATTAGAAGCATGTCAGTAGGCCCACCCACCGTCAAAGGGAGGGCCTCCCACCAGGATGTGAAAAGCAGGAGTTAGGGATCACTGGGGACCACAGTACAGGCTGACTATATAGTCTGCACTCTGGCTCCAGCAATCAATTCTCATGCAAAATACAGTCCTCCCGTCACCATGTCTCCAAATGTCCTCTCCTATTACAGCAGCAGCTTGATATCATGCTCAACTTTTCTGTTCAAGCAAAGGGGAACGTGAGCCACAGAGCAGTAACAGATCTATGATGATTCTGGAATCTCCTCTGTGGCCACTGTCCCAAATGTCATCATAATTAAGCCTTTTGTGCCACAATTCAAAATTCCTATTCAGACAGCATCCTTATCTTAGCTCAGAAAAGATGATGGTGTGTTCGGAATCAGAACAACGCGTAGACCGTGACATCACTTGTCAGTCATTCAGTCCATCTGTGTTCCGGTTTCTTATCTCTAAGAGGGACACAGACCTTTCTTTCACAGGGTTTCTAAGTGGTGGGGGAAGGAAAAGAGCTATCAAGTGTAGAGCTTCTGGCTGATGGTCGGACAGAGTAAGCGCTCAGTAAATGTTAGTTCCTTTCTGCCTGCAGGTCATTAGTGAGTGAGAAAACCATCTGATAAACTAATTTATAAGAAGGTCCTGGAATGTTAGCTATTGATTTTTATAGGCTCAATATAGCTCTAGTTAATGGCTTATGGATTCCTGTGCAGCCAGGCTCTACTAGAGGTGTCTATTAAAGCAGAAAAAGGCATTTGGTGTTTGGCAGCCTTAAGGCTAGAGTCTGGGTCTTCCTCTGAGCCAGGATGGTCAGGGACACTCTGTCATAGTTTCTATGCAGGTCTGAACTAGTCAGAGAGTGAGACCCCATGCATGGGAGGCTGTAGAGTCACATAGCGATGGTCTCTGAGAATGAACATGTATTGTTTCCCCTGGTTCTGAGGCAGTGACCTTGATAGGAGGTGCAGACTCATGGGCTGGGCTGAATCCGGGCTTGTTCTTGCACAGGCTTGATTCTTGGTTCTACCACCTACCAGGTCTATGACCTTGGACGAATCACTTCGGTTTGGTTTTGTTTTTTTCTCCTTGCCTCATTATCAGTAGTAATAGTGTCTACCTCATAGGGTTGTGGTGAAGATTAAATGAGTTAATTTCAATAAAGCAATTAGGACCATGCCTGACACAGAGGAAGCACTATATAAATGTTGACCATTATTGTTACTTAAGCTCGATGAGCTGCTAAAACAGATTTGCCTACAGTCAGCCATCTTACCCTGAGCCCTCAGACTGGGACAGTGCCAGGGGACACCTGGGGGCTAGCAGTGGCTTATTATCATATACTTCATTGCAATGATTCTAATTTATTGAGGATAAATAGTTCAAAGCCCTATACTTGGAAACTTATAATGTAAGGATCTCATGGGGAGAAGAGGCGGAGGGATCCACTTAACAACTTGGAGGAAATGTAAAACAGAAATTGGCGACTTAGGGCCTGTGGGATATGAGGCAACCAGCAGCTCAGCCACAGCAGAGGGCTGCCTCCTCCCTGGGAGGAGAGACAATAGAGGATTCAGGGCAACTGGAGGCCATGGGACAAAAGTTACTCAGCAGGAGAAAGAACTGCGGTGGATCTACCTGGTAGGAGTTAAGGGCTGTGACAGAGAAGCCACTGAGGGATGATGCGCTCCTTCCTCTTGGTGACACTGTTCCAGGTGCAAGTCAGAAAGGGAGAGGTTGCCCTCCTCCTGTCTCCCGGGACTTTTCTTGGCCAACTCAGGCAGAGCCAGCTGCAGGCAGCAGGTCTCACCACACAAAGTAGATCAGATGAGGCATAGGTTAGATAACTAGGGTACCCAGGCCTGCCATAATATATTCTTGCCACAAACATCCCACAACTGTACTGCACACTTCACAGATGCATCTATTGAGACTGAGGGAGACTAAGCTAATGGCTCAAATACCCATAGCTGGTGAAGCAGCCAGCAGAGGTAGGACTAGAATTCTAACTGGCTTTCCTCCCAGGTCCTTCTGTCCACCATGCAGTGGCACCTCTTGCTTAACTCCTTCGATAAACATGAGCTCCTTCCCCAGCCTTACCTGCACGGGGGTCTGGACCCCCATCTGAAGCCTCTTCTTGCATTGCTCAAACTTGGGGGCATCTCAGGTCATGCTTGCTTGCTGTTTGGGTGAGTAAATGAAATAGCTCTTTGAAGCCCTAAGACCTAATGCTTTTCTACCCACACCACGCCCTGAGGCCTCTGCCAAGTTGAGAACCAAGCCACGCACATCAGGATCACCTGCAGAAGACATAAACTGGAATCTCTTTATCTCTGGAGTCTGAGTCAGACAGTCTAAGGAATTTGAGACACATGTTTTTAAAATATTTTACATTGTCTCTAAATAGTTTTACTTAGACATTGTTTTAAGAGATAAAGAAATGAATTTCAGGTTGAAATTCTACTCATTTGCAAAGGTTTCAGTTTTGGCTTCACTTTAGAATAAATATAGAGCTTTAAAATATTGATGCTAATAAATGTCTTACCATAAGCACCCTGATTTAATCAGTTTGTGGGGTGAATTTGGGTATTAGTATTTTTCATTTAATTTTTCTGTGATTCTAATGAATTAGGAAGAATCAAATATAGTACCTTCTTATCCTTTACTGTTACACTCTTTGAAACTGGGCGAGTTCAGCTTCAGATCTGGGGCCCAGTGCTTTAGAACCATGTGATCTTAGTCATTAGTTCTTTGAGTCAGTGGCTTGCTGAGTGTGTGGGTGGGTGCAGTGGGGGGTGTGAGAGGCGGTCACTTAATCTCCATTACTAACTGAGTGTGGCCTAATTTGAATACCCTAACACTATCATCATAGCACTGGGCAAGTTTCTGCATGTCTGCCTCAATTTTTCTTACCTGTGAAATGGGATAAGAAAGCACCTACTTCATAGTCTGCCTCGTTGATGAGTTCATACCTACAAAGTGCTTTGTTACATGCTTGGCACATTGTCTGGCCTCAATCAATACCAGCTGATGTTATGTGTCATGTATAGAGGTTTATTTCCTAGTAATCATTGCTTTATAGATAATGAGGTTTGTTGAACACCTTTCTCTAATAAATATCATCTCTGCTCTTACTGACTCAAGATAGAAGGGCATCTAACCTTAAAGGTAGCAAGAGAGTGAACTTTCCCTACTTTTCTCCTTGTCTGCTTTAAACATCTCTGGTCTTTACCTTTTTCCATTGTCTGTGCTGGAAATGGACAGGACCTCACTATCAAATGTATAGGACCTCACAAGTCAACAGTGTCCAGTCACCTACCTGAAATACAGTAAGAGATCATTTTTCTAAAACAGAATCTCTGGAATGAAATAAGAGATTGCATGCCACTAGGTTTGTGTTTCTAGTTAGAATATTTTGATTCATAAGTGATGGCATCATTTAATCTTATTTACTCTAATAACATTAATTATCACCACTGTCAATAACAAGCACTGCACACAAAGCTCTGCACTAAGAGTTGGACATGTGTCATCGCATTTAATTCTCATTACAACTCTGTTAGGCAGGTCCCATTACTGTCCCAATTCTACTGGTGGGAAAACCAAGGCCAAGAAAGGTAACTACAACACTTGTCTGACGAGTCTAGCTCATAAGTAGTAGACTTGAACCCAGATTTCTGTCTCCAAAATTCATGTTCTCAATATCCACCTTCACTGTGGGCATACACATACATGTCACTTTATTAATTTATTCTTTTAATTGTGGTAACATTGGGATGCTCCCCATCAGGTATCACCACCACAGGGTCACCACCATCAAATCACCCACAGTCCACTGTGTTCCCTCTTTGTTCCCACTCGCCCTCCTCTTCCCTTTGGATATTTCAGTTCTATATTCAGTTGTGTTTCACTTTATTATAGTATACATGTTATCTGTAGGTCCATTAGTTGGTGAATTTATATTCTGAGCAGCCATCTCTGCAGGTCTAGAGATAGAGTCCATCTGGGTAAATTCTATACGTGGAAAGCTCTGAAGAAGTTCTCTTGTTTGACTGTAATTTACATAGAAAGTCCAGTTGTAACCTCACAGCTTAGTGGGGCAAGTTTTATGGTCTTCTGTGTACTTGGGAGAGCCCACCCACCCCATCTCATTCCTGAAGCACCTGACATCAGCTGGTACCATGGGATGTTATATTTGCTCTTCTTACCTGTGTCTGATCCTGTGTGGTTCATCCTAGGTGGGAGAATGCCCTCTTGCTGCTCTCCTCCTGAAAGCTCTTCATGCATGAAGCAGGGCTCTGGTGATTTTCTGCCTCCACCCACACAGACCCTCAATCTTTGGCCGTATATCCTAGCCCCCTTACTCATGGATCATTTGTGTACACTCATTTTCTAACTCATTATTGCAATGGCCATTACAATTACAACTGGCTTCTTAATTAATAGCTGCTCTAATCATCAAGACAATTATGGTTAATTCACAGCAGCTCTTATTGTTATCATTATTATTCATTTATTCAGTGTCATTTTTAATGTAATTGTGGCTTAAGCCAGGACATCCCAGGCCTGCAAGAAGTGAGTGTACACCATTCAGTGTGAACCAGTCAAAATAGCACTGCCCTCCTATTGCCAAAGCTATATTATAATAATAAAGGAAGTCAAAAAGGAAAAAAAAAGCCTAATTTCATCACTCTTGAAAAACTGTTATAATTTTTTTCCATTTCTTTTCAATTGAGTTGAATGCTTTTACTCTGGGGTAATTACAGGGTGAACATGATTTTGTATTTTATTCTTTCAGTTAACACCTTATCAAAGACTCTTTTCCATATTGTCCTTCTGGCCCCAGACATTTGCTTTTGGATTAGATTGGCGTCTCCAAGCTGCTAACATGGTCTTTCTGAAGCATGCTGAAAACATAGATTATAGTACTCTGCCTACCTTGAGATTTTTGTGAAGAGTCAAGGAGAGCAAGTGTATGCAGCTGATAAATAGGGGACCCCCCAAAGGGAGTTGCAATACCTGTTAACTCCTGTTTCACCTCCTAAACCTAAGTTTTACCGCAGTGCCCTGACTTTTGATCATCATCTCATTCTTTGGGGCTGAAAAGTTTGGTAGTTGAGATTCCTTTGAAAATGAAAATATTTCTTAGAATTCCTAAGCATTATAAATTAACACAGAAATTTCATGAGTCACCCTTCACTGGAAATATGGCCTTGGGAAGCCAGATTTGGCCATTTTGCTGTACTAGTCTAGGTTACTTCTGGCTTAGTTGTCTGTCTTCAAACTTCCTGTCTCACATTAAGCATCCCAATGCCTATATATTTATTTTATTTTATTATTTTAAGGATTTATTTAGGCATATAAGAACTGGGATACAGGCCAGATGTGTGGGCGGGGGGGGGGGTGGTGAGAGGATTCACCAGAGACAGAGTGGGGAACAGAATAGGCGGGTCTACTGAAATACACTGCTGAGGGGAGCAGCGGGTGAGTCAGGAGAGGTCTGCTGCACCATGTGGGCAGCTCCCTGGCAGATGGATAGCTTCACATGCTGTGCTTAACCCCTTGTGCCACCAGGGAGGCCCGCCTGTACATTTTTAAAGCACCAGTCCTCCAATTACAATGATTGCAAAAACAGCATTAAACTTTAGAATACATTTAAAAAATGTTAACCTTGCTCCATAACTTTACCACACTCACACAAACTGCTTTATATTTAGAGAGTGATAATGATGACCTATATGTTAGGTTTTCATGTGGCTACTGTGCGTCCTGACTTCTGTTTTTAATGCCCATCCTATATAGTTCATCAAACTAACGGCCTTTAATTTACCAACCTCCCCTGTATTTGAACTTTCAGGCTGTTTTTGATATTTCACTATTACATCCAATACTGCAGGGAGCAACTTCATCTAGGGATCATTTCTGTTCTTTTAAAATACTGCTGCAGGACAAATCCCCAGGAGTGGGATGTTAGAGGTGTAGGGAATAAGCTGCTTAATTGTGCTTACCGTGTAATAATATGGCTTTCTGGAGATTTGCACCAATCTAACCTCATGTCTAATATATAACAAATGCTTTCCTTATATTCAGGGTGGCCAATCAATCCTGAAGGGTAGGCCTCCCCCAAATGTCCACATGAGCCTCTCCCAAATGTCCAAATGTCCACATGAGCCTTTCTAGACATGTCACCTTGGTGTGTGGATTTTGCTGAGGTAAATCAAGGCCCTGTGGGCTTCACGAGAAACTTTTATCTTTTCATTAACCCAGATTGAGAGTTATCTTCAGAAATAGCCTTCCTATTAGAGAAAATTACTGAGACGACAGGGCAAACATCTGGTTACAGAGCATCTGGGTTTTTTCACGTGAGTCCCCCCACAGCCCGTTCCTTAACACAGGATAAAAAACCTTGGTCTATCCTCCTGACTGTAGAATTTATAGCCATGTAGTTTCTCCACATGAATGCAGTTAGATTTGCTCTTTTTCCTTCTAATCTGTCTGATGTTAATCTGATTGCTCAACCGCCCAAGAAAAAACTCAGAGGGGTGGGAGGAAATTTCTTTGCTGCCCCTATAATATCAATTCTTTAAAATCATAAGAAATAGATTAAGGGGAATTTTGTACAGTGAAAAAACCTGTCATGTTTTTATTATGTCGATGATCATTTAGTGTTCTCTCCTGCTCTTCAGCTGTCTCCCTCTTTCCCTCTGATCTTCTCAGGAGTCTCAGCCACACCCTCAGTTTGTGCTAGGTACCAGAAGTGAGAAGCAAGGACAGAATAGAATAGAGAACAAAACCACCCCTGACACAGTACATTACAGTTTAAGGACAAATCATTTTAGCATGGAATTTCACAGCAACCCTACAGAGGCTGTTATAAGTGGCAGATATTATTCCCATTTTACAGATGACAGAACATCAAGAGGGTACAATGACTTCGCTGTCACCTTCCTAGCTCAAATGTTCACTCCCACTGCTTGGTCTTCTCACCCCTAAGCCAGGACTCTCATGATGGCATAATTTCTGTTACCCTGACATGGTTTATCCTTGTAGTTTCTCAACTGTGACAATGATACCAATAACAACAAAATTAGCTGATGTTTATTCAGTGCTTACTGTATCAGGCATATATGTCTTCTTTAATTGCCATGACAATGCTCCAGAGTAAGTGTTATCATGATCTTTTTTAGATGAGGAAACAAGGTCACAGTGAGGTTAAGTAAATTGCTCAAGATCACGGAGCTACCGACAGAATCAGGATTGGAACCCAGGACACCTGGTGGAGCTTCTGCTCTGGACCTTGGATGCATTTCTTCACTTAGTTGAGACAAGTTCCTTGTTGGCCCTGAGCAGGGACCTCTCACTGGTCCTGGCTGTAGAAGCAGCATCGGGACTGCCGGCAAGGTCAGGAGCAGCTTTGGGTATACAGAGGAGGGGCCGTTCGTCTCTCGCACTTCTGAACTTGGGGTAGTGTTCTGACTGGCCGGTGGCAAGAAAAGAGGTTCCCAATTCCCTTTATTCTCCCCTTTCATGTTGCCCAAAGGAAAACCAAAGCCAAAAATGCCCTTTGAAGCTGAGTTTGATATAAAAAAATAAACAGACCCCTTTGCTGTGAGAAGCTGCAGTCTCAGACCTGGAGCTCAGAGAAGCTGCCCGATGGTCCATGCTCTGAGGACAGCGGCCCAGGGCCAGAAGGTGGATGGCTGGTTGCGAGCCACTGCCAAGCCAGTGCCATCCACTTCTTTATGCTAGTCACCAAAGTCTACTCCTGACAATGTCTATTCTTTTATGTTACACAAATGACATGCTTTTGAGCATCATTTAACAACTGATAGTTAATATGACAGCTATTCAAAAATTTAATTCTTTATATTCAGAATGACAGTTGTCATGCTTTGAATTGATGGGGAGGGTAGAAAGGGTAGGAAAGGAGCTACTCTGGGAGAGTGATCTTGGCAGAATTCTCTGGGGTGCTGGTAAATTTCCTCATGCACCCACCTTCCTCTAGCAGCAGCTTTGAGTTGTTGAGAAGTTAACTCCAGAGACTTTGCTCCAGAGCTGTTAGACCAATGACTCTGAGGCTGGTTGAATGAAAAACATATCTTGCTCTTGTGCTACCTTCTCATCACTACTTATTGTTTTTTTTTTTAAATATTGATTTATTTATTTATACAAGCACTGGGTACAGTCAAAAGCACAGGAGGGTGAGAGAATTCACCAGAGCCAGAGTGGGGAACAGAGCAGGCAGACTGACGAAGAAATACACTGCTGAGGGGAGCAGTGGGCGGCAGGAGAGGTCTGTGCTCCATGTGGGACCCTCGCCGGTGGCCGGGGATCGAACCAGCGCTGCAGAGGCCGCGGGCAGCTTCGCAAGCCAGCGCTCAACCACTGCGCCACCTGGGAGGCCCACTACTTACTGTTCAACTATTTCATACTAGAATAATTTCCGTGGTTGGTGAATATACTTTTTGATGATACTCACTGATCTAGTCAGTCAGGATGCAAACTTTAAAGAATGCAAATAACTGCTTGAGAAGCTTATTGCCAAGACAGGCTTCAATTTTTATGAATTTCCTCTGTAAGTTCAACAGGGAAGAAACAGAGACCATAGGTGTATCTCTCAGACCCCCCATAGATGCATCCATCGGAATTGAGGCCTGTCCCATTACTCAAAATTGAAGAATCATAACAATAACTGGGTATTTCCTTTGGCTTCCTTAAGCTATAAATAGAGAGACCAAGATTAAGAATGCACAGGATAAGTGGTTTTTTTTTTTTTTTTTTTTTTTGTAGTAGTTTGAGGAGACAAGTGGAGTTGATTGTGTGGAGAGATTGAGAAAACAGCATTATTATCAGGGCTGATACCCTCTTTTCAATTCACTACTATGATTAAAACTTGACAGAGGCATTCTTTGTTAATTTGTATGACACTCACATCACAGACTGTCAGATAACTGGCTATGTCTTCCAATTCTTATCCTTTACAACCAGTGGACGCCAAATAACATGATGGATTTGTTCTAAATTGGCTTAATTTCCAACCAAAGCCAGCTGAGATCTGAAAAATTGGTTAGGACTATAGCTTAGAAAATAATAACCCAGTAGAATTTACAAAATGTAAAATGTTTTCCAGTATAGCTCGATTTCGACTGAGTGCTACCCCGGGTTGTGTATACAAATTGGATTGAAATAACACTTCCACTCATTATATTCCCCTGCCCCATGCTCTGGGGTAGTGAACATCTGTGATACATGGGGTCTGGTGTGAATAGTGGAGATGAAACCACATCTGGATTGCTGCATGCATTCACCTCGTATAGGTAAAGGAACTAAATGGTGTTACTTAGCTCCGTGTGAATTTCACACAAACTTCATGAGCGTTATCTGTTTAAAATAAAACTTACTTTTCTCTTGCAAACCTACTTCCTCCTCTGTAGTATCTACCTGGCAAGGCACCAAATCTAACCCGCACTCAGTGTAGAATTCTGACCCCGCTTTACTACCTTACCCCTATACCTTCCACATCTATCTGGTACCAGATCAGGCACATGCCCTATAAGTTCTTCCAGAAATTTCTCTGTAAGTTGAACAACTCTTTCCCATCCTTTGTGGGACCCTTGGTTTTGATTCTTATCACCTGGAATAATGGATTCATAACTGATAAGCCTCCATCTTTCTTTTCAATTCTGCCATCTCCACCCTAATCTTGCTACTAGAGTGCTATTCTGAAACCCAAGCCTTCCCACATCACCATCTGTTATCTCTGGAATAAAAGCCCCCAGGCATAAGGACTCCCATCTTTCAGGATCTTTTCCCAATCTACTCTTAGGGTTTTATATTTCCTCAATGTAATCAGAGTATTGAAACATGGCAAACTGCTTTCTTTTCAAGTGTCTGGGTTTTTGTAATGTCTCTGCTGGAACAGTTTAAGAAGGAGGATCCTCACCTGAAAATGTGGACAGGTATTTACAGCTAGTTGCCTGGTTAATTTCTTCTCTGCCTTGCTTGTGACCATTCCCCAGTCTTCTAACACCATCTTGCTTGGTCCACAGTTTGGGCTCTCCATGCATGTCTATATTCCCTGTTGTTTTTGTAATAATAATAGAGCAAGAATTCTTTTTTCTTCTCATTTTTATTTATTTTTTAAAAAGATTTATTTATTTATGCATACAAAAGCTGGGGCACAGGCTAGAGATGCGGGGGGTGAGAAGATCCACCAGAGATAGAGTGGGGAACAGAACAAGCAGACTGACTGAAATACACTGCTGAGGGGAGCAGCGGGCGAGTCAAGAGAGGTCTGCTGCCCAATGTGGGTTGCTCCCTGGCCAGCCGGGGATTGAACTTGTGCTGCAGAGGCTGCGGGTTGCTTCATAGTACAGGGCTTACCCCCTTGCGTCACCAGGGAGGCCTCTTCTCATTTTTCATGGAGGAGATCCTTTAGAAGACTAAGCAATATTTGCTTGAATCAAGAGCTGTTTAGCCTGGTAAAACAGTTCTCAACCTTCAGTGTGCACTGGAATCCCCGGAGAGCTGGTAAAACACAGATTGCTGTCTCTGACTCAGGAGGTCTGGTGTGTGGCCTGAGCATTTGCATTTTTTTTTTAAGGGATATTCTTGTTTCTATAAATTTTATTCATTTATTTATTTTTAAAGATTTTATTTATTTTTATACAAGAGCCAGGGTACAGTCCAGATGAGTGGGAGGGTGAGAGGATTCACCAGAAACAGAGCTGGGAACAGAACAGGCAGACTGACAAAATACACTGCTGAGGGGAGCAGTGGGCCCGACATGAGAGGTCTGCCGCACCATGTGGGACCCTTGCAGGCTGGCCAGGATTGAACCAGTGCTGCAGAGGCTGAGAACAGCTTCACAGCACAGCGGTCAACTGCCTGCGGTCAACTGCCACCAGGGGAGGCCCAGCATTTGCATTAACAAGTTCCCTGTGCTAATGATGCTGCTGATCTCAGGACAACAGTGAAAAGCAGCTCTTTAGCCAATGCTCACCCAGAACAGATGATGAGAGTTGAACTCTAAGAAGAGAAATACTTCTTGGGGACAAGAAGGACTACATTGGTGTTCGCAGACTGTTCACTCCGTGCTTGTGGTGGGATATGGAGTGTTATGGAGCTGGAGGGAAGCTGGTGCTGACACATCTCTGGAAGGGGACTTGTCACTGCAAACAAGGGTGTGACCAAAGCTTGAATTCAGGTTACCTTTCCTGCTCCTGTGCCATGGAAATCATAAGGCCAGGATATGCACCCAAGTGCTGGTGGGCCCCCCAGCTCTCAGTCCTTTTTTCCACAGTCAGGGTTGCCCAGGAAGGCTGTGGTCATGGAGGGCAAGGAGGGAGCAGCGGGACAACAGTGCTAATTTCCCCTCTACCTGGACTCTGCTCTCCCTAGCAATCACCGTGTCATCTTTAATACAGTGCCAATAGCTTTGCAAATCCTTCCAGTCCTTCTTGGACAGTTACTCCTGTGTGTTCAAAAAAAGCCTGTTCTTTTTTATATACTAATCAAATGATATAATGATTTATCACTTCCCTACTAGATTATTATTACCTGTGAGGACAGAGTATATGTGTGTGTGTGTATGTGTAGACATATAAACTTTTATATATACACCTATTTGTTTTTATTTTATTATTTTTTTAAGATTTATTTATTTATACAAGCACTGTGTACAGTCAGAAGCACGGGAGGGTGAGAGAATTCACCAGAGCCAGAGCAGGGAACAGAACAGGCAGACTGACAAAGAAGTACACTGCTGAGGGGAGCAGCGGGTGGCAGGAGAGGTCTGCATGCCATGTGGGACCCTCGCTGGACGGAGGCCGGGGATCAAGTGGGGGGATCGAGCTGAGGATCAAACTGGGGATCAAACTGGGGATCAAACTGGCGATCGAACCGGCAATCGAACTGGGAATCGAACCGGCGTGCAGAGGCTGCGCCACAGCTTCGCAGCTCAGCACTCAACTGCTGTGCCACCAGGGGAGGCCCCCTATACACCTATTTATACATATACATCTATATATGCTTCTTTCTACCTCAAAACTGTGGAATATTTGCCAAATGAATGAATGAGCCCTACTTTCATGCACTCTGCATTTCCCCCTTTTTCAAGTCTTTAAATCCTGGTGTTGCTAGACAGACCTCAGTCTCTTATAGGTGGGCACCATCAGCTTGCCTTCTCCTGAGTCCTTCCTTACTCATGGCCAGCCCAGAGCTGATTATAAAAAAAATGAAGTAAATTTAAAAAAATAAAGTAAACAAACATGATGATAAATTGATTTTCATCTGCTTCTGGGAAGTGGAAGTCCATTAGCAGGGAGGGCTCACACTTTCTATCCACCCTTTGAAGAGGCCAAGGAAATTAAATGCTGCTAGATGCTTCAAGGAAGAGCTGTGTATTTAGGAAATGAATAAAGTGCTTGTGCTTGCTTGTAAAAGTCTTCTCTGATTAAGATGACTGTGGCCTTTGAAAGATCAAGAAGTCACTCTTTTTCCTATTTCCTGGAATCAATGCTGTTGTTAATAACCCTGATGACTTTTGCTGGAGTAAAATGGAGGGCTCTTTACCTTCCTCCTCATCCTGACTGTGTAGCTCTCCATTCCTCTCAGGGGCTCATTTGGCCTTAACCGTCTTTTGTGAGGACCAGAACAGATGGAAAAGGGATTAGGTAAGATGTAAACACATTTGTGAAGGTAGCCATGAGAATTTATGGCCCTCTGTATCAGAGGATGGTACAATTTTTCTGACAAAGAGCTGGATGGTTAATATTTTAGACTTCCTGCTCACATGCTCTGTTACAGCTATTCAACTCTGCCACCTGGAAACACAGCCAAGACAATACAGGAACTTAATGAGCAGGACAGTGTTCCAATAAAACTTTATTTACAAAATCAGCTGGCAGGCAGAATTTGACTGGCTGTTGGATTTGACCAGCTGTAGTTTGCCAACCCCTGCCCTAGATCCCCAAAAGCCCTGGCTCTAGACCAGCTGGGCTCCCCAAACTGGTACTTTCTGCCATAACCAGAAAGCTTAGGATGATTGGAAAATAAAGTTAAAAGCTTCAGCTTTCAATTATCCAAGCTCCATGGCTTCCTTTTAAATGAGAGGGCACAATTAGCAGATAAACAGGAAGAAGTGTCTTTCTCCTTTCTTCCTAAATTTTAGTGCCTCTTCAGAGCCCCATGTTGGTAAAAGTGAACCAGAAGCTAGAAGACAAAAGAGAAAGATGTTTGGTAGAGTCCTGGCTCTAGCACCACAGCATAGAGCATAGCATGGTGGATTTCACTGAGGTACAGAAGCTGGACACCTGGCCAAGGCTTCCCCAAGGGTATCAGTACTGTTGATGAGACATGAGGTTAGCTGTGAGACCCAGTGCAGCTGTCAGAAACAAGGTTGCTCTCCAAGGGTGAAACAGGTAAAACTTGCAAACCTTCTCACTTTTGTTAGTCACTGCTGAGATTCCCACTGAGCTTCCACCCCTGACTCTGGCACTGCAGACTCTGGGGATGCACAAAGCTTTACATAAGGTGATCTGAGTTTATTCTCAGAGAGACAAAACCAGCATGTGGTTGTAAGTCATTAAGTAGAAACCTAATTATTGTATTGTACCAGCTTCAGAAAGAGACTGTGAGCAGAGGGAGCAGATTAGCCTAGAAAAGACACCCCAAAAGTGTGAGTGCACTCAGTAATGATTGCAGGCCTGTTGATCACAAACAGATTCTCTCAAATGATTTGTTTAAACTGTGACTTGGCAGAAATTGAATATTCAAAGTAATGAGTCTAATTGATTATAAAAGAGTGTTCCTTTTAATAAGATGTAATAACTGCTAAGGTCAGGTTGGCTGCTTGAAATGCACACTAGCAAGAAGAATTTAAAGTTTGAGGTCATAAGAATGAGTGGGGCATTTAAATATGTAAATGAACTGGCTTCTTCCACAGCCCCAGGTACAGCCTCCAACCTCAATCATAAGGGATAAATTGGATTAATACCCCCATAGATTCCCTTCCCTCAAGTAATTGATTTCTGCCTGATTGTGATGGACGAGTCACTTCTAGAGACTTAATCCAGTCAAAGAATTACCCGAATAACCCTACCCCTAGGAGTCCAAGATGGTCAGAATCTACTCTTCCCCATTTTCTTCCACCTGCTATACCAACGTGGGGGAGGTGGCATTGGGTGGATGAAAGTATCTTGCATTGTTGTGGTGTTAAAAATCTTCCTCACTGGGTGGACAAGCTTCAGGGATAGTGACATTGATGACAAAAAATGTGAACATGCTTGTTTATCGTCCTGCACCATTTTAGTGCAAAGAATGTTCCCCAGTCTTTCCTCTTTGGAGAATCATTTGGCATTTCATGTGGCTGTATCTACAAGCAGAGGATGCTTTAGTCATATTTGTTTGAGCACTCTGGTTCACGTGGTGTTTCTGTTTTGCATCACATTAGTAAATTGCTTGATCATTTTTTTTTATAACAGCCTCTCTTAGCATGGCTTAACGTGAGTCAATCCCAGATCATGGGTCCACTCTGGAGATGTGCCGATAAAGTCAGATTCTGAAACTTCAAAGGCAGGTGGCAGGTGAGCCAGGGCAATCTACCAGGGCAAATGACTTCTTTGGAGTCCTCTGAGCAGCTGGCCAGTGGCAATTCCCTGACCTTGCTGGGAAATGATCTGCTCAAGTTGTAACTTTGAAGTTCATGCTAAAACGATGACCCTTCCTCGAGGTTTCGCTCCAGGCAACAAAGCTCAAGTCTCTATGGTCTTACTTTCATGCATATGAATATGTAATTTTCTATTCAACAAAAATGATAAAACAGTGGTCCTCTATAAAGAATGAATTTATAGGCAGTCCTCAGTACATGAAACAGATAAGAGAAGATTTTCTTTTTGAAGCAGGACAAAAGCCTGAGACCTGGACACCAGAACTCAGTGGGCCTCTGTTTGAAAATAACATCTGATCTGTTGAAAAGTTTGCGGGGGTAGGGGGGGGGTGGGGGGTGGGGGGGTAAAGTTTTTATTCAAAGCTTCTATCTTTCTCTGCCTTTAAATCCTGCAAAGAGGGAGCTATGTTGCCTGATTTCAAAACGAATACCGTACATTCTGAAAACTTTACTGAATGTTCTAAAGCTGACATTTTAAACAACAGTGATATTTAATTAATGCTTATGGCCTCAAGAATAATGATCATTCTGCTTTCCTGGATTTTTCTACACCTCACTGATCCTCCTTCTTATAAGATTTGATCTTACAGCTTGTCTTTGTCTTTTATTCCATGGCTTTTAATTTCTCTTTCTCTCTGTTAATGGCTGAATGCTATAACTTTCTCTTTGCAACAAATGCACTATTTTCTATAAGGGATACCATCTACTGTTTTTTTTGTACTAATTTTTTTTATACTAACTTTTACGAGTAGAAGAGGACACATATTACCTAATAAGTTCATGTAAAACTGTTTTTCTGCATGTAAAGAACTCAGTTTATTTTATTTTGTCACATTTTAGGCAAAGACTTCTGTGCTCCAGAACTATGAAATAATAAACTTCTCTTGTTCTAAGTCACCCAATTTGTGGTTGGAGTGCTGCCAACTTAATCCTGTCTTTAAATATGCCTCCCAGTCTCAGGAAAATAAGAAGATACTACAACCACCTGGGTGGCTTGAGGTTTTTTTTTTTTTTTTTTTTTTAATTAGCTTTGGAAAATACATAGAGCAAGATTGGCCTTTATGACAAAGAATTATTAATATAAAATAGGGTCTAGTTCCAAAAATTCTCTTGTAGGGCCATTGTTAAAATGTCTATCTCCTGAAATCTGTGCCTGCTTGCTTTTAATAACCTAGAAACAGCATGCTCCACTTTTGCTTTGTCTGCTAGGGAGCTCAGCATGAAAATCAGGATTATGCACATCTCAGTGTATGTATCACATCTTGAAAAAGGTGGCTTATCCTTCCAGTCTAAGCACATTCTCCAGTTTCTCTTTGGTCACTCTTACTTACTGTCTGAGTGTTCTTGGGTTGCTGTGACAAAGCACCACAATAAGAGAAAATAAGAATTTATTATCTCACAGTTCTGGAGGGTAGAAGTCTTTAATCAAATAGCAGGAATTTAGAAAACTTAAATAAGGGAACAGGAAAAAGACTAATTAATACAAAGTAAAAATCAAAATCAACAAGCAACTATAAACCAGAGACACTACAGGGTTGGGGGAGGGGTGGGGAGAGGAAAGATTAGGGTCAAAATAAGGGGCAGTGCAATTGTATGGGGAATATAACCAAAATGAAAATGCATACATTGTGCAAAAATGAAAAATGATGTAAGAATTATATAAAATAAAATACTAAAAAAAAAAATGTCAGCAGGGCACTGTTTCCTCCGAAGGCGCTGGGAAGGAGTTCTTCCTGTCTCTCTAACTTCTGAAGACTGCAGGCAATTCATGACCTGACTTGGCTGATAGCTGCATCCCTCCCCTTTCTCTCTCCGTTTTCACCTGGACATCTGTGGGAGTCTCCTGTGTGTCTTGATGTTCACATGACTTTCTTATCAGGACACCAATCTTTGGATTTAAGGCCTATCCTGATTCAGATGAGCTAAGCTTTACTTAACTAATTCTATCTGTAAAATCCCTGCAAAGTTCCAAATAGGGTCACATTCTGAAGTCCTGGGTGGACATGCATTTTAGGGGGATGGTAGTCACTGCACATGCTCATTTAGTTTATATTGCCTTCACAGCACCCATCACTGCCTGGAATTATTTTGTTATTTCATGTGTTCCTTAATGACCGTTTGAATTCTTCCACCGCCTTCCCCACTACAACATACTAGAACATTAGTCTCATGAGAACAGGAAATTTTCTTTCTTTTACTGCAAGCCTGGCATTCAGAAGGAACTTAAAATAGTTTTTGTTCAGTTAGCTAACAGATTTGGAGCTCAATTCTAACAGCATATCTCTGCTACAGGACGCTCTTTCCTTTTTAAAAATTATTTTCAAATTCTTCTATTTATCTCCAACTAGCCACCTAGAATCCTTTGGAGCAGTAGTAGGAGTGGAGAAGAAATTATGAACAAATAAAAGGTAGTTGTTTGGAACTCCATGCATTTTCCCTGAGAAGTAATATGGTGAATAGTGAACAATAATAATGCTCCCAAGCCTTCTTTTAAAGTTTAAACCTTTTTAACTCTAATGTTCTAGAGATATTATATGCTGGCAATGAAAAAAGTGGTGTGTTCAGTGTAGTTTCTTTTGGTGGGCCAGGTAGAAGGACTGTTGAGGTACCTGGGGAATAGGAGGGGCTGACAAAGGTCTTTTGTGTTTTTTTTAAAGATTTATTTATTCATACTTACAAGAACTGGGGTACAGGCCAGAGTTGTGGGTGGTGAGAGGAGTCACCAGAGACAGAGAGGGGAACGGAACAAGCAGATTGACTGAAATACACTGCTGAGGGGAGCAGCGAGCGAGTCAGGAGAGGTCTGCTGCACCATGTGGGTAGCCCCCTGGCTGGGGATTGAACTCATGCTGCAGTGGCTGTGGATAACTTCACAGGTTGCGTCTTAACCTTCGCACCACCAGGGAGGCCCACAATGGTCTTTTGAATGAATGAATAGAAGCAGAAGTCACCAAGGTACCTGGCCCATTATAGAACCTCTTTTCTTACTAAAATTATTATGACAAGGAGTTAAGATGGGAGGGGATGGAGGTTGGGTCTAAATTCTGACATTTTGCTCCTTTCAATCACCTGCTACTTTTTTGACTCTCTGGAGAACACAGAGGCTTGTCTCCAAAGAGAACTTTAAGCTTGGTTTTACAAACCAAAACCCGCGTTGGTCTAAAAGTTTTCTGAATCACATTCTTCACTGAGCCCCTTTGTATTTTGCTGAGTACATCACATAGCTAAGAACATGACAGCAATCTTAAATGAAGCTGGGTCCTAAAGTTATACAAAATGTAGCTGATGTCACAATCTATGTACTTCTTTACAAATAAGTGATAACAAAAAAAAAAAAAACACCAATAAAGTGGGAAGAAGTGGATGACGCTGGGGCAAAAGGCAGGGGACAGTATATTTTCTGTCTTGTTTAAAGAAGTCACTAGAGAGAATATTCTAGAATGATAGCTTCTTTGGTTCATACCATTTCACTTGTATCCTATCTTCTTCCATTTTCTCCCCCTCTTAATAGATTTTGAGCATTTTTCTGTGGAATAGGCAGGTGAACTGTCAAAGTGAAACAATAAACCAAGTTCCCTTGCAGGAAGGTATGGAATTGATTGATTGGCAATGACCATTGAATCCATGTTAGGCATTCATATTTTAAGAGTTCCTGAAAGTCATTCTGGCAGATGACATCACCACTGCAAGGAACAATCATGTTGGAAATAGAAAGTAACTGTTCTCTCTCTGACTACTGTCTGAATGCACTGACGTGTTTGGGAAGATTTCCTCTTCAAAGCAAAAAGGAGCCTAGCCCGCTGACCAACTTGACAGTCAATTTAAAGCTGGAGTGACTATGAGTGCTGTGATTTGGCCTCATCAGAGGGACAAGCTACACTTCACCTATATTCTTGTGGGTCATGTGAAAGCAATCAAGCAAATCGAGCAATTCACCTGATTACCCAGAGTCCTTGCTCAAGACAGAACAACATTACATTTCTTTCTGATTTTAATGGTGTCATGTGAAAGGGCATCCCTTTTCTTTTTGTTCAGTTTATTAATTATGGGAACAGGAGTTGTTTTACCAGAGAAAGTCTAAATTATCAGGGAGTTACCACCATACAAGTTCATTTCTGGTTAACATCACTGTTCAATGCAGTTGTTTCTGGACGATTAGCCTTTGCTGGTAACCTCCCTAAGTGACCTTCCCTTTTTTTTTCCTCCAAATTCCCTTGTCTTAGCTAAGCTATTGAAGACAGAAGTGGAGCAAAGTTACTCAAGATGCTTGTTCCCTCCCATGTGCACAAGTTCTTGTTAAAATCCTTATTGGCTTTTCTCTCTTATCAATCTGTCTAGTGCTTGTCTGATTACTTGCTAGCCTAGACGAACACAGAGGGGATATGGAAAGATTTCCTTTGTGCCCTAACAATGTATACATACATGTTCATCTACATAGGCTAAATAAATTGAGGACTTTAATATTTTAAAGTATTACTTCTATTTTTGATGCACTATTGTTTTTTGACAGTGTAATTAAGAATAATCAGCTCGGTGGTCTAAGAGAAACAGTCTTATTTAATTTGCATTAAGTACCAAATAGCAAAACCTGATGCAGACTATTTACATACATACACACATTCATATCCTTCTAAAGTATTTATTAACAAACACTTCTTTAGTGTCTATATATAATGATCCAGATGCCAAGAGTCCTAACATTACTAGTCCTCATAAAAACTCTTTGGGGGAAGGGCTATTATTACCTGCATATTATGGAAGAAGAAATTGAGGTCTAGAGGTGTTAAGTAACTTGGCACCGCCACATAAGCAGTCAAACTTGGAGTCAGAATTTGAACTCAGAAAGCAGATCCTTAGCCATTTCTCCCCACCACTTGAGTTTGAAGCCCCCTATCAGGTCATGAAGAGGCGCAGCCAGTCTCAGAATTGGTTGACTTAGTGCCATCCAGATGCGTCGACTCCTTCCAAGTCCCACATATCCAGGTTCTTTCTGTATTTTTTTTTCTACTGTTTGTGCTTCCCCTGGAGCTTGAAACAAGGTGGCTGTCAGCAGTCAGTGTCAGAGCCACTTTTTGATGTTTGTCTAATGAAGGGGAGAAATGAGTTTTTTTCTTATTCCTGAATCTGCTTCTCTGTTTCTTTGGCTCCAAATTCCCTATCCCAGAACCAATCAGTAGCAGCAGCTTGGGTTGGCCTGGCCAACCCGGCTTAGCTGCAGGTCAGTCATTGGGTAGGAAGTGAATGCTGAGGATACAGGCAGCTCCCTGCACGTGCCAGCATCTCTGGGCACAGCCCTGCCTCTGACATCCTGCCTGGTTGACTTATGCAAATGCTGTGTGACTGTTCGTGCATTTTTCTTACAATGAAATGTTATGTTAAAGTGCTTGAACACCTTGACATATGTTGTCTCTTTTTCCAATGAGTAGACAGGACATGTTTTATGTCTTATGATTCCTACTTTTCAAAGAATCAGAGATTGTGTGTTTTTCAAAGTCACATTGCTAGTTAGTGTTAAAACAAAGATTTGAACCCATGTCTTTTAATTTACAGTGCAGCCAATCATCAGCCAATCATCCTGCTATTATTAGGTATAAAGACACACATTAATGAGCAATCCCTGGGCAGAGTAAGTATCTCTGCTTTAACTGGGTCATTTTAGGATGATTTTATTTTAAAATTTCTGTAGCAGGACTTCCGATGTTTTATTTGTTTTGATTCTCCTGGGCAATTTGACACTAGATTTTTGCCTCTTTGGACTCAGCTTTAATGTTCTACTTTTTTCTATCCCTAAGGACTTGTGCTGTTAAAATTCTTAATGCTGGAAGCTTTTTATGCATGAAGAAAAAGTTCAGGATGAACATTATAGCAGCCAAATCTCTAGGATTTGATACACATCCTCTGCAAGGAATTAAAATTTCAGAACTTCTTTGTTTCATTAAAAATATAAGAGCAAGTATTAATTAACAGGAAAACTTTTTTTTTTTTAATGCATAAACTATGTCCTGTTGATCTCTGGAATCTGACAGTCTTGGTTTTCTTTTCTTTTGCTCCATATACTCCATAAAGTGTATCTAAAATTAAACGATTGTGCCACAAATTAATTCATTGGGGGGAGCTAACTGTATTATAGCCATAGGAGGTGTGTGACTTTTAGAATCACCATGGCCCTGATGGGTAAGCTTGTCATTGTCTCTGATGTGACCTTATTAACATCCAAATTTGATAGAAATGATATAACTTGTGGATGTAAATATCTCATAATGCCCAGCACCTAGAAGATATATATGGCATAAATGTTGAATAAATGAACTCCCAAATTTTTCAAATGAGAAAAATCCTAATGAGAGGAAGAGACTGATTCAAGTTCACATGGTCTGTTATGGCAGAACCAAGGGTAAGATTCAGCCCTATTGACTCCTAGTCCAGTGATCATTCTACCAAGTTATGAAGTGGGGAAGTCGCTCATGCCAGTAACTCAAAGCATGTTATTTAAATGAAATCTATAAAATGAATGGTTATGCAGAGTTGTAAAAAATGAGTTCTTGATCTAGATATGTGCTTCAATATAGGATTTGATTACAATTATGTGAGTATCATAATATTATTATGTTTAGGATTGGTGGAAGCAGTAAAGTGAGAATTTTAAGAGGGTTTCAAGGAGTCTTGGAGGCAAACTATCTGATGATGCTTTCTGTGAAGGGTTCTGAGAAGTTCCTATAATGGCAAAATAATGGTTTACTTGAATAAGAATCTCATAGAATGGTCAAGTTGTGCTGATGGAATCAACAAAATAATAAGGTTATGGTAGAGCAGGCAAAGTAGGGATTTTAGGGTGCATAGTTTCAGTTCCCAGAAGGAAAAGGCAGAATGGCTGCAGATGTCGGAGAACTGGCAGTGCAGAGACATGCCAAGGTAGAGGTGAGCAGAGCAACTGAGGGACTGATGGTGACTTAGGTAAGACTCAGGGTCATGGCTCAGGGGAGGAGCCCACCGTTTCTCTCTCCATAGATATTTCTCTTTGGGTATGAACTCTTGTATAGTTAACCCATCTTTTGGGGGTGAAATTTGCATAAGAGATTAAAAATATGGGCCTTTGTATTAAGGAGATGCACATCACTTTTGAAAACAATAAAAATTGTATTTAAAGGGTAAGATTATAGACTAAAAATCACTGAGTTGCAAAACAAAACAGAAACAACCCTCCTATAGCACTAACAACAACTAAACACCCTCTTAATTTCAAAAGACTATTCCACTTGGAATTTCTGGAAGCAATAGAACTGATCACTTTTAAGTTGTTTTCATTGTTTTATTATGTGCTTTAGTTTACAGTTTTCTTTAATTGAAGTAACAGTGACTTATAACATATATGTTTCAGGTACTTATCACATTTTAAATCAACAGCTGTACTAAGGTTGTTTTCTGATGATCAATGGCAGTTATGAATCTGTTACTTAGTAGGCATATTTATTTATGGCTTACATGTTGTAAGTAGTTTTCTATTAAAGTGGCCCAAGAATTTTTTTTTTAAAGAGGCATGTATTTTTATTTATTTATTTATTTGTTTGTTTGTTTTGTTTATACATGTACTGGGTACAGTCAGAAGCGCGGGAGGGTGAGAGAATCCACCAGAGCCAGAGCGGGGAGCAGAGCAGGCAGAAGGACCGAAGTACACTGCTGAGGGGAGCAGCGGGCGGCAGGAGAGGCCTGCTTGCCATGTGGGACCCTTGCCTGGTGGCCGGGGATCAAACCAGCGAGCGCTTCAGAGGCTGTGGGCAGCTTCGCAACCCAGCGCTCAACTGCTGCACCACCGGGGAGGCCCAAAGAATTGGAATGGATGTGCCTGCAGTATTTTCCTGGTGCAAGGGATGGCTAGTCTCTTAGCATTAAATTCTCCAGGGCTGTTCTTTGTGTCATATGCTCCTTGGGAATCACCAGCTTGAGAATCAAGTGGGGCTGACTTGCAGTGGTCTAAAAATAGTTACAAGAGATTATATCACGAGACTTTTCAGTTTTTTGAGAATTTTTGAAAGTTGGTTGTTTCTCTTTTAGTTTTTGTGTCTTTTAGTTTTCTTCAAACATAAAACCAATTATTTGAGGTCCTACCAGTCAAACTTTCTTTTTTCTTAATCATCTCTTTTTATTGTATTCCATCTTCCATTATCCTGATTCTGCTATAAATAATAATCTGTAAGATGGAAACTTTCTCTGATACCCAAGAACACCTAGGACCCTCAACTTGGAAACACTATGCTTATCCAAAAGAAATTGGGAATTCCTTTCTGTTTTTCTCCTCCTTCCATCATAATTTTCTGCCCTCAGACATGCCTTTGAAGATCATAAAGTTGGGACAACTACAAGTCAATTTGCAGTAAAGAATTAATCTGTGAAATAAAACAGAAGATCCAAAGTTGAAACCTTCTTCTTGTACAAGAGCCAAATATGAGTCTCGAAATGTTGAAGAAGGAAATCCCCCCCTCCTTCACGGCCCCCCAGTAATCGCTTTCAATGTCCTCATAGCTCAGATAAAGAAATAGAGAAAGGAAAGCTGACCTACTCAAGAAAAAAACTTTAGTAAAATTAGCATTGGCAAAGCAATTGATTTATGATTTTTTTGCTACCCTCTTTGTTTTGTCATTAGTACATTAGTTATATTTGTGATTATTTAGCACATTAAGAACAACAGCTTAAATACAAATTTTGTTATTTCCTTGGAAACTCTCAAACCACTTTTGAGTCTTTCATCTTAACTGACAGAATCTGGCACATATCACGTTCATCCTAGAAGATCTAAAGGCTTATTAATAAAATATTAATGCATTTTATGTATTTATTCATATCTCATTGTAAACATACTTACCAATTTTGTTCTTCTCAGATGTAACACTGAGTTCAAAGAAGAAAATTCTGAGATCAATGTTAGTTACTGAGAACTGACACAAGTAACAGAAGGCAAAGCTGATTCAACATTTGATTATTAACCATCAAGGTTTTCATGCAAACATTGAAAACTCAAGAATTCACTGACTGGAGGATTATATAAAACCATCATGGCTGAACCCTAAGTTTCTTACCTATATAGAAATTCCCTTACTGGTTTGTTTTTCAGAGGCAGAGAAGATGACACTTAGGGCGTTGAGTCTTCTTATAAATGGACACAGATATGACAGGATCTGCAGCTATTTTGCCTTTAACATTTGCCTCTTTCTCTAATGTTCCCTAATTTTGCTTTCTTCCCTGCCCCAGAACCTTAATTATGAAAAACTGCAAGACTTGCTAAAACAGTTCTTGAAAGTAATATCCCGGTAGTTATCAGAAAAGCTTTGCATCAACAACCTTAAGCAAGTGGCCTGAAAACTAGAATCTTTGCCCACTGTTGTGACTGCAAGTTTTGCAGCAGTGAAAGATAAACACGGCCACTTGAGCTCACACACAGACACGCAGCCCTCTCTTCTGCTTCCCCTGCTTTGACACAGTTAGCAGGTCTCTGTGAGGTATATCAGCTGACTATGGCTTCCTTTGAGCCTCTTCGACTACTTTTTTTTTGACACTTTGAAATAGTGACCAGCTAGATTCTACTTACCCTGAAATAGCCTCTGGGAAAGCTTCCTTCGCCCTTGTAGACTAGGGGGATACCTCACCCTTTTTTCTCTCCTAGCTGATGCAGAAATGACTTTATTATTGTGCTTAGTATACTCAAGACATTTGCCTCTTTATTTTCAAAAGAACATAATCTCCTGGAAGGCCTGGGCTTTGTCTTGGGTTGAAACAAAGGAGACTTTCCTGTGTGTCCTGAGTGAAGGACTGAATGAACTGACCTGATAGGTAGAAATTGGTAATGCCTTCTGATTAAGTGTGCCTCGCTAGACTTAAATGACCACACCCAAGCTTTTAACTAGGTTGAAAGAGTGCAAATGTGGAGGAATAGGGTAACTGAAGAGCTGCTGGTTATCAGCAGTTTCCAAAGAATGTTCTCCGGGTACTATTTCCATAATTCAGTTGTCACTGTGGTTCAATAGGTGAGGTTAAATAGGTGGTTAAATAGGTGAGTTAATGAGGTTAAATAGGTGAGTCAGTGTTAGTCTGTTCTGGGTATATACTGTTGGACACGAGACCTGGTAGCTGTGTCCTCATGTTACATCACCCCTGCCTCTACCTCCTGTGTCTTGTTCCCTCCAGGTGGTTTTGACAGGCTTAAATATCATGGGTATTTTTAAGTTTCTGCACAAAGCCAGCAGTAATGACTTGATAAGTGGTGCCTCCAGATGGATGGATGGATGCTGTCATATTTCTAGACTGACTGTTTCTTTGAAGACCCAAATCCCTGAAATGTGACTCATAATCCTTGGGGATAAGGTCTTGATGGATTCAATTTCTTAATCTCAGCTTCCTTTAGTCTCTTTCTTTCTTAGTCTCTTTGCTTTCTTTCTTATGGAATGTGGGATATAAAATACAGCTTATTGAACTCAAGGTGCTAGTTCAGAGCATGGCATATAGAGATGCTTGTCATGTTTACTGAGTGAGAGGAAAACACACAATTAAAGGTCAGAGCCATTGTGAGAAGTCATGACAGAAAGGAGACCAGGCACCACTGAGGGTCAGAGGGGGAGCGGGTTAGAGCAGTCCCAAGTGATGCCTTCTATCTCTTCCTTTCTTCACCTTCCTTCTCCTTAGCCTTCAATTTAACAGACCAAAGAACCTCCGAGATTGGTGTCATCAGAACTGAGCATTCTCCAAATGTTCTCCAAAGTGGGGACCATGGGACTGGAGTTTCACAAGGGGAAGATGTCTTTTTACACCCTGCACAGATGCTGGCGGGAGCCGGCTCTCCGCTCTCAGCATGCACTGGTCTAGGGAGTCTGACTGTCCGTCCTGGAGCTGAGTGCCCACGACTTTCCCTGATTTGCCTCTGCCTGTGGGACTTAGGGAGGTGTTGAGGAGTTTGTAGCCCTGGAATTAGCCTTTGGCCAAAGAGGGGAGGGAGTCGGTAGGTGAAAAACTCAGCTTCTTTCCCTCTTGATGGGGCAGCTCTGAGGTATGTCCCACACATTCACCTACAAGTCCCCAGAGGATTCCCTAGATGTAACCTGCTCATTAACATGCCCCAAAATGGCTTGCTTCCTGCTCTTTCACTTCCCCACCATCTGAATAAACTACTCCCATCCAAAACCTTATCTTAGTTCCAGTCTCAAGGACCATTGCTAAGACATGCATCAAATGACTTCTGCTATCAGAGAAATTTGGAAAATATTGGGTTGATGCAAACCAGTCTCTGCTTCTGGCTTTCCTTAATATGCCTGTATTTATTGTGAATCTCAAAGGAGGGATTAGTGTACATTATTCCCAAACTTAATTAAGAGTTACCTAACCACTCTGCCCCTATCCAGCACTTTTTTTTTTTTTTCCAACTTCTTTTTTTTTTTTTATAATATCATTTTATTTTATTTTATTTTTTTTTTTTGCAGTTATATTTTTTTTTTATTTTTTTTTATAAATTTTATTGTTATATTCCCCATACAATTGCAGCCCCCCATTCTGACCCCAATCCCTCCCCTCCCGCCCCCACCCCCCTAAAAGTGTCTCTGGTTCATAGTTTTTTGTTGATTTTGATTTTCACTTTCTTATAGTTATTCATTTTCCTGGTCCCTTATTTAAGTTTTCTAGATTCCTGCTATGAGTGAGACCATCCGGTATTTTTCTTTTTCTTTTTGGCTTATTTCGCTGAGCATGATCCCTTCCAGCGCCATCCATGTTGCAGCAAATTGCATGTGTTTATCTTTTTTGAATGCTGAGTAATATTCCATGGTATATATGTACCACATCTTCTTGATCCAGTCATCTATTTTTGGGCATTTGGGTTGTTTCCAAAGCTTAGCTATTGTAAACAGTGCTGCTATAAACATAGGGGTGCAGGTGTTCTTTGGAATTGATGTTTCTGTGTCCTTTGGGTAAATACCTAGGAGTGGAATTGCTGGGTCATATGGTAGCTCTATGTTTAGTAGGTCCAGAAATCTCCACACAGCTTTCCACAGTGGTTGGACCAGTTTGCACTCCCACCAACAGTGCAGAAGAGTTCCTTTTTCTCCACACCCTCGCCAACATTTATTGTTGCTAGTTTTTTTAATATGTGCCATTCTCACTGGTGTAAGATGGTATCTCATGGTAGTTTTGATTTGCATTTCCCTGATGACAAGTGATGTTGAACATTTTTTCATATGCCTGTTGGCCATTTGCATTTCCTCTTCAGAGAAGTTTCTTTTAAGCTCTTCTGCCCATTTTTTGACTGTATTATTTTCTTTGTTGTTGTTGAGTCTCATCAGCTCTTTGCAGATTTTTGTGATCAGTCCTTTATCATTAGTGTTGGGTGCAAAAATGTTCTCCCAGTTGGTGGGGTTTCTCTTTGTTTTTGTTATTGTCTCTTTTGCTGTGCAAAAGCTCTTTAATTTGATATAGTCCCAGCTGTTTATCTTTGCCTTCACTATCACTGCTTTGGGTGATGTGTCTGTAAAGATGTCTTTGATGTGCAAATCACGTAGTGTTTCGCCTGTATTTCCTTCTATATATTTTATGGTTTCAGGTCTTATGTCTAGTTCTTTAATCCATTTTGAGTTGATTTTTGTGTATGGTGTGAGGTGGTGGTCAAGCTTCATTCTTTTGCATGTAGCGACCCAGTTTTCCTATCCAGCACTTTTTTTTGACATTAGTTTGTGAAACAAACTTGGAAATTTTGCTTTTGAGGCATTCCAGTACCAACAAAACCTCCTGATAAGAAACATTTTGCAGCAGGAGGCACAGCTTTAAAGGATTAGGGATTTTTGCATTCGAGTTATTAGTTATGAGAAGTTTGAATGGCCCATCACAGTTTTCAAAGGATCATAAACTCTGAACCATTGTGAGGTCATATCTTCAGCTCTGCCTTGGTGAGCAGGCAGTTAATTAAAATGAGGGGCTAACATCTGTCCCTAAGTTCCTGGCATGGAAGTGACAGCAAAGATAAGTGCACTAACATTTTATTTTATTTTATTTTAAAGATTTATTTATTTATACTAGCACTGGGGTACAGGCCAGAGGCGTGGGAGGGTGAGAGAATTCACCAGAGACAGAGCAGGGAGCAGAACAGGCAGAAGGACCGAAAACACTGCTGAGGGGAGCAGTGGGCAAGACAGGAGAGCTCTGCTGTGCTATGTGGGTAGCTCCCTGGCCAGCTGGGAATAGAACCGGTGCTGCTGAGGCTGTGGACAGCTTCACAGCGCTGCACTCAACCCGCTGTGCCACTGGGGAGGCCCTGCACTAACATTTTAAACCTTCTGACTTTGGCAGAATTGCTTACAACACCTTGAGCTCTGGAAAGACAGATATGATTCTCATTTTATAAAAGAGGAGACTGGAGCTCACAGACTTAAGCTCACAGTTTAAATAAAATATCCAAAATCAAACTGCTAGAGAGTGACAAGAGCAGGCCTAGCCATATCTCCATGCCTACCCAGTCCTCTTCTCTCTGCCCACATTGTCTCTGTGATGTAGGAGCAGGAGAATTGGAGCAGAAAGACGGGCCAGGGATGGTGAAGGTGAGATTTTGGCAGAACAGAGCTGGTGGTTGCATTATAGACTTACTTTGGCCAATCTGTATTGTCTTTTCTTTCCATCATGTTCTTTCTGTTCATCCTTCAACACATCATGGTCACTAAGGTGGTGGCCGAGATTCCAGCCCAGTTGTGTCTTGGGTTTCTCTCTCCTCATTTATATCTTGGTGAAAAGTCTAACTTGTAGACCATATGTTTGATTTCAGGAGAGAGTTTTGAATCTGCTTTCTTGTTATGAAATTAATGGAGCAGGGCTATTAGGAGTTTTTAGTGAATCCTCAAGTATTTTAAATAGAGAGAGCTTCGTGGTCTAAACTGGAAAGCTAGGAGCAAGATCTATAGCTCCAGATCTGGAGGGAAATTCATGGGGAAGTTTTATGTTACATATTTATTTATTTTAGGTTGAAATTCAATTCCCAGTAACATTTACATAATTACTTGCTCTATCCTACTATATTTGTGTGTATATGAATATGCACATATATATAATATATGCAGAATAACACATTATTTCTAAGATGATAGCTGCAGAATTTGTTTTTTCCAGCCCCCACTCCTTATACTCCTTTAACCCTTTCTTCTTCTTCCCCCCACTTTACTTCAGAAGACTTGCTTCATTTTTATCATCTGCTAATTTAAGTAGTGTGCATTGTTGAATCATCTGCTATGCAAATATTTACTATTTGTCTTTGTCATTCTAACTTGCTTTACTACAAATAATTCCCTTGAACTGCTGCCATTTTGCTGTAAGAGGCAGTTCATCTTTTCTTGTGGCTGAATAATATTCCATTGTGTGGCTAAACCACGTTTTCAAAATCCAATGCTCTATCAGTGGGCACTGCAGAACTTTTAAAAGAAAATAAAATGGATGATCATAAGCAGGACTTTTCCATTTGCCTCATGGAATAAATGCCAGGATTCAACTTTATGTCACTTAGTCTTTTGTTTTTATGTTTTGTAATTTTCAGTAGGTCCAATACTCTGAAGATGATTCTCAGCTATTGGGACAATGACAAATGACTTTATGAATGCTTTAAGGGAAAATGAAAAGAAAATAAAGATTTAGTCAGTGTCCCCAAAGGGTTGGAGCAACATACAGACGCCTCAACAGTCTGAGAGGTGACTCATGTTACCCCTCCCTTGCCAATACAGATGTTATCACTCTATTTTTCTAAGTTGATAGGAAAAAAATGGCAATCCTGCTTCTATTTGCATTCCTTGGTCACTAGCAAGATAAAAACAATGGTTCAATCATCTTTTTGGCTATGTGACTTCTCCTAGGGAGTTATCTATTCATAACTCTGCTGATTATTTACCTGCTGTGTCCCAACGACAGATCCATTCTTTGGCATTTTGCTCTGTTTTGCTGGCACTGGAACCCTGACACCACTGGAAATCTGGCACCAGATTTCTCTGTCATTCTTGCACCTTGGCTTTGTCAGCAGGAGACTCTGTATTGAAGGAGACTGGAAGGTGGGAGAAGGGGAGACAGCACTGACTTCTGGTTCTTTCCTGTTGCTGCCAGCATTGCTCCTGGGGCATCATTTGACTCGAGCTGCTGGCTTCTTTCAGCCTCTATTCCCAGCATAGTCCCATGTCTCCCCCAAGGCTGTACCCACCCCCATCAGAACTGTAGGTTTCTCTTTACTTCTTTGTTCAACTGCTCCCGATCTGTAGGTTACCACATAGTCCTTTCTGTCCTCCACCACACAGGTCACTGATTTTCTGTATTAAGTTCCCTAATTAAAATACCTAGTATGTTTCTGGTTCCCTGACCTGACCCTGACTATTTACTGAGTTATCAATGATGATATTTCTGTTACCAGTTTGCAAGAGCTCTTTCCAAATTCATACATTATTTTAAATATTATAAGTGTACTCTACCAGTCATTCACTCATCTTTGAACTCTCTGTATATTGTCTTTTTCTTATAGAAGTTTCATTTTTCAGTAGGTAGGGGTTGTATTCTTTATGATGTCTGGATTTTGTATTCTATTGAAAAATAGCCCTCCATGAATAAGAAATGCTGGCTATATTTTCTTTCTATGTCCCATAATTTGGGGGCATCAGCTCTTCAATTCTGATGGAATTTATTTTTCAGTAATGCAGGAAGCTAGAAGCCTCCTTTTCTTCCCAAATTGGTAGGCAATTGTTCAATCTCAATTACTGAATAGTCAATATTATCCCAATTATTTGAAATGCTACAATTATATGCAACATTTCCATGTTCTTGTACTTGTGTCTTAGCTTGGGCACCCTCAGAAACACAGTTTGAGATAAAGATACATGCAAATAATTTGATAGGGATGCCAGTCATGACCCTCAGAACATGGATAAATCAAAGTGTGTGAGAGAGGGAGTGTCAGCTCCCACAAAATGTCATGACCCAATTCCTTAAAAATACATTGATTTCTCTCTCTCCTTCTTTATCTCTTCCTCCTCCTCTTTTTTCTTCTCTTCCTCCTATTTCAATAGACAGCAGGCAGCTAGGTAGGTAGGTAGGTAGACAGGTAGGTAGATAGGAAGGAAGGAAGGAAGGAAGGAAGGAAGGAAGGAAGGAAGGAAGGAAGGAAGAATATTCCTATTTGTTTTTATTTGGTGAACCTTTGAAGTACCCTTTGGAGTAAATACAAAACAGTGAATTACTCAACTGACCACCGGTTCCAGAGGAAAAAAATGCAAAATTAGCAGCCTTTGGGAAATTATGATTCAGAAGTAGCTAAACCAAGTAGAGACAATCATCACCCCACATGACAACATGTCAGCAGATGAGACGTGGTGTCTGAATTGATTGGGATAACTGGGATCATAGTCAAAGGAGCAAGAACGCCAACTGACTCATTCTCTGGGCAAAATCAATCTTAATGCAGAAAACCCAATAAATCGTTGCTACAGGAAGATAATGGACATCTTTGGAGTGAAGACATTTCACTTATTTGTTTTCATCTTTCCAATAAGACAGGAGCTACACTTCTGTGAGGGTGGGATGGAGGATACATGGGAGAAGAAATGGCTAGAAGCAATCACTATAACAGAGACCAAAGGAGGCAAGAAGGGCAGATGATGCCGAACAGACTTAAGAATTCCTGGCACAAGCATCTGACTTTTCTTTTTCTACTAAGCTGTGAATTTTCCGAGGGCAGGAGTGTACTTGAATAATCCACAGGGGGCTCACAGCAGTGTCTGATACAGGCAGGTAGTCAGGAAGTAATTTTAGTTAAAGGAGGCCAGCAAAACAAATTTTATTTTGACTAATAGTCCAAGCTATTCAATTTCTTAGCACCTAGGCTATCTTTAAACATTCACCAAATCCTTAATAATAATCTCCAAAACAATTTTATCTATTGTAATGGTTCTTAACTTTGGTTGCAGAATAGAATCACTTGGTGTGATGAGTTCTTTTATGTGTCAACTTAACGAGGAGGCCATGGAACACAGTTGTTTGGTGCAAACCTGTCTAGATATTTCTGTGAGGCTATTTTGTAGATGTGATTAGTATTTGTAATCAGTTGACTTTAAATAAAACAGATTATCTTCTATAATATGGATGGGCCTTATCCAATCAGTTGGAGGGTTTAAAAACAAAACTGAAATTTAACAAAGAAGAAAGAATTTTGCCTGAAAACTGTAAAGACTGTAACATTGAAGTTCTGCTTGAGTTTCCAACCTACTCATCTTCCCCACAGGTTTTGGTCTCAAAACTAGTATCAACTCACCTGAATTTCTAGACTACCTTACAGATTTCAGAGTTGTCAGCTTCCACAAAATATCATGACTCAATTCCTTAAAAATACATTGATTTCTCTCCCTTCTTCTTTATCACCTCCTCCTCTTTTTTCATCTCTTCCTCCTTTTTCTATTTCAATAGATAGCAGGTAGCTAGGTAGGTAGCTAGATAGGTAGGTAGGTAGGTGGGTAGGTAGGTAGGTAGGTAGGAAGGAAGGAAGGAAAGAAACTCCTATTTGTTTTTATTCTTTGGAGAACCTTGACTGATACATTTGGTGGACTTAAAAAAAACAATGCAAGATGCCTGACATCCCCCCTCAGCAATCCTGTTTTTGTTTGTGGGATCGTTCCTACTCACTTATAATCTGTGTATCTTCTATGCTGCCTAGCAGTATGCCCTATTCATGAGGAAAAAAATCTCCCTCAAAAAATGTTTGCTGAATGAAAAGCAAACTTTTGTTGAAGATTAGACTGGAGAATTAAAAGCCAGATTCAATTTCCTAAGTGAATTTCTCTTATTTTTTTTTTCACTAGAAAGGAGATCCTCAAACTCCAGGTGTGGTTTTCGGTCACAGCGGCAGAGCTCCAGTCCCTTTGTAGGAGCCTTGGCTTCTGGTGGGTGCCCAGGCTGAACTTGGCACTCACGTTTCTTCTCTGCTTCTCCATGATGCAGCCACCTGGGCCGCACAGAGCTTGAGCTGTGACTGGCTGTCCCCTGGGCAGGGGATGGGATTCCAGGACTACAGAGCAAGTGTCGAGCTTAGGAGTGAGCAGAAAAAGGCAAGTGATCCTTGAACAGAGGAACAAGAAAGGACAAGATGCCTTCTACCTGAAGATGGGACAGAGAAGAGGCAGATTTTGTTGCTAAGTTTTACCTTTTGTTTTCAATTTCTTGTTTTTTTTAATCAAAAGAAGAAACAAAAATGGTGACTCAGTTATTATTATTATAAGAATTTCTTTTGCTCTGGTGGAATTATGCGTCTGTGAGCAGACTATCTTGGATTCTACTCTCTGTGAAGGTCTAAGAAAGATGTCTTGGGTAGGGAGTGCCTGAGGAGCACCAGGCAGCCTATAGCGCGAAGGGCAATTTCAAGGCAAGAGAAATCAAAGTCCTTTTCTGATTAGTTGAGGTGCCCTGAAGAGTGGGTATAGGGGCCCATCTCCTAGTTTTCCTGCTTCCAATCATAGAATGAAATGGCGCTTTCCAGTATCAATGTTGAAACAAATAGAGCCCTGTTTACATGAGGGAGCTGTGTGCTTTCTAATCCCTAGACCACAAAAAGCCTGACGATTAGTGAAGATTCCTGTGTGTCTTTGTTGCTTGACATTTTCCTGGACTCACTTTATGCAGAGCTAGGGCTGGCGTGGAGGAGCTGCTGATGCTTTCATGTTCTGGAGCTGATGTTCGACTCTCATTGTGGGATTTAAAGAGGCCAAATGGAATCTCAGAACACTGGAGTTTTGCTTGGGTTCTGGGGTGTAATGCACACCATTCATCAAGTGAAGAAGGAAAAGGGACAAAGCCTCTTTTGAAGTCAAGACAATTTCTGATCAAAACAGGCTTATTTTTCCTCCTAGAAATATTTAGTAGTTTAGTTCCTTGTAACTTCCCTAGGCCTGGCAAGAGACACACCTCAACTAAAAAGACACACACTGGGCCTCCCTGGTGGTGCAAGGGGTTAAGACGCAACCTATGATGCTGTCTGCAGCCACTGCAGCACGAGTTCAATCCCTGGCCAGGGAGCTACCCACATGGTGGGGCAGACCTCTCCTGACTCACCTGCTACTCCCCTCAGCAGTGTACTTCAGTAGATCCTCCTGTTCTGTTTACCACTCTATCTCTGGTGAATCCTCTCACCCCCTGCACCTCTGGCCTATACCCCAGTTCTTATATGCATAAATAAATATTAAAAAAAAATACACCCCCCCCCCTCACAATTTGACTCTCCTAGTTCTCGAGAATGGGGCGTGGGGTAGGGATGCAGTGTGCTAGGGGGCTGGCTCTCCTGGCAGGGAGGGGAAGCCCTGCTCTGTGGACTTCACTGACTTCTATGGTATAAATACTCCTCTGGCTGGTTTCAAGCTATTAGGAAGTCATTGAAAGCAATTTGGGGAGAGGTGTGCCCTGTGGGCTCGCGAGAGCAGGAGAGCAGCTGCCACTCTTCCCTGATAGGCTGCAAGGCCAAGTTCCTTCATCTCCACCCTTTATGGGGCTTATCATAGGGTGAGAGGGCCTAGGGCCCAGACAACAGGTTAGTGTCTAGCTGGGTAACTTGACTTCTCTAAATGCAACTGAAAGACTAGAATATTTAAATCACCCCCAAACACAGTGCTGTTAAAGGAAGAAATTAAATATACAAATTGATTTGAAGCCCCATAACGGATTCCCATACAATAGATTCTCATCAGTGTTATTTCTGTCCATTTTCCTTATAATTATTACTACTTCTGAGCCCTAGAGCCTTTTCCCTTCTCTCTTGGAACCCATGTAAATAAATCCATAAACCAGTGAGAGGAGTGCGTGCTGAGTAGTGTTCCATCTATTATCTTTTCTCACATTCCTTTTCATGTTATGTCTTTTCTTCATTCCCACAAATAATCTCTGGGCTGCTGAGGCTTCTATAAGGCTATGAAGAAGTTTAAATGATTTTTTTTAATGGACACACAGCAATTAAGTAGCAAAAACCAGAAATCAAACCCAGTGTCTTATTTCCCGTCCAGTTATCCGGGGACCACACAGGGCCTCTGGGTGGACTGTCACCTCGTGGACACAGGGATCAGCACTTACCATCTACACTGATGACCAGCTGACTGCTCCTCCTGTGAAGGTAGATCCATAATAAGTAATGGCAGCAGGGCAGTCTGCGTGTAGCGAGAAGATAGTAGTAGGCTGAGGTCAGAATGGCTGCGCTGAGTCCCAGGCATGCCGGCTGTTATCTCCATGCGTTTGTAAAATGAAAAGTCATGCTTGCCTTGCTTATCTCCTCGGGTGGTGCGAGGACAGCCGTAATAGTGCAGGGAAAGTGGCGTGTGAGCTGGAGACCACCGAGCAGATTCCAGGCATCTGAGCTTGCTGGGTGAGCCCGCAGCATGGTGACCAGCGCCTGGGCTTCTGCGCCAGGCCAATCTAGGTTTCACCCCTGTTCTGGCTCTTCCTGGTGGCTAACCCCAGGCAAGTGACTGATCCTCTCTGACATTCCTTCTCCCCTCAGTTCTCTTGTAGGAATGGGGGTGCTCCCCACCTTGTACAGTTGACACCACGAGGTGAAGTGTGAGCAGGGCGGGTCTCTGGACATGGTGCCCGCCACCTTGGAAGCACCCATTCACCATCGATTACTGTTATAGTTATTATATCTTGTAACTTGTTCTGCATGTGGTGCTGGTCCTTACTTACAAACAGGATTTTTATTTAAAAGTGACCCAGAGGGACACAGAGGAGACAGGGTAATCTCTTGTCTCCTGGCTTGCCTGTGTGTGTCAGGAAGATATGCCTCTGCTGCTGCTTTGTTGCCAGGCCCCGCCTGTATGGAGCCTGCTGAAGGCCGCACGTTGGTCAGGCTATGCCATTGGCACAGCAGTGCTGGGTGGTGGCTGTCACCCTGCCACAGATGAATGGTGTGCTTCAGAGTGCTTCACATGCTTCACAGAGCAATTTGTCAGCTGAGCTATGAGCTCCACCCAGGTCTGGCTGAATCCAAAGCTAGCTCTGCCCCATTCTGTGGACCGCTGGGTCCAGGACCCTGGTGCTGCCTGCAGCAGGAGCTGCAGTGCCAGCTGAGAGCTTGTTCGAAAGGCATCAGAAATTGGAGGAGACCCACTGGCACCACATGGGATCCAACAAGCCCCCCTGGTGTTCTGAAGCTTCCTGAGAACCACTGGGGTGGTGAGTCCTCTAGGGGGTTACTTTTAGCCTCTTCTGTCAGAGCTTTCACCCTTGTCAGCGTAGTTCCTCCATGGTGAGCGATGAAGCTACTTAGAATTGCCTTACATTGTTCCATTTCTCTTTCTAGGGAAATTCCCTGTAGATCAGGCTATTACTGTAATTAATTAATTAGAGTAAATTAACAACACTAGTTACATTCTTAGCATGCACCTGGTGTCAATAGTATTTTTAATTCTGCAGAGATATTTCCCTGGGATGTTCAGAGTAAACAGAGTTTCAACACTTATTTTCAACTTAACTCCTGTACTTTGCTGGCAGAGGAGACCAGTCTGCTGCCTAAATACCATGTGAAGAGCTGCTCTTCCTAAAATCACTACTGGTTCTCTCCTCTCATTGGAGTGTAATAACCTAGAAACTACTCTCTGATGTTAGAGATAAGATTTTCTTCTATAAAATATTATTTTGACTTGCCTATCTGTCAATTAAAGTAGTTTGAAAGTTAGGAAGAGATGAAATAAGATATCCAGTAGAAGATTGAATTTTATTTTCTACGAAGAGCAAAGGTAAAAGGTGGACAAAATTGCCACGAAAATTCTGCTGAATACTACAGGATTTCTGCACAACGCATACATAAATATCATTGAAGAGAGCTGGGGCCAGATTCCTAGCATTTCTCCCCAATCTTGTGCCTCTGGAAGATCATGGGTTTGGGAGGGATCTGTCTGTCAAGCAGGTGTTACAAAAAGGTGTTATTTTCATCAAAATTGTAGGCATGAAAAATTCAAGCATAAAAGAAATGATATGTTGTTTGGGGTTGCTGGCTGGGTCCAGAGGAGGCGCCTGGACTACAGTTGTATAAAAAATGAAGTTCATTTCTCTCCATCTTCATCTTCCATGGATTAAAGTCCACTTTTTTTTGTGCATGGCAGAGAGCAGCAGAATTTTCCACTCCCAGATATGCAGGACTTTGGCATAGTATTTTCAACTTCAGGCACTTGAAATGCAGGAAGTGCAGAGAGAAGCTTTCTCTGAACTCTCCTTATCTGCCTAAAAGCAAATCCTCCAAAAGGAACTCCATTGTCATCAACCCCTTTCCCTGTATTTTTACCAAACAGGGATGATTGACCCGTCACAGTAGAGGAGACTAGAAGTCAAAGTTTGTGACCCAGACAAACTTTGTCACAAACTGTCATATCTACATCTAGTTTTCTGTGGGCCTATTCATCACTTTTAAAAACCATTTCCTTTCCCCTAAGAGGTCTACACGTGGGTAGGGATACCCATTCCTTAATGGATGGCATCTAAGCCTGAATTCTGAGCCACATCTTTGAGTTACTCATTTTTCCCTGGGCCTCTCATGAACACATAAGACATACATGTTAATAAACTTCTATTTGTTTTTCTCTTGATAATATTTCATTACAGGGATTGCAGCTGAGTACTCACAAGGACAGAGGGAAATTTTTATTTCCTCCCCTGCAGCACAGTATACTCAAGATGCCAGATCTTAGAATGGATCCACCCCCATAATCATTCTCAACCAGGGCGCAGTCAGGAGCATCTCTTGAGGCTGAGTTCTGTGTGCTTGGGAGGAGGACAGGGGTCTGGGGGACACTACTGTGCAGGTGTTAGGGCCTCTTGCTGAAGGGCCAAGCTGGCTGTGGTGTGACTGAGAGCATGCAGTAGATCCGTGTCTGTTTCCAGAACTATAGGAATCAGTTCCACCAATCTCATAGAAGAAATATGAGGATTATGTGAGGGTTTAACATAAGTATGTTTGAAAAGGTTTTCAAGTTCTAAATGCAATTGAGACAACTTTAATTATTTATTATTTACCGAATTCTTGCTGCAGGCTTTGAGGGGAACCTAGTCTTTTACTTATTTTGCCCCTTTCTCTCCATCTCTTTATGTTGGGAGTTCTGCTTTGGTATCTAATTCCCAGGCTAAAGGGCCCGGAGAAAAGTAACACAGATTCTGGGGCTTTGGAAATCTTGGAGGTGTAAGAGGAAATTGTGGGTGTAATAATGTGGGCTCTGAAGCAGCTGCTGAGGTATAAGAAAGGAAGAGGCATGAAAAAACATTCAGGAGGTTGGGGATGTATTGTGAACACCCTGATATGTTCTTTAGGTAAAAATTGTAGCCACTCTTAAAATATTTTGTGGTTGTTAAGCTGGGTTTCTTTGAATGCAACACCATATTTAAAATAAAACCACATGGGGCTTCATCTGATATAGGCGTACTACTTTCTTTAAGTGGCAGTTCTAATTGAACATCTAAGAAAGAAAGAGTTAATAAGGAAGCATTCGAAACTCAGAGACAAAAGATCAAGAACCTTGTTCCCCACCTTCCATTTCCATACATACACGGGGAGATGTGAATAGACGTTTTTGCACAGAAACAATTGAAAGTCTTTGCCTCTGTAAAAGGAAATATTCAGCTTCCTACTCTTTCTTCTCACATTTAACTGAACCCAATTGCAGAGAAACTTGTTAAAGGTCAATAGCAACTGTCTGGTGCTAAGTGAAATGACCACCTTTTCACTCGCCCTCACCTCTCCTCCTTCCTGATCTCACTCTATTCTTGTTTTCTAGGACCTCTGCCTGACCCGGTGTTGTTCTGTCCCAGGTTTCATCTGTTTGCTCTGCCACCATCCCCATCACCACCCCCATGGGTCTTGTCATATTTGCCTTTGGTTTTGACCTCTCTGCACTGTGGATTCTTCAATCCTCAACTCCATCCCTGAGCCCCCTCTGCAAGACAGGCCAGCATATCCATAGATCTTCTGACATTTTCCATTTGCTGATTCACAAACTTGACATGTTTCAAAATCTGCTCTTTATTTTCTCTGAGGACTGCTCTCTGCGAGGAAAGCATGATCCTTTCTCATCGCCAAAATTAGAAACTTGGGAATCATCATCGATCTTTTGTCTGTTCAACCCCTACTTTTTAATCTATTCTGAATTCCCCTGCATCCAGCCCCCTAAATCTCTTTCTTTTTTTTTTTTAAGATTTATTTATTTATTTATTTATTTATTTATTTATTTATTTATTTATGCAAGCACTGGGTACAGTCAGAAGCACGGGAAGGTGAGAGAATTCACCAGAGCCAGAGCGGGGAGCAGAGCAGGCAGAAGGACCGAAGTACACTGCCGAGGGGAGCAGCGGGTGGCAGGAGAGGTCTGCGCGCCATGTGGGACCCTCCTCTGGTGGCCAGGGCACAGCTGGGGATCGAACCGGCGTCGCAGAAGCTGTGGGCAGCTTCGCAACCCAGCGCTCAACCGCTGCACCACCGGGAAGACCCGAGCCCCCTAAATCTCTTTCAATGCAATCCTTGCCTTTCCTTCTCCCCCTGTGGATAGTTTAGTTTTACATCCTTTGAAAAAAAAAGTCTGAGTGGTTTTAATAACTTATTGCCTAAATTAGAGGTATCACCTCTGTTCTTACCCAATCAGTTCTGCCCACTGCCAGCAGAGGGACTTATAGAAAATGCAAGTTAAATAATTTCAAATTTCTTCAGTGGTTGGAACTTCTTCATTGGTTGCCCAGGCCTTTACTACAATATCCCAATCCTTTGTCATGATATTTAAATCCTTCAGGATGTAATATCTACCTATATTTCTAGCTTCATTCCAATCGTTCCAATAAGGCATAATTGCCCAAATGGATATACCTTTTTGTACATACTTTTATCTGGGTGACTTTCTTCTCTGTATTCCCTTTATCCTTCAAGTTTCCATAAGAATTGCATCTCCTTTTGTGATTGCAAGTATTTCAAAAATGCCCTTGTCTTGGGAATGTGCAACCCATCTGTCTATTGCAGCTCATTGACCTCCCTTATTATTTGCACTGGTCATGCTAAAATTGACATGGGTACCCTGCTTTAGATGGCCAGCAGCACAGGAAGAATCTGAGTGGTGGAGGCAGAGTAAGGGTAGCCTCAGCTGAAGAAGCAATAATAATATAAGAAGAAAAGGGGGGGCTAATTGTAAAACAGTTTGAAACTTGTTGATTTCAACACCTGATAATTACCTTGTCAGACTGCTGGGGCTCCAGGAAAGGACTTGACAGTTTAATGGCACCTGGCAAATTCAGCATTTAGCCTTGTAGGGAACACCCAATTGTTGCTTGGCAATTGGTACCCTAAGCAGGAAGGAACCCTATTGGTATCGCTGTTCCTTTGGGAAAGTTCATAATTGGATAAGGAGTTTTCTGAGTGCACAGCTGGCAGTGATGCCTGATAGCCAAATTGAAAATCTCTGACAAGTGGTTTTGGACAAAAACAGCTAGTAGTTACAGCACCATCAAATGCTGGGCGTGGCTGAGGGCCCTCCATTCAGGGGAGAGCTTGGGTTTGGAGTCAGATATAAATGGGAATTTTACTTTTGTCATTTTTGCTGTTGTTGTGTGATTTTGTACAAGTTACTTCACTTGCTCCTTGGTTACTTCACTTTGTTCCTTAGATTTGCCACATGTTAAATGGTGACTTTATTTCATTGTTGTCAGAATGAAATGAAAATCAGTACAGTTTAGTGGCCAAGATATTTTACGGGCTCAGTGGGTGTACTCAGAAGCAAATAAACTGGATGGAAATGCACTGATGATTGGTTATCTATGGAGAGGGGAGTAGGTCTGAGAAATAAGAAGTGGGAAGCATAAGTTCTTTAATTATTCAAGGTCCTAGGTAGTTCTCATTCTAATAGTCATGGAGTGAAAACACACAAAACCATTTTATCACTCTTGCTGTCCCCTGTCCTGGTTTGTCAGAGTTGTATAATGCATCAGAAAACACATGTATTGATCTGGACCTTAACTTGACCCTCAACAAGACTACCATGTGTGTCCTTAAGTAAGTTCCTTAGCCTCTGTTTCAGATAAAGACAATAACACCTACTTGGTGTTCTTGAGAGAGTTAAATGATAAAATGAGTAAGAATATATCTAGCATGGTCTCTGGCTTCTTTAGAGTTGGGTTTACTTCATTTCTTCTGGAATAGTTCCTCACGATACAGACATAACCCAGTACATGACCAAGTGCACGTGGTCCTCGCAGCAGAGCTGATTTTGGTCAGATGACTTTTCAAGAGACATGATACCAACGTCTTGTAGTCTTCTTGTAGTTACCAAATAGCTTTGACAATCTGAAGACCTTATTTGGTGACCGCTTGTCTTTGAGTTGATTACACAGTCCTGGGAAGTTCCTTGCACAGAATGAATAGGGCCAGCAGCTGCTGCTATGCTGACCATGTCTCCCTTTTCATGTAAGAAAACAATAGGAGGACTGGTTCTTTGCTCACCACCCTGTGAAGCTTCAGTGGCTCATCTTCAGTCTAAGTTTTATATCCCAAAATTAGTTTATTGTCATTCCACAAATACCACAGATCAGGGGAATTGACTTCTTGATAGAGCCTAAAATTTTTATTTCACTGTAATAGCTTATTACTCTGGTCATCCTAATATCTGCTGACTCAAGAACCTCTAATCCCCCCCCACACATTGATGACTGAATCAAATATATGGCAACAGAAGCCAGAAACTGATTTTCTGACTCCAAATTCTGTCACACCACTGCCCCTCGTTCCCCCTTCCAGCCCATATCTCCACACCCCAGCTGGCCTCCTGGTATTCCCTACTCCTGGTATTCCTCCCAAAGGGAAGGTAATCTTTCCCCTCTTCTGTGCAGTCACCATGCTTTTCCTACAGTGCTCAAGTTCTATCTCCTCCATGGAATGCTCTCTGAGAGGGATTTATATTTGAGTTTGGCCAAAAACACTGCTTTCTTCTTTGGCAAAGCTAGAGTTAGAATACTTCCTATTAATTCACTAAGCAGTGAACCCAGTGAGGTGTTTAATAGTTATTACAAAGGATCTGTGAATGCATGTGTGGACCAAGATTGCAGACTGAGTAAGTAGTGTGTCTGGCACATGCCTGAAAGCCTAGATTTCAAATGTTTGTGAATATCTTTGTGATGAATAATTGTGTTAAAGGTATTGCTGAATTCCTAGCAGTTTTTGTCATTGCAGATTTTCTTAGTTGACAATGCATGTTCATACACCATTTGGGTAATCTGATATCAATCTGCTGACTCAAAACCAAGCCATTTCCTGGCTCCATTTAATAATGGCTCCTTTGAACCCAGTGGGTCACATGTCAATGTAGCACAATACAAGAGATCTGTGTCCCATAAACTGTGTGCGGTTTTGGATAAGTCATAGCCCTTCTTGGTGCCTGCAGTAAGCATCTGTTGATTTTGCCTTGTAGCTACTCATCTGTCCTCTAGGTTGAGGGTAGCCTTATTTCCTCTGGGGCTTACTCCTGCCTTTTGGTTGTGGGCTGGGCATGTGGTCCAGGTCTGGCCACCAGCAAGTTCCATCCGCTTCAAGTACAAGACTCAGATTGGCAAATGAGTATGAGTCCTAGAGATTTTGCTGGAATGCTCTTCCAGTTGGCATCCAGGCTTTCTGGATATAAACTGGAGGTCATGCAGCTATCTTTGTGTCTTCAGAGAGAAAACCTGTCTAATGCTAAGGCAGTACAGAGACAAATGGAATGAGAGACTGAGCCAGATATGTCAGATGCTGCTGCTTAAGCACTCTGATCTACCCATGTCAGAAGCTTGCACTAACTCCTGGACTCTTCAGTCACTTGAATACAAATTTCCACTTTACATTAAGTCAGTTTGAGCTGTCACTTATGTCCTGACCAATTAGAGTTTGGTTCCTCATCTGTAAAAGGAGGGGATTGCATAGATGAATTTTAAGGGCACTTGAAGGTTTCTGGTGTTCTAAACCTGATTTTTCAAAGTATGCAGGATGCTTTCATGGAAACATCTCTGAAGAGCTGATTCCTTTACCTGGGGATTTACTTTGAAATTTGGGAGGGGTGAGAATCATCTCATTGTTTCTATCCTCATCCCCCCACCCCAATCCTTTTACCAGCTCATCTGCATCATCATTCAAAAAAGCAAATGGGCCACCCTGGTGGCCTAGAGGTTAAGTCTCATCACTATCACTGGTATGGCCTGAGTTTGATCCCCGGCCAGGGAGCTGACCCACATATGGTGCAGTAGACTTCTTTCTCTCCCACTGCTCCCCTCAGCAGTGTATTTCAGTAGATCTGCCTGTTGTGCTCCACACTCTGTCTCTGGTGAATCCTCTCACCTCCCTGCACCTCTGGCTTATACCTCAGTTCTTCTATGCCAAAAAAAGCAAAAAAACAAACAAACAAACAAAAAAAAGGCAAGATACACACACACACACACACACATACAAAGCCCTCATTCCTGATTGTCATGCCACGCATTGTTGCCGTAGTCTGCAGGGGTGAGTGTGTGTATGTATGTATGTGTGTGTGTCAGTATGGATCGTGGAAGGGGTTGTCTAAACTTTGTTTTTGAAGATTGTTCTTTTTGTTGTACTTACCTCTGGAGTCTGGCTGATTTAAAAATAATAATGAAAAAAAATTGTACACCATCATTTTAAATAAACTGCGCATATTTTTTCCCCTGTGGCAAAACAGATTCCAGGTGGCATAATGGAAATTTCCAAACTGCACTCCAGATAGAGTGCTGAGAAATAATGTGGGGAGCACGCTTTTGGAAAGAATGCTCTGCTCCCTTGCTCATGCCTGAACCCTTCAACCACAGATCTTATTTACAAAATCCTCATGTGAGCAGACCTAAAATAAAATAACTGTATGCAAGCGCAGAGGAAAACCTTCTTTTCAGTTTGCACTTGGAGGCCTCAGTTGTTTGCCTGAGAGCAAATCTTTCATGGAGAGATTCTTGGCTGCACTGATTCTTCAGGAGAAGAAATAGCAGCTCAGTGCCTCTTAATGTCCCTGAAGGGATGTGACCGAGACTCTGAGTCTGGCATGTGCTGTGTGTCTGCGATGATCATGGTGAAGATAGTTAAAATTATTGATCACCTTTGGGCCATGCACTGTCCACATGTGCTCATCTAAGTGAAGTCTCACATTAATCTTGAGAGCTGTGTAATATGACCCGCAGATCAAAGAAGAGGAGGCAATCTCAGATGTGAGGTTGACTGGGTTCCAAGGTCTGTCTTGGCCTCTTCATGGCCCATCACATGGATCCCTTTAAACCAGCAGAGAGGACCTCCCTAGGGGAGCAAGGGGCTAAGTCTTAGCACTATCAAGCTATCAACAGGCACTGTAGCATAAGTTCGATCTCTGGCCAGGGAGCTACCACATGGCACAGCAAACCTCGCCTGTCTTGCCCCTGCTCCCCTCAGCAGTGTATTTCAGTAGATCTGTCTATTCTGCTCCCCACTCTGTCTCCGGTGAGTCCTCTCACACCCTGCATCTCTGGCCAGCACTCCAGCTCTTGCATGCATACATAAATCTTAAAAAAAAAAAAGAAAGAAACAACATAGAGAACCTTTCCACTCTCCTAATTTCTAGTTTCTCTTTAGGGAGCTGGTCATTCTTTCTGCTTGTCCCTGCTTGCACACATGTCATTAAGGTTAAATGGTCCCACCGAGTGTTTACAATTACATTTAGGATAGATCATTTAAGTGATTATTTGAGGGAAGCCAATAGCCTCATAAAAGTTCTTTATGTGGCACTGGGAGACCCACAGAGCTGCTGTTTTTAAAAGCATGTTCTTAGTAGAAGTATCTATAGTGGTTTTACAATATGGACATGAACTCCATTAATTAGTGACCTTCTGGATGGAAGAAAATAAGTTCTTAAGTGAAAGAGTTAGTCTTTCAAATGACAGTTCTTGGATTTTGTATAGAAGATGATAAAATCTACCAAATAAATGGTAATCAAATGTCATGATTGCCCCTATGGGTACTGAATAAAACAGGACATGTGTCTGTTAGTATGTGACAGAACAGTGCCCAGGGACCCCCAAACTACCATGCTCTAAAGAGGTCCAGCCATTTATGCACACAAAGATAAAGGAGACTCTTAGTCTGAAAAAACTTGAAGAAACTAGAAGGAAAGATAATTATTTATCAAAAGAACACTCAAAATTACCCATCTCTTCATGGGCAAATGCCCAGCCAAAAGGATTGACCCAAAGCAGGGCCAATGAGGCCCAAAAACTTGCCACAAGTCCAAGATGCCTTCTGGCAAGGGGCCACCAAAAAGGGGTTCTGAAGCAGGTCCCAAGAAGCTGGGACAAAGGAGCAAAATCTAAATATGAGTTAAAATAACGGATGCTGTTGTCAGCCGCCCCACGTGCCTCTCACCCATGTATCTTTTTCAAGTGTCTCTGCTTTCACACAGCTTCTCAAGGCCTCCAGGTGTGTCCTTTCCACCTGTCTCCCCTTGAGCCCTCCTACCTTCCGTGTTACATATCTTCCCCTGGCCACTCAGCTCTGCCCATAGTTAAGTGTAGGCAGGGAAAATGGTACCTCCCCCTTTTAAGGCGATGCCTCTGTAACATTTCCAGGATGCACTCAGAGAAGTAGTATCAAGGAGCAAAGAAATCATCAGTATCCCTCTGGGTTTTCTGGGCTGGCAAATAATCCAACAAGTGTTGGACTAATTGATAAAAGAAAATGTAAGTTCAATGATAACATATATACCCCCTGTATACGTGGGGGAGACCCAGCATGACTGACTCACCCAGGTCAGATGCCATCTAGAGTAGCTTAGCTAAGGCTGAAGGACTTGGAGTCGGGGAGGGAGGACACAGTGGACAAAAGTAGCAGATTTGATTTTGCGTCTCCATTGAAAAGAGATAAGGAGATTATGTGATCTTCCTACTGCTCCTACAGAAGTTTGCATATAAATAGCTTCATCAAAGACAACATCCTCCCAGTGTTCATTCTCCTTCAAATCAAGCTTTTGCCAGAGACATATTTTAGGTGGCAGATTTTTGTTCCCCTATAGCAATAAGGTTGTTATATAGCTGTTACAGCTGTTCCTGAAGCATTACTGAGCACCAGAATCTACATCAAAGATTTAACTTGTCTAATATTCACAACAGTCTCACTATGTGACTATTCCATTGACCTGGAAATCCTCCGATTCTTTCTGATTTAGGATGGATCCTATTTGAGGATTATCTTCTGACCCTCGTGCAGCTGCATTCACGCTGGTGGCACTCCAGGATTCGTCCTACTAACCAGTTTGCTACATTTAGTTGCTCTCTGCCATGCATACAATTCAGGTGATTGTCTGTGTGAAGAACTGGGGAGAAGAGAGAATTAGGCTAGTTTTTCGCAGGCAGACATCAGTACTCAATTAAGAGATTAAGTGGAGTTTCTGTGCTATAATTGGAAGTTATTGCAGTAGGGATAGCATCCCCAGGCAAGGAACTGTTTCCCTGCCTTCCTTGACCTGCTTCACTTTTGTTTATCCTTTTAATACCCAACTCTAATGTCTCCCCTTACACACCTCAAATTTTCTCTGATGCCATCTTAGGCTTTCGTTGTCTTGCAAAGGGACTTCTTTGAAAGTCCCTAAAATGCGCTTCTACAACCTGATCCTGAATGTGCTCGGTGCTGTCTTACCCCACATCATGTATGTAGTCAGATTCCAAACATTCCTAGCTCCTCCTCCTGTATCCCCCATCGAGCCTACCCCACTGTGGAATGTCTTGAATATTTAATAAATGTGCATGTCCAAAAGTACAAGGGAGGGGAAAAATACAGAAACATTGAATCACATTCAAAATTTGCTCTAAGTGAGTTTTCATTCTCTGACTGTTGCTTTTGTGAGAGGGTCACCAGCGAGCCAGCTGCCTGGGGAGGTTGTTTATTCCCTTTCTATCTGAGTGATTAGCCCTTGGCAGTAGCTCTGTGAGAGTGGGAAGCTGAACACTGTGATTTTCCTCTGTTCAAAATTGCTGCAGCTTGAGGATCCTGTAGTTTTTAGTTGTCTGTACTGCATCTCTTTTCCGCTGAGGCAGAGGTCTTTGACTGGACCCGTGGAGGGGAACCTGACTCTTATTTTAAGGGAAGGTACATATCAGAATAGGTTAGGAAAGAGACTGGAAAGACTCCTAGCCAGATTGCCCTTTTAGCTGCACCCTTCAGAGCATCTCATCCCTTGTCATGCTACTTACAGGAACAATTGTAAAAGACTTTGAAATGGGCAAAAGATTACTTGGTAGCCTTTTGAAGGAAACTGGATCTTGTCTTGAGGATCCTTTCAGAGTTATGTGACTATATTAGAGGCCTGTACTTTTCACTACAAATTTTGCAATTCTGTAGAGATGGATGTTAACCTGTTGAGACCTGAAGGTGATGCAAATGATTCCTGATCATAGAAATGCAAATGGATTCTGTCCAGTGAAGATGCATTTGATTTCCTTCCTGTGGAAAGGTCACTGTTGCATTTATTAGAACATTTACTTCAGCACTGATCTGTGTATATGTCCTTTGGCATCTCCTTTGAACCAGTTATAACATCTTACTGGTTCATGATTAACTGGACTAGAAATCTTTGACATATGTTCTTTTTATATTTGTACATGAATCATGATTTTCCTTTTTAACAGACAGTAGCCCTTTGACACTTTAACCTAGAGGTTATCACTTGGTATAGCAGAAAAGCACTAAATTCAGAGTCTCAATTGACAAGTTTAAATCTCTACTCTGCCATTTCCCTGTTGAGTTTCTTAATTTTTAAAATGATTGTACTCTACTACTTGTAATCCTGTGACTGAGAATTAGTAGGATTCATGGACATTTGGGGATTGAAATAAAACAATCTGATACAATTGCCATTGTTTGGAATTATTCCCCTAGCAATTGTAGGTTCCTTTTAGGCTTCTGGGTAATCTAGACTGACAAAGATTCTCTCCTTGGTTAATATCCACACAGACTCTCTAAGCAATTTTGCAACCAGGCCCAGTCTTTGGACATGTCCTCAATAATCTAATTTTAGCAAGAATCTTGCTAAGTTAGTTTCACCAGAATCCCCTGCCCTCAAAACTTCATCACCCTTGATATTTGACCCAGTTTTTGATCCCCTACCATATTTCAGGTCATCATCTTACCTGCTTTTAGTAAGAATCCTAGTAGGTCAATTTACCCAAAATACCCTTTTACCCCTGAGGTTTCCTCTCAGTAATTTTTTTGACCTACCATCTCCCTTACTACCTGCTCCTTTGCTATAAATTTATAATTTCCTTATTATTGGAGTTAAGTTCAATCTCTCTCACCTTCTGCAAAACTCCATTGCAGTAGTCCCTATAGATATTGTGACGGTCTTAAATAATGTCTGCTTAGTGTTTTAACAAGTGTGATGAATAACTTTTATTTTAACAGGAACTTGAGACATTTCATTATATATGCTATTCCCATAATGTCTCCCAAACACTCCTTGGAAAAGAGCAAATAATTTCCAGTTCATATCGAAGGAGAATCTTTTGACCAAGTGATTTGAATAAACTTTTTCTGTATGTAGAGTCAAGGAGTAGGGTTTGATGTCTGGTTTCCTGAATGTCATACATTCTTTACGCCTCTGTAACAAATAGCAACTCTGAACATTTTCTGAGAAGTCAAAACTTTCTTTACAGTGAAGCTCAGCAATGAAAACTTGGCAATCCCATATGTGTGTCTCATCCCATTCTGTGTTTGGCCAATATTAAGTAGGAAATAAGTATACAATAGAATACAAAGCAGAAAAAATGTGTTCCTAATGTGTATTGAGTCTGGAGAGGAATCTATGACTTCATTAAGGCCTTAAAAGGTAAACCCAAGTAGGAAGACCTTGGGAAAGTAGCAGGAAGCCTCTAAGTATTTGTTCTATTGATCAAGGAAATAAAAAGAAAGTTCATACACAGATCTCTATGTTAATTGGATTAGTGAGCAATACAGAGCTCTGAGTTCTGTATTTCCTTGAATTGTTTCCTCTTTCTGTTTATATATTTAGTATTTATACTTTTCATATTCACCCTAAATTTATTCACACTGATATTTGCTCATTTATTCAACGGTTAAAACCAACAACCTTTTAGCTCACCAAGCTCTCTGGTAGGTATAAAGTGGTGATTCATAAGGTCCTTGCAATAGATTAATTCAGACCAGTAAAGCTTACTTGCTTTAATTCCCAAGAGATGTCTTTTTATGTGCAACCCCCTCAAAGGATGAATTAGTGATTCTGGAGTTTTATGCATCAGTGACAGTTCAGGGATGGCTATACCTAGCACGTGTGATGGTGGATGGTATCCTTCCCAAAGTCTCTAAATTCCCTGCAGAGAGCAGACTCTGTTGTCTCTCCTCAGGGCTAGCCCTGCCATAGGGGAGTGGGGAGCAGGTAGCCTGGCAAAAAGATAAGGACTTTGGAGGGTCTTAGCCCCATTTTTGTAATGTATGGTGAGGCTTTTGGTAGATTAATTTCTCTTAACTTCAGCAGTTTTATTTGTAAAATGAGACTATAAACATCTACTTCACAGTAACATTGTGAGAATTAAACATGATAATCTCTGCTCTGCTCATCATCACTCTCTGTCCTTACAATAGATGAGCTCCAGCCCCCAACTGTGGTTTTGTAGCCCACTGATTGGTTCGGCATGTTCATCTGTTATTCTTGTTTGAGATGTTCTTGGAAAGGGATGAAAATCACCATCATGTTATCTCCAGTTGGTGTCTGACCCCTTTAGAAGGTGGTCAGTCATGCTGTGCTCATTTTAAGCTGGGCTAAAATGCCCCTGTTGTGGATGTTGGTACCTGGTGCTTATACTCCCTTAGTCTACTGGAATGTCAATAAAAACCCTATGGTCTCCTGAGCCTCCCAGTCTGAAGGGCTGCTCTGGGTGCAAGTTGGTGGCCACAGAGAGGACATGTTGCAGGAGAGACCCTCAGCCAGTGAGAAGAGATGGAAATTTGTAGTTCTCCAGCTTCTTCACTTATTCATGGGGTGACACTTGTCTGCACACCATCTCTTGGGCAAAGCCTACTGGGACTGAGTACACATTGTCCACTACAGTAACTTATTCATGTCTGTACCCTTTCTCTTTGGATTTCCTCCCTTTCTCAAGGTGTTTATAGAAAGTGGCTTGTACCCAAATCCTTGTCTCAGAGTATGATTTATGAGAATCCAAACTGTTGCTAAGGTAGACCGAGCTGTACAGTCCTGACCCATTGCCTCTCCTTGGGTCTGAACACCAAGTCTGTAAGATAAGATTGAGCCTGTAAACAGGAGCTGTGGCTAAGAATCAGAATTCAGACATAAATGAGATTGGATCTAGTACAGGCTTGGTGGGGTGGCGGAGAGGCGTGCTCAACTTGTCTTTATTGTCTACCTGGTTTATGGAGGTGCCAAGCAGATTTGAGAAAAGCCAACTGGTGGGACAAACAGTAGGACTTTGAATGTTGCAGCTGGATGGTATGACTTCTTACTTGGCAACCTCCTTCCAAAAGGAAGAACTGTCCATTTTGTCCCAGCTAGACAGAACAGTTGATTTCTGGTGATGGCTATTGAAACTGCAGAGTCTTTAATATTTCATCGGCAGGTCCCATCCTGAAGTGATAAACCCCCTGTGTGAAGAAGATTCAGTGCAAAAGCTGCTGGCTCATGGGTGCTTGGGGACTGCAGCGGATATTGGGATCTGTGCATAAATTTTTTAACCTTGATAGAGTTAGTAGGAGTTTAATGAGTCACAGAGATTATAGCAAAGGAGATAAATCTGTAGGCAACCAGGAAATATAATTATAACATTTCTTTACTTCACTAGACTTGGGAAACTAGATGAATTCAAGAGTGAAACATATTCTAATTCAAGGAAATACATGGACGGAAATGTGATGGCTTTCCCTCGTCTTCCACTTCTCCTTCATCAAGAAAATAAAAATGAGCATTTTGTGCCATGATGCAGGAGGAATTTAATTGGGTGCTGATGATTCAATTTAGCTTGTAAATGAGCTGCCAGAGGATTACAAGTGCCAAGAGAATGAGTCTTGCTGTCTTTTTGTTAACTTGTTGACACATTTGACGCAAATTGGATATCGATTTATGGGGCCAAGGATGACACGTCACGGAAGCATGTGGCACATGTCCCGGAGTGTGCATGACCAAACCCAGACCAAACTCATTGGTCAGCTGGTCTGGATAAGGCTTGCTCCTTCAGGGTTACTCCTCATCTAGTCTTTAAAGAACAAATGGAGGGCATCGCCTGGTGGCACAGCGGTTGAGTGCTGGGTTGCAAAGCTGCCCGCAGCCTCTGCAGTGCCGGTTCGATCCCTGGCCGCCGTCGAGGGTCCCACATGGCGCGCAGACCTCTCTTGCCGCCCGCTGCTCCACTAAGCAGTGTATGTCATCGGTCTGCCTGTTCTGCTCCCCGCTCTGGCTCTGGTGAATTCTCTCACCCTCCTGTGCTTCTGACTGTACCCAGTGCTTGTATAAATAAATAAATCAATCTTAAAAAAAGAAAAAGAACAGATGGAAAGTAGAACTCCAATCTTTGTTATCCTTTTGTAGGGCCGATGGAAAGACAAAGAGTTTTCTGAGTTTCTCAGACTGTCTTTTGCCTTGACCTCCCAGTGCAGGTGACTTAGTAGATAATATGTAGCCTTGAGATGTGGTCTGCATGTGTGTGAAGTAGTAAATAATAAGCAACTTTGATGTATAGTTCGCATGGGCAAAACATACTTATATAAGCTAGGGCTAAACTTGGCCCTGTGTCATCTTTGTCTATAAATCCTATAAAAGTTAATAGGGCTTTTCTGGAGGGGTGGGGGAAGCAATTCAGGGGCGCTCATGGGGCACAGGGCCACGCAATAGCCAGAGCCCAGGGAGCTGCTGCTGCTGGATGCTGCTGCCGCTGTTGCTACCTGTGTATCTCCTGCCTCATTATAAAGTCTTGTTCCTGTTCCCCACATATGGGCTTCATGACCTGTTTTCTTGTCTGCTGCCATTGAGAACCAGGCAAGCTTATAGCTGAGACCTAAGGAGGATGGGATGGCACACAGATGAGTAGGAGGCCCGACACCTGTTAAATGGTAACTCAGCTTTAGAAGTATTCTCCAAAAATATAGACCTTGCAATTTAGGTGTGTTCCCAGCAGATGGTGGCCATCTTCAGCTCAGGCATCTGAGCTATGTAAGAGGTGGGAAACACTCAACACTGCAGTTCATGATAATCACCTCATTTCATCTGCTGTTTTACTCTTTAAAGTGTAATAGATTCAAAAAGTTAACTAACTTGCACAAGCACATACAGCCAGCAAAGGGCAGAGCAGGAATTACAATTCTTGAAGTCCAACTAGATCCAGGTCAGTCGACTACCCCAGAGTATCCTTGCCACACTGTCTACACTGCTGGCCTCCTATTCCCATTTGGGCTGGATATCCCCATAGGTATCATCGTAAACAACCAGATAACTCTCCCAGGCTGTATTTCTATGCTGTCATTTTCCAAAAGTCCTTTAGAAATGAGAACTAATGTGATCATTTGATCCGTCTATAGTTCTCAGTCAACTGTGATCAACTGAGTAAGCACTTTTTTGCTGGAGGCTGACTCTCTTTCCTAATAAGCTTGGAGCTTTCAAATTGGCTGGGATTCTGATCAGCAGGACAATGCTAGCACTGAGCTTGGGGAGGCTGGTAGAATTCACCTTGAGGAAAGCTGAGAAAGGTGCAACCACTGGTCACTGCCACACTGGCCTCTGAGCTTGCAATGTTCAAGAAATGTCTCACTGCCCAACTGCCTCTTAATTGGTGAAATAATCCGTACACAAAAATTCACCCAGTCTTTCACATCACGTAGGGACATGATATCTGGAGTTGCTGACATCCTTGTCCTTCCATGTTGGCACCACTTCCTTTCTAGCTAGCCAAATTTGGGAGAGAATCATTTAAGTTGCCAATGAAATTAATTACCTGTGCTAATAATCCCAGCGAGTCTTACCATCCATTTATTAATCTGACAACAGAAATCGCCAGAAAAAAACGTGCCCAGTAGGGCATTCATGAATGAATGATGAATCATTGCTTTATTGTTTCAGACACATTCTCTATGATGACCAATGAATTCAAAGAACTCAAGCCCATTTTCTTGGGGTTGGGGTTTGTTATTTGTTACTGTTCCAAGTATTTGAAATCTGCTTTCTTTGTTGATGTGCCTGTATAGCTGTCCTACTCTCAGGAAGGAAGATTTTATAAGGAGTCCAATTGAAGATTCAATGAATTTCATCTGGCCTGAGGGTCCGTATTTCTGCTTTTTTCCTGAGATAGTGAATCCCAAGTCTGTTTGATTGTCCGAATTGACTGAGAGTAATGTTTATGCTCCACCCCTTAGAAATACAAAATTAGGAAAAGGGGCAGTTATAACTACCAACTTGAAATGGTCCATCTAGGTTTTCAATTATAACCAGGCTTGAATATCACCCAGGGATCCTTGTGCAGGGCGACACATCTACCATTACCTGGGGAATTCATTCCTCGTGAAAGCATGTGTAGATATGTTAGCTTTAACTCAGATGATTCATTTATTGGTTCATTCATTAGGTGAAATATTTGGTAGTAGATATTTGGTAAATCTGATACCAAACTTGATACCAAAAATATGATAAGTAATCATTGTGGAGCATTCAAACATGGGTAATTTAATCTCTTTTCTCACAGCACAAAGCCCTTGAGAATTGGTAGCATAGAATACATGGAGAGTTCAGTCTACTCTTCCAGATGTGGGTATATGATTAATTCAGAATTGGTTTGATTCTTGTCTTTATATAAAGTATATAAAGGGTTGAAAGTGAATTAATAATTATGGTTGAGTTGATGGAATGATCAGAATCTATTTCTGACCACACCTAATGTTCTCTAAGTCTAGGCATGGAACCATCCACATATATTCAGTCTCTTGACATATGTGCTTCTGATTGGGAAGACTTGTTTCCATATCCTACTTAAGGAAATTGTTGCCTATTGCACAAATGGTATATTCTGGGTTCATTTTGCATTAAGGGAACATTCCAAAGTCTCCTTAAGACCACCAGGAATACAGTATCCGTAAGCAGTGCCTGATACTTTAAAAAGCTGAAAAGGTTTGCACATTCCTTCCCAAGTCTATTCAGCATTCACAGTCAGTATATTCAAGAAGCAGGCCTGTGTTTCTCAGGTGAGGTACACACGTGTGTGTGGGTTTAGATGTCTATCATTCACTGTCATGCTACTATATTCCTGGCACTTTGTTGAATGCAGTTCCTGCTCTCTCTCTGTGTGATTAGGTATTATTGACTCCATTTTACAGATGAGGCTATTTAGGTTTAGACATGTTAAGTAATTAACTGCTAAATGGAGAAACAGAATAGCAATGCACATTTATTTGACTCCAAAGCCTGTGAACTGGCCTGGGCAGTGTAACTTCAGCTTCACAGTATACATAAGCACAGTATTTCAACTGGAGACAGATTCAGGAGAATGTTTATAAAAAGGGAAAGCTTAATATAAATGTAGGGCCAGAACGTACTGTCAGAAGTACAGCATTTCTTCTTAAATAAATCTTTAATTTATTAGAGTGCTACCTTTCAGTTAGAGATAATGTACTTGGAAAATTTCAAAGATGAGTAAATTGTAGTCTCAAATTTCTGAGGACCTGCCTTACCTAATATTTCCACAGAATACTAATTCTCCAAATGGCACTGTTATTTAAACTGACAGTTTACTTCTCTCTGCAATAGAATTATGATAGGTCTTTCATTTTATTTAATGAAGAATTCAGTAAAAGCTATATCCTGTTTACAGACACCAGTCTAAATGAGAATTTTTTTAAAGATTTATTTATTTATGCATACAAGAACTGGGGTATAGGCCAGAGCTGTGGGGGATGAGTGGATTCACCAGAGTGGAGAGAAGAACAGGCAGATCTACTGAAATACGCTGCTGAGGGGAGCAGTGGGCAAGACATGAGAGGTCTGCTGTGCCATGTGGGTTGGCTCCCTGGCCGGGGATCGAAGTCGTCCTGCAGTGGCTGGCAATAGCTTGGTAGCACTGTATTTAACCCCTGTGCAACCAGGGAGACCCTCTACTTGAGAATTTTAATTTATGTACAGATACCCTAAACAAACTCCATAGTTTAGCCTCAGTGGACCTCTGTCCCCCAGTTGAAATCACACCATCTTGCCTCCTGATCTATTTCTTCCACTTGAAACTTCAGCTTCCTTTCTCTACTCCTCAAGGTTGATTCATCTTTCTGAACTGTCAACTCAAGTCTTCATGTTCTGTGACACTTTCTCAGGCAGTTCCACCCATAGTCATCACCCCACCATAGGCCTTTAGCACCATCGGATAGATTGGTCACACAAGATACAGATGTAAGTCATATATAATTTTAAATTTTCTTTTTTTTTCTTTTTTTAAATTTTTTTTTAAAGATTTATTTATTGATTGATTGATTTATACATACATTCATACAAGCACTGGGTACAGTCAGAAGCACGGGAGGGTGAGAGAATTCACCAGAGCCAGAGCGGGGAGCAGAGCAGGCAGAAGGACCGAAGTACACTGCTGAGGGGAGCAGCGGGCGGCAGGAGAGGTCTGCGCGCCATGTGGGACCCTCCTCCGGTGGCCGGGGAGCAGCCGGGGATCAAACTGGCGCTGCAGAGGCTGCGGGCAGCTTTGCAACCCAGCGCTCAACTGCTGCGCCACCGGGGAGGCCCTAATTTTAAATTTTCTAATAGTCACATTTAAAAAGTGAAATAAATAGGTGATGTTAATTTTAATAACTTAACCCAACATATCTAAAATATTATTGCAATATATAAAAAATACAAAAGTCATTATGATGTTTTGCATTCTTTTATTTATTTGAGGTCTTTGAAATGTGGACTACCTTTTACATTTACAGTATATCTCTCAGATTGGACTAGACACAAAGTGCTGGGAAGTTACATGTGCATAGTGGCTACCTTACTGGAGAACATAGTGTGAGTCTTGCTGTCTGTGACCTTCCCATGGCATTTGTTTCGTATTCTGCAAGGCATGCTGTTCCCAATTTGGCATCCTGAGGAAAAGAATGGAACTGACTTTGAATCTCTGCCAGGAATGATAGTAATGTCTTCTTGGTATACTTTTTATTCTTATATTTTATGCTCAGATTCTATCTCTCCATGAAGCATTTTCAATGTTTTCCAGGTTGAGAGACTTTATTTTAGCAAGTATTATAGTACATTATACTGTCATCATCAGTTTGAGGTTTTTGTCACTGACACAAATATGTTATTTTCTCACTCCCATTTTAATCTATGAACTTCTTAAGGGCATAGATTTTTTCTTTTCTTTTTTTTTTTTTTTAGATTCATTTTATTTTATTTATACAAGAACTGGGGCACAGGCAGATGCACGGGAGTGTGAGAGGATTCACCAGGGCCAGAGCGGGGAACAGAACAGGCAGACTGACTGAAATACACTGCTGAGGGGAGCAGCAGGTGAGACAGGAGAGGTCTGCCGTAACATGTGTGTATCTCCCTGGCCGGCCGGGATCTAACCCACGCTGCAGAGGCTGTGGACAGCTTCATAGCGCTACGCTCAACCATCTGCGCCACCAGGAAGGCCCTAGATTTTTTTCTTTTCTCTCAAAAAAAACCTAAAGCAATTTCTAGCAAGGAATAAATACAATGTCAATAAAAACTTATTGAAGAGGTGAATGAAGACTATATTTTACTGTTACTAGTTTTTCATATGTGAATATCTGGTCGCTCCAGTAGTAAATGGATGAATTTTGGAGTTGTCTGAGTGAATGAATAAAAAAAATCAAGATATATTAATGATTAGATATGGAAGAATGAAGTGTCAAGGATGGTTTCTGACTTTTGTGATTACTGGAGGCCCTCTTATTGAGACATAGGAGGTAGGAGACAGGACACATTTGGGAAAAATGTTAATTAGGTTTTAAACATGTTGGATTCAGGTTTCAACAGGAAATCAAAGCATCCAAAAGGCTGTTGGATGTTCAGGTCTAGAGCTCAGTGGAAAACCAAAAAGTAGAGAATGGCTTTGAGAGTAATCATTTAGATACTGCCCTTGAGATTATGGGTGAGGACAAGATTATGAGTTTCTGCTTTCAGTCTTTGTCTCTTCTTCTGTAAGAATAAAACATATAGGTTGACCAAAAGAACATGACATGGAAATTGAAAAGGAGGTGCCAGCTCTTCTAAAGAAGTGAGTAGTGTCAGAATAGCCAAGGAGAATGTCTTTTGGAAGTCTTAAGGCCTAGGTTGGTCCATGAGTTGGTCCATGAGTTGAACCATGAGTAAATGGTTCAAGTTCTATTTTTAAATTTTGATTTCTTAGTCTTATTTTCTCATTCTTATATGGCTTTTTAATCTCTCACCATTCTCTGGTTTCTGATGTTAGTTCTCCTTGGTATAAGATATTAGTAGTCTCTTTGTTGGATGAAGAGTCTGGAAAATTTACAAGGACCCTAAGAAGTAGAATTGGGCTAGGTGACTACTAATAGCTGCCCCTTGTGGTAGCAGAATGGATTTGAATTTATGAGAGTAAATAAACCATTTTATATCCTGCTTGAAAAAGCAAGTAAAGGGATAAGAACAAACATTTATTTGGTGCCTACGGTACTCAAATCACTATTAGGAATCTTATGTACATTATTCTATTTAATTATTACCAATCAACCTATGAAAGAGATTTTAGTCTCATTTTAAAATTAGGAAGCTGCACCTTAGAGAAATGAAATAACTTACCTAGTCAGTAAAAAGTAGACAATGAACTTACACTTGGATGTCTTAGACTTAGGGGTCTAGGCTTTGTCCAGGACCCTAACTAATCCAATGATTTGATGGTATTATTTTCACTTTATGAAGTTCCTATAGAAAAAAAAATTTGAAAACTGATGCTTTTTTTTGTAGCATATTAAACTTCTATATAAATGCAAATCTGATCCACAATTGGGATTTGCATGGCTCTAAATTAACATGAGACCCAAGTGACTATATCCTGTTCATTAAAAGGTATGATGCATTGTTCTTCTCTGAAAGGCATAATTTCCTCAGGAGTGCTTCAGGTCTGAGTTTATTTCCTTCAAGCTTCTCCTTCTCAACAGACTGTAATTTAAGGTGTTCCCTGGGAATGATGATTCAGATTTCTGAGGTTACAGCTAAATAAGTGTCAACCTCACATACTTCAGTGTCTGTATTGAGTTTTACCTATTTAGGGGAGACAACAGGGAACAAAGACATGCAGCAGAAATTTTACATTATCGTCCAGTTGGCAAATAAATATCTTAGTGCGCCATGGTCAGGGCTAGGAATTGGCTCAGAGTGCTCAGGTGATGTTGGATTATCCAGTGGAACAACTTTGCCATTAGCCTTAGGCTTCTGCTGTTTCTAGAGCAGAAGATGAGCTGGGTAGAATCAGAAGCCAGGTTTGAATTGTTCCTTTAGCTTTGCCTTATTGCACTGCAAATTTTCTTCCATGCACTGCAAATTTTCTTTCAAGCAAGTGTTGGTTAATTCCTTTGGAAATAATTAAAAGGCCTTCTGGGGTGAAAGTGCCAGGCTCACTTCATAATATGAGCCTTTTCACTGGGTCTAGCTTGTAAAGTCAGAATGGTTCAGCATCAGCTGTGGGCATTTCATTCTGAGGACATCAATGAAGCAAATATTCTACCCTCAATTCACATTAGAGAACCCTAAATAGATACTTATAGGCCCAAACTGCCTGAGTCTCATTCTTGTTCACCTTCACTCAGGTGATTTCTTGGTTAACCAGTAACTCCAATATGTCCTAAAATTCACACAATAGCATTGCTTCCCATTAGGAAGTCTCTCTCCCTGTTCTAGGGGTTGGACTAGAAGTGAGGTATCTACAACACATACCCGGATGAATGAATTTTCTAGTGGACAAAGTTGTTCAGCAGTTTTTCAAATAATGCAACTAGAAAGGGAGAAATGGTTTAAAGCCATGATTAATGTTTGTGTCCCTGGATGTCTTACTTCCTCAGCTCATCACTGTAAGTAATTACCTGCCTGATCCTGGACAAGTCCTGTTTGGCTCAAGTCAGCTATTGATCATTTATTTAAGAATCGCATACTCCGGGGATGGTGGAAAAAACTTCTCTAGATTAATTTTTTGAGCCCACTGTGGTCATGAATACATATGCTTCATTTCAGACAATTTACATCAGCAACTGCTTAGCAGTGGGAATTTGTTTACCACTTTGGACCTGCTTCTCTGAAAATTGGTTTTCTAACTACTCTGTGAGTGGCAGCTTTAAAATGACACATTACATTTTCAAAATTGTATTTGACTTACTGTCTCCAGCTTGTGATGTAGTTCCATGCTTTGGCAGAGGCAGGCAGGGGTTCTGGTTCGAAAGCTAGAAGGCTCCCAACCCTTGGGTGCTGATAAGTATATGCTTATCTCACTGGTTGGATCGCTGAGTAAATTTTCTTAACAGGAGGGTTCAAGCATGTGTGATTTTTTTTTGAGCAATCATAGTTTGGAAAATAAACAACAACAAAAAAAATCCCCCAAGCAGATGATTTTAGTACCAGTTTTGTTTATGTTTACTGGAGTTCCCTAAATGTGAATCTTTATGAGCACTGAGTATAGCTTAAAACTGTTTCTAATAATTAAAAAAAAACAAAAAAACAACTAAATGTGCAGCCTGAGTCAGAAAGATTGCCTTGAGAGAAAGTCTTCCTTTCCTGTGTATGAATCCTGGGGAGTGTGTGTGTGTGTGTGTGTGTGTGTGTGTACATAAGTGGCCTCTATCTGTTTTGTAAGTGTCATGTAATCTTTGTGTTAGCATATTCCTGTTAATCCACAAGCATTATATTATTATTAATTACTCAGTGCTAACAACTCCCTGAGGTTTTAAAAACAATCTTTTGTTGACAAGGATTTGCTGCCACTTAGGAACCTAATTCTGTGTCATCACTGCACATGAAACCCAGAAGTTTCCCTGTGTGGGCACCACGTAGATCAGCCCAAGCAGGCAGGGCAACTGAAGCTGAATGCAGCACTCAGATAGGAGGGGAGTCAGGTTTCAGGCTGAGGAGCTAGGACCAAAACACAACACCGTCTTCCTAAAGTTATGCTTTTCAAAAGCCCCAGCTTACCCTGACTTGTACAACCTGGTGATTACTCAAGCTTGGCCACTAATAATTGAGTTGTATCTCAAATATCTGAGGAGACAGTTTTCTTCACTTTCTTTTTTCTTAGTCTTTGGTTTCTTCCAGGTTATAGGTAGACTTTTATTAAGGTCATCTTCTATAAAATATGGAAAAATGCAATTATAAAGTTTCTAAGAGCATGGTGATGAGGAAGGACTTAGTACCTGAGAAAAGGAAGTCTAGGTTAGGATGCAGGTGTGACTGAAGAGTAGCAGGCTGGCTGTCCCTGGTTCTTGATGGCTTCTCTCTTACTATACTGAGTTCAGATTTACCTATCTTTAAACCTCATGGATATGGTCAAGATCCAGTTCCCATGTGAGCTGGGAAAAGTGCTTTCTGAGCAAGGTGGGCATGAATTATATTAAATTATAATATAATTTATATATATTATATATTATATATATATATTAAAAGGAATTTATGGAAGACACATGATGAGCATTAATGTCAGAAGTTCACATAATCTTCCAGAGTAGAGAATAAGGAAATTTTCCTGGTTAAAGTTGATTTTTTTCTTTGAGAAGATGCTGAACTAGCTTTGTGTTTGGGGTGTGGCTGAATGAAAATGCTATGTTTCTGGTCAAGCAGAGCATTTGCAGGGCCAGGGAATTAAGTAAATTTCTATATGCTGACCTGGAGCCTTTGGTAGAAGTGGCTCCATCTTGAGCCTAGATGTTATTTCAACAGAAGGTAAAATTCTAACTGCAAATAAGAGACTGTTTCAGATATTGTTGTGGACTACATTAGTCTGTCTGTGCAGCTAACAGTAAGGGTATTTATTGGACTCAGGTTTCATTTTCCAGGTGACTTTGTGAGTCTGGTATTATTATTTATATGTTGTGAGTGAGTAGGGTGGCTCTTCGGGAATGGGAAGACCTCTGTGAGTTCAAACAGCCACAAAAGGGAGTGCCTCAAAATCAAACCTAGGTATCTCTGACTCCCAAGTTCATTTTTCATTTACTTTCTCAGGTACAAAGCGGTGAATTAGACTATGTGTGATTGAGGTGAGAGGGGGGTGCGGGTCTGGGACAGAAGCCACCGCAGTGGGACAGACAAGGGTGCTGTGAGCCTGAAGTGTGGTGTTGGGCATTAAGATGGACTGGAAGGGAAGGAAACATGACTTATAAAGACACATTGATGCTGCCTGGGGACGGATTGGCAATGGATAAAGAGGGGATGAGGCAGGGGATGGGGAGGCAATAATTATAAGATATTGCAGCCCAGTCCTCTACAGATTGGATTTTCTACTGGGACCTCCAGAGAGGTGATAGATCCTATTATAGGCAACAAATAGTTCAAAAGTTGATTGGTCCTAAAGCTGGTGGGTACCAAGTCATTTCTAAGGGAGAAGGAACACAAAATAGTAGTTCAGTCATTGTAATGTCTTAGTTTGACCACTGTTTAAGCACGTTTTACTCACTCTCCTCTCTACTGCTTACCTGAAGTTTAATGTACAGATGGACAGAAGGGAAAGAGGTGTTTTCACTGAGTGTTCAGGAAGCTTTCCTTTAAGTTTCCATGCTCCTGGAGGACTGACTGGAGAAGATCTACTTTACTTTTTCAGCTCAAGAGGACAAAATTAATCCAGCTTTTCTTAATCTTCCAAAATAAGTGAAAGAAAGAAAGAAATTTTATTTCACAGCATACCTCAGTATCAAATGTACTTCATTTATCCCTTCTCATTTCAGCTGAAGAGATTAATATTCAAGTTGGTACTATGTAAAGGATTAAGCTTGCTGTGTAATCTCCAGCCATTTATGCTAATTACAGTCTCTCATTTGTATTGAAAGATTCATAAATGTCTCAAGAGACACTTTATATTGAATTAAAAACTGTTGGGCTGGGTGTTTCCAGGGTCCCGCTCAGAAAAGATCAGTTATTAAAATGTATTATTAAATTAAACACAAAAATCTGTGTCTGTCTCCCAAAGTTGGGAGTATGAGCAATAGTCCTACCAGTTAGAACAGGTCCATCAAATCTGACAGTGAGTTTGGGTGAGGGGACAGGAGTAGAGAAAGACTGATGATGGAGTTCAGGGCCATGCTACCCACACAAGATGGCGCCTTGGCATGGAAAATATTTTAAGCTGAAGGAGTTAAGGAAGCTGATGAAGCAGGAAGGTCACTCACCTCCTCCCTGCCCTTCACTCTTCTTCACTGAAATAGGTCATAAAACCCTCAAGTGAGAGGCGGCCTCTCTATACCCAGAGACAAGGAAGACAAAGGGAAGTCAAGAAGAATCCTAACATGCCTTCTATGTTTCCCCTTTAGTCCCTTCACTTATCATATTTCTTCTACAACCATCCAGTCTTCATCAAATGAGCTTAAAAATACACAGGTATGCTTTTTTTTTCTCTTTTTTTGGTGGAGGGAGGCTCTTCATTAACTTATGAAGTCTCCCTTGCCATATAAATCTTATAGTAAACAGCATTGTATGCTTTTCTTCTGTTACTCTGCTAATTTTATTTTAAGACTCAGCTAGGGACCCCAAGAGCCTAAGAAAATTCTTTCCTTCCCTACACTAAGAAGAACAGTTAGAAACATTCTGTGTTGTTCTATATCCCCATTCCCTAGTGGGTAAAAACACTTCTGGTGAGGTCAGAAGCTCCCGGGACTTCTAATTCTTTCCTTATCTTGTCTATGAACTTTCAGAGGTGGGCAGTCATGTACTCAGTTAGAAAGGCAGCTACAGACTCTTGTTCCAAGAAGAAAATGACTTGTCAATGGAGAGAGTCAGAAAGAGAGATCAAAAAGATTCTCAATTTAGAACAGATTTTCTAGACTTCAATTCTCCATTTCCCAAGAAACATGAGTCAATAAAGTCCATCCTCCAATTACCAGCACTATCCATAGTTTAGGTAGCTACCTGTACTGCCTGTTCATCATATTGTTGGATGGGTCTTGAACTCACCTGTGCTCTCTGATTTGCTGCAAATTTGTTGAACCCAGGAATTCAGTAAGTCCAGGGTCACCTGGCACACAGCCTTGGTGTCTGGTCCTGAATAGATGAAATGTGTGTGGTTGCTGCTTTCTGCTTCCTGGTTTGATGAGAGTTTTGTAGAACACATGTTACCTAAGAATGGAAAATAGCTAGGAGGAAGGAAAAATAGATTGCATTATTTTCCAAACCTCTAACCAGAAGGTTTGTTTGCTCTCTAAATAAAACAACCTACTCTGATGCACCTAGAAATTGGCATTTAGGATATATATAATATAGAAGCCAACAGCTACTGCCTCAGGAGTCTCTCAGTTCTGAGGAATGGATTCTCCCCAGGCTAAGGTGTCAGGCACATTGTAGATTCTCAGTAAATATTGAATGAAATCTGGATCTGACCACCACCACTGGAGGAGACTCCCACTATCCACATTTTGCAGGTAGGTCTGCAAAGTCTTCACATGAGAACCTTTGAGGTCAGTGTAGTTACTGTTCACTCTCAAGCAGCATTCCCCTGGGCAGTTTTATCTCTTGGTTTGATTTGATTTGGTTTATTATGTAGGTGCTGAGCACACTTATGATGCCTTGGTATCATCCCAGCCACTGGAAGACACACATGATGATAACAGATGACATAACCCAGTACCTGTCCTTGAGGTTTTCTGAGTCTCTGACTTGAATATACTAAGTAGTTAGGGAAGAAAGATAATTTTCCTTCTGCCCTTCTAGGTTGTTGGCTGAGATGAGACAGATTGTAATAAAAGATTAACAGGAGAAAAATTAATTTAATGTTGCATGGTTGGGGGAGCCTAAGGGTGTGAGATTCCAAAGACAGTCATCCAGTTGAGACCTCTATGCCATCCTGGGCTAAGGAGAGGGCATAAGGTCTGGGACCTCAAAGGGGAGGGAGAGAAAATGTTTACTAAACAAATGCCATGCAGCTAAGTCTTTCCCATGTAAAATTCCCATGACTCCTCTGATTTTGCAGAAGAGACAACTGAGGCACAGATTAGCTCTCTTTCTATTACAGGCTCCCTGGGAATTTAAGGAAGAGGTAAAGAAAATCTTGAGTGAGAAGTGAGTCCTAATTGCCTTCAGCTCAATAAAGTCCACATGCCAAAGTGCTATATTTTGGGGTCATATATTTTTCTCAGCCTCAGTAGCATATTTATTGAGACTTGTGCTTAGATTTTCTTTGTAAAACAACAGCACCACAGCAGAAAGTAAGTCCTTACTGTTTACTGAAATTAAAAAAAAAAAAATGCACACATGAAAAACTAGGACAATTTAACCATATCCCCTCCCCTTCAATCTTATTGATCTTATGCCAGTTGGCCTTGCTTTGACCAACAGAATGTAACAGAAGTTGCACTATGTGGCTTCTGAGGCTAGGTAATAATAGGCCCTGCAATTTTTTTCCTGGTTCTCTGGGAATGCATATTCTAAGGGATATCAGCCATCTCCTCTGAGATCACCATGTTAAAGAGGCCTATGTAAGCACTCCAGTTGACAATTCCAGCTGAGTCCCCAACTGAAAATCATGGTCAGCTGGCAGCCACAAGAGTGAACCACCCTGTTTATCTGGCCTAGTTGAGCCTTCAGTGACTGTCGCACTAGCTGACATGTGATTGTAACTGCAAAAGACACCCCAACAGAGAAGTGCTGAGCCAGGCCTTTGCAACTTCCCAAACCACAAAGTCATGAGCAAAGTGAAATGGTTTCTGTAAGCTGCTGCATTTCGGGGCTATTTGTTACACAGCAGTAGTAACTGAAATACCCTGGCTCTCATGTTAACAAATTGTCCTGGGTTGTCTACTGAGCCTCTTCACTTTAACATCCTCTGTCAGCTCATCTATTCACATCTGCTAACAGTGTAGAGATGGCCTCAGTGTCCAGGGATTTCCACTGACTCCTAGTCTCATGGATCTAGTCTCTCACTTGAACACATCAGAGACACACTACTGTTATTTTCTTATTCCTAGATCACATCAGGTTTTCTTCTATTTATTTATTTTAAAGATTTATTTATTTATGCAAACAAGAACGGGGTGCAGACCAGAGGTGTGGGGGGTGAGAGGATTCACCAGAGACAGAGTGGGGAACACAACAGGAGGATTGACTGAAATACATTGCTGAGGAGAGCAGCGGGTGAGTCAGGAGAGGTCTGCTGCACCATGTGGGTTGCTGCCTGGCTACCTGGGGATTGTACTGATGCTGCAGTGGCTGAGGACAGCTTTATAGGTTGCGTCTTAACCCCTTGTGCCACCAGGGGGGCCAAATACCACAGGACTTTAATGCCGTCCTGTTCCACTCCAAGAATGCTCACCACTCCCCACTGTGGACTATTCTTCATCTTCAGATCTGACATCAGATCTCTAAATAGTGCAGCCACAGATAAACCTTCCCTGGCATCAGCTTCCCTTGCTCTGTGTTCTCAGGGAACACTTAATTCCATTAAAAAATGTCAATTTCTCAGTGCTGTATTTCCATTGAAAATTGAAGTCTATGGCCATTACTGTATGCATAGCCCATGAAAGCAGGGATGGCATCTTAGTTTTTCTCAATATTTCCCCCCCATTACCTATCATTCCCAGGGCCTGGCTCAGAATAGTCACTGTACTATTCATTAATTCATTCTGCCCACCCTTAACTTTATAATGATTTTGCAGATGAGACAACTGAGGCACAGAGAAAGATTTTCTAAGGTGAAGACATTAGTAAGAGAGAGAGTAAGGATTTGAGCCCAGATCTTTCTGGATCAAATCTCATGTTCTAGAGCACTTCTTTTACAAGGAGAACAAGGTCTCCTGGTGGTAAAGGGACCACCAAGGTCAATGTTCACCTTCTTTTATCATCTTGTTAATGGGAAACAAAATGTGCATTACAACTACTGCCCCTGCTGATGAATTTAAAGGTAGGGTAGTCCTGTTCCCCATTTCCTTTCTCTCAGCATTCAGCATCTTACAAAGCCTAAACCTTGTTTCCATCCTCTACATTGGCTTTTTCATTAAACCTCCATATGTTAGGAGGGAAGCAGAATCTACTGTAAGGGTCTGAACTGCTGTTGTAGTTTTGGGGATTGATGGAATCTACCTGGAGAGTTACAGAACCACCCTGCCAATACACCTGCTCATTATTTCATAAGCAAAATGACTCCCACTTCCAATTTGTCATCTTAGTTAAAAATGGGCTACAGAACTCTGACTGTCTATAACCAAACAGAATGTGGAATACTTCATTACCCTTTAGTTTTTACACTTATTCTGAACCTAATTATTGTTGTTGCCTCCCACTGCTCAGGCTTGAACTGGCTGACAACTTATTATAGCTGCATCAGGCTTTTCTGTCACCTAAAGATGTGTGTCAGCTGTGGCCTCCTGGAGCTAAAGGGGTTGGTAATGAGCAGGAGCTGAGTGATACCAAGCAGTAGAGATGGTCTCTGATTACAAAGGTGATGTGCTAGAAATGTTGGTTTCCAAATGCAAACTCTGATAACAATATCTCAAGAGGGTACACTGATTCTGAGAAAAGGATCTGAACCAATAGAACAGAGGGAATCATCTCACATGAATCCAGTGCTTTGCATCTACTATCAGATACACAGCCTCACTGGATTCCCACCCCTGATTGCAGGGATTATTACTTTATGGTACCAGACCTAATGCCCTATAGAAGGGATCAGGTCTGTCTTTAAGAGCCACCTGCTATGGAGGCAGCTCTAAGCAGATCATTTATATGGGGATTATACTGTATAGGTACTAAACAAGAACACCTTGAGAATGAAAGGGGACATTAAAATAAAAACAAAATAATGTAGGCATTCACTGATCCACAACAGGCATAAACTTGGACTCTCCTGAGCAAACTCAGACAGTGGCACAGAGCTAGGCACAAATGGATACACTGAGATCTCTCTGATAAACAGTAAGACTAATAAATGTCACTTACATTAATAAGTCAAAGGAGAAACATGACTTATGAAGACATAAAACTCAATATCCATATTGAATATGGTCAGTAACTTGGGAGTTTACATACAGATTTTTTCCACAAAGCAAAAATATTCATGGGAAACAACTCACATAATCAGTAGAATGAGGGAGAGCTGCCTATTGAAGCTCACGCAGAAGATGGGTGAGGTCCTAGCACATCTTTTTAGAAAGTGATTTGAGAAAAAAATATTTAAATATTTGCAAAGGTACATCTGATAAAAGTATACAAGGAACTCTTAGCAATAAGTACAATATAATAAAAGATGAATCATTTTGTTTAAAAATGGGCAAAAGATCTGCAGCAAAGATGATACATAGATCATAATAAAAAAGCATGTGGAAAGGTTCTCTTGATCACATATCATTATGGAATTGCAAAGTAGAACAATGTTGGGACACCGCTACCTAAGGTCCAAAACATGGGTGACTCCAAATGCTGGTAAGGATGTAATAGGTAATGGGTTCAACCCTCATGACCCAACATTGAGTAAGTATACAGCCCAAGTCTTCAGGTGCCTCACCAGAAGCAGGACTGTGGAAGCAAGCAAGCAAGATCCAATCGTGAAGTCACAACCTTCCTGGTTCTTCTCTGTCCACACTCCCCTGCAACATCTCCGGGTACCTAGAAACAGCATGGACACATCTGCTTTCCATTGACTTGGCCCAGGCTTGTGTGATCTGGAAAAAAAAAAAAAATCAAAACAACAAATTCTTAATGCGAAATGCAAAACACAAATAGCACTTTACTGAAGAATAATGATGTGAAGCAAATTGGGCCATATGTCAGCAAACTTCAAGGGAGGAGGCTGACTGTGGTTACTCCCCAAGCGTTCTCCTCAGAGTTCCATAAAACTCCTTTGATTTGCAGAGTTAAACTAACTTGCATGTAAACAAGACCTTAATGTCTCCTGGAAGATCCTCACATTGCAAATAACAATCTTGAAAATGAAACCAAACATCAGTTCCTACAAATGCTGGGAATTGTAATCTTGTATCTCGAGTCATTAAGAACCACCTAGCTTTGTTAGTGGGAAAAAAATGCAACAACTAAGATCTCTATTCAGTATTCAAGGCTGTATCACATCATAGATAGTGTGTAGGAGGTACCTGCTACTTTGAGAGCTTGGTCCACATTTATGGTCCCAAAATGAGTTCTATAGGAATGTCTGGGTAGAAGTAGTAGTGGGAAGCCATGTTGATCTATATGAACTCAGAAAAATATACTGATTTAAAAGTGTATTTTTAGCATCATCATTTACAAGCAGAAAAATCACAAAGCCAAGACTGTTTAGGTTACATGTGATTAAATCTGCCAAACTCTTAAGTCAGAGTAACTTAAGCACCACAAAATTGTAAGTTCTAGGGCTTCAGATTCTGCAGGAGGCAGGGGCTAAGGCCATGTTGTCAGAATAGTTTCTTGCCACTTCTTAGCTCTGCTTCTTTCTTTTTTGGCCTCATCCATCCTTTTTCCTGGTGCCTCTATTGCAGGTTTATGTTTTTCTGAGTTTAAATCCAGACAGAATGAAATTTTTTTCCTAAGAATTCCTATTAAAGTCATAGGATCATAGCTCTTTGACTTGGGTAGAGCTACGTGCCTTTACAAAAGCCAACTGCTGTGACCAGGGATCTGTAGAATCAGCTCCATCCTCACCTCATGTACAGGGAAAGAGGATCATCAAAGGACTGCTGTCAAACAGGGAGGGAGTAATCCTGGACGAGAAAGTCAGCCAAGTTCCCAAAAACTTGGAAGGAGACTCTAACTTCTATGTGGAGTGCTGATGCTATTGATGAACAGAATCACTATGGCTAATTAAACACCTGTTATATTCAAATTCTCTACTAACAATCCTTATCCCAATACCATAAGGCAGGTGGTCTTTTGCCCTTAATGATGAATCTGTAATCTCCAAAATTAAGTGAATTGCCAGGACCATATGACTAGTGAGTAGCGAAGCCAGGAGTTTAACTCAGGCTCATCATAGGGTGCTAGCTCTGTCCATAGTGCTTATCCCTAGTTAGTGTTTTCTCTTTCTGATTTGCTAGGAAAAAAAAAAATGGTGCATGCAGGTATGTGTGTATTGAGAATTGGGAGACAATGGATAAGGAAGCAAATTATAAGGAGAAAGAAGGTGCTGTCAGAGTGGGCCCCCTGGCTGGGTGGACGTGCCCCACCACAAACATGTTTTGCATCCTTGGAAAAGCCCAGGCCCATTTGTGGCTGGAGACCCATCTGGGGTCCTCTGTGAGCTAGGCAGACAGTTTTGCAACATCGCATATTTCTAAGGCTTTGTTTTCCTTGTCAGCTTTCCAACAGCTGTGGGACTTATTAAGACAGAATCATGTTGCATATTCATCAGATGACTTGTTAATCATCCGCCAAGCCCCTCTGGAGAGCAGGAGTCCTGGAGCTCAAATGAAGAATAGCAGACAGCATGTCCTCACCTGCTCTTGAGCGATTTGTTATTGGCAATTATATAAAAGTTTGCAGAGAGTGTGATTAAAGCAAAGGGGCCCGGGTTGGTGTTTGTGGGTACACCAAGAAAGGCCCTCATGGATCAATTGCAGGTTGGTTCGTTCAGCAGCTCAGCTCATGTCCCTTTTTGTTTAATCATCTATTTATTACCTTCCTCTGCCCCCTTCCTCTATGTGTTCACTATGCCGATAAACATGAATCCTCTCCAGTCTACATAAGTGACCACTGAGGCACTAGGAATCTGGGCTTCTCTAACTCAGGACTCACTATAAGACCTTTGGTCTCACACCTGAGCTGGCTTTGAGGATCACCTGGAGAGTTTGTTTAAACACAGACTCCAGGACTCACCCTCAGAGTCTCCAATTCAATTGATTCTCTTGAAAAGCAGTTCTATGGAGTAGGCTCTTCTGTAAAATGGGTAAACTTCCACTTGAGGACTCCAAGCAACTGCCTCTCTGTAACTGCAAACAGACTTGAATCTTAAGATTGCTGAACCTGGGAAAGAACATCGTGGGGACCACAGCAGCTTCAGCACGAGTGGGTGGAAGATGGAATGTTCCATCTGGGGGTACACCCTCTCCTCCTTCCTTCATGGATGATCCAGGGGAGTGGGTCCCTTGCTTCATGTGTTCATGAATTTCTTCTTCCCTCGGGGAAAAGCAGAACCAAGAAGTAATCCAAACATGGATGTCCCTGAGATGCTGAGTGTTTCAGTCAGCCCAAGAGGCCGGGTTCATCTTGGATCTAAGAGCTTTCATTCTTCCTCTGACAAGGTCCAAAGAGAGAGGTGGAGGACTCAGGATCTGAGAAAGGCTGGGTAGGGTGGGGTGAGGGCTTTGAGATGGTGGTAGAGTGAGGACTAAAGGGAAAGTAAAGAAATGGAGGGTATGATTGTGTGGTTATTCAAAGGCTGTCTTGTCTGTAAGTGGCATCTTATATGTGTCTGATTAATCCACCAGAATGTATTGAGAGTTGACCACAGCTCTGACCTCCTTGGTTTCCCCTTCTTAGGTGCTTGAACTCAATGGCTTGAATTTAGCAAGTGCTTGTTATTGATAGATTAATCAAAATAGAAAATTGTTTTCAACTGGTAGGAAGGAGAGCCCAACAGACCATTTTAAAGATATAACAGTCGTGGGCCTCCCCGGTGGCGCAGCAGTTGAGCACTGGCTTGCAAAGCTGTCCGCAGCCTCTGCAGCGCCGGTTCGATCCCCAGGTGCTCCCCGGCCACCGGAGGAGGGTCCCGCATGGCGCGCAGACCTCTCCTGCCGCCCGCTGCTCCCCTCAGCAGTGTACTTCGGTCCTTCTGCCTGCTCTGCTCCCCGCTCTGGCTCTGGTGAATTCTCTCACCCTCCCGTGCTTCTGACTGTACCCAGTGCTTGTATAAATAAATAAATAAATCTAAAAAAAATTTAAAAAAATAAAAAAGCAAAAAAAAAAAAGATATAACAGTCGTTTAACTGTGTGATTCTTGAAGAGTTCATTAACCACCCCGTGCCTCAGTCTCCCCATTTGTAAAAGGAAGTTTAAAAGACGTACCTCTTAGAGTTGCTGTGAGCATTAAATGAAATAACGTGTGAAGCACTTAACATGTACCTGGCACATCAGTTCATTTTACCTGTTCCTATAATTTATCCTGAAGATCTTGTTCTAATCTGCCTCAGAATTCAGCTCTAAGCCCATGTGACAAACTGGTGTGATTGTAAGATTTTCTTTACATCTCAATTTCTTTGGACGGCATCTGAGAGTACAGCATTATTTGAAATTCTGTGATGCTTTATGTTTTGTTTATTTTAGAATTCAATATAAGACCTGACACATATTAGGGCTCAATAAATATTTAAACGAAAGAATGAATAAATGAGCTGAACTAACATGAGCTGTTTCTGTTTTCAACACTGCTGGTTGTCCCTGTAAGAGCTAGAGAAGGAAAAGTACCTACTTCAAAAGGAAATATAAATTCAGGCAAGATTCAAGGACGGCGAGAGCAGCAGACCCCTTTGGCACTTGTCATTTAAGTCACCCCGATGCACCACACATATTCCCCGACACTGACTTCCAAGATTTATTGCTCAGAATGATTTTTTTCCCTGGCTCTTTATTTTCATAATGTCATTCCATGTCAGCCTTTCCTGGGTCCCTGTGTCATCCTCACTAATTCATTCCACTGTCAAATTGACAACGCCTAATTGTAAGCTGCAGTGAATCAAGTCTAGAGAGGGGCTCAGCGGTGGGGTCTCCCACTGCCTGAGCAGAAAGAGTAAAGTCAGCACCTGACTCAGGTGCCCCCTTTTCTCCTAGAGATCAGCTCAGCTCAGCCCCTCGTCTGTTGTCAGGAATGTAATTGTCTTAAAGACTCTACGGGTTCTCCTTTGTTCACCTTTAAAGGAGGAAATAAACATTTTCTGGGTACATTTATCCAGTATCTTAGGAACTTCTACTGATATAACCTGGAAATGGGGTATTACGGTTGTTGGTAGAAACAGCTGCATTACGTTAGATCATATTGATTTTAAAGAAAGAGGATTTGAAGGAAGACCCGCAGATGTTGTCAGTATCCATTGTGATCTGAAATAACAGCAGAAACAAGTGCTGGGAACAGGAAGAGTTTCATGATCAAATAAATTAAGACAGTTGATTGGGCTCTAGGGACAGGAGGAATTTGCCTTAGAGGTAAGCCACTTTCTGACTCCTTAAAACCAGCGCTAATTTGTTTTTGGTTCTCCCAAACCATCAAACACTGTGTTCAATAGATGTACAGGAAGTCTGAAGGCATATTTCATCTTGGGACCTGATGTCCTGACATAAGTAGATTCAACATCATCCCTGATACCTTATTTTCCTACTCCATCCCCTGGCTGGTCTGTCTTGAGGGTGAGTGATTATCTCTTCTGGCTTCTCTCCATCTGGCTGCAGCCCCCCTCTGCCTAGTGCCAGGTCCTCCTCCCACACCTTTCTTCTTAAAGCATTTTTAGCTATCTGGAAACAAAACACCTTTTAGCTGCAGGCTATCTCAACAGCCAAGAGGCACTTTGGCAACATGGTCTCAGTAAATGGTTCTTTAAGTACCAACAAAACTTAAGTAAAAGAAAAATCTTTCCAGGAAGTCCTAAGATCTTAGAAACAGAGCAAGGTACAAACAGGTGGGATAAAGTTTCCTCATGAAATCTCAGAGGTACCTTTGGAGGATATGTGGAAGGAGAAATATGTTTTAAATCAGCAATTTTCATTCATTTCAATTATGATTTTCCTCTATAAAATTTTAGTTTTTGTCTTTTAGTTACACCCTCATGCACTTACTTGAAACTAGACCTATGTTAATCTGGACTCTTTTGACTAAAAGTGACAGAACTCAAATCAAAGTAGCTTAAGAAAAAAAGAGAATTTGTTGGTTTCCAGAGCGGGGAGGAGCAGAGGAGATGATCACTTGAGGTGTGAATGAATCTGGTGACACAGGCCATGTCCTAGAGGCTTCCCGTGTTTCAGCTCTGACTTTGCTTTTGCTTCTTTTTATCTATTGATCTCTTTTCTCCTCTTGCAGATTTACTTTTTCCCAATTGGATTCCAGCAGCTCTGAGGGTCACAGCCTCACAACCTGTTATCCAGGCGATAGAAGCTTCTGTCTGTGAGCCTCCAATTATAAATTTCCAGTCACCTTCCCTGGATCAGGGTGGTGCATAATAATCCACTAGAGCTGGATCAAGTGGCACCCCTGTCCATCTGCTCCCTCCCCAAAGCCAGGTTATTAGGGAACTGTGACCTGAAATCCCACCATTACTACTTGGAGTTGGGGAATGTGCTGAAAGAAATGAAAGACATGCAAGAGAAATCACAACAAAGAAAAATATTAATAATTGTGTATGGCAGTGGATAGAAACTAGACTTACTAATTTTTTAAATTTATTTAATATTTTAAATTGTGGTAATATTTGGATGCCCCCATGAGGTATTGTCACCGTGGTGTGCCCACCATGAAATCACCCATAGTCCTTGACCATAATTTATGTGCTTCCTTCCCTCTGGTTTTACTCCTCTTCCACTCCCTACACCCCCTGGGTGCTTCAAATCTACAGTCAGCTTTCAAGGGTTGGATTTTAAACAGGTTTTTATCTGAGCTTTAGTTTGGTTTCTCTATATTCTATGTATTAGTGACAGTATTTATCTTTCTCTTTCTTACTTATTTCACTTAGCATTATTCCTTCTAGTTCCCTTCATGTTACACAAGTGACATGAGTCTATCTTTTTGATCACTGAGTAATATTCCATTGCACATGTATTTAGATCATATATATATGTATATATATATATATCACATCTTCTTGATCCTCTCATCTGTTTTGGGGCATTTAATTTGGAAAATCAGACTTATTGTGTGATCTTTTTGTATTGTACACAAATATCCAATCATCATATTGTACACCTGAAACTAATGCAAAGTTACATGTAGTTATACCTCAATTAAAAAAATAAGAAACAAGGAGAGTAGAAATATTGGCTAATTTACATAACACATGCATTACAGAATATTGTGAGGAAAGGAAAAATCTGAACAGAAAGGCTTATAATGGAACTTCAGATAAAAATAAGGGAGTGGCGCGCAGGCCTGTCCTGCTGCCCGCTGCTCTCCTCAGCAGTGTACTTCGGTCCTTCTGCCTGCTCTGCTCCCTGCTCTGGCTCTGGTGAATTCTCTCACCCTCCTGAGCTTCTGACTGTATCCAGTGCATGTATAAACAAAACAAACAAATAAACAAAGAAATAAAATAAAACATGCCTCTATAAAAAAAAATATAAGGGAGCCATTTCAGGGGGACTGGTCTTACGAAAGTCACTTAAGTTGACTCAATATAAGGTAACACTTTGCCTGGGAATTGACTAGTCTTTCTTATTAAAAATATTATTTAAATCCCTTCCATGTAAGAGAAAGTCATAGTTTCCACATTTTCAACACAAGCATGCATTTTCTCATCACTGTCTTGGCATTGCTGATGAACCCAATTTTTGTGTCTCTCTCTGTCATTTCTCTTAATAAAATGTCTACTGTATAATAAATGTTTAATTCATATTAGCTTTCTCTGTCATTTTGACTTATGTTATTACAAGAACAAACTCATTAAATATTTATAATAGCCTATGTATAATATCCTTATCTTAGAATAGCTCCTGTTTTCACACGAGGAAAGTGAAACTCAGAGACGTGCAACTTGCTGGAGCCCATGGCCAGTAATGGGCAGGGCTCATATTACTCAGTTCTGTCTGAGTCCCAGGCTGAAGCTTTTGATCTCTATTTACTGAATTCAGTCTCTGGTAGTTGGGAGACAAGGGATAAGATTGTCTTTCTTGATCAAACTCCAGTTCATTTCTCCATGGCAATAATTTGTACCATTCTGACCTTAGGCACAGTGTCTCCTCTTAATTAAAGGCTTTCATAACATAAGGACCCTTTATTCAAATTTTAAGACTTGAGTAGAGGATGTTGTCCTGACATCCCAGTCCGATAACAAATGGCAAAATCTCCCCACAGACATTTCTTACTTAAATACAGATGCCTCTTTAATGGGAAAGGCAGAAACAAGATGGGGCTAGTTTGCAGCAGTTCCAGCAGGCCCTTAATTGGTGTCTTTTCTGTAGATAATCTCTGCCCAGGCTGTGGATAATCTCAGCAATGTGAAGCTCCGGGTTGAGTCGCTGAGAGCCTGTGCTTGTTCATTTTGTCATTTTGTTCATTTTCTACTATCTGCCAAGATGTCTATCTTCAGTTTGTATGCGTCACCAGCTTGAGAACTTTGAAAGGTGTGACTAAGATATTTAAAGAAAAAACATCTCAACTTCCCCTAGGTAAGGCAGTAACAGCAATTTTTCTTCCCCTACTTATTTGACTCAGGTCTATGCTGACTTGCATCTGTATTTGGAAATAGAATAAACACTTATCAGAGAAGGTGAACTGCCTGCTTAAAAATGCTTGGGTCAAATGTACACTTTAAATATCTCACAATTTTAACTGTCAATTATATTTCAAGAAAGCTGCAAAAAAAAAAATCTTTGGATCAGAGTTCGTGGGGAGCCAGGCATCCCTGTCTTGGGCTCCTTCTTTATACCTTCAGGGTTCCTGTCCCTGCTTTCTGACGCCTCCACTCTCCCTGGCCCCAGTCTCTGTCGTGTCTCTGACCGATGTATCACGTGATCCAGCGGCAAGCGACAGCTTACATTGTGAGGACGTTTGTCTCTCTGGTCGAGAAGTCCCCACATGGGTCAGTTCCTGGTTCGTTAATGCAGGAACTTAGGTCACATCCCCTTTTGTTCTGTCCTCCCCCCTTTGGCTTGCTCCTGAGCCCCGTTCTCATCTCGCAGCAGTTGCCCGAGTCCCAGGAGTCACATCATATATGCGGCCTGACAGAGGGGTCACTTCTGCGTCTTACTTGCTTTTCCCCAGAAGCCCCCAGTCCTCCTGTCTCAGTCACCAGCTGCGTGCAGACCCTTGTTTGAGCCTAGCAGAGGGCATGGGGCAAGCTCAGTCTTAGGCTTATTAGGATTTATGCTCTGTGACTAGGAAGGGGTCCCATTCTGGACACCTAACCCCATAGAATGAGAAGACAAAAAATATCTGGGTTCTGTGCCTAGAAGGAGCAGAGATATGTAGAGCCCAGTCTGCCTCACGGTCCCTTGGGCAGACTCCTCCAGGCGGCCTTTGCTGTGACAAGTAGGGCAGCGACCCAGAGTGATTTCTGAAAATCAGAGGGAAGCTCCAAATATTTGCTTTGCTTTTGCTTCCATTTAGATGTACAGCTCTTCCTTTTGGCTGTCTTTCTCCTCACATAACCACTCGGGCATTGCTCAGGTTCATTCCTGGAAAATATTGCCTTTTAATTTGCCTCCTTCATTTCTAGGATTCTGTCCAGGCTCCTGGCACCCTCACTGGAGGTTAGTTGAATGAATAAAGGTCACTCCGGTGATGCTCATTGTCAGGAGATCTCAGTGCGTAGGATGGTTATCATCTAGGGGCTGTTATTTTTAATGCCAGGAGCTTTGTGATCAGAACTCCTAAATGAAAGATTAGAGAGATGCAGAAAATCCTCACTTTTCATGGTTGTATGCAAGTGTAAGAATGGCCATGCACACTGAAACCCCGCAGAATGTTCTTAATGGACAATGGGAAATGTGCTATTCTTCCACGGTCGCTAACAATTTCTTCAAAAATTGAAAAGCATTCTGATTATAACTTGGAAATGTCTAGGAAAACTTTAAAAATAGTAAAATTAATATGTATATATTTAATACAGTGCTTTTTTTTCCCAAACACTAGAAACATTCAAAATCAAAATATTTTTTCTTACCATAAAGATGTTATAAAGAGTCATTTGACAGTGCCTGTTTTTTATCTTGTCACATAACTTAGAACACCAAGCGAGCATCTTCTCTGTGCCTTCACGGACTGTCAGGCTGCTTTCCAAGTTTGTATTTAACCGCCAACATTTTATCCTTTGCTCTCTTGATGTTGTGAAAGAGCTCTGAGAATTCCTTTCTCGTGAAATTTTTTGACAGTGCCAATTTTTCTGGGGACATTTTCCTCCTCCTCCTCAGGAAAGTGGCTAAGTCACCATCACTGTGTCAATCTGGCTGCCCATCAGAGCTACCCAACAGCCCAGCCAGCACTCCGCGGTCAGCCACTGCCTCCCCATTGATGTTCGACTTGAATTTTGCTTCTAGTGCTTTTAATTTTCACTTCTTCACTGCACCATCCCCTTGGTTGGCCAAACCCCCTCTTTTGAGAATTCATTTTGAGAAACTATCCCCTGGGTTTATCGCCAAAAGAACAGGGGGCAACATAACTAAAGTTTTCTGTACATGTGTGAGCTGAATATGGACAGTGAGTCAGTGAACAAATCACTGCTCTATTTTGTTTTTTTTTTTAAAGATTTATTTATTTATGCTTATAAGAACTGGGGTATAGGCCAGAGGTGTGGGTGGGTGTGAGAGGATTCACCAGAGACAGAGTGGGGAACCGAACAGGCAGATTGATGAAATACACTGCTGAGGGGAGCAGCGGGTGAGGAAGGAGAGGTCTGCTACGCCATGTGGGTTGCTCCCTGGCCGGCTGGGGATCAAACTCATGCTGCTGTGGCTACGGATAACCCTTTGTGCCACTAGGAAGGCCCCACTGCTCTATTTTTTTTTAAGATTTATTTATTTATTTATACAAGCACTGGGTACAGTCAGAAGTGCGGGAGGGTGAGAGAATTCACCAGAGCCAGAGCGGGGAGCAGAGCAGGCAGAAGGACCGAAGTACACTGCTGAGGGGAGCAGCGGGCGGCAGGAGAGGTCTGCGCGCCATTCGGGACCCTCCTCCGGTGGCCGGGGAGCAGCCGGGGATCGAACTGGCGCTGCAGAGGCCGCGCGCAGCTTCGCAACCCAGCACTCAACCGCTGCACCACCAGGGAGGCCCCTCACTGCTCTATTTTGAAAGAAGTGACTTGGCTGGTGGATGATCATGGGACGTGTCTATTATTTACGAGATACTTGGACTGAAAAGTTGGCAGCAAACGTCCCATTTTACTCAGCTACTAATAGTGGCTGTACCAGGGAACTGAAAATTGAACTGTGTGGTTGGGGGGTTGTTGTTACTAAGCCACAATAACAGATCAAAGACATCTTTACAGACACATCACCCAAAGCAGTGATAGTGAAGGCAAAGATAAACAGCTGGGAGGACATCAAATTAAAGAGCTTCTGCACAGCAAAAGAGACAATAACAAAAACTAAGAGAAACCCCACCAACTGGGAGAACATTTTTGCACCCAACACTAATGATAAAGGACTGATGACAAAAATCTGCAAAGAGCTGATGAGACTCAACAACAACAAAGAAAATAATCCAGTCAAAAAATGGGCAGAAGAGCTTAAAAGAAACTTCTCTGAAGAGGAAATGCGAATGGCCAACAGGCATATGAAAAAATGTTCAACATCACTTGTCATCAGGGAAATGCAAATCAAAATTACCATGAGATGCCATCTTACACCAGTGAGAATGGCACATATTAAAAAAACTAGCAACAACAAATGTTGGCGAGGGTGTGGAGAAAAAGGAACTCTCCTGCACTGTTGGTGGGAGTGCAAACTGTTCCAACCACTATGGAGAGCTGTGTGGAGATTTCTGGACCTACTAAACATAGAGCTTCCATATGACCCAGCAATTCCACTCCTAGGTATTTACCCAAAGGACACAGAAACATCAATTCCAAAGAACACCTGCACCCCTATGTTTATAGCAGCACTGTTTACAATAGCTAAGCTTTGGAAACAGCCCAAATGCCCAAAAATAGATGACTGGATCAAGAAGATGTGGTACATATATACCATGGAATATTACTCAGCATTCAAAAAAGATAAACACATGCCATTTGCAGCAACATGGATGGCGCTGGAAGGGATCATGCTCAGCGAAATAAGCCAAAAAGAAAAAGAAAAATACCGCATGGTCTCACTCATAGCAGGAATCTAGAAAACTTAAATAAGGGATCAAGAAAATGAATAACTATAAGAAAGTGAAAATCAAAATCAACAAAAAACTATGAACCAGAGACACTTTTTGGGGGGTGGGGGCCGGGAGGGGAGGGATTGGGGTCAGAATGGGGTATGTGCAGTTGTATGGGGTAATATAAAAACAAAATTTATTATTTAAAAAAAAATATTGTAATTTGGGGCGAATCCCCTCACTGAGCTCTCTGACAGCGCTCCTTATAGCTCTGTACCTTGTCACTCCCAGCCAGCCCCTTCCTTCCAGGGGACTGTGAAGTAGGCAGAGCACAGAGTGTGATCAAATGCTCACCGCTGGGTGATGTACCTGGTTTGTAACTTGCAGAAAGGAGGTGCCTTTCGCCTGAGTCTGAGCCGCTGTGTTGATTCGGGCGGTGTGCACACAGCGCCGCCGAGAAACAGGAGCAGGTTTACTAGGACAAATCATCACCCAAATGTCAACAGAAGACGGTAAAGGGAACAACTACACAGGCTACAGATTTTCCTCTCTCTTTGTGGCTAGTCCTAGTGTTTTGGCCTCCCAAATAGTGTTTTGGCCTCCCAAATATAATCTAATCTGGTCTAGAAATTGGATGCTACAGGAAGGCCTGGAATACTCTGGCAACACCTTGCCGTGTGGCCTTACACAGAATTCAACTTTGGCATGCCAGCACTGCTTCCCTCCCTCAGCTCTCACATCTTCTACCTGCCACAGGTATGTGACCTTCAGAGGTAAACACTCCCTTAACCTCTGAGTAGGTTGAAACAGGGAGGAAAATGGAACTATCAATAGTTGACCTGGTGCTCATTAAGATACTACCCCCTTTTTATTATTTTTTAAGAAAAAGTAAGGATTATATGCATCTTGCGTCTGTATAATTATGTGCTCCCTTTTATGTGATAAAGAGAACTTTTAGCTTATGGAAAGCACAAAGATTTTTAGGGCCAAATTGGAGCCTAGCCTTGACCACTGACTTTACTTGAGACATCTTTGTCATCTCACTAAGTCTCCATTTTTCTCATAATGAAATGAGTGCATTAGTTAGGTTAAAATATATGTGTATGCACTCATATGCATATATATGCATATATGCACTCATATATGCATAAATATATGCACATACATATGCACTCATATATTTATATATATTTATAATGTTTACTCTTGGGCCTGGCCTATACTAAGAATTCAATATGTGGTAGTTGCTTTTATTAACTGAGTATCACAAGCTGTTGTGTGAATCAATGAGTCAATGTATGTAAAACAATTTAAATAGTAACTGGGGCATTGAAAGTGCCCCCAAATATTATTTATGTGACCCCCTATTCTTTTCTCCACTTTACCCTCACTTATTTGGTAACAAATAAGCCAAAACCCATCTCGTTTAGTCTCTCTGAGCACACAGAGAGGAGGAAAGAAAGAAGTAATGGCCAGGTTCAGAAAAATAGGTTGTGAGTGGAGTGATGGTCTGGCCATAACAACTTCCAGAATATTGGTGACATGTTCCATTTCCCAGTGACTTCTAAGGCCAGAGCCACCTGGACCCGATCAGATAATGATATGAGCAAGAAGTCAATCTTTGTTGGGTTACAGTTCTGAGATATCAGGACTTATTGTTACCAAGGCTAGCCTATTTTATGTTGGTTAAAATGCTCCTTTATCTAATTTAATGGATTCTCCTAGGGCTAATATGATGATACTAAGCTCATGTTAGTACTTTGTAAAGTGTACTGAGAGCAATATGTGAATGTATCATGTTGTTATTTGTGGAAAGCGCATAATTTTGAAGGGAACAGCCTAAGATCTATGCAAGCAGGCCAACCTCTTGCATCTGTCTGACTGATAACCCTGACATCTTCAAAGTCACATTCCTAATTCTTGTCATGATTACTTCTTTGGGTTATTAGAAGATGTAAATGAAATCATGGATGTGTAAGAACTTAGTAAACTATACAGTCCTGTCAATTAGAAGGGGCCATAATATTTCTCTGTACATCAAAACTCTTTCAGGAATATCCTTTTCATATAGAAGAGGGATGCCTCACTGCTCCAAAGTTTTTTCTAGAACGTCAGCACTGACTTTTGTTCAGCAGTGCGAGCCCAAACCTCCTCAACGTAATCTGGAACACTTAGCAGGCATTTTCTGCCTAGAACATCTGCTGCAAGCTGAAAATAAAGGTGACTAAGATGCTAAGCACAGAGATCTGGAAGGGAGTGGAAAGAACCTTGCAGAGTCTTCATCTTTCCCTGAAGTGAGGGGAGAGGACGGGGGGAGTGTATGTGATTGGACTTTGGTATAGAAGAGGGAGATGGTTCAAGTTTCCTCTGCAGAGGACAGCTCATGGACCCCAGGAGGGCAGGTCATGGTCATGGTTGCACATTCAGCCAACTCGTATATGATTGCCGGACAAGGCGAGTCCCCAAGCTTCTGCTGTGCCCCACAGTTGGGCTCAGAAGCTCCCTGGGTAAAAATTCCTTCCCTTTAGTTGGTAAATCCTGTTTTTGTTTCCTGTCTAAATCCAACCAATAGAACAGGCAGTTCAACATTGTCCAGGGAGACCGGGGATAAGAAACTGAGATGCAGTTTTGATGACATGGGGGTACACAGAAGGTGATTCATAGATAAAACTGAGGGGTTGAATTGACCAACAAGCCCTTAACTCAGCCTTCCCTCCTGGGAGCTCTGTTCCGCGGGCACCTCCACCGGTTGCCAAACCTCAGTGTTCTCCTTTGTAGCCCTTGCCAGGCACCCTGCTAGATGCTTCACAAATACCAACTCATATATTACCCATAAAACCCTAAAAATCAGATGTTGTTATCAGTTATCAACCTCATATTATGAATGGGTAAACTGAAACCCAGAGAAGTTACACTTTAGGACATAGAAATAGTAAATGGCAGGGCCAGGATTTGAACCCAGGTATCAGGCTCTACAGTCCTTTTCTAAGTAATGACCTCTGGCCTCCTCCAGAAAGGGACTAGAATGACGCCAGGAGCCTTGAAGATCCAATGACTAAAATGCCTTGACTTGAACTCATCAGATGAAAATTCAGTTAAAAACAGACTCAAGCAAGAAAGCCGCTTCTTGACCAGTTCATGTTGTACAGAGAATGGGAGTAGCTCACAGAAGTAAAATGCAAATCCTCTTTTCCTTGCTCCTGAAAATATAAGGGTTCAACAGCAATTCAGAGAGAACCATGGAGGTGTCCCTTAAGGCAATAGCCTGGAATATCAGACCCTAGTGAATTCATTGCCTAATATTCCATTGTTGGCCAAAAGAAAGAAAAAGAAAATCCTCTGGTGTTGCACTTTCAGGTTGGGATGCTAAGATCCATTAGCATATTTCCATAAAAGTGCTTGCACACCCCATATGTTTATTGCTCATCACCATGCTGATATGCACCTCATTAATTATCAACTGCCTTTAGGCATTTACATGAAGACAGTCAAGTACTATGTAATCTAGAAGAGCTAACAAATTGCTTTTGTGAGGAATCTGTATAAAAGAAAGTGTGAGTTTGATAATTAGACTCTGTCCCAGCTTTCTTCGCTGGCTGGTGGTTTGCCTGATAGGTCCAGCTTCACACATGGTCTCGGTGATGGGTCCTCACCTTTAGAATCAGTATTTCTCCCAAATCAGTATTTCAACCATCTTATTTATTTATTTATTTATTTATTTATTTATTTATTAGTAGAAGAACTAGGGTATAGGCCAGAGGTATGTGGTGGGGGTGTGAGAGGATTCACCAGAGACAGAATGGGGAACAGAACAGGCAGATCTACTGAAATACACTGCTGAGGGGAGCAGCAGGCAAGACAGGAGAGGTCTGCTGTGCCATATGTAGGTCAGCTCCTTGGCCAGGGATTGAACTCAGGCCGGCCACGGTAGTGATATAGCACTGAAACTTAACCCCTAGGTCACCAGGGAGGTCCTACCATCTTCTTTTCCTACTACTAAGTCAGTGTGTTCAAAGTGTGATCTAGGCCACCTGTGTTTGGTTTATGTGGGCTGCTGGAAAGTCTGTCTCCAGCAAAACAGTGAATCAGAATCTGTATAAGAAAGGGTAGGCTGAGCACATCCATGAACTCAGAGTTACTTTCTTCCCCAGAAGTGTTTCTGTTTCCATCATCAGCTACACTCCAGTGGGCACTCGAGGCTGGAAGTTTTGCATTTGAACATTGACCCTAGCGCTTCCTTACCCCCTTTAAAATTTTAGAGTCTTTGTTCCATGTGCTATAGAGGAACTGGGTGGGAGGATTGTTATTGAAGAATTTTACGGAAAAATGAAACACTCTCAAATGTCACTCATAAAAATCATATTCTTGGGCCTCGCTGGTGGTACAGGCGGTTGAGCGCCACACTGTGAAGCTGTCCGCAGCTTCTGCAGCACTGTTTCGATCCCGGCCAGCCAGTGAGAATCCCACATGGTGCTGCAGACCTCTCCTGTCTTGCCTGCTGCTCCCCTCAGCAGTGTACTTTGTCAGTCTGCCTGTTCTGTTCTCTGCTCTGTCTCTGGTGAATCCTCTCACCCTTCCACGCATCTGGCCAATACCCTGGTTCTTGTATAAATAAATAAATCTTTTTAAAAAATCATATTCTTATGAATGTCACTTGTCAAGAGAGGAAAACATGCAAAATATACTATCTTCAAGATTAAGAGACTAACTTTGATTGACTTCAACTAAGGCAACCAGCAACTATGGTTAAACCCGCATTAAGGAACACTGTAAAATTTGCTCCTGCAGAGAAATTTTATGAAGGCAGAGGTGGCCTGTACACAAACAAAATAATTCATTTTTTTAAAAAAAATTATATACCTTTTACACCATTGTTCATTCTTCTCTTCGTTGTAATTCCCATAAAATTACCACCGCCAAGACATCCATGAACCATCACCATAGTCTCTTGTGCCAAAAACTCCCTTAAAACTGGCCCTGGAGGAGTAGTCCCCATGAAAGGACACTCTAGCACCATCCAGAGGGAAGAGACACTTTGCAGGCAGAAGCCTCAGACTGGCATGCCTGGGCCATAGCTACAAACAATGTGCTTTGTTCTGTGAACAGCGATTTACACATTTTGTGTCATCTTCAGACCTTTAAAAATAAAGAGATTCCATGTTCAAATAATCATTTCTGACTTCTCTTAAAATATCAGAGGGATGGGAGAAACACAATCAACAGGAATTAATATCTAAATATAAAATACACAATTTTGCAATTAAAAAAAAACAATAAATGGGCAGCATTTCTGAACAGACAGTTCACTGAAGAGGATATCCAGAAGACACAGGGAAAAGTGTTCACCATTGTTTTTAAGAAGGAAGATGGAGGTCAAAATTCCAAAGAGAGATCATATCTCACAACCATGAGGACAGCACATAATAAAAAGACCCTCAGTAACAAGTGCTAGAAAGGATATGGAAAGAGGAACCCTGTTACATTAATGGTGGAAATGCAAACTGATGTAGCCATTATGGAAAGTGATTTGAATTTGCTGTAAAAAACTGCAAATGGAAATATTCTGTGACCCAGAAATCCCACTCTTGGAAATCTATCTAAAGAACATGAAACCATCAACTCAAAAATTGTGTGCTCTGCAATGTTTATGGCAGCATTACTTGCAATAACTAGGACTTGGAAAAAAACCTACATGGTTAGAAAGAATCCAAGTGAACAGAGAAACAAAATGTGGCATATAAATACTGTGGGGTGTTACTCCATAATGATAATAAGTGAACTATTGACATGTGCTACAATGGATGAATTTCAAAATAATCATGCTAAGTAAGAGAAGCCAGATGGCAGTGGGGGGAAAAGCATATTACTCTAAAATAAATGGTTTAATATCAGGGAAAAAATAAATGCTTTAAACAGTATTTCTCTATGACTTAACAGTTCCTGAGTAGGTAGTCCAGCTCTGGCAGGTGGTTTTGTTCCCTGTGGCTATTCAGAAACCCAGTTACTTCCATCCTGTTGCCTTACATATTAAAAAGAGTCTCCACATCAAGTTCCTGGTTCAAGATGTGTTACCTTCGTGACCATGTTCCTGGAAGTCGGAGGGTTAAAAAGGAATCGGGGAAAGGACATACTTTCTTATGAGTCCATGTTCTTCCCATCACATTTCTCTGGCCTGGCCATGATGTCATTCCCAGAGCACATCTAACAACAAGGGAGGTTGGAAAATGTAATCTTTATCCTCAACAGTGATTTCCTCAGCTGTTAGGAAATTGGGGTTCTACTGTTGTGGTGGAGATTCTGTTGGATTTGGGGATACAACTAGAAGTCTCTGCCTAAAAATCTGTTTCCTCAAAATTCAGATTGTCTTCTAACTCCACTCACAAAAGGGTTTGTGAAGATCAATGAAGGCAAAAATGACTGGCGACGATAAATGCTGCTTGAGAGGAGATCCCAGGGATAAAAGATAAAGGACAAAATAAGGAGCAGACCACTGAGACCTGAAATAAATATTTGAGGAAAGTCCCTTGGAGGAAAATGATGCAAAAAAAAAAAAAAGGAAGCTAGGGGAAGAAAAGGCAAAATCTGCCAAATTCATTATCTTGCAAAGATCAGTTCCATCAGTTTCTTCTGCTCTGAAATTGTAAAGATAAATGTGGGTATAATAGCAATATGCCAATTAAATTGGTCATTATCTTTTGCACTAGGATTGACTAACACTTTCACACCAGATGCTAGACACCCCAGACTACTGGATTAAAGAGCAGACCGGTCCAATTCCACCATATTGCATTTCCCTATTGATGGTTCTTCTTTAATGAGTAAAACCCAAAAAACACTCAGCTGCCTCACTCCTTCCTTAGCAACAGTGTTAACACTGTGGGTTTCAATCCTAAATGTGGGGATGCCATTGATTAATTTCAGCCCCTGGCTGTCGCTATGGTCAAGCTTCATGGTGAGGCCACCAGGTTCTCCAAATTCCATGCTATGAGTCTCATCGTATGTTGAAGATATTTGCTGATGTCACTCATCCACTCAAGAATCAGAAAGCCAGGGTAACACCCTAGGGATGGCAGAGCATAAAGACAAAGTAACCTGAATTTCTGGATGACCACAGGGAATAAAACCATCAAGCCAATATAGGGGAGCCCATTTTAAAGTCCTGAAAAAAAGATCAGGAAGAGAATGTTTCATCATCATTTTTGGCAGAGTTGACATTTTTGGCAGAATGCACATCTCTTTACTTCCATAGCTCCTTTCTCACCTATGCTTTCTACTGCTCTAGGCAGCCTTCACTTTATTAGTAGTGTTTTTTCCATATTTGCAGGAGTGATCCCAGAAGAACCATATTGCTCCCATTATTAGATCTCTTCTATTCAGTGAAAGTCAGACTCAGGGAGCCCAGCCCAACACCCAATTCCCAACTCTGTCCATAGAGAAGCTGTGATGTGTAGGTTTCTACTTCAGAAAGTTTGCCCAGAAAGTTTGCCCAGAAAGGGTCTGATCTTTGTGGGCCAGACTGTGTTCAGTGACTCAGGATGGGACTGTTTCTTCTCTTAACTTGTCCCTAAGGTCATCACCACAAAGTCTGCTTTCTTGCATACTTCCTGAGCCAGGCTAGCTTCCACAGGTTAGAAATCCAGGAGTGGATTTGGACTAATTGATTAGCTTAGAGAAGCCCCTATGTTGGTTTTTACAACCTACAGAAATAAGTGCCATATGAATTCAAATGTGATTAATGTGGACAAAAATGCCAAAGAAAGTAATAAAGATTTGACACTTATTAAAAAGTGTTGCCAGAAAAATATGAATGATTATTTTAATAGAAGCTCTGTGTGGTGCATATCCCCTGCTTTTCTTTAATTTCCCTGCAGATAGGCTACTGTGCATGCCATACCCTTTTGAAGCAAATGAGGAATTATATTTGGAATTAAATTTTTTAAAAGTAATTGCAATTGTTTTAATTATTAGTCACCCAGTGTGGGTCTTGAGCTAGACAGGCTCTCGAGCACTGATGAATTGGGGTGCCAGTGTTGGCATGGGGCTGAGAAAAAGAAAGCAGTTCTCTAAGTTCTCAAAAGCAGAGAACTGACTTTGCAGCTGGTATTTGTGCCTGTGCTCAACTCCCAGGGTGAAGAGCACATTCATTATTAATTATTATTCAATGCAAACCCAGGATGAGAGTCTTTTTCAGCCAAGTATCCACAGCCTTCTAGCTATGCAAATCCTAGTAAACCTAATGGAACTTAGTATAGCTCCAAGCTCTAAATCCAGAATATGTTCTTTAGTGCAGATGTTGAAGGAGCCCTGAGGTCAATTGGGCAAATAATCTATATATTAAATAGCTGTTAAGTCATCATTAGAACTCCAAAAGACTCCCCCAGTATATGCACTAAATTTACACTAGGTAGTAAAAACTGGTAACTCTAATTCAGCACAGTCGAGAAAACACACACATGCCCCTCCTATCCTACATACTATGCTATTAATCTCGGTTAATGGCACCACCATCCACCTTGATATTCTTCCCTTGTCCCCTTTTTCAACTAAACCAGGCAGCACTGATTATCCTGGCACTATTGCCTCTTGACCTTGGATGTAACCATAAATGCTTTTTTTTTTTTTTTTTTGTGGGACCCTCGCCGGTGGCCAGGGATCGAATTGGCGCTGCAGAGGCTGCGGGCAGCCTCGCAACCCAGCACTCAACTGCTGTGCCACCAGGGGAGGCCCAACCGTAAATGCTTTTGACCCACTACTTTCTCCTGGTACTGCTCAAGCACAGGCTTGGCCCTCAGTGTGAAAACCTGTTCCAATTTATCCTGACATCTTGCATCATCCACATCTCTGATTGGTAACTGAGCCCAGTGGATTCTACCTCCACTAGCTCTCTCATTTTGTACTTTCTTCTTATCCTCATTGTTGCTACCCTCCTTAAAGACCCTTTGAAGTTGCCCCATCACCTTCTGAATGAATGAAGTCCACGCTACTTATTCTGGGAGTTGAGATTCTTAGTAATCTAACCTCTCTGAAATCTTCAACCTGAGCCCTCACCCCTCTGTACACCTTTGAGACATTATCAGCTAATTGCATTCTCTGTGCTGGGCACGCTGTTTCAAGCCACTGTGCTTTGCTTCTGCTGTGTTCCATGCCTGGAATGCCTTCCCCAGTAACCAAGCCCTTACTCAACATTCCAAACTCAGCTTCTCTGCAAACACTTTCCTGTTAGTCTCTGCTGTCCAGACTTCAGTGATAGTGCGCAGTTTACTGTCCCAGCCAAGTTTCTTTCTAATGGTGATGCTACAATCAATTCTTGAGCTAACCAGATTTTATCTTGTCCACTTCCTCATTATAATTACTAAAAGCTTTATGGGACACCACTTTGTGACTGTATGGTGGTTCTGTTTACCACCAATATTTTACCCAGTAGTTTAACAGATACTGATAATCTTTGCCTGAACCAATTTTTCACCAGAAATTGAAAAATGTGATTCCCAGTTCTATCATTTTTTATTAGCTATTAGTGTATAAAGTGAAATTTTCTCCTCTGTTTCTTTCTTCAAATAATCTAATATTTTTTACAAAGCATTGTATGTATTATAACTCTTGACTATTATTATCTATTTTAGATGTTGAAATTGTCCCAAATGTGGCCTGTGGGAACTATTCAAGCCAACTTCTGTGTTATTCTGATGTGATTCTGTGCTACCTAAGCACCTGCTGTCACAAAGTGAACTATATGGTTCCCCTTAGTGTCTCTGCTCATGATCTGGACCTGGTCATTTCTCCAAAGAACTGTTTTATTTGTTTGTTTATAGTGCAAGTAGTTTTTAGAATCCAGTGTGTGAGTGCTGCAGGTATCATTGGTTGCAGTAGAAAGAGCCAGGGAGTATAATTTTTCAAAAGATGAATTCATAGTCAAATTATCTATTCCAATTTCACATAATTGGCATAAGATTTTTCCTTGTATTCTTTAATTTTGTATGTCTATGTTTTTCTCTAAGTAAACATCTTAGTCCTGATAACTATTGATGGATTAATTGATTGATTGCAGAAGCATTAGTTTACAACACCATATACATGTAAGTTTTAGGATTACATTTTTCCCACCTTAGCAACTGCAGATATCTTACCACATCCACTACCAAATAACCATTTACCACCAACCAGTCTCTACCCATTCCCTCCTCCTTCCTTCCCTCTGATAACCCCCATTCTGTTGTCAGAATCTAAGGTTTTTTATTTTGTTCATTTGTTTTTATTTCTTTCTATTCTGCAAATGAGTGAAATCATACAACGTTTGCTTTCTCCTTCTAATTATTTCACTTAGTATAATCCCATCAAGGTCTGACTATTTGTTGAATATGGCAAGATTTCATCTGTTTTATGGCTGAGTAATACTCCATGGTTAATATATACCACATATTAATTCAATTATATGTCTTGGGGCACTCAGGTTGTTTTGATATCTTGGCTATTGTGAATAGTACTGCAATGAACATAGGGGTGTGTATATATATTTTATTCTACTCTCTATGTAAAAATGTTCTGCTTCAATGACTAACTCTTTTATGTTTCTCAATAAGTTCTTCATGGAGAGCTTGTCCTCCTGTGTCTGATTTATTTATTTAGTATAATGTCCTCTAGGTTCATTCATATTGTAACAAATGGAAGAATTTTTCCTTTTAAATGGTGATTAATATGTCACTCTATGTAAAAAAAAATGCATTTTCTTTATCCATTTATCAATCAATGGTTTCTTTGGTTTCTTGACTATTATGAATCATGTTGCAGTGAACATGGAGATCTCTTGCAGATCCCGATTTAACTTTGTTTGGATGTATATCCAGAAGCAGGATTGCTGGAATATATGGTATTAGTTCTACTTTTAATTGATGAAAAATCATGGTTCATGGGAATAATGATTCCAGAGGCTGCACCAATTTATATTCCTAACAATTATAGGCAAGAGTTTGCTTTTCTCCTCATCTTCGCTGCTAAATATTATCTCTTGTTTTTGCATTTTTTTTTTTATAAGGGACATTCATATTGGTTAAAAGCCATTGTGATCTGATCGGCATTTCCTACTTAGTGCTGCTGAGTACTTTTTTCATACACCTGTTACACTTTGTATGTCTTCTTTGGAAAAATGTCTATCCAGGTTCTTTGACCATATTTTAATTATTTTTATTTATTTTTGTTGTTGATTGGTTGGCTTTGCTTTTTGCTGTCAAGTTTCAGGAGTTCCTTTTATATATTGAATAAATATTGAATATACATATACATATATCAAATTTGCAAATATTTCACCCCCTTATGTAAGATGTCTCTTCACTTTGTTGACTTTCTTTTCTGGTATAGAATCCTCTTAGTTTGATATAGTCCTATTTGTTTTGATTTTGTTGCTTGTATTGTCTGTGTTGGAGTTCTCTCAACTTCTTGAAGATGGTTATTTGAATTCTTTGGCAATTCAGAGGTCTCCATTTCATACTGGAGCTTCATTTTGCTCCCCTGATGGTGCCCTGCATCCCTGCTGCCTCATGCTCCTTGTGCTCTTGCATTGGTACATTTCTAGAAGTTGTAATCTCTTTAACTCTTTAGGGGATGATTTCTGACTTGACCAGTCAGTGCAATGAGATTCTAGGGTCCCCTAAAACTTTTCTATGGAGGTGCCCACTCTTCTCCTTACATACCCCCTGGGGAGAAAGTTTTGGGATTGTGTCTTCTGTAATCCCAGAGCTATGTTGAGTGTTTAGGGCCACTGGTTCCTGTTCCCTGGGGTCATGCCTTGTGATTCTGGGGCACTGGGTAGAGCCATGCCAGGTGCTGAGTTTCCTATCCCTTCTTGCTAGGGCAGTGCACCAAGTATGCCTTCTCCCCATCACACACAGCCAAGATCCACGCTAACTCCTGAGATCTGCATGTCATCTGCAGGGTCTGCATGTACCATCTTTGGGGGCCTATGGTATGCCAAGTGTGGAGGTGCAAGCAGGCTGGCTGGTGGGATCTGTGGTCAGGCCATCTGGTGGGGTCCATGGGTGGACAGGCTTCTGGGAGGTAGGATTTGTAGGTGGGCCAGCTGACTGATGGAATCCATGGATAGACCCACTGGCAGGGTCCACAGAAGGATTGTCTAGGCTATTGGGGTGGTTCTTGAGATCCCTGTGGCACTTATATGAGCCTCATCCTTTTTCTTTATTCTTAGCTGTCCCCACTTTGCCCCCACCATATGATCTAGTCATGCCAATTCCCTTAGCATTCTGGGAGAGAAATAATTGGGCTTCTTAGGCAAAAGGCTGGGGAAGCTTCACACTCGCTTCTCTTTACCTTGCAGGAGAAATCACGGGCTGAGGAACCTCTTGTGATGTTGAGCAGGCTGACTTGGGGAACAGGTGATGCAAGTAAGTGAAAATGTTTAATTTACCCTTTTCAATGTGACTTCTCTCAAATCTTATATTCCACTGTGATGTTGGAACCTCTTAAATGGAGTCTGGAGTGCTCATAAAAGTGTGTTTATCCATGTATGGTTGTTATATGAGTGTTTCTGTGAAGGGACAAGATCTGGGACTTCTTATTCCACCATCTCCCAGATAGATGATTTCAAAATTCATGTAAAAAAGACAGGTGAGATAAACTAGCTTATAATGATGAAAAGAAAGACAGAAGGGTGGGAATCTCATTCCCCACTTTAAAGACATATTATAAAACTATGGTAATCTGAGCTTCCCTGGTGGTGCAGGCAGTTGGGCACTGTGCTGTGAAGCTGTCTGCAGCCTCTGCAGCGTGGGCTTGATCCTGGCTGGCTGGGTAGATACCCACATCATGCAGCAAACTTCTCCTGCCTTGCCCTCTTTTCCCCTCAGCAGCAGTATATTTCAGTAGATCTGCCCATTCTGGTTCCCACTCTGTCTCTGGTGAATCCTCTCACCCTCCTGCTCATCTGGCCTGTGCCCTGGTTCTTGTGTGCTTGAATAAATAAATCTTAAAAAAAAAAAAACTACGGTAATCAAATATAAGGGTAAACACATAAACAAGTGAAATGGAATAAAGACTCTAGGAATAAACCCACACAAATATGGCTAATTAATTTTTAACAAAGATGCAAAAGCAATTTAATGTGGGGAAAGAGTAGTCTTTTCAACCAATTGCACTAGGGGAATTAATCAAGCATACACAAAAAAAAAAAAAAAGAAAGAAAAATCTTCACCTAAGCTTACTGCTTTTGAAAAAAAACCTAATTAGAAATGAATCATAGCTATAAATGTAAAATATACAAAGCCATAAATTCAAGATAAAAAATTGTGATCAGTGGTTAGGCAGAATTCTTTTAAGAGCTCACCAGTAGCAAGACTCATGGTAGAAAAATTGATAAATTGAACTTCATCAAAATTTTAAACTTTGGATCTGTGAAAGACAGTGAGGAGAATGAAGAAATAAATAGGTTAAAGACTGAAAACTATTTGCAAATCAAATATTTCATGAAGGACTTTTGTTGTTTGGTCAATTTCATTAACTTGTTTATACTTATACTTCCCCCAAGCTTGAGTTTGGTCTTTTCCAATACTTTTGATAAGGAAGTTTTTATTCCCATCAATGTGCCCAATGAAAACACTTCACTGTCACCTTAGTGATGGCTTCTCCTGCTGTTTACAAGGCACTAAGCCCTCTCTCTATTAAGCACTCCAGGCCCTCTAAGAGGAGGTTTACCTCCCTCCAGTGCTTGCCAGGGAGATGGAGTAAATGCATATGTGGTTCTAATGCCTTTTCCTTAAAAATTAACTTCTTGATTTCCATCTGAAATGTACTCCTCTATGGAACAGAAATCATCAAATTGCAATGGCATATTCTTCTTCAAATCCATAGCATTCTTGTACCATATTTCTCAGTTTTATGTCTAGCATGATGAAACGCTAAGTGTAAGCACTAAATGTTCTCATTCTAAGCACACAGGCAATGGAGCTTGGAGTGGGTTCTCTGGTATCCTCATCGTGACCTTCAAATGTCTCCCACACATTCGGGGATCTCTACTATAGCTGGGAACAGAACCCCAGTGAGCAAACATCATTCTAGGTTGCATATCTCATTTCTGTGTCTCTCTTGGATTAATCTGTACACTCCAACTATTTAATGGATATATATAATCCTCACAAGGAAGAGTGAGGATGTATAAGGGATAGAGCAGCTGGAGCAAACTCATGAGGGAACGTCAGCTTCAATTTAAAAGAAACCCTCTGTACCTTTTCTTTCCATCCTCTTCCTTCCTTTTCTTTATCTTTCTTGCTTTCCTTCCCTTGCCCCCTCTGTCCTCTCTCTTTATCAATGTGTTAAAAATGAGTGATACCCCAAGCTAAACCATTTTTGAAATTGTTCATGTTTTTTACCAACGGGACAAGTTTCAGGATTCCTATTTTCACTACGATGAAGATTTAAGACAATTAATCCTGGGACATATACTTGCTCTTTGGGGCTTTAGTGAATGATTAGAAAATATGGGGAGAAAAAAACCTCTGCTTCCTAAAGGTAGGCACTTTTGAAATCTCCAATGAAGATCTTATCTAGGACATTTTTTCCCAAATTGAGGATTAGTATCGCTTTATAAAATGCCAAGGACACAAGGTAACCCTGGCTAGAGCCCTGGTGACTGCAGAGCAGCTATGTCCATGCTTTAGAAAGTACAGAAAGTCTTTTTGCTCGATTTAATAGCTGTGACCATAATCTTGACATGCAATGTGCTCCATACCCAGAGAAACTTTTAGAAGCAGGGCTCTGAAAGAGGGTGAACCACATTTTCTCTGCTGAACAATTGCCATGCTGGGTCCATGCTCATGAGAGCAGGGCCCTCTTTTCTTATCTTAAGGCTCGAGGCTCCAATGGCCTCTAAAACCATTTGTTTGAAAGTTTTATTTTCTATGGACTATTAAGCCATGTTGTAATCATAAAGGAACAACAAACATAATTATTGTCAAGTTTATTCCTCCTCCTGATTCTTATTGTTGAACGGAGATTTTAGAAAAATTGTGATCGTCACCCACTATTGTGTGGATATTACCTTTGTTTCTTCTCTTAAAATGAAAATTCATTCTTCTTGCAAAAATGTTGCATGCTGTTGTAAAAGTGTACACAATGTAAAAAAATACAAAGAAAAAGTAAAAAAGTCATGTAGGATGATACCATCTAGAGAAAATGATTTTCAGTGTTTTCATGAACAGCACGTTGCATTTAAAAGCCATCTTGCAGCGCCATCCATGTTGCTGCAAACCGCATGTGTTTATCTTTTTTGAATGCTGAGTCATATTCCATGGTGTATATGTACCACATCTTCTTGAGCTGGAAGGGATCATGCTCAGCGAAATAAGCCAGAAAGAAAAAGAAAAATACCGATGGTCTCACTCATAGCAGGAATCTAGAAAACTTAAATAAGGGACCAGGTAAAAGAATAACTATAAGAAAGAAAATCTCAAAATCAACAAACAACTATGAACCAGAGACACTCTATGGGGGTGGGGAGCGGGGAAAGGAGGGATAGGGGTCAAAATAAGGGGGCTGTAATTGTATGGGGAACATAAAAATAGAATTTAAATTAAAAAAAATAATAAAAGCCATCTTGGGTTAGGTGAGGTTGGATTTTGGTGTGTGGGCATGCATAAGGCCGAAGACAGAGGCAAAATTTACCATTTATATTTACTCAGTGAAGATGCAGCAAGGAAAACATATGGTCAAAGGAGAGGGGGTAGAACTTGAGGGTGTGTGTATCTCTGTGTGTGTGTGTGTGTGTGTGTGTGTGTGTATAGAAAGGAGGGAGTGTGGGAAAGTGCCGGAAATGGACAAAGGTAGGGAAATTCATATAACAAATACAGATGAAACCAATGTGTAAAGAGAGGACATTTTAGAGACCTTTTCAAGGTCTAATGTAAGCAATAACCTTTATAGAGCTAACCCATGTCTGCTCAACAATTTGCACGTTTTTGGATTGAACATCCCAGTTAATTTTTAAAAATTTATTAAAACCACTAATTAAATTCAATTGAATATTTCCTGGTGGGCATATGTGTGCACACGCGCACACACACATGTGGAGGTATGTTTCCTATGACTGAACAATCAACAGCAATGCAGATATGTTGTTTGGGTCTTAATTAGAAAAATAAAAAGAGGTCACATGGTCTGTTAGCTTCTGCCTGGAGAGCAGAAGTCAGACACCCTTCACTCCCAGCCAAGTCTCAGGCATATCTATTCTTGGTTTATCCTTGACTCCAGGGAGAGCCCACAACTCCTTTACAACAGCCCAGACCTGAGTTCAAAAGAGTTGGCCCATGATATTCTTTGAAATCCATACAGCCAAGAGGCAGGAAACGGAACATCCTCTTGGAATACGAAATAGCTCTGTTTAGGTTTTGTTTTTTTCTTTCCTTCCCCTAGGAGGCCCTGCCTGCTAAGTCACAAGGAGCATAATAAACACATCTTAGATTTAATCAATTTCAGAATCTCTGGTCTGTTTGCTGACTAGTTGGGGTGTATTGAATTTCCTCAGCAGGTTGGGAGGGAAACAGTGGCTTAGAGCCCGGGATGGATCTTGACTCCTTGCATGAATGTTTCATCCCTCGTTTGTGACAAATCCGGTAAAGATTAGTTTTATAGCCCTGCTGAATGGCTCCTTGCCTGCTAGCTGCCCCCAGACAATAGAGTTTTATCACACCAAATCACCATAATAAGAATCATTGCCAATGTTTCCTCTGGATAAATGGTTGCGTTTTGACTGAGCTTGCCTTTCAGGGTAAATGGTTAAAGACCTGTGTGTCTCCTGTCATTAACAAGTTAGCAGATAAATTGTTCTATTTCGTAATTTTCTTTGCTGATATAGACAGTTAGAAATTTACATAAATGAAGGAGACAATTTTCATTTGGACCCCCCAAATGATGCTTTGTGTTATTGATGCTTGCCAGATAAAGTAGAATAAATCCTCTTTGTTTGCTTGGAAAGCAGTGAGATTTGTTTATGAGGCACCTCCAGCCTCAGTATTCTTTCCTGGTTACTGGTGCTGACATCTCACTCACTAATTCATGAGCAAGCTGACCTGGGGGGTTGACTTTGGAGGACTGTATGCTCTGTCTGACAAAGCAAAACCAGCTTTCAGCTGACCATGTATGGTTCTCCTCAAAATCCCCTATAGAATAATGACGAGATTTGAGTTAGGAAAAACAGAATCACTGACTGCCAGGGGAGAAAGCACTGTAAAGAAGGTCCAGATACCAGTCTTCTAAGAGATGTGGGACCTCCCACTACCCTTTCCATGACTTCTTCGGGTTGGGGTGGCAGTTTCCACAAAGGACCTGTTAACAACAACAGTTGCTCAGGAGAGAGAAAACCTAAATGACTTGTCCCTCCACTTAAGAACTTAGCAAGAGCTCCGTTAGCTGGGGAATTGCCAATGACACCTCAGCCAAAAAGATAGCAAGGCACCACTCTAATTTTTGTTAAAGTTGCATACATCCCAAACACTGAGACTAAAGCCGAGAGAATGAACTGCACCCTCGAAATCAGGCCCTTGCAGGGGGCTTCCCTTTGCCTGTCTGGGGACCTTCCTCCATTGCTGCAGAGTTTTCTTATTTTTAGCCAAGCCCCCTTAGGCTCCCTGATGTGTTTTCTGATTTCTCTGGAAATCAGGTCTTCCCATAATTTGAGCTCAGTTCTCTTTTTGGTGAAGGTCTTTTGGGAGAACCTTAGCACCTCGCCAGCCTAGCGTCTGGACCCCACTGACCTTGTGCCAACTTTAATGATCTCCATGATGACCTAGTCCCTGGCAGAATGGAGAACAACGAGATGGGGCAACCACCTTTTTAAAGTGTTCGAGTAACCAGGGAGTTCTGTGGTTTGTGAGCTGGGTGTGCCTGTCTCTCTAGCCAAGTGTCCTTGACAGACAGATGGTGGATAGAGCTGGAGGAGGCAAGTACCTGAGCAGCCAGGAAGTGCCATGCAGGGAGTCAGAAGACAGATTTTAGTGCCAAACGTCCTTGGCTGTTCAAGGCCAGGAAGTCCGTATCATGCTGGAAAGCATGTCACTGAAGTCTGTTCTGAAGTAGGTAGGAACTCAAGGTTGCTGTAGCCAGAGAACTGTGGGATCCACCTCAGCCATCCCTGGCACTCCTAGAACGAGTGACTAGGTTGGTTTATGAGATGCCATTGACTTAGAGTGTATTGATGAGAGACCAAGAAAAGATGATCTGAAGTCAGCCTTGTACTAACTGATGTTGCTTAACTTTCCTGGAGGGACGTGGATTTTTATTTCTTGGGGTTTTGATATTCCTTGTTTCTAATTGAGGCTGGAAGTTTTCATGCTGAGAGGAAAGGTCATTTGTTTGGGTGGTTATTGTTATTAATTTACTGTTGAGAGCTAATGACTCACATTGGCAGTCTCCAGAGGTTTGCCTAATTCAACTGACGGTCTGAACTTAGAAGTACCCCCTGAGGACCGTGGCAGGAGACATCAAGGAGCAAAGAATGCAGTCACTTCTCTATGCCTGACCTTTCATTGTGATTTTTTTTGTGTGTTTTGTGAAGGAGAGAATACAAAAAAAGGTGGGTAACTTTGGGTAACTTAAAAAAGCATGCATTTATTTCTACTGGCTCTGAAAAGTCCAAGATCAAGGCATCAGAAGAGTCAGGATGTAGTGAGGGTCTTCTTTCTGGTTTGCAGATGGCTGCCTTCTTGTTGTGTCCTCACAGTATGGAGAGCAAGAGAAATCTGGTTTTCCTTCTCTACCTACAGGGCACTAATCCCATCTTGGGAGCTCCATCCTTCTGACCTCACCAAAACCTAGTTACTCCCAATCCCCCCTCCCCCCACCCCTGGTGTCATCAGGCTGAGGATTAGTGCTTCCAAATATGAACATTCAGCCCATGGCAAGGAGTCAAGAGAGATTGACTTTTAAAGGCATGAAGGAAGGTGGCAGGGACTAGCTTTTGAATGGTGTATGTTATGGTGTTTTTGAGAACACCTCATTTTAGAGTTGACCTAATTAAAGAATCAATTTTATTTCTCATCTATTAAATAAGATAAATGTCCTTATGTTGATGATCTATTTTTATAATAATGGCATAGAACAAATCACACCAAGACTCAGTGGAGAAAACAATTGTCTTCTATTGATTATATGTGTGTGGGAATCAGCTATAGCAATATAAGTCCATAGGTTAGCAATTTAGGCTACACGTGGACTGTTCTTCTGGTCTCAGCCACCTAGGATGGCCTCAATGAGGATGACTGGGGTGGCTGAGGCTTCCCTTTATATGTCTTTCACATCCCCCCAGCAGCTGGCTCAGGTATGTCCACATAGCAGCGGTGAAAGTGAATTATGTGCAACTGCTTCTGCAAATTTCTGCTGTGTTATTTGCTCCCATCTCATTGCTCAGAGAAAGTGACATGGTCACACTATGTCAGTCTCTGAGGACACTCCCAAGGTCATGATACAGGCTGATAATGCAGTCATTCTTCCACTCCATAGGACAAGCCAACTTGATCAATAATGATGTTTTTCTACTCCTTTCTTTCAAGGCTTGGATTTTGCTTCTTTCTTCCCCAAAAAGCAACTGTTGGTTATGTCCCTATCTGACACAGCTAACAGAATGACATAGTAGTTCTATTCCACGACATAGTCCTGAGCAATGAGGATATAGTTGGAAGAAAGAAAGGAACAGCTTTGAATATTAGAGATTTGATATCACTGGAGGTTTATAAATTCTGTATCAAGAATTTATCTATTCAGGGCCTCTCCTGGTGGCGCAGTGGTTGAGCGCTGGGCTGCAAAGCTGCCCGCAGCCTCTCCAGCACCGGTTCAATCCCCAGCCGCTGGCGAGGTCCCACATGGTGTGACAGACCTCTCCTGCCATGCCCGCTGCTCCCCTCAGCAGTGTATTTCATCAGTCTGCCTGTTCTGTTCCCCGCTCTGGCTCTGGTTAATCCTCTCACCCTCCCGCACTTCTGACTGTATCCAGTGCTTGTATAAATAAATAAATAAATCTTTATAAAAAAGAATTATCTATTCAATTCCTTCTTCCTTTATGAAATTAGAAGCCTAAAAGATAAAGCATTCTATAACTAAGTCTATAGTCAAGTTGTCAATGGAACATGGACTCAAGTCTGTGACTCCCAGCTCTGATTCTTTTTCTAATGATGATATTTAGAGATAGTGAGTATCTTCTCCTCTTCAAAAATATTCAAGCAAAAGGACGTAACTGTTGCCTCCAGGAAGGATTGAAGTAGATGGTTCCTGAGGTCCTTTCTAATATAGCAATTCAGATACTGAATCTTAACACCTCAATTTACAGATGAAACAACCAAGAGAAGTTTAAACAAAAAACTTCCCATCCCTGCTGGACTTGGAGCGAGGATGTAAAACAGGGTCTTTTGCCCCTGCCTGGTGTCCTCCCCTGCATTTCTGTTTCACTTAGATGAGAACATGCTGTGATGGATGTTTCTTACCCACTCATGTGGCTTCGCATGAAGTGCTGTGGAGCAGGAAGGTCCCATGCGCCTTCTTTGTATTTGCTGACTGCATTTAAGTTGTTCCTGAGCCAGGACCCATATTTTAAAATTTGCTGTAAAGTTGCTCAGAAGCACTGAACCCTAGTTATTTGGGTCATTTAAAGCCATTGATTTTTTTTCTTTATGCTTTTTTCTTGTGCTTTCTCAATTCCTTTGGAAGAATCTGAAAGTCCAAAGAGGAAAGTAATTTCTGAAAGGATTAAAAATCTTTAATTCCTACCTCAAATGATGACTTTCTCACCCATAATGATCCTCTTCCTAGTCTTTCATTCTTTCAACAACAAAATTGTTCCAACAAACATTCTTAATCATTAAGGAGTGTAAGTTTGTACCTCTGTACAAAGGTACAAAGGTTTGGAGACACAACACTAAAATACCCCTAGTTACCTTATAATTGCTTTGCACCTTTTATCTAAAAAATGGGAATTTCGATATACTGGTTACCAAAGCGGGAAGAGAGGGTAAGAAGTGACTGGATGTTGGCATTGAAGCTTTGGTAGAGAAAGGGTGAAGCATATGCACACAGGAAGGTGTGAAATTGAAATTTCAAATTTATATATTTGCATAAATTAGTGGCAAATCAATAAAAAAAGGAATTTCATATTCTACTCCCCAACCTATGCTTTTTTTTTTTAGTATAATTTTGAATGTTTCAAATGATATAACATGAATTAAGATGGATTCTGCAGGAGGGGCTGCCATGTTTATAACATCTGCTCCAGCTGCACTTCCACCTGTGCTTTTGACTTTGTAATTAATATTCTTGATTTAAAAATATGGTTTTAAACATCAGGTAGATCTGGAGTGTTAATTTTCCCAGTTGGTCCCTAAAAACCATACAATCATTAAAAGATATATGTAACAACTATTGATAGTTAATCTCTCCCAAAGATATTAAAAGTATGTCTCATTAAGGAATAACATCTTCCCCAATATTTTATAGAGAATATCTTACAATATTAAGTGATAAAATGTATTGAGTGTTTATTCATAATATCATTTCACCCTCAATACCCTATAAAATAAGAAGAGTATCTTCAGCTCCATTTTCAAATGAAGAATTGGAAGTTCAAAGGTGAGGTCACCTTCCCAAGCTCACATAGCAAATAAACCATGGGGGAGTATTGAGATGAAACCCAGGCAGCTTAACTCAGAACCATCAAACTTTCTGGCTCCTCTCTGGGTTTCTTCCAGTTCTGTACAAATGAGTACTACTGCAGTTGATAAGCCTTTCTCTCCAGAGTCACTGTGCTACAAGCAAATCCTGTGAGTTGTACACCAAAAAACAGTGGTTTCTTGTCTGTCCCTCCAAGAATAGAACAAATCACTCCTTGGCCATTTTCAGTTATCTCCTGTCTTTTTGAGAAAAAAGAAGACATGAATCAAAAACAAAGCCCAAATCAAACCCTAACAAAAATGCAGTGACTTGGATACTGCAGGGAACTAAATCTGGATATATTCAAACCAGCACATATGAGGTCATAGAGACACACAGGGGGTGTCACATTAAACACCTGCAGGGAAAAGACTCAGTAATTATGGAAAAGATTTCTGGGGTGAGTCCCCAGCAGCCATGCTCTGCTGTTTCCTTGCTTTAGTGCTGTGCGTCCTTGATCTGCCCACATTCTCATCCACCCAATCTTTCTGTAACCCCTTCAGATGCACAGCCACTTATCCTGACTTGTGTCTTCTGCAGGAATTCTGGTCATCTGGCTATTGGGAGCAGGGTTCGCGCTATTGCTTCCATGTACTTCTCCCTAGAGATGATAACATTTCTGTCTACCTCTATACCATTGAACATGGAGATAATTGGCACCAGGCCACTGGCACCCCAAGAAATGGATCTTTGGCTCTCTCAGATTTGGCTCTCAAAGAGTCACGGAGCTCTGCATCCACCAATCTTGTTTTCTCTTCATTCAGCAATATTTGTTAAATCTCCATCATGTTCCAAACCCTGGGCTAGATTGGAGATAAAATTGTGAGCAGAATAAATATACTCCAAATAGCTGGAGAAAAGGGCTATAGGGTTAAGAAATATGACTACAGATCCATGCAAGCTTAAACTGGGTGAGTGCATTAAAGAATGTGTGTGTGATCCTACTGAGGACATTTAGCAGGTGCACCTGATTGTGCCTGAGCGAGTAAGAAAAGAAAGAAAGATGTAAGCTGAGTGTAGGTAAAGGGAGCATGGGGAACATGCTGAAGCCCATTGAGGGCAGAATACAGAGACCACAAAGAAAGGTGACATAATGTGAGGTGGCAGAATAGGGCAAGATCATCAAGGGTCTTCTAGGGTGTGTATATTTTATCCTAAGAGCACAGGAAGCCATTGAAGTGTTTAAGTAGTGGGGGAGGGTCTGAAAAGCTCATGGAATCAGAATTATGGTCTGAGAAGATTACTCTGACCTCAGAGTGGAAAATGGATTAGAAGGAGGCCAAGAGGAGATTAGAGAAATCAATTAAGAGACTATTAAAGATGTTCAAGCAAATTGGCTTAGACTGGAATATTGACAAAGGGGATAGAGATAAATATATAGATTAGAAAGATATTGGAATATAAATTCAATAGGATTAAGTGATAAATTGATGTGGAGGGCTAAAGAACAACTTGTATTCTCTGATTTGTATAGCAGAATCAATTCCTTATGCCTTTCAGTGACATAGGGAGTATAACAAATGAGCCAGGTTTAGGGAGGAAAATCATACTCATTTTCAGACCTCGTTTGAATTTGGAACATCTTTGAATTCAAAATGAAGGTGTTAAAAAGACAGTCAGATATACAGGTCTCCAGCTTAGAAGAGAACTGAATCAGGAATGTAAAACTGAGAGTCATTGAAGTCGAGAAGACAGTTAAAACTATAAAAAATGCGATTACTTAGGGAAAGAATATAGCGAGAGAAGAGGGTCTAGAATTGAGCTTTAAGGAACTCAAATATTTAATGGCCATAAAGATGGTAAGATTTGCAAAGGAGAAGAAAATCAAAAGGACAGGAAGTCAGAGGAAGTTTCAGAGACTAGGATATTGTGGAAAAAAGAGGAAGAGCTGCTTTAAGAAGGGAGAAGTAGGCCACTGAAGAACTCTGTTAAGTGGGCAGGTGAAATGGCATCTCAGGCTCTTCAGGCTTCTGTAATAAAATATCACAGACTCGATGGCTTATACCCAGCAACAGGAACTTACTGTTCACACTTCTGGAGGTGGGGAAGTCCAAGTTCAAGGTGCTGGCACATTCAGTGTCTGGCGAGAGACAGCTTTCTAGGCCTCCCAAATATCACACCTCCTATTACACCGTGGGGTTAGGATTTTAACACATGAAATTTGGGAGGTGGAGAACACCGACATTTAGACCTTAGAAAATGAGTGCTGGAAACATGCCCACTGAATTTAGCAACTTGAGTTTCATTGGTGACTTCATCAAGAATTGTTTTGTGGACGAAAACAGTCCATGCTAGACTAGAATGGACTGAGGACTGGGTGAGAGATAAAATGAAATCAAATAAAAATAAAATTTATACAGCAAGTATAGGTATTTTTTTAGAGGTTTGGATGTGAAGGGTATATAGAAACAGAGTAATAGCTAGAATTTTGTGGCATTTCCAGCCTTGACGCTCGCCATTCTCACTTCTCAAATGGACATTTCCTCCTCTTTTTTCAGAATAGTCTCTCTGTCTCTCTCGCTCTCTCTGTCTATCTCTTTCTCCCCCCTTCTGGTGCTCTGTCTTCCTGGTCACAGCTGCAGCTGACTGCCCATCATGCTCTGACCTTCACTCATGGGCCCTCTCCTCGGGCCTGGCGAGGAGCCCCTTCCTGCCTTTCCCTGACAGTAGGGTTATGCTTAGCCTGACACCCCTTGAGAACAATACACGAGAGATGTCTGGCTTGGAATTTGATAAAAACAAAAAATGAGTGGTTTCTGCCTTGAGTGGAGGGAGAGATTGCTTCCAAATTATTGGTGTTCCTCTAACCAGGTGAATTCAACCACTGGCTCCATTGCACAGCTGAAAATGTTGACCTTCATGGCTTTGACGATAATGGCAGAGAGCATTTATTGAGCTATTAATATGTGTCCAAACATTGTTTCACATAGATCTTCTCTTTGAATCTTCACAACTACAAGCAAATACCATCCATCCTGAAGGACAGTGAGGCAGAGATGCTAAGCAATTTTGCCTAAGTAGCAAGTGATGGAGTACCTGCGTCCATTTAGTCAAGCTCTGGATCTTGTGGCCACCACCTCGTTCTACCACCTCTCAAATCTCCTCTTTGAAAAACTTCAGGACTAGGGACTTGGGAGCTTGAAACGGCTGTTTTCCTGTATCTCATCACAAAAGAAATCAAACCCCTAGAGATTTTTGATACTTCTTGTTCTCAACTAGATTGAGGGAACCAAGTTTCATGAAAATGGACTATATTAGGATCAGAACTGGATTCAGTCTGACTGCCCCTGTGAACTGTGTGGCCCCAGAGACAAAATTTACCTTTCTGAACTTCATTTCCATTAATTGCTACAGGTTAAATCGGAAATAATGTGCACTGAATGCAGAATGAATGACATTTTCATATTCGTTATCTCATTAGGTCAACTCTACCCTAAATCCCATGTAAGGTATTTATTATTATTCCCATTTTAGAGTTCAGAAAATGATTTCTGTTGAGGTGAGTGCCTGATACATTTCTCTGGACATTCCCCACACCTGTGTGTGGGTTGGTTCCTCATTTCTACCTGCAGCATCCACCACACCAGTCCCTTCCCATATCTAAGAAATTATCTATTTTCCAAGCTCTCACTCCAGCCAGCCACCTCCTTCATCACTATAGTCAACAGGTAATATCTGAGCACCTGCTCTGCCAAGTCCCTCTCTCTCTGGGGGTGATAGAATTCTCTCCACATGCTTTTAAGTTGTGTGATGAGCTGCTACCAACTTCTTGGCAGAGCTTAGTCTTTTCAGGGAACTGAGTCCCTCCTACTAATTCCACTCCATGTTGGTGTAACCTATGTCTATTTGCAAGTCTGCTGGGACTTCCACAGAAGGGAAGGGAGGGGGGTGTGACAGTGGACATGTGTCAGGGGAGGATCATTAGCACAGGGTAATGTTCTCTGCACAGGAACGCCCACACACTGCACAATGGACCCCGGGACCTCAGTGCTTGCTCAGGGCATCCAGCTGGTCTGAGCCTCCACTCTGTGGGCAGAATGAATGTGATGATTATGGTTATAAGAGGCTAATAGCAAAAGTGGTCATTAAAAAATCAATTCCAAGCAAGTGTGGTTTTCAAATAGTGAGAAAACAGGGGGATGTTTTATTGCATGACATTATTTGAACCTGGAAGTAAAATTATGAAAACCACAGGGGACCATCTCCCCCAGAATAGTCTGTTTTCTCCAGATACCTACATGTTATGGTTTTCCTTCCTGAGGTCTTAAATAGAATTCTCCTTCTTCTGGTGGGGGTGAGTCCACTGGACAGAGCTTTCTCTGGAGCTAGGACACCTGCGTGTGTTGCTCCTCCACGTGGCTGCTGTTGACATTGCTCAGTCTCTCACATGCCTCTACACTGATCAATCAGCCACTGATGCTGCCTCCGAGTCTTTCCTGACACCCTTCAAAACCAACTGCAAGAAGAAATGTTTTTTGTCCTTTCTCAGGTTTTTAATTCCATCTGACAGTATTTATCAGCCAAAAACCCTGAGGCAATTTTCAAGATTTCTCAGTAAGATTAGAATATGTGCCTAGTTTCTCTATTCTTGTGTGATAATGTCTATATTATTATGTTCATAGCCATGACTTGCTTTGGAAAAAATTTGACTTTAGCAGGGCTTTCTAGTTAATGGCTAAGTATGTTAAAGTTTGTGAACTTGTCAAGACTTTAAAGTTCATGCAAACTTAACTCAAAACAAATTTATGAGAAAATAATCTAAAAACAAGTGATGGGGTCAAGTGTTGATATTCTTTTTCTACTCTAAGGCAACTTTTCTGGAAATTTACTGATTAGTAGGAATCACAGTCAATTAGGGACACTATCACATTAAAGAGCAACTGGGGAGCAAAATGTTGCTACTTTGCTTGAGTTTTATCATTCAAAAAGTCTTCCAGCCAAGAGGTGGCGTTGCCGTCTATCTCCAGTAGAGGTATATGGCTCGCCTGCTGGTTGCTTTCTGTTTTTCACTTTAGTATACACTTAATTTGGTAGCTTCTTTCCCATACCGTCTCCTTTCCTCTCTTCTCGATGCTTCTGCTTTCTTCCTTTTATTATAAAAATGTTTTACTTTAATCGTGTACTGCGAAAGTGTTAAAAGACTAATTATTTGAATCTGATAAAAATATTCATGTGTGTATGTGCAAATGCGCATATGTACTTGTATTTGATGTAGCTTTTCTGCTATTTTTCCACCACTATTTCACAATTCTATCTTTTATTGATAGCACATAAAAGGTTTTACATACTAACCAGGCTACAGCTTGGAATTCTGCACTGAGTTTAGTGTAATTCCTTTTGACAAATACTGTTCTTGTTTATTAGAACAAGCTTTCTGCTCTGCTCTCTTGGTTAGAGATATATGGTAGGTTCCTCTGCTCCTTTCACTGCACCTCATTTTTCTGACCTATTTTTCCTTCCTTTTAGTCTTTTCCCTTAGGTCTGTGGACACAGACCTATACTCTTTCTCAATTGTATTGAGAAATAATTGACATCCATCACTGTATAGTTATGCTTGAGGAATATAGCATAATGACTTGACTTAGATGTATTATGAAATGACCACTGTAGTATGTTCAAACAATATCCTTCTTTTCAGATAGCAAAATAAGAAGAAAAGAATAAAATTGAAAATTTCTCCCTTGTGCTGAGAACCCTTAGGATTTAATCTCAACAACTTTCCTACATGCCATACAGTATTGTTAGCTCTATGCCTATGTTCACCTTTAGCACGCAACTCAGGAGTCATTCTGTGATGATGGTCACAAGCCACTAGACAGCAGATCTCAGTGACCAAGCACTTTTCAGGAACTGGTCACATTAAGAATGATAATATTCTCCAGGTAATATTGTCAAGTCCAGAGTCAAGGAGTGAAGAGATATACTCTTTTCAAGGGTGAAACTGCAGAATCTTGTTACAAAGGGGCTACAAAGGGAAACATACAGAAATTACAGCAGTGGGAGGAATTGATGACTATTCTGTAATTTAGAATACATAGTACTATCAAATGGTAGTAACTCAATAAATATTTATTGAATGAATGAATAGCACATGAAAATTGAACTATGCAAATCTATTATTTAAAATCTCAGGTCTCGCGTGACTTGTAATTTCTGATATTAAGTACCATGTTTATCAGGTCATGGTTTCTACCCTTAAAAAGCTGATGATCTAAAGTAGTCTAATGTTCTGCTAGAGGTTAATAACAACAGAGCTTGTCCTCTGGATGTTGCTTGTGAGAGCTTCTGGACTCACAGATACACTTAAATGAGAAAGCTAAACATGAACAACAAGGGACTCATCACCAAAGGCACAAACCTACCAATCTAGGAAATGATGACAGTATAGTCAAACGTCAGTTACCAATGCATCAGATTTTTGCAATCAGCCATCATTTGTATGTGTGCCCTTAAAGCCATCTGCTTGTGTATATACAGAGTAGATTCAAATGCAAGGGATGCTCACTATGTTGCAACACACCTACCATACAAGTCTTAGCACTTTTTATGGGTGATGACTCATGGTGGGACAGGTTTTTAAACATATGCATGTGCCACAGTATCCCCCTACAAAGATTTAGATAAATGGAGTAGGAATAGGGAAAACACTTACACTACTTGGCATTTCAAAATTCTTGCCATTATCCCATCTAATCGTAGTTGCCTGTCTTATACTGAGACCTTGATCACACCTGCCTTCTCTCCAAATCTTCATATAAATGATCTTTGCAACAGCCACATTTACCTCTCATTTGATTCCACATGTGGACCCTTATTTGGGGGTTTTAGGGATCCCTTTACCCAGTCAGATGGAGAGACGGCAAAAGCTGGTAGCTGGAGAGAAAACTGCCAGCTTTAGTACCAAGGTGTGTGCAGTGGTGGATGTGGTTTCACCCTGTAGCACACAGGCTCACCGATGAGCCCCTAGAACAAGACCCCCCACCCAAAGGCTGCACTACACAACTATAGTCCCCACCTCACAGGGATCCTTCTAAATATTAAGGCCAGGAGGGAACAAACCAGAATTCTGTTTACAAGAAAAAGAAGAGAGAAGCTAAATCAAGAATTCCCTACTGCTTTACCATGAACTGCCTCTTCCCCTTTCAGACAGAGAAGTGAGGACAGGGTTGGGAAACTCAGGGAAAGAGTTCAAGGAAATTCCCCATCCAACCCCTTGAGCTCATCACATATCTTTCAGTTTTTTCATAGAAAGATCCAGGTGTCACATCCTGAGGCGAGATGTTCTCTCAGAATAAATACCAGTGTCACTAAAGTCTCTTCATACCTGGGTGGATTATCATTATTACATCTCAGATTCAGAAAAAAATTTGCTGTCTGGATTTTTGCTTTATAGTTTGTTTGAATCTTCCTCCTCAGGCTGCAGCAGAAAACAAAGACAAGGACTCTGGCTGGCTGGCTAACATAATTTTTGATTGCAGCTACTGAGTACTTTTCAATTGTGTTTTAAACTAAACACTTCATTTCTCTGAAGGCTGATCAATTACTCTAGGGTTTATTGAGAGGCTCCGCTGTATCAAGTGATGTTGCACGTAGAGGTATTTCTAAGCTGGTAGGGATGGCTTGTGTCAAGCTCCCTGATGCTATGTGATTTATTAAGGTGGGGGCAGGGATAGACATGCCGACCCCCATTGCACTCCCTAATGGCTAAGGAGATGATTTCCAACATGTGGTAAGCATTAACATTTTAGAATAAAATGTTATCTTGTTATTTTAAATCTATCTGGAGAAATCTAAATACTTTAGCAATTTGATAGGTACTATTCTCAGTTTAAAGCACACACACACACACACACACACACACACACACGAGAAGTTCTTCAATGGTTGGAAATTTAACATCAGTTCCTTTTCTCCTTGAACTAAAATTTTCATCCTTCTTCCCACGCAGAATTTTATCCTAATGTGATAAATGTATTTTAAGCTTGGAACAATTTCACAGAAAAAAAATTTATGCTTTTCTGCATCAAAATATTGCATATAGATGGATGTATAGGGGCCTCCTTGTTGGCACAAGGGGTTAAGATGCAACCTATGAAGCTATCCCCAGCCACTGCAGCACAAGTTCGATCCCCAGCCAGGGAGCTACCCACATGGTACAGCAGACCTCTCCTGTCTCGCCTTCTGCTCCCCTCAGCAGTGTATTCAGGTCAGTCTGTCTGATGAATTGTCCCCACTCTGTCTCTGGTGAATCTTATCCCCTGCATCTCTGGTCTGTACCCCAGTTCTTATATGCATAAATAAATAAATCTTTAAGAAATAAAGGGATGTATAACTTTTATTGCCTTTGAACATAAAGCTCTAATTATTAACATACTCTGTATGAGAGATAACTAAAACTATTATCTTGCATGCTAATCAAAACAATTATAAATTCTGAAAAAATGACTTTATTAAAAAATAAATGTTTACAATAAATGTATTTCTTTTAAATTTTATTACTTTTTATTGAGATAATGTTGGTATACAACACTGTATGTGATTCAAAGATAGAGGTTCCACCTCTCTGCAGATGTGTGTTAATATGCCACACCCAGATGGTTAGGCTTTTATTTAGATTAGACTTCCTTTTTTATTATTTTTTAAAGATTTATTTTTATTATTTTATGCATACAAGAACTGGGGTACAGGCCAGAGGTGTGGGGATGAGAGGATTCACCAGAGACAGAGTGAGAAGCAGAACAGGTGGATTGACTGAAATACACTGCTGAAGGGAGCAGTGGGTGAGACAGGAGAGGCCTGCTGTGCCATCTGGGCTGCTCCCTGGCTGGGGATCGAACTCCTTCCTGCTGCAGAGGCTGCAGATAGCTTCACAGAGCTGTGCTTAACCCCTTGTGCTACCAGAGAGGCCCTAGACTTTCTACTTTAAACAAATGCCACATATTGCCAGAATGAGTTCAGCATCAGTTCTATTTCTCTTTTTTATTTTTAAAATGTAAACAGGTGACAAACCATATTTAGCATTTGTTATTACAGTGTCACTCAGTTCTTTCAACTTCTGAGTTACATGCTAAAAATCACAATGATTTATGATCATAAGAATTATTAATGATTATTTATCGACATCTCTGAATTGTCCTTCATATTTAAAAAACAAATTGGAAACTACCCATCTCACAAAAGGATTGATTTCTAATTCATTACTCATTCATTTTCTCACCACTGAAGGCAGTCTTTTTAATGTCCTGGAGATTTCTGTCCCCTGGGCCAGTGCTTATTAATGAGAATTAAGATAATGGGAAATAATGAGTTTTTGTTATAAAGTTAGGGGGAGACATAAGAAACAATACCACCATCTCAACCATTTTAACAAGTAATCATCAACCAGAAGATAGTTTTCTGTAAATCCATCCCTGCCTGATGACAACATTGTACTGATATACCTACTTTCTGAAACAAACAAACAATAAAAACTCAGATCTTTGATATTTTCCAAGTTGCATGCTATAAATATCCCCATGAGGCCAATCTGGAGTAATTGAATTGCAGAGTTTGTGAACAATGCACAATCACTCTCATGAGCTGGTGTAAACTGGTCCTTGGACAGGTCTGTTCACGTGGGTAAGTCTTCACCTGCAGTAGTCTGAACATCGCTGCTCTTGATCACTGTAAGGCTCCGTATCAATCTTAGCATTTTTTTTTAGTGAAAAAGCAATTTAAATAAATATTATCTCATCCAACCCTAAATGTGCATTTACAGATGAGGGTAATACAGTGCTTAAAAAATAGGTAATTTTCTCAAGGACATATCGCTAGTTAATAGAAGAGTTGAGCCAAGAAACTAGATTTTTTACTTAACAGCACTGTGTTTAGTACTCAGATTAGTTCCTTCTAGAATTCTAAAATTTCAGAGTTGCAAGGGACCATGTGGAACATTTGGTTCTCTCTCTGTTGCATGCAGAAGTCCCCCCTCCATAACATTCTGTAGAGGTGAGCATCTAGTTTCTGGTAAAATTCCCAGAAATGGTAGCTCTTGCCATCACAGTGTGTTCCTTTCCATTTTTGGACCAGTGTTAATTGCTTTTTCTTTACATTTAACAATTTCCATTACATGTTAATTTCAATAGGCTATTTCTGATCTGCCTACTAAAGCCTCTGTCTTGTGAGACAGACTTGAATTATTAGAGGATTTGAATTATAACTGCTGCTCCCCCATTTTCATCAGTGTTTGAAGCAAGCAGAGTCAGTGTAGCTAGTAGTTTGCCTGGGGTCCATGGGATAGGAAAATCCTTTATCGTCTAAGCAAGTGTCTTTGATATTATTTATAGATCCATTCACTTACCCTTGACTTTGAAGCATCAAACCTGGACTGTTGGAGATTTTAATCTCCTATTTAAGGGTAAAACATACAATCTCCCTTTAAGATCACTGTCTTCCCACACCCAAATTCAGCCCTTCACTTTTCCCAAGAATTTTACATTTCTTTTTCACTCCTATGAAAGAGTAAAGTCAGGGATAGAAGGTGAATGGTTTAAATACATGACAAGTTCATGTGGGGATGCTCTAAAGAGTTCCTGTTTGCAATGGATGTAACATTGACAAGAGTCCAAAGCAAGGTCTTTAACCACAGAAACTTAAATTCTTCTGATATTTTTGCTGGTTTCAATTTGTCATTCATTCAATTTTCCTTGGGAAATAAAGGTGTGAAACTTCTGTATGACAGGTACACCCTTGCAAATTCTTAATTACTGCTCCAGTGAAATGGATACCCCATCATAAATTAAATATGTGGGAGTTCACTAAATGGGAAACAAACACATGTTCTTTTTTTTGTTTTTAGCTGTCATCAGAGTAGTTGCTTTACAACAAGGATGGATACTTAGATCACCAGCAAGCAAATGGACATGAGTTAAGAACATATGATTATGTATACATAATCATATACAGAAGCAAAAAGTGTGTTGCTTCTAAATTATATCTAAACCATTAATCAACTCAAAGCACATCTATTGTCTGTATAGACATATACTTCTTTGTCTTTAATTAACTACCAGGCCCAAATAAATGCTACAAATTAATCAACTTGTATAGAATCAGCTTCTGGAAAAGTAATGGATTCCAATAACCCTGAATGGGTTATGATTGCTTATCCTACTTTGCAGCCTCTTTTTTGAGTTCTTAAATAGGATCATTTACAAACACTTCTAAATCTTGGTTTTCTAAATGGTTTTCAAGGAGGTCAGAGAAAGGTATGAGAACTCCTGAGTAGACCATGAAAGTCACAAAATTTTTACTCCTTTGAGAGTAGAAGAGGTAATAGAGTTCAGAGTGTTGTGATGATGAAAAGAAATGTGTGTGAGTCCAAGAAGGATTTCATGGAAGGTCATTCTAGAAGCAGAAAAGTTCTAGGTATTTTCAGCCAAAGCTAAGGTCTGAATAACATGAGGGATCATGTGGCTAAGTGTAGATCCTGACTAAGTAATCAATGGCTTCAGTAAACTTTGTGATTATTACCATGGCACACACATAAGAAGGGTGGGCTTTTGCTACCTGTAAAGTGAGAGATACAATAAGTGATACATCAGTGATGTCCATTGCACTGCTGGGTTGGAAATTTTGCCTTCTACCCAAGGGTTTGGAGAGCTATTAACTAGTAGTTTATGTAAAACTGGTCTTGATTAGACTAGGTGAGTAGCTGATAAGGTTGATCCTCATCTCTGCTTAAATTATAAGATATTATGTCCATGTGTTGTATGAGAAAGGTGTGAAAGAAAAAGGAGAGGATCTGATAAAGGTTCAGACTCTGTTTTGGGGAAACCAAAGCTAAAACACCAAGCACACCAAATGTGTGTGTGTGTGTGTGTGTGTGTGTGTGTGTGTGTATAAGAGTAACCAAATGTTTATGGGATACGTAATATGGACATTATTCTAGATAACAGAGATATATGATGAGAGGAGGTGGATGGGGAGAATTCCTTGATTATTCTCCAATTTGTATATTCTAAATCTTAAGTCAGTTTTGATCATATACTCCACACACTTTATGAGTTTTAATTTTAACATTCTAATGACATTTAAATAATTTAAAATTTTCTCTACATGGTGTTATTTCTAAGGGAGGGTAGTCTTGTCTCCATACCACAACACACATGCTCTCCTTCCGCCTCCCTCCAAAGTATACATTTCACCATATATATAATTTTTATAGAACTACATCTTTTATATATTAATAATTCTTTCTCTTTTTTAAAAAAAGATTTATTTATTTATACAAGCACTGGGTACAGTCAGAAGCGCGGGAGGGTGAGAGAATTCACCAGAGCCAGAGCAAGGAGCAGAGCAGGCAGAAGGACCGAAGTACACTGCTGAGGGGAGCAGCGGGCGGCAGGAGAGGTCTGCGCGCCATGTGAGACCCTCCTCCGGTGGCCGGGGAGCAGCCGGGGATTGAACCAGCACTGCAGAGGCTGCAGGCAGATTCGCAACCCAGTGCTCAACTGCTGCACCACCGGGGAGACCCTAATAATTCTTTCTTGACTTCATTCAGTTCTGCTTTCATCTTTTTTTAGTTTTTACTCCTATTTTGTTTACTTTGGTATTTTCCTAACTTCTTGAATTTAATGATTGTTTCCTTTTTGTTTATTCTTTGGTATTTAAAAATTAAAGCAGTTATGCCAATGTAATTTCCTTTGAGTACAGCTTTGACCACATCTCATAAATCTGATATGTAGAGTTTTTATAGTAGCTATTCTCCAAAAAGTCTTTAACTGCAGTATTCATTTCCTCTACAATCTAAAGTTAATCTAGAATGATGTTTTAGAACTTCAAAGCTTTTTAAATTGAAATATTTATTGTCAGTTTTTATTTTAATTGCTTTTTTACCCATCATCTAGTTTAAGAGCATCTGCTTGTTAGCAAGGTAGGATTGAGTTGCACTTTCTGTAATCTGTCCAGTTATCCTAACCCCTAAGCAATCCTTGCTTTCTCTGATACCCTGTCAAGCATAGATTTAGTTGTTTGATGTCATCGTTGTGTTGTTTTCAAATGTTTTCCTCTGTTCCTCTTGGTCATAAAAGGAACCAAAAAACCCAGACCACATTTTGTGTGTCCACTGTTGCACCTGACACCTTAACATATTAAGTGATCAATAAGTATATGTATATTGCTTTATTTTTCAGGGATGGTGAGATCCATAGACTGGTTGGGATCAAAGCCTTTACTAAGTGATGATATGACATTTTACTAAAACATGTCTGCATTGTGCATTGTTCTTCTGATCCTCAAAAATATTACATCTTCCATTAACAATGATCGTGAGCCTGATAACGTGTATGATTTTTCATGACCATGTACTGAGCACATCTGTATTCCATCCATGCTCCAGGAACTTTGTATGCCTATATCATTTCATAATGTTCACAAGAGTGCTCTCGGGTAGATATGATAATTATTCTCACTTCCCAAATGAGGAAAATGAAGTTCAAGGTCAGGACCATGACCAGAATCTTTCAGGGGTGAAGATGAACCCTGACTTGGATTCCTCATTGTCTGTTCATCCTCCTGCTCCACATTGGTTTCTATATTTTCCTACTCATTCTCTCCTTTTTGTTCTGTCTCTCATTCAAATAACTAAACACTTGCTGGTTTATTTTGCCAGAGACAGTACTAAGAGAGGGGGAAATAGAAATAAAGCCTGGTCCCTGCTTTTGGTGACCTTCCAGAGTCTCCTGGGGCCTTTTCTTTGACATGCACCAAATTGAGAAAAGCTACAGAGTGTGCTGCTTGTGTCTGGGCTCCCCCGCGGTCTCTCTGCTTCTCCTTCTCCACTCCCATGATGTTCAGGTGCTGACTTCAGGGTTTGCCTAAGCTGATTCAGATCCTGCTGCCAAAACTGGGGAGAGTGAAGTCATTACATGCTCTTTGTATGTGCAGAATGAACCCAGGGTTTTAAAAGCCTTTCTCCACCCACCTTCAACTTCATTTCCCTTATGACAATAACACAAGCTTACAGCCAAGACAATTATGACAATTATTTCCTTATGGGGAAAATTGATGCTGCCAACCTGCAGTATACGTCAGACTCCTGCCACACAGAAGTCACTCTTGGAGGCAGGAAAGACAAGCTTCAGAGGTGTTTTTTATATGGAAGAAACACCCAGGGTCTTTGTTTGGTCATTTAGACTCAGAAAAGTCTCAATAAAATCTCCTCTGTAGGATCTTTTCAATGTTGGCTCCCACATGCCAACCTCAGAGCCTACACAATCGTGGCACATTGTAACAACACATGTCTGCTACCATGTAGCACCCAAAGTGACAAAGAATAGGGGATTAGAGAGGAAAAATGAAGGGCCCATGGTTTGAAACCTCTCTGATTTGAAATCATCCACAGGTTTTTAATTTTGCTGAGAGATTTCAGCTCTCACCAGAATCATCCCTACCATCTCATCATTTTCTCTTCCTTCACTTTACTTTTTGTTTTGCTAAAGCCCTCATAATTATGTGGTCATTTATCTGCTAATAGTCCTCCTTCCAATAAGAAAATGAGGCAGATACTCTGGTTCCTTGCTGTGTCCATAGTGCCTGAATGGTGTCCAATATATAGTCATCTCTCAACATGTCTTTGCCCAAGGTTTGAATGAATCATGATGAAGCACCTTGACTACCACTGTTTTCATCTTATCTAGCTTTTCATCTTATCCATCATCCTGTCCAGCTTCTTTTTCATCCCATTCATCATCTTTACCATCATCCACACCACAGTGATTTTCTCAGTCTTTTCTGTGTCAAAGCTGCTTTACAGTTCCCTGGTTCCTACCCACACTTGCTTCCTTCACAGTCTAGCTCTTATGCCTGTTCTCAGGTGAGGGAGGCAGGGAAGAATCATGGCTCCCAGACTACAGACAAGGAAGGCAAGTCCCAAAGAGGTACATTGCCCCATGTTGCAGCCTGGGGCAGGAACAAGGACACTGTAGTGTTTCTCTGTCACGGCCCTTACTGCCCAGGACAAGGCTTATTTGTGAATGGCTTTTCAAGCCATGGCCTTTCTTTATTCCCTTATGGTACTTCACATAATATGTAGCATGGGTGGGCACTTGATAATATTTACTGAAGAAATAAATGCCGCCACAGTTTGCTGTGAGTTAGCCTCTACCCTTTCAGGTCTTTGATGCCTCATCACAGTCGTAAACATCCCTGGCAGTTGCACACAATCTTTTAATGCACGCCCTTTATTCCAATTCTCTGCTCTTGCCCCCTCTGCCCACTTTACGAAGGCTTTTCAGACTCTTCTCCCCTTAAATTGACCACCCACCGTATCCTTGGATTCCTATGACATCATTTTATCACAGCCTTTTGGGACAATGAATAGGCATGATAGACTTTAAGCCCCTGGAGGGCAGTATCTGTTCAGGGCATATCAATGTCACTCATCACTCTGTCCTGCTTCCGGCGGTGACTGGTAGTAACAGCTGCACACACTGAGCACTTGCTTTCTACCGGCCATTGTTTTCATTGGTTTTTAGAGATTATTGAATTTAATCCTAGTAATAACTCTCTGAGTGTCATTATTCCCATATTTCATAAACGAGAAAGTAAGCTTCAGAGCTGTTAGATAAGAAGGCAAAGCCCCTCCTCTCGTTGTATCAGCAACCAACGAACATATTCAGTTTTGTTATCTGTGAGTTTGTCTTTGGATCCCTAGTTCCTAGACAGACACATTAAGAAATGTTTAATAAATGTGAATTAAATAATGGAAAATTGCATGGGCTGGTTTCTGGTCTGCCAGTCATTGGGTTCACGTTTGACTTTGCTTGCGACAGACGTTCCACCCACCTCGGTGAGTGCTGTGCGTCGCTCAGGTGGGGTCCATTTCACACAGGACCTTTCTCCCTGTGTGTTTCAAATTAAAGGGAACTGGCTTCCATGTTCTGAACAGTTTGCTCTGTGTCTGCTCTAGGAGAAAGGTGTAGTGAGTGGTGTCCTCCACATGGTAACATGATTAACTTGACTTTATTTGCTTAATGTGCTGCCTGCACAAGGTGGCCAGCAGCAAGCTTCAATTGCATGATTGTATGCCAATTCCAGATCCCTCCTCAAGCTGCCTTCATGTGAATAGCCGGAATGAGAAGGGGGTGTTAGCCACCTAGGTTGCCTCCTTCTACTTGCTTAACCAAGTCATGAGGCCTCTTGCCTGTTTTCTTCTTAGATCCTTGCCTCAGAAAAGTGGCCTCGTACCAGCCTCTCTAAACCCTTCATTATAACAATGACTTCTCTTTGTCCACAGCATTTTCTTCAGACTTACAGAATAAAACAAATGCAGGAAAGGAGGGCTTGGGGTCAAAATAAGGGGGTTGTAATTGTAAGGGGAATATAAAAATAAAATTTAAATAATAAAAAAAAATGCAGACAATGGTAATTCTTTTCCCTCGACTCCTAGAAAAGTCAAGAAGGCTTCAGAACTTGGGTTCAAGAGAAAGAACAGACCTGCTTTGCTTGTTTTTGCTTCTTCCAAACGTAACCCTTGCCAAAGGCCAGGGAGTGAGCTCATCTTTGATGAGAGCAGGTCTTGTTGTGTCCTGTGTCTCTGGAGGGGTACAGAGCTTACTTAGGGAGGGGTAGCCTACAAGTCTACAAACAAAACTCCCTTGCTTAAGAGAAGGCCCTACATCCTTAGAGAAAAGGCAACTGTAGCTCAGAAAGGATGGTTATTGTGCCCAACACCAAGAGCCTGAGGTTGGTGCAAAGAGTTTAGAATCCAGGGAATCATGGATCTGCCCCTCATTATTTATGTGAGTTTGGGCAGTTAGTTACCTAACCTCCTAAACTTTGGCCTTTTCATCTGCAAAAGATAAAAAAAATGGTATTTATCTCATAGAATTAGAGACAGAGCAAGTCATTTTCTGTCTTCTCAGCCATCTCTCTCTATCTTTTTAGGCCAACACCTAAAAAAATAGTGTTGGCCTGTAGAAAATACTCAGAAGGGTCTAAATGGTTTTGTCTCAAACAACTTTGCTGTAAGCAAACAACTCAGGCAGCAAGGCAACTTTGCTGTAGAAGAGAAAAAAAAAAAGATCAAAGAGAGACATTCAAGAGAATGTCATGAAATATGAAAAATTAATAACAAATAGAAAATATTTGAATATGTCCCTAAAGTGTGTGTGTACTTATGGTGACACTACACAAAGAACTAGCTTTCTTTTGTGGATTGTACGTAAGATCTTGCCTACAAGTCTTTTGTTCACTCATGGTATTATACATGTATTGTAGTTTATGGGGATGGCACTTAATGGAAGTGTGAAATCAGAATGTAAAGCCAGACTGTACCCTACTAGTCTGGGAAAGGATGGTAACCCAGCAGATGCAAGAGTTGGTTTCTTCTCTTATTTTAGCAATGAAGAGGTGAAACCAAACTGACAACTGGCTTCAGTATACTAAATAAAGTCAGCCAGGGGTGGTGGGATGATTGGTTTGTCAATGCAGAAATGGAACAAAACTCATCAACCAACAGCCAGTTAGTTATGTGGGGAAATTGCAAGTGAACTTACCAACATGCAAAGGATGTACATGTGGAATGAATGAATGAATGAATGAATATCATGGTGTATGACATATAGTAAATGTTCGACAGTTGTTTGCTATTATTACTGTTACTACTGTAGAGGTAAGTGGTGGCAGCAGGATTCAAAGACAAGTCTTTGTCAACCCCAAGTCCATGCTTTCTGCCTTACTGTTCCCCTTCCTGTCTCTCTCTCATCCTTTTCTCTGCTTCCACCATCCATAAAGAACTTCATTTCTCAACCACTGGAATGACATTCCAAGTGGAGGCCCTCACTGAATTTATTCTATATCTGATTTCCTAAAATAAACCCATTCAAAAACTTTGAAACTTTCCCACTCTAAGGAAAACCACAAGCCCTGTAACCTAACTGTGTAAGTCTCTTGTTTTTTTCTAGACCCATTAATGCCTCTGGAATTCTTCTCTACGATGCTTTTACTACAAATTATATCCCCCAGGAACTTACATCCCTAGGGAACTTTGTTCCCTAGAGTTTCGCTTTTGGCTTCACGCCCGTCACCCCTGTCCACTTGAACATGCTCCTCCTTTCCTCAGCCAGGCCAACCTGCCTACTCCTCCAGTCTCAGCATCCTCTCACCTCTCTACAGCAGTTATTTTCTCTTCTTTTAAATTTAATGTTTTAACCTATGCCACCCTGACAGCTTTTTCAGTATTTGAAAATGTATTTCTGATCAAAATTCCCATACAATTTGTATTACTGATTTTCATGCAAGCATGACTTACATTCCCTTGGCTCCACAGATGCTAGTTCACTGCAGTATAATGGTTTAAGGAAGCTATTCACTGTAAACAGCCACTCCTCAGCTATAAACTCATACTAGTGACACTTACGTTCTGGATTTCTGTAGAAGTTATAACAATAAATGCAATGTGTCCCATTAAATGCTTTGCCCATAAAAATGCATAGCTACTGTTATTGAATATGTTTGTGATATCTAAGTAGGTAAAGGAAGTGAGGTTCATAAAGCCAGCCCTGCAGTGTCTCTCACATCGCTACTAGAGCCCCATTTCTTATATAGCACACTACCCTAACTAATGATTGTTCCAGTTTTATGTGAAGGACCTAGAGATGCTTGTGGCTTCATTTACATGCCATGCTCCCTCTCCTCCCTAGCGCTGCCTCCTGTTTCTCTGCTCCTCCCCCCAGCAAGGATCAGTGTGTAGGAAAATCCAGGATGAGGGTACCGCAGATGCTTCACCTCTCCTCAGCTGACTTCTTGCAGGAGTGCCTCCCAACAGCTCTCTCTAAGGTACTTTGTTTTGTTGCCATTCTGTCTGTTTCAATAAGATTAGTTTTCCTGCGACTTAAGCCACTGGAAGCGGAAGGGCCAGGATAATGTCAGCTGCAGCTGGCCAGCACGCAGTTTCCTATTGTGACTAGCAATGAATAGGCAGTTCTGTAGGCTTGGGGTGTCTCACTCCCAAAGGTCAGTGAGGAAGGGGAAGAGGGGTGGGGAGAACCTGACAAAGTTCCGACATCGGAAGGCATGGAGGTCTCTCAGGCTTGGCCCTAAACTTCCTGGAGCCTTTCTCTCCTGGAGGACAGAGAGAGCTTGTAGGATCTGCACACACCTGAGAGCTACATACTAGATGGCTTGGTTGAACAAAGGAGCACTATCTTGGGCAACTAACTCTTCAAGAGCTTCACTACTTCCTCCAGTATAGTCAATAATTACTGTCTTTTTTTTTAAGATTCTTTTTTTATTTATTTATACAAGTACTGGGTACAGTCAGAAGTGTGGGAGGATGAGAGAATTCACCAGAGTCAGAGCAGGGAACAGAATAGGCAGACTGATGAAATACACTGCTGAGGGGAGCAGCGGGTATGGCAGGAGAGGTCTGCGCACCATGTGGGACCCTCGCCAGCAGCCGGGGATTGAACCGGCGCTGCAGAGTCTGCAGGCAGCTTTACAGCCCAGCAGTCAACTGCTGTGCCACCAGGGGAGGCCCAACAATTACTGTCTTAACAGTGCTCTCCCACCCACTGGGGCTTGACACCCCAGAACTGTGTTTATAACTTCCTCTGGATCATCCATGGGGAAAGAATGTGTTCAAGTCATAATTAAACTTATTTATACTGTTAACACTGGTAGGCACCAGGGTATTGGGTCGTAGGATTTAAGGTTCATATCAGACTTTGGATGCTTGCCTTTGCTGGAGAAACAGTCATGTTTTGTACAGCCACACTCTTAGGGTCTTGAAATTATCTACAAGAGAGTCCCTTGAGGCATTTTTAAAAAAATGCAGCTTTTTGAGCCCCCACTGAAGACATTCAGAATTGGAATTTCTGAAGGACTGGTATATGAACCTGTATTTGACTAATTCCTCCAAACTAAAAATTCATGGTAACTCTGAGATACTGAGGACTGAGTACCCATGACCTTCCAAGTTATGAAACTAAAACTTTGTTTTTCTTCATTACTCATTGGAGGAAATCAACTCCCAGTTTTAATCTGATTTGGAAGAATACACAAATTTCCTAAGTTCTATCACTTTTGCCTTCATTCTTCCACACATATATTTATTGAACACTCTCGATGTGCCAGGAATAATACCAGATGCCTGGTTACAAAGAATACTAAGACATAATCTCTGAATTCAAGAAACTTCTAATCTCTTATGTAAACACATATGTGTAATTAGGTGTTAGTGGGGCTCTGAATGAGGTCTATAAGGATAAGGTGAAAACAGAAAGAAGAGAGTAAACAATTTGGTTGGGGAACATGATGGGCAATTTCAACTAGTAGAAGATGTACAGGTGTTCACAGAATAAACAAGTTGGAAAAAGGGTAGCTCTGAAGATGGATGGAACAAACACATAATTTCTAAAATAGTAAGACAAGTTCTAGGAACTGAAAGTAGTTTAACATAGTTGGAAGACAGGATGGTGTTTAGGGGAGGAGGTAAGAGCAAGAGATGATCCTGATAAAGAAGGGCCAGATCATAGAAATCATGCTAAGGAATTTGAAATTTGTCCTCCAGGATTATTTTCTCTAGATATAGATCTTAGGATTTACGCATCCAAATTGTTCAACTGAGGGCCTCCCTGGTGGCGCAAGGTGTTAAGCACCACACTATGAAGCAATCCAAAACCTTTACAGCACAAGTTCTATCCCCAGCTAGCCAGGAAGCAACCCATATGGCAAGGCAGATCTCTCCTGTCTCACCCACTGCTCCCCTCAGCAGTGTATTTCAGTCAGTCTGCCTGTTCTGTTTCCTACTCTGTATCTGGTGAATCCTCTCACTGCCCCCTGCATCTCTGGCCTGTACTGTAGCTCTTGTATGCATAAATGAATAAATCTTTAAAAAAAAAATTGTTCAACTGAATCAGAATTTCTGAGCTGAGACCTCATGTTGGATACTTCTACAAACATCCAGATGACCAGTACATCAAGGTTGGAAGCCATTTTTAGGTAATGTGGAGCCACTGGGAGATTTTGTGTAGGGCAGAGAAATGATCAGAAAGACTGCACATCAGAGTGGATGATGGAATAGTTGGACTGAGGTTGAAGACAAGGAATCCAAGAGGCTGGAAAGCACTTCTTTGGATGGAGGTAATGAGGGAGGGATTCAGCTAAAGAAATGTGCACCTGGGAGATGAAAGATGGAGTATGGATTAGAAGATGTTGCTAACGTGGTAGGATTTATAGGTTAGAGTCCCAAATGGAACTTAAGAAATTTCTGATTAAGTTCAAAACCCAGTATTTGTTGAAAGTTTGACTAATTTTCTAGGGTCATTTCTATTTTGTATGACAAAGAAGTTCTCTTTCATTAAGACTTTCTTTGAAAGGTAGACACCTTTATTCATACTTATGCACATTTATACACATTCATAAGAATGTGAATGAGAAGCCACGAACCTTTAAAAACAGTTGCAGGCATGACTGAAGCAATTGTCTTTTCTCAGACACATAATTCAGCATCACACATATAATAGTGTGATTGAAATGTTGTTTTAGTCTTCTTGAACTGTTACAACAAAATACTACCAGCTGGGTCTCAAACAGCAGAAGTTTATTTTTAAATAGTTCTGAAGGTTAGAAGTCATGGTCAATGTGCTAGAAATTGGTTTCTAGTGAAAGCTTTGTCTCAGGTGCGGGTGGCTGATCCCCTCATTGTGTTCACATGACTTTCCTTTGTATGAGTGCACAGAAATGTTTCTGGAGTCCCTTCTTATAAGGATGAATCCTATTGGATCAGGGAACTACTCTTATGAACTAATTTAACCTTTATTACATCTTTACTATCTCCATCTCCAAATGTTACTACAATGGGGGGCTAGGGCTTCAACATCTGCATTTGAGGGGAGGGGACATAAACATTCAGTCCATAACATTTCACCCCTAGTCCTTCTCAGATGCAAAATCCATCCACTTCACCCCAATGGACCTGAATTTCTCAAATACCATTGTCAATTCTAAATAGACCCCAAATCAAAATAGGTCTGAAGTCTTCTTTATAAATCACCTAAATCAGGTGAGGGTTAGACTTGAGATATGATTCATCCTGAGAGAAAATTCCTCTCCAGCTGTGAACCTGTGAAACCTGACAAGTTATGTACTTACAAAATGAAGTGGATATGCCTGGTCCATTTTAAAAGGGAAAAATTGGAAATCAAAAGGGGTTTCCTGAGCCCAAGAAATCCCAAACCTAGCATGGCAAACTCTATTATGCCTGAAACCTTGAGAATAACCCTCTTTGGCCCAATGCCCACCTTTAAGATCTACTGGGGCAATATTGGTGATCTCTGAGTCACCCTTGAATAACTCTTTCCTTTTTGTGAAGAATAGCACATAATCCAGCTGAGTTGCTCCATTGCTCTATCCTGTAGAATGAATAAAATCCAGCTCCATCATTTTATCTAGTTGTATCTGGATTTGAGTATCCTCTGCATTGACGGTGTGTTGAGGTAACAATACACTCTCAGTTTCTCATCTGTAAGGTATGGGTTTCTACCTGTTTCATAGGGCCTTACATTCCCTTTTTATCTTGTAATTCGTCACATATTTATTCATACTTTATTTCATAAATGGCAAGATGGGGAAAAAGAGCCCTTGATCTCATAGGAGTATATTTTAGTGAAGCAAATCTACTGAAGTGAGATTTGTATTCTATACAAAAGCAAATAAACATATATTAGGCGGTAAAAAATGCTACAGAATAAAATACAAACATATTGAAAGGGGTAAAGAGACATAAATGAAAGGAATCATGTTTGTAGAAGGGGTAATCAAGTGTGTCTCAGAATGTGACATTTGGGCAGAGACATAATGAGGCAAAGCAGTGACCTGGCAAATGTCTGGAGAAAGAACATTCTAGGGAGAGTGAACTATGAAGTCGGAGAAGAAACTCAGCAAGGATCAGCAAGAAGCGACTGAAGTGAAAAGGGGAGAAGAGTTGTTGTTCCCTCTGCTTAGTCAGATAGTTAGCATGAAATATCTGGGACAGGAAACTTCCAGGCAGCGGGCGGAGTGGGTGTGAAGGATTGCAGAGCATGTCACCATGTTTAAGGAAAAGTAAAAGGATCAAAGAGGCTAAGAATTCACCAAGTAGCTAGTGTTAGGAAATGAACTCAAAGGGAAGAGAGGACCAGGCCAACTAGGACATGAAGCTAACTATGGCTTTAATTCTAAGAAGGGAGGTTGTCATTGGAACAATGCTAAGCAGAGGAATGACAATGAGGTTTATACTGTGCTTGGATCATTCTGGCTTTGAATGGACAATATACTATATGACGCAAGTGTGAAATCTAAGAGATTAGTGAGGAAGCTAAAGCAATAATGGTGGCAAAAGATGCTGGCTCGTGAGGATGGGGGTTGGTTTAAGTTCAGATACATTTCAACATTGGAACTGGCAGCTTCAATAATGGATTGTTTGGGAGGTGACTATTTCCAGGTACCTAAGTTACAAAGGGAAATATTCTACCCAGAGAGAATTGTGTGCCATCGAAGCTATTTCAGTCTTTTTCATTTAGCAAGAAAATAGTGAGGGAGGACTAGAAAAGGGACTCTGGGTTTGGAACCAGGGGATCTATCACTAGAAATGTTACATGTCATCGTGTATGTTCTCTTTTACGCAAAGGACAGGAGGTTCCTGTCTGCAGGAGAAACACAAACCTCATGGCCTTCCCCCACATGACCGTCTGTCACATCCTTGTCATTCTCTTAGCCCTAATTCAGACAAAGTCTCATCCAGAAAAAAAATAGTACAAACTGTCTAGCTTCTTATTCCATAGGGAAAAAGGCTGCAAAGAAGCTAAAGGAGCTATAGATCATTCCTGATTATATAAAGTATGGTCTAGTGGTGTTTCTGTAGCAGGAACCCATGGGAAGGGGATGCTTGGGCAGCTGCATAGAGTGTTATAAGCTGTGTTGAAGGGACAGTCTCCTTTAATGAGATGATGCTTTTTTTACTGTCCTTCTGGCCCATCTGTGCCTGCGTACTGTGCCCCAGGCTTCAGTCTTATAACAGAATTACCCAGAATACAGGTCATCTCCAACAGAATGGGGAGACATCAGAGTGAGTAGCGTGAATATGGGCTACTCACGATGTTTCAGGTTGTAGCAGGTCTCCTATAAGGGGGAACTCTGTTGAGGTACATACTGTGTCTCTGTTCCCTCCATGTGCTTCTCTGTCAGTCACAGAGCTGCCAGTTACCAAACACAGGGGCAAGCCTATCTCCTTTGGGACTAGGCTGTTGTGCCTGCCTATTTGGAATACTGCACCAGATTGTATTGTTATTCTGTGTATTGATAATAATGTTAATTTTGAAAGATTTTTATCCTTTATACACAATAAGATAGCAGAAATTCATGGAATATGTTTTTTTATAACTGATGACTCAGAAGTACCTCCAACACTTCCTTTTCTAACTGAGCAAAAATAACTGGTGTTTCTAGAGATTTTTTTTTCTGACAGCAGAAACAATAGCCAAAACAGTAACCATTCAAACACAAATGCTCTCTAGATTAAAGTGCCATTTGTTGCTAAGTAAATAATATGTCCTTACAGACCCACAATTTGTTGAACTGGGAGTGTTTGGACTTTTATCACCTTGTTAATTAGGAATGGGAAATTTAGAGTAGCAATAGTGGCTTCTCTCTGGGACTAGATTTGAAATGATGAGGAAAATAAGGCAAGCTCCTGCTATCCAGGAGGGGAAAACATATGCAACCGCCTGCTTGTAAACTGGAAACATAACTGAATGAAGAACAAACAAGCTGTGACAAATGTATGAAATGGAGCTACACACTGGTCCTAAGAGAGTTGGGACCCATTACTTGGGTCAAACTAGCAGGATCCCTTGCTTAGATTCAACTCTCAATAAATATGTGTAGCTTAAATGAATAAGGATTGGCTCAACATTAAAAGAGTGGGTGAGTTAAAGTTGGCTTAGATCCAGGATGAAAAAGTGGCTTCTGTGATTTTGATTTTGACCATGGTCTGGGACAAGAGTAGATGTTTATACTAGCCTGAGGAGATGAGACATGGGAAAAAGATCTCTCACAGGTATAATTCAAGTCCCAAGAGAATCAGATCAATTCACATTTTGAAGGCAATGTAACACTAGAGTAGTGGGATAAGCCATTTAACTTCTATTCTATATCTTAGATGCAAACAGACCTATCATCGAGGCA